>NC_135537.1:132505505-133162232 GCF_045843805.1 Urocitellus parryii
GAAATCACCCTCAAGTGAGAAAGACCAACAGGATAGTGAAAGTGAGAGAGGCTGCAGTCCTACTCCTAATCTGGTGACACATCAGGGAGATGCTACAGCAGGGAGTGTCAGTACATTTGCTACCTCTGGCCAGAATTTTATAGAGAATTTAGAACCTAACAGAATTCGGAGGACATCTATGGGGGAAAAGCCTCATTCATGTAAAGAATGTGGGAAAGCCTTTAATCAGAACTCACATCTCATCCAGCATATGAGAGTTCATAGTGGAGAAAAACCCTTTGAATGCAAAGAATGTGGAAAGACATTTGGAACTAACTCAAGCCTTCGAAGACACCTGAGGATTCATGCTGGAGAGAAACCCTTTGCTTGTAATGAATGTGGAAAGGCCTTCATCCAGAGTTCACATCTTATCCACCATCATAGGATTCACACCGGAGAGAGACCCTATAAATGTGAAGAATGTGGTAAAGCCTTCAGTCAGAATTCAGCCCTTATTCTACATCAGAGAATCCACACTGGAGAGAAACCTTATGAATGTAATGAGTGTGGGAAGACCTTTAGGGTTAGCTCACAGCTTATTCAGCATCAGAGAATTCATACTGAAGAAAGATACCATGAGTGCAACGAGTGTGGCAAAGCCTTCAAGCATAGCTCAGGCCTTATTAGACACCAGAAAATTCATACTGGAGAAAAACCCTATCTGTGTAATGAATGTGGGAAGGGCTTTGGTCAGAGTTCTGAACTTATTCGGCATCAAAGAATTCACACAGGAGACAAACCCTACGAATGTAACGAATGTGGGAAAACCTTTGGCCAGAACTCAGAGATTATTAGACACATTAGAATTCATACTGGTGAGAAGCCCTATGTATGTAAAGAATGTGGGAAGGCCTTTAGGGGGAATTCAGAACTTCTTAGACATGAGAGAATTCACACTGGAGAGAAACCCTATGAGTGTTTCGAGTGTGGGAAGGCCTTCAGGCGGACATCTCACCTTATTGTCCACCAGAGGATCCATACTGGAGAAAAACCCCATCAATGTAATGAGTGTGCAAGAACCTTTTGGGATAACTCTGAGCTGCTTCTCCACCAAAAAATTCATATTGGAGAAAAGCCTTATGAGTGTAGTGAGTGTGAGAAAACATTCAGCCAGCACTCCCAACTTACCATACATCAGAGAATTCACACTGGAGAGAAGCCTTATGAGTGTCAAGAGTGTCAGAAGACCTTCAGTCGGAGCTCTCACCTCCTCCGACATCAAAGCATTCATTGTATGGAATGACCTGCAAAATAGAAAAACTTTTTTGGGAAAGGCTAACGTCAGACTTATTTGTCATAATATTCACACATCCCAAATTCTCAGATGAAATGAAAAGAAAGAACCTCTCTTAATTTCAATAGTTGGTTGAAAAAGGATGAGGCACTTTTATGAACTATTCATTGAGAAGTTTTATGTACTGGGTTAAATCATAAAAGCTGTCTCAGGCCTTAATTCTCATTTGTCCCTTTTCCCTTCCCTTCTTTCCTTCTCCCCCAGTGGGTTATATAACATTAGGGGTCTGTATCTGCCATCTGCCCTACATGGTTGCTTTTCTAAAAAATGGGGGAACAGGATTCACCACCTCCTAAAAATTACAGAGTTGACTCATTGAATTTACGCCATGAAAAACATGTTAGAAAGTCATGACCTAGATGACACATCTCATTCTTGTGTCCACTGTTTAGCCTTGGAATAATTTAGCATGCTTCTATTAATAGCCTCAAAATCTCCCAGCTATGCTATCAAGTTCCCTTAGAAGATGGCAGCATTAATGAAAAAGCAGGAAGCTTGGGTCATTTCACATTTCCTGCTAGGTTTCCTCATTCATCTGAAGAGGGTATCATTGAAGGAGGAAACTGACAGTCCATTTACAGAATTGTAAGTGAAGGCCATAGGATCCAAAGGGACTGATTAGGCAAGGCCACAGGATAAACAGTTGAGGCCAGAATACTCAGCATGGGCAAAGGGTCTCCTTGGCAGCTATCCCCACTTCAGGGCTGCTCAGACTGACTGCTACAAGAATTCTGCTGCGTTTGCTTTTGGTCCCAGCTTCTGCTGCTGCTGCTGCTAAATAAGGAAGTATCAAAGAGAACTGTGTGGTTTCACATCTACTAGTCATCTGGCCACAGTAACGAGCTGGTTCACCTGACTAACCAGGCCTGGCTTTGCCAAAGCACGTTAACACTCATAACCTGGATCCCACTGCTGCTGGTTCTGATGGGCTGAAATATGATAGCTTCTTCTTGGTCTGATGGTCTTGAAATTTTCTGTTTTCAACATCTTTACATGTTTTTTGTATTCTATATGTCATTTCTTCTTTAAGAAGACACATCCTTCATTTTTCATGTCTTTTTCTATTTTTGGTACTGGGGATTGAATCCAGGGGCACTCAACCACTGAGCCATAACCCCAGCCTTTTTTGGTATTCTATTTAGGGATAGGTTCTCATTGAGTTGTTTAGGGCTGGCTCTGAACCTGCGATCCTCCTGCCTCAGCCTCCTGAGCCTCTGGGATTATAGGCATGCACCACTGCGCCCAACTCACGTCCAATTTTGAGGCAATGGGTGATAGTAGGAATTGCACTAATGGGGCATGGAGTCTGGTCTGAGAGTTAGACCTTGAATAAGGCACTTCACTTGCTGCTCTCTAATTTTATCTGTAAAATGAGGGGAGTTGAACTAAATGCTAAATGATCTCTGACACTTCTACCAACCCAATAATTTTTTGATTTTTTAAAAAAATCTAACTTTATAATCTTCATTGTTCTATTCTTCAATCACTATTAACACTAATACTAATCACCAATATTTATTGAGTATTTACTATGTGCCAGGCACACGCCTGACAGTACATTTTTATTTTCACAACATCTCTATGATGTGGATAACCTTTTTTTTTTCCCTCTTATGGTTTTGGGGATTGAACCCTAACCCTCATGTATACCAAGTAAGCAGCACTTTACCACTGAGTCACATCCCCAACCCTGATGTGGGTATTCTTTTAAAAAGAACACTTTATTGAAATATTATTTATATATATATACAATCACCTTTTATAATTTATTCAGTTGAATGATTTTTAATAATTTATAGAGCTGCCCAATCATCAATAATGTGGGTATTCTTGCCACAATTTATGAGAAGAGATAGCCAGGCAAGATGATGTATGCCTGTAGGCACACTTACAATTCCAGCTACTCTAGAGTTTGAAGCTGGAGGATTGTTAGTACAAAGTCATCCTGGGCAACTTAGGAAGGCACTTTCTCAAAATGTTAAAAAAAAAAAATAGTGAATGTAGCTTAGTGGTAGAGCTCTTACCTAGCATATGGCCTTAGGTTACTCTCCAGCACTGAGAGAAAAAAAAAAAGGGGGGGGGGCAGAGAGGAGATGTTAAGTAATTTACCTGTGCTCACACATCTAGTAAGTGCTAGTGTCAAGATTCTATCTCTGGTCTGATCTGTTCTCTTAATCACTGTGCTGTATTGCATATACTTATTTGAAACCATTTGCACATTTTTATTACTAATTACTACATAGATTTGAATATAATGAATTTGAATCATGTCCTTGGAAACAAGCTGGTCACAACCAAAATCCATTGGTGAGGACTGGCAGTGTAGCTCAGTGGTAGATCACTTGCTTAGCATTTGTGAAACCCTGGGTTAGATCCCGGCCCCACAGAAATAAACAAAACCTCCCCAAATCCACAAAGTGGGTTTATTCTGTACACCTATAGTGTCTCTCCAGGTTCACAGCCTTGGTTTGATAAAAGGGTTATACAAATAAACAGATGATTGCACAGTTCCCACATCGTTCCAGGTATCTCTGTTTCTAAATACCTAATTCTTAGCAGAAGTGTTTGTTTTGTAGTGCTGGGCACTTTCTAGGCAAATACTCTACCACTAAGCCACCATCCTGCTCAAGGTGAAATTCTTTGACTTAGCTCTTCCCTTAGATGATGATGGCTCCTTTGTTACTCAAGCTCAAATTGAGTTGTGTTGAGAACATCTTTCTCACACAAAACCTGGATGTCACCTAACTTCTGATTTTTGTGCTTGCATAATTTATTGCCACATTCATCTCTTGGCAAGTTCTGATACAGAACTTAGCACTCTTCAAGGTCTCCCCCTAAAGATTCTACCCATACCAACAAACACATGAGTAATAAGGATTCCATTGATGATGCTGTGTGAAAGGTGGAGAAAAGTTCACATTGTACATCCTTTCAGACACTTTTTTTCCACATTTTAAAAATTGGTGCATTATAGTTGTATATATTGATGGGATTTGTTGTTACATGTTCATCCCATCACACATTTTGTTCTCAGCAGTTCCTTCTTGGCTAAACGTAAAGTTTTTTTTTTTTCCTTTTTTCTTCTTTTTCTCTTTTCTGTCTTCCCTCTCAGGGAATCAGCCACCTCAGTTTCTTTCTTCTTGCCAGATACCCAGTCCATATACCCACACCCTCTGTACTTAGCTCAGTTACCTTAAACCCATCACTAAGGAAGGAAGAGAAGGCCCTTCAGTTAGCAATTCACTCATGTGAACGTAGTGACCAACTTTTTAAAAAATTTCTTTTTGTAGTTTTAGATGGGCAGCATGGCTTTATTTTATTTATTCATTTTTATACAGTGCTGAGGATCAAACCCAGTGCCTCACATGTCCTAGGCAAGCACTCTGCCACTGAGCTACAGTCCCAGCCCCAGTGACCAACTTTTGTTGTAACTGAGTGATTTCTTAAGATGGGGGAGGTCTCATGTCATCCTCAGGAGAATGTTCCAATTTGTTGTATAGTGCTTTCCCAAGAGGAATTCTGGTTAGTGAAGTCATCTCCATCTTGTTGTGTACACCATGCACACATCCTGTAACTTCATTTTCTGTCCTCTTCATCTGTCCCCCAGTCATCTCAGGAAGATTTCTCAATTTTTCTTGTTTGCCTTCCTCCTCCTTCAACTTACTTGGGAGTTAATATCTGACCATAAATGTGACTGGTTGTCATGATTCTGTGCAAGTACAATATGTAAAGGAAAAATCATGAATTAATTTTAGACCCATTAAAAAAAAAAAAGAAAACAGACTTCATATCTCAAAGTCCTACCTAAATACCCAGAAATATCCTCCAGAATTTTAGAAGCTATGTCTGTGTACATTTTCTTCCTTCCAGAACTCACTTTAGGTAAATAAAGTATGTCTATAATTTTCCTGTATGATGTCTAATGTTTATCATTACAAACTGCATTATATTTCATTATAGCCTTAATATGACTTTGTGTCAGTTTCATCCCCATCCTGTAAGTTTCACCTCTACTCAAGTACCCCAAGTTGCTGTGATGTTATTTTAGCTTCTGATTTTGCATACATTGTTCACTCTGTCCTTGACCTGTTGCTTTGTTTGATGAGTTCCTTTATCTTTTATGCTAGGACAAGAGTTACCTACTGTGTGTGTGTGTTTCTTCATCATTAACAATGTAAGATATTCTGGGTCATCTGGATGGTCCAGGTTTTTTTATACCTATTACTGAGATTTCAGGATTGCCTTTGCTAGTTGTCTACAATTCAATTGTATAAGTGTTCTAGTGACTTCTGGTCCAAGGCAAGTTACTAAGGCTGTTAAATCAAGAATCTTTTGAGAATCAGAAAAGCTCTCCCCAGAAAAATGTACATGCAAATTGAAATTTGTGAACCTTCTGTAACCCATTCTTGGGACTCCTATGGTCCTTTATGCATTCCTAAAAGTGAATTCTTGAATTAAAAAATTACCAAGTAACTTCCACAATAACTTCTGCTTGTCTCTTAGCTTTTGGAAAGAAATTGTCAAGATGAAGCCCTGGAAATGGGCGGCAGCCGGAGCCTCAGTAAAAGCCCAGTGAGAAGGGCAGGGACGATTCTCATCATAGCCTGAATAAGGAAGCCTCAGGGAGACGAGTCAGTATGCAATCATCCACCAATTGCTATAACGTGACAGCAAGGTGCAGGTGCCCTAGGAGCCAAGAGACTTGTGGGAACTTGAATAATCTGGTGGTGGTCAGCACTGTGAAGCACTGAGTTTGGACTGCAATTTCTCTCAGGTATTCTCTCAACAGTAGTTTCCTGTCAGGACATAGACCCAATGTTATGGTAAGTCCCTGTTAACTTTTCCCCCTACCTCCCAGCCCCTCACTCAGGGAAAGGACTGTTCCTTTTTCATTGTAAGTTCCAAATCACAGCATTTGAATTAGAATGAACATATAAATCTGTGAATACATGGATGGACAAGAAAGTAGGGGGGCAGGGTCTTACAAATTAGTGACCTGAATTCAGGCAATTTTTATCTCCTTTTTCCCTCACAGACCTCTTTACTCTGTTTATTTGATGCTGCCTGTTTTTAAGGTTGAGATCCCTGGGAAACACCTTGAAGTGGAGTGTGTGGTGGAAGTTTGCTTGGGAAAGCCTGGGAACACCCGAGAGCAAAGGGGCCACAGGATGGGCAGAGGGAGAAGTTCATAGTGATGTAGCTGCAACAGAGGCCTCCGGCAACCCCTCAAGAAGTGTGGGAAGATTTTTCAACAGTGTTTCCCAGTTCTCACTGCCGGCTCTCTATACCCTTGAATTACACGCTGGGAAGGGTTATAAGCTCTGCTGAGGCACTTCCCTTTTGTCTAGGACCCTCCTGGGAGAGTCGATGTCAGCAGGCAGCACTACAGACAGCTGGGAATCCTGGCAATGCACCCACCACACTGTAAAAACTATTATTAGCTTATGGTTCATACAAAAACAGGTCATGAGCTGGATTTGAATTTGACCCTTAAGAGATGTAGCTTGCTGACCACCTTGTTGTCTCAGTATGTTTATGTGTGAGAAAAAAAAAACTTGTATGGTGAAGCCAGGAAAGGTTTTTCCAAGGAAATAACATTTAAAGAGATCTAGATGAGAGCGTAACTGACATAATCATAAGGTGGAAAATATGCAGGGGGGGCAGAGAACAAAGATGGAGGTCCTGAGATGGACATGAGTTTAAAATATAGGCCAATGATCAATTTATTGACTCCTAGCTTCAATCCACCATTCTTTGTTCTGCTTTACTACAGCTGGACCTGTAAACATTTCCCCTTTGTCAGGTGGTACAATGGAAGGTTTTGATAATTAAGGGCATTAGACAAGAGTACAGCTGCCAGCAGCGTCCAGGAAATCCAGTGGCACACACTGATACCTCATCTAGTGGCTTCCTGCTCATCAGTCTTGGACTGCTACATCTCAGTGAATGTCAACCATTCATCCAGTGGGCCATAGCTAGTGCTGTTGGTAAATATTTAACCAACTGCATACCAAAAAATTGTTGATTATTGCATTTGCTGATTGTTGCATCACAGCTAATTTTAGTGCAGATTTAGGCAGTGATGTGCAAAATTGGCTCTTGCAAGCCTGTACAGACTGGCTCTAGTATGCCTCTGGATTAGTACAACCTATCCAGTGAGGTCTGAATTTAGTTTTGTGAGGTTGGAAGGGGAGCTTCTAAGTTTGCTTCCATTGGCCTTAGAGGTAGTAGCTGTTTCTCATTCCACTATTCCTATATCCTTTAGTAGATCATACCCTTTACTAGTTTATTCTTTATATTAAACTTTCCTTTTTCAAATTACTAGTGTGGATTCTGTCTCCTGCTTGGACGTTTGCAGATGTGACCCTCTCCAAGGAAGTAGACCAGTGTGCCCAGGACACTGAGCAGTTATGCTGTGCTAGCATTAGAACTTTACTGAAGTAGGCATTACTATCCTTATTTTATTGGTGGGCAGCTAAGAGTCTGGTTCAAGATCTGCCAGAGAGAAGCAGCAGCACAATTTGGCTATTACTTATAGCCAAAGGTATCCTATGGCTATGTTAATTTTAATAAAAGGACATGAATTAATAAAATCTTCAGTTGACACTACATGGACAGTTTTTCCTAAATCAAGAAAGACACAGGAAAAACTTTAAGATGCTTATAACTTTTATGAGATCTAGTCTTAAGTAGCTTAGACAAAAGTACAAGTCTGTCTGGAGACTTTATCATCTTCAATACACTGGGAAGGCTCTTTGCTAGCATGAACTCTCTGATGTCTAATAAGCTCTGAACTCCATCTGTAAGCTTTCCCACATCCTTTACATATAAAAGGTTTCTCTCCACTGTGAATTCTCAGGTGCTGACTAAGATATGAGCTTTGACTGAAGGCCTTCCCACACTCATTGCACTCATAGGGCTTCTCTCCTGAATGAATCCTCTGATGTTGAACAAGATGAGCACCCCACCTGAAGGCCTTTCCACATTGACTACATTCATAGGGTTTTTCTCCAGTATGAATTCTCTGATGCTGAATGAGGTTTGAGCTCTGATTGAAAGTTTTCCCACAGTCACTACACTTATAGGGTTTCTCTCCAGAATGAATTCTCTGGTGGATTACAAGATGTGAGTTATAAATGAAGGCTTTCCCACATTCACTACATTCATGGTCTTTCTTCCCTGTGGGAGTTTTCTTATTTGTGACAACCATCTGTCTGAAACTTTTCCCTTGAGCAGGGGACCACTTCCGTCTCTTTGCTTTGGAATTTTTTTGCTGCTGTTCTAAGGTGCCCTCAACTTCAGAGGTAGCTTCAAATGGAGAATTGTCAGTAGTGAGTTTTTCTGAGAACACTTGTGATTCCACTTTGGTAATGGACAGCTGTGGCAGTGATCCTTTGTCCTTGGGTTTTGGGCCATCTTCTGCAACAACTGATGGAAAATGTAAAAATACCTGTTCTGGATATATGGAGAAATGACACTTAGATTAGAACTTATATTTCTGGAAAGAAAATAAAAGGTTAAGAATATTCACTAAATAAAATCTTCAGCTGACACTAAATTAACAGTTTTTCCTAAATCAAGAAAGACACAGGAAAAACACTGGAAGGATATTTACTTAGATATTATCCATGGTTATCTCTTGGTGATGTAATTATGCATAGGAGAGGGTTTCTTTTTGTTTTCTCCCCCACCCACTCCTCACTTATCTGTCCCTCCAGATAATTTTTCATTTTTCCAGAATGAAATATTACAGTCTCATTTGCAAAATAAATTTCACCAGGCACAACGGTACACACCTATAATCCCAGCAGCTCAGGGGGCTGAGGCAAAAATCAAAGCCAGCCTCAGAAATTCAGCAAGACATTAAGCAACTTAGGAAACCCTGTCTCAAAAGACAAAAAAGGTTGGGGATATGGCTCAGTGGTTGAGTGCCCCTGGGTTCAATTTCCGGTACACACACACACACACACACAAAAAAAAAAAAAAAAAAAAAAAAAAGAAGAAGCAGGGTCTTTTTAGAATTTAGTCAAAAATAAGAAAAAAAAAAGTATTTTCAAGGAATTGGGGAGTGGTCAACTAATGTTGAGAAGGAAGGGAAAAACAAAGAAGAATCATTAGGATCAGGAGAAAGGGATGTTCCTAAAGACAGATAGACTGCCCTTCTCAGCTCTGTAAACTCATTCATTCTCCTACCCCATAATTCTTCAGCCACTAAGGAGGATCCTCACATAGCTGCATGGATCTCCTTGCAGGGAAGACTCATCAGCTCCCTGCCTCCTACAGCTTGGTGCTCTCTGCCTTTCTCTTTGATCTGCTCCTTAAAAAAGGAAGAAGAGGCCTGGGGTTGTAGCTCAGTGGTAGAGTGTTTCCCTACCATGTGTGAGGCACTGGGTTCAATTCTCAGCACTGCATATAAATAAATAAATTAAATAAAGGTCCATTAACAACTAAAAAAATTAATAAAAAGGAATAAGAGAGTGCTTTGCATTTTTGTTTTTAAATATCTGTATTAGTTATGTTATTTGTCTAACACTCCCTATGGTCTAAGGAATACAAAAAGCAATTGCTTTAAAATCACTAAAGATCATTTGATTTAAAAAATCCATTTTTTTCCAGATTAAATGCAGTGGTTAAAGAAATCTGAAATATGCTTGCTATTATAAAAAAGGCACATGATACCTAGCTTTTTAAAAGTTAAGTATCAAGCTGATACTGTTTAGTAAACAAAACAAAGAAGACAAGAAAGAGTCTGGAAGAAAGACAAGGAGGGAAGGGGAACTGGGAGATAAAACATACTTTAGCAGATTACTTTCCATTTCTTGTTTTTCCCTTTTGTTGTAGTAAAATTCAATTTTTTCACATGCTTGTTTGGTAGTGGGATTGTGGTGCTGAACCAAATATTGAATAGAACCAAATACTGATTAGCAACAATACATTCACATGATGCTACAGAGGTCAGCAAAGACAGTTTACAGTCCTGAGGCTCTAAGCTTTCTGTCTCCGTGTTTAGTGTTTGCATTAGAGAAAGAGGTGAGGATGTTTGTGGGCATGTATGCAGGCCAAGAAGAAAGTTTTTTCAATTAATCTGAAGGAAGAAGGTAAGTAGGTACAGACATAAAAGTTTCAAATAAGGCTTTTAGATGGTAGAGTGTACATGGCACATAAAGGTAATGACAGGCTGTGTCTCACATAAGAGTGCTTTATGGCTTAAAAAAATGTGTTGTGGGAGACATGGGGAAACCAAAAGAAAAGGATCTTAAGGCTAGACTCTAGTTCATGGCAGAGCTATTTTGAACTAGGTGTCAAGAGCAGTGGAGATAAGTCAGGCAGTGAGTAAAATATTTTGTGGTCCTGCTTTAGGGATCCTTAAAGCTGAGAAATACTAGCCAGCCTTATAGCCAGATAAAAATATAAATATGATTTAATTCACAGAGTTATCTTATGAGGTAGGTCTTTTTTTGTGTGTGTGTGGTGCTGGGGATGGAACTAAAAAGCTTCTCACATGCTAGGCAAGTGCTCTGCTATACAGCTACACCCCCAGCCCTAAGGTACCTTATTGTAATCCCAATTTTATAAGTGATGAGATAGGCTAAGTCTCTGACCTAGGAGGCAAGACTTGTGAGGCCATGATGAGCATAGAAAACATTTGAGGACCTATATGTCCTTTTTTATGTCATTTCCCCTCTTCCCTCCCCACAGAATTCTGCTTCTCACCACTCTCTGGCAAAGGCTGGGTCTCCTGAGATTCACACTTGAGCTGGGTCTCTTTAGGTTGGACCTGGATGCTTGGTTCCTCCTGGGCTGGTCCCAGAGATGCCTTCTTCTCCCACGGGTCTTCCTGTGCAGGTCCATCTGCAGGGCCTGGAACCTGGAGGTGATCAGGCACCACTCGGTTTATGGGGGACCAAAGCTTCCAAAGAGACTTTAGAGAGCCTCCTCAGAGTCAGCACAGGGAAAGGAAGAGGAGCTAGAGTCTCTTTCTCATTCAGAGCTTGAGGGTGGAAAAGACAGAGATAGAAACACATACTAACTGCTCTACCTTGGCAACTCCCCCTATTGCTGCCCCTCTGTCCAGCCTGAAAGTCATTGATCTGGTTCCCACAACAGATCAAATCCCCCTTCCCACCTGCAGTCCTGGTTCAAGTCCTTTCTCTAAATCTTCCAAGACAGTCACAGCCTCCTCTCCACTCTTTGGGTGATGTTCCCGCACCCAGGACCGGAGTTCCTCAGGCAGGATGGTCAGGAATTGTTCCAGTACCAGTAAATCCAGGATCTGCTCCTTGGTGTGTCTCTCTGGCCTTAGCCATTCACAACAGAGTACCCGTAGTCGGCTCAGGGCCTCCCTTGGACCAGGGGTCTCCTGGTAGCAGAGCTGCCTAAAGCGCTGACGGAAGATCTCTTGGCTACTAGAGTGGTTCCCAGGTAGCCTGGTCTCATATTCCCAAGACTGTTCCTCTTCTTTTGGCTTCAAAATAACAATCTTCTCTTGTTCCTGTGTATCCTGAAGGGCCAGAGTTTTAGCTGCTGTTAGTGGTACAGCCATAGTAGCCTGGACTAGCTCTGCAGAAAGCCCACACCAGCTGGAATCTTTCAAGGGCACCCTGTAACATAAGGAATCATTCATTTTTTTCATCCATTAAACACACACTCAACATCTACAAAGAGCCAAGCCCTGTACAATTCTCTTTCCTCTTTCTCCTTCAATCCTTGCTAGGATCCTGCTCCACTAAGTCACTGTCTTTGAGAAAGTTGCAATCTGGTAGAGACAGACATGTAAAATGTTTTTCTACAACTAGATAAATGCCATAACAAAAACTGTTCTGGGACCCACAGAAAGAAATAACTATGGGAAAGAAACCAAGTCTGAAACAAAACCCACATTTCCAGATTCAAAGTCCAGAGCTGAGCAGCTCTCTGTGCATGGTGTAGAAGAGGAAGACCCCTCCCAGATGGCCCCTCCACCCTTCCTCAAATTTCTGAGGTAGTACTACAGCAAAAGAAAAATGTAAAGTCCTTTTAAGGGTTAGATCACATATAAACGTTCAGGATTCCTGCAGGATTGTTATGGGACTTTTAGAAAGAACAGACTTAGGGGTATAATGTCCAGCGTCAGGATATCTAACAGGGCAAGAGATAGATGCACCCAGTGGCCACTAAAGCAGCATACACAGTTAATGCTGGCGGAAAAGACAAAGGCGTTCAAACGCACAACCAGCGTTCCAGAGTGATGCCTCAGCGATGCCAACGCCCAGCTGAACTCTGCCTGGCGTTGGCAGGTGCACACCCGAAAGCCCTGGGGAGAGGCTGTGGTCTACGCCAGTTATAACAAACCATCTCCACCCTTCAGTTTTCCCTCTGGGATCTCCAGAAAAGAGAAGAGGGACCCCAAGATCGCCCAGCAGGACCCTCCCTGACAAGTGACGCATAGCGAGGGTGGGTGGGGAACCAGACCCCTCTGCACAAAATCCCACGAAGCTGCCTGCGAGGTCTGTTCTCTGTAGGGCTGCCGCTATCTGCGGTGACCAAAAAAGCAACTGGAGTTGGATCTCCAAGTGCCCAAGGCCGAGACTCACCCTACAGAGGCGGGGCGTCCATCAGGCACTGCCGTGCACCGCGCAGTCCCAGCCCCAGCCGCAGCCGCGGCCGCAACCCCCAGCCCCAGCCCCAGCCCCAGCACCAGCTCCAGCTCCAGCCCCAGTTCCAGCCCCAGCTCCAGCTCCAGCTCCAGGTTTGCGCCTGCGCGTTTAGTAACGAGGCCTCCATCTCCCAGAAGCCTCCGCGCCGCCTGCGGCCTCTGGTAAACTCCGGCGTGAACTGACGCGAGTGGAGCAGGCTACAGACTTGCCTACAGTAAGCCTGGACTTGAGGCTGCCAGGCCCAGCGAACACCTCTTGCAGTCCCTGTGGAGGCGAAGGGGAGGTGGGGGTGGAGGCGGAAACCAGGGTACCAAATTTAGCGGTCTTCTATTCTCTGTGAATTGTAGTTTAAGGGGCAGTGTAGGGTGAGATAAATGACTGGGAAATTCTACCCTTGTGTATCGCCTGTTGCAACACTTGCTCCTCTGTTATGTTTTCCATTTAACTTCTTTCCAGACTTTTTCAGAGAGTCACAACCGAAGAAGGAGATCCCTTCAAGGAGAAAATATTTGCCAACCAACTACTACAAGTCCTTTGGGATAAAAAGCAATTCTTGGGACATAGGGTGGGAGTATGAGGGAGGAAAAAGAAAAATTCAAAGGTTCTAGGAAGGTAAGGTGACCATTATGAAAAGGAAAAGTACAGAGGACCAGATTAACTAGGGAAAAAAGTGCACTAGAATATGAGCAAGCCAGCAAAAATAAATAAATAAATAAATAAATAAATAGCTATTAGATCAAAAGAAGCGCAAAAGCAAAATTAGAAACCATCTAGAAGGCAATGCAAAGAATACTTAATGCTGAAATCTGTGGGACCTAGCAATAGCTAATCTTGAAAAAGACTTCATTTTCTCCTTTAGAAAGAAAGATATAAAAGAACTCAAAATTCATCTAAAGAAACTTTAAAAACATACTAAAATAAGGAAAATTTAAAAAGGAAGAGTGAATTAATAAAAATTACAGCTAATGGAATAGAAAAATTAAAAATAGTAGATGGAGAACCGGGAGTGGTGCACGCCTATAATCCCAGCTGCTCCGGAGACTGAAGCAGGAGATTTGAAAGTTCAGAGCCAGGCTAAGCAAGTTAACTAAGCCCTGAGCAATTTAGCGAGATCCTGTCTTAAAAATAAGGGGATATGGTTCTGGTTAAGCGCCCCTGAGTTCAATCCCTGGAATCTGCCCCGGCCCCAAAAAAAGTAGGAGTAAATTCAAATGCTGATTTTTTTTTTTTAAAGAGCATTAAAATAGATAAACGTCCCAGCGGCTGGGGAGGCTGAGGCAGGAGAATCGCAAGTTCAAAGGTAGCCTCAGCAAAAGCAGGTGCTAAGCAACTCAGTGGTCGAGTGTCGGTGAGTTGAATACACGGCCCCCTGGCACACAGAAAAATGATAAACATGTTTAGAGCCTGACCGAGGAGAAGCAAAATTGCAAACAATAGGAATGTATAAAGAGGAAAGAAAATGATAGTAGTATCATCCTCTTATAAATGGAATTTTCAATAAAAACTAGAAACTTATAAATTTGGACTTTTTTTTTCCCCCTTGCTTTGCTGGGGATTGAATTGGGTGCTCTACCACTGAGCTATATCTCCAACCCTTTTTTGTTGAAGTTGTTTTGAGACAGGGTCTTGCTAAATTGCTGTGCCTGGCTAAATTTGGACATTCGTCCCAGCATTCTTGGAACAAGAATCTATATGAAAATCTGAATCTGGGTTGGGGGTGAGGTGATATAAAAATGTAGTTTACTGTTGGCATGGTGGTGCTTGCTGGTAATCCAAGAGACCTGGGAGGCTGAGATAGGAGGATCACAAGTTTGAAGCCAGTCTCAGCAAATTAGGCCTTAAGCAACTTAGTGAGATTTTTTCTCAAAATAAAAAATAACTGGGAATGTAACTCAGTGGTAAAGTGTCCCTGGGTTCAATCCCCAGTCCGTCCCCCACCCCATGTAATTTCCTGTTTTCAAGAAGCTAAACATCCTGGCAGTTGGGAATGTGAGAAAACAAGAGTACATGGCAGATTTATAGTAGGGTAATATCTTCTTCGAAAACTGTGGGATTGGAGAAATGAAGAATTTTGGCTTATTCATTGAAACAAATTATGCTTCAGTGTTTGAAATTTTCTTAAAATGAATACTATAATAATAATTTTAAAAAATGTTAAGGCATTTCCCTTTGAAGAGCTGAGTGTTTGCCCAATAGAACCAGTTAGACATGTTACCTGGATTTAAATAAAAAGTTAGCAGTTTAAGTGATAGGGACTCCAAATGCTACAGGGGATTCGTAGGGCCTGAGATAGTGAACTGGACCTTAAATAGGTGGCTATTTAGGGAAAGTGATTAGACCAGATCTTGAGCTGAAGAGTTTTATGAAACAAGAGACAAGTTAGTATGGGACAGACGAGAGAGGGTGTAAATTCCAAATTAAGGCCTTTTAATTTAAGTAATAGGCAACCGTTGATTCTTTTTTCATTGTGAGTTTACATGTTTGTGTGTGAGAGATGATTAAGCAGTGTTTTAGGAAAAGCAAATAATTACATGGCTTAGAAAGACAAAGAGTTTCAAGGCTATTATAATACCAGGGCTCAAAGAGATCCTGCTGTACCTTCACTCAGGATTTAGAGGTACTGCCAGACATTCTGTATGGGTATAGTCTTCTTAATCACACATACACAAAACTAGTCATTGGATACCTTTCAGAAGTAATCTAGAGAAACCATTTTACCCAAGAGATAAACTCCTGAGACAGAAAAAAAACAGTCCTTCCAGACTTGTCTCCTGTTGTTAAAGGTACTCTTCACCATAAGGATTACCTCATGTTCAACCATACAGGACAAAGTCATATTGTCACGTCCTTCAACAGAACTTTAAGCTTGTTTTGTAATCTCATCAGCTTCAAAAGTAGGGGAAAAGTCCCTCTAAATGTTTCACCAGATTTAGAAACTGGAAGAAGAAGTGATTTGTCCTCTGGCTCTAACCAAGCAACATCAACTTATTCACCTGCTGTATTAGACATCCTCAACTGCTGTATTCAAACTAATCCTAAGCTTCAGAGATGGGTTGGAAGAAGGGAACTAGATAAATAATTCAGTAATGAAGGTCTGGGATGTGCTTGGTGAAAGTAACTTTGATAGAGTATTGGAAGAGGAACCCCAATGTGTGTGTGTGTGTGTGTGTGTGTGTATGTATGTGTGTGTGTATGTATGTGTGTGTGTGTGTGTGTGTGTATATATATATATATATATATATATATATATATATATATAGTAGATGGCCTCAATGCCTTTATTTTATTTGTTTATTTTTTATGTGGTACCAGCGTTTGAACCCAGTGCGTCATGCATACTAGGCAAGTGCTCTACCACTGAGCCACAACCCTGGCCCCCCCACAGACAACTTTTTAAAAAATATTTATTTATTTCTTTTTAGTTATAGGTGGACACAATACCTTTATTTTACTTTTATGTGGTGCTGAGGATCAAACCCAGAGCCTCATGCATGCCAGGCGAGGGTTCTACCTCTGAGCCACAACCCCAGTGCCTAGACACTCTTTAAATAAAAATTTGGCTACAAAAGGAGATGATATGAAGAGTGGGGAAATGGGGTCAAGGGAGGTGTGGTTGAATTGTGTATGTATTTAAGACAGAAGACATTTGGGCACAGTTTTTATACATTTGAGAAAGGGCAGTGGGAAAATACTGAAGATACTGAATAGAGTTGGGATAACTGAATAGAGGGAGGTCTTGGAGTAGGATGGGAAGAACAGGTAGAAAGATGATCCCCAAACAGGAAAAAGGGAACTTCTTTTGAGAAGGGAGCAAAGTTGGGGGTGAATGAATATGAGAGATGGGTCAGGGATAAGGATGGGAACAGAAAGTTGAAGATGTTTCTGTGTGAAAATGTTGAATTTTTTTTCCAGAAGTAAGAGATCAGGTGCTAAGATTAGGTGGTGAGTGGGTGGTTAGATGTGTAAGGAGAGAAGGAAGCTATTAAGTGGTTATTATAGAAAATGGAAAATATTGCTGACTAGAGATTGTGTTGAGTGCCCAAAGAGGTGCAGACACCTAGGTACTGTGGTTTTCCTTCCTTAACTCAGGTGCAGGTTCAACAAAGAACAACTAGGACTGTCCATGGTAAGTTTGTGTTTTAGTAAGGCACTGTGACTGAAAGACAATGTGGAAAAGTAAATGAGGCAAAAGTGCAGTTGACAAAAGAGTGGTTAAGTGTTGGACAGTGTTATCTAATAGGGAAAACTAGAAAGGGATGATGGGTAGGGTAAAGTGGGAAGGTCACTGGACTGGAAACCCTGATGAGTAAGAAGAAGGCAAAGATTAAATTACACATGATGCTGTGCTCCTTTGAAATAATTCAGATGATCCAGAGATACTTTTCCAATGTTCAATAATTTACCTTCAGATATGAAAAAGGTGAGATTTCCTCATTCTTGATCATTAACCTTCTCAAAAACCAGCTAAGCTGGAGCTGGGGCTTAGCGGTAGCACACTTGCCTGGCACGTGTGAGGCACTGGGTTTGATTCTCAGCACCACATATAAATAAATAAATAAAATAGAGGTCTATCAACAACTAAAAAATATATTAAAAAAAAGTTAAGCCACCAATAGCAATTAAAGTTCTCTTACTATCAAATTTGTGGGAGTTTATTGATCCAGTCTCTCAATATGTTAAAAAATATCTTAATCCTAGGGCTGAGGTTGAAGCTTAGTGGTAGAGCACTTGCCTAGCATGCGTGAGGCACTGGTTTCAATCCTCAGCACCACATAAAGTAAAATAAAGACATTGTGTCCACCTATAAAAAAAATTTTTATTTCTAGTCTCTCCAAGAAAATCTTTATTTAACTCTTCCATAGTAAAATTCTTAGGTAACTATTAAATTTGCTTCTTCAAGATACAGCATGGTGGGCTGGGGTTGTGGCTCAGTGGTAGAGCACCTGTCTTTCATGAGTGAGGCACTGGGTTCGATCCTCAGCACCATAAAAATAAATAAATAAATAAATAAAAAATAAAGATATTGTGTCCACCTACAAGTAAAAATATATATAAAAAAGTATAGCATCCTTGAAGATTGTATGAATTCTCCCTACCGCCTACCCAAAGCTGCCATTTATTAGATCAAGCCTCTTCTGAATTCAAGAAGGATCAGGAAATAGAGAATCTTTAATCTTCCAAGGATTCTGAAAGGAATATTTCCTCTCTTTTCCTTCAAAGTGCCTTAGATAATCACTGCATACAGGAAACACTGATAAAAATAGCTATGATTTTTTGAGTGTCTTCTTTGTGTTTAGAACTATTCCACTACTTAACAACATTGTTTCATTTAATCTTCACAGCAGCCCCAGAAGGGAGGCATCATTATCTTGATATATATATATATATATATATATATATATATATATATATATATATATATATGAAGTTTTTAAAAAATTTCTATTTATTTTTTTAGTCATACATGACGGTAGAATGCATTTTGATATATAATACATACATGGAATGTACATACATCAATCATATTGTCTATTCTATTCTGCTATCCTTCCTATCTTATCTTGATTTTATAAATGAGAAAATCAACTCAGAAACATTTTTAAAATCTGTCTAGGGGCTGGGTTTGTGGCTCAGTGGTAGAGCGCTTGCCTAGTATGTTCGAGGCCCTGGGTTCCATCCTCAGCACCACATATAAATAAATAAATAAATTAATTAAATAAAGATATTGTGTCCAACTACAACTAAAAAATAAATATTAAAAAAATCTGTCTAAATTACCCAGATTAAATGACAAAGCCTGGATTTTAGTATTTCAGATTTTTAAGTGCTATTATACTTTAAAATCCTACAGAAGAGATTTAATTACAACATCCACCCTCACATGGGAGACAGCTGGTCCTGTGAGTTTCTATACATTTCCTTTTCCTAATTAAATTAGCTACTTTTTGGGCTGGGGATGTGGCTCAAGCAGTAGTGCGCTCGCCTGGCATGCGTGCGACCCGGGTTCGATCCTTAGCACCACATACAAACAAAGATGTTGTGTCCGCTGAAAACTGAAAAATAAATATTGAAATATTCTCTCTCTCTCTCTCTCTCAAAAAAATAAATTAGCTACTTTTGTATCTAATTTTGAAGGAACAGTTCAAACTCCTTAGTCGACATATTGACCTCTATTCTTTTTTAAAAAATTTTTTTTAGTTGTTGATAGACTTTTATTTTATTTATTTATATGTGGTGCTGAGAATCAAACCCAATGCCTCACACATGCCAGGCAAGTGCTCTACTGCTGAGCTCCAGCCCCAGCCCCTTGACCTCTATTCTAATGGAAAGCCTCAGGTAGACTTTTGAATTAGACTCTCTCCCAGGAAGGACCACCTGCCCTAGAGTTCAGTATATCATACCCATCTTAGTATTCCCTGGTACAATTCATATTAAGGATAAAGATGGGAAAAGCTATTAGACTCCAGATGCTGCTAAATAGGAGTAAGGACACCATATATGCAAGTTTCTCCACGTGTAAGATTTTCCAGTGGTGTGGAATCTCTGGTGACAAAGTAAGGGGTGAAGTGTAATTAAAGAGTTACCCCTGTTAAGAGTTCTGATTTATTATGTGAGAAGCATTGAGGGAGGATATGTCTATACATTCTCTGAGGCTAAACTGAGTCAGATAAAAATTGTTCTTAGTAAGTTTGGAATTTTCCAAGTTGCTGTGATGGCTAAAGGTAGATACAACAGTAATTATATATAACAAACATCTGGGAGGCTGAGATAGGAGGATCATGAGTTCAAAGCCAGCCTCAGCAAAAAGCGAAGAGTTAAGCAACTCAGTGAGACCCTGTCTCTAAATAAAATACAAAAAAGGGTTGGGGATGTGGCTCAGTGATCAAGTGCTCCTGAGTTCAATCTCTGGTACCAAAATAATTATAATAAAAACAAAAAAATATTCAAACATCTTCATCATTACTATCTTCATATGGTTATGGTCAATGCTGTGTGGTTACTCTGATGATGTTAGACCTGAGCTCTGACTGAAAGGTTTCCCACACTCATTACATTCATAAACTTTCTCTTAAGTATGACTTTTCTGATGTCTGGGCTCCATCTGAAGGCTGGATCTTCAAAAAATGATAGCTATTTTTATAAGTGTTTCCCCACTCATTACATTCACAGGGCTTTTCATTGCATTCATAAAATTTCTTCCCACTGTGAATTCTTTGATGCTGAATAAGTTGGGAGCTCCCCATAAAGGCTTTCCCACATCCACTACATTTACAAGGCCTCTTGCCCCTGGGGTTTTCTGGTATTCTAATTAGAATTTAGCTTCATCTATAGATTTTCCTAGAGAGACTATTTTGACAGCTCATTTAATTTGTGACCCCCTTGTCAGTTTTTTCACCTTTTACATAATTTTTGTTGTTGTTTTGTTTTGGTGGTACTCGTGGAGTTTGAATGCAGGGTCTTGTGCATGCTAGGCAAGGGCTCTACCACTAAGCTAGATCCTTTCCTGCCAACTCCTTTTTTTGAGAGCCTATGTTGCTCAGACTGGCCTTGAACTCCTGAGCTCAAACCTTCCTGCTGCCTCAGCCTCCTAACTAGTACTATGGCGCATGTGTACCCAGCTTTCTGTTATGATCTTGATGAAGTATGAAGGCTATTTTCGTGGCCTGAACAATTTTGGATAGGTACACTCATAATAACATTTCTGGACATGGAAAGTGGAGACCCTATTCCTGAAACCAGGTAATTGGAACATAAGGTCCAGTTAGTGAGTCAGATAACAAAATTTACATTTCATCACTAAGTGAAATTGTGAATGTTTTCTCTTGGAACCAGAATATTTCTAAATGAACAATTTCAAAACTGTCACATTTTTCTAATATTCTTTTTTTTTAATTTTTTATTCGTTGATAGAACTTAGATTTATTTATTTATTTATATGTGGTGCTGAGAATTGAACCCAGTGCCTCACACATGCTAGGCCAGCACTGCCACTGAGCTACACCCCCAGCCCAATTTTCTAATATTCTTATCTCTGCCAATGCCCTGTCTCAAGCTTCTAACCTTAAATTATTCTTAAGTAATTTCCCTACTGCACTGAATAGTGTCCCACCAAATTCATGCTGCGTGACTTTGTTACCTAGTCTTATTTTGCCTCAGTTTCCTTATCAGTAAAAAGCACTGAAGAGATTTTGTGAGGATGAGTTAATATGTATAAAGTCCTTACGATAACATCTGGCTCACAGAACTCAATGAATAATACTTGAAATCTTGTTACTTGATTAATAACCTTGAAGATTATCAAGATAATCCTGCTCTTATTTAAACTGGAATTAGTTGTACATCACTTTCATCATATTAGTTACTGTTCAAATATCTTTAATTTGCCAGGGGCAGTGACACATGCCTGTAATTCTAGGAACTGGAGAGGCTGAAGCAGGAGGATCACAAGTTCAATACCAACTTAGCAATTTAGCAAGACTGTCTCAAAATTTAAAAAATAAATAAATAAAACAAAAAAGGATTGGGGATGGAGCTAAGTGATAAAATGCCTCTGGGTTCAATCCCCAGTACCCCAAAACCCCAAAACCAAAAACATTTAATTATCCCTAGTTATTACTGTATTATATCTTTAGCTAGGTATGGTGGCACATGCTCAGGAGGCTGAGGCAGAAGAATCACAAGTTGGAGGCCAGCCTGGACAACTTAGAGATCCTGTCTCAAAAAGGGCTGGGAATATATCTCAGAGATAACGTGCCATGGGTTCAATCCCCAGTAGCCCAAGGGAAAAAAATGTGCGGAACCAGATTTTGGAGGTGGGGGGTACTGGGGATCGAACTCAGGGGTACTCAACCACTGAATCACATCCACCGCCCTATTTTGTATTTTATTTAGAGACAGTGTCTTACCGAGTTGCTTAGTGCCTGGATTTTGCTGAGGCTGGCTTTGAACTCAAGATCCTCTTGCCTCAGCCTCCTGAGCTGCTGGGATTAAGTCACTGCACCCGGCTGGAGATAGGATTTTGGGGGAAGTGAAAATACTATATTGATGCTATAATGGTGGATATGTACCATTATACATTTGTTCAAAGCCATAGAATGTTCAATACCAAGAATCTAACCCAAAGCAAACCATGGACTTTGGGGGATTGTGATGTACCCTTGTAAATTCATCACTTGCAACAAGTACACCACTTAGGTGGGGGATATTATGTTGGGTGAGGCTATGCATGTGTAGGACCAGGGTTATAAAAAAAAATTTCTAACTTCCTCTCAGTTTTGCTGTGAACCTAAAATTAATTCAAAAGCCCAAAGTCCTTTAAAATAGAAATGAAACAATATGGGGGAATGCTATGGTTTGGACTCTGTCCCTTCCACATTAATAATCTTGAAGCTCCAACCCAAAATGTGATAGTATTTGATCATTTGACTCTGTCTTTGGAAAATAATTAGTTTAGATGAATCACAAGGGCGCAGCTGTTACATGAGGGCATGGTCATGATGGGATTAGTGCCTTATAAGGAGAGGCACCAAAGAGCTTTGGGTCTTTCTGCTACGTATGGGCAGGGAAAGCTGACAGAAGAGCTCTCATATCTCATCAGAACCTAACCATGCTGGCAGCCTGATCATGGACTTTTAGCCTGTAAGAGGGGAGAACTTTGGTGGGGATGAGAGAGTAGAAGAATCCCATGTCCAAAAGGTAATGCTAAAAAGTCTGGAAGGAGCCAGCAAGATATCAGTCTGTCTCATTTTATTTCCTAGAGGTATCTCTAGTAAATGGGTGGTGAGGAGGATATTTTTTGAATGCTAGGCAGAGTCTACCACTGAGCAACACCCCTAGCCCAAACCTCTTTATTGACAAGTTATTTCAAATAACAGAACAGAGACAGTTGGGTATCCCAGAGAGAATTATTTGTAATGTCTGCTTAAAAGAAAAAAAAAAAGAAAGAAAGAAAAAGAAAACAACAACAAAAAAACAACCCACACCATAATATTCTTCCAACTCAGGAGGAAGTTCATTTTGTGAAGGTCAAATAGTCCCCATGGAAAACTTCCCAGTCTCTGAAGAAGATCCTTACCCAGAAAGCCCTGACTTCCTTCCCTCTCCTGCACTCAGTTTTCATGAAGATCCCCTTTTGCATTGACTATTGGTCCAGCTCCCTGGGGACAGTCCCCGACCCGAGTGTATCCCACACAGTCACTGGTGCAGAAATACCAGTTGTCTGGGAGCCAGGCTAGGCAGAGCTATTGGCTGCTGCCGGGTTTCTGTTCTCGAGACTAAAAGGCTCAGGGGTCACTCTAGTTAAACTGGGCTAACTGGGCTGCACGAAACAACCACACAAGAGACACAAATACCTTTTTCTTTGGGGTCGCTATGACGGCTCCTCTGACCTTAAGGGTCTGCAGAAAGAGAGACAGCGAGAGCACGAGCTGACCCCTTTTATTGAGGAGAATCTATTCAAATGAGGCAAGGGGTCAGGTTTCAGGGGGCTGAGTCTATCTTCATGATGTCCACTGTCAGCAGGTTGACTGACACCTGGGTAGGCCACACCCAAGGGCACAGTAAGAGAAGGGGACACACACAAGGCACTTTCATGGAAGAGTCTATCCTAAACAGGGCAAGGGGTTATATTACAAAGCAACAGGTGAGCATAGCTGCACCCATGGGGCTGTAGGAAGATACACCCATTTCTGTGACTGAGGGCCTCAGCACCCAGCTGGGGAGTGTAACTCAGTCACCCATAAGGTTGGCTTCCCACAGGCTGCAGTGCTGGGAGTGGGGAGCATGCTGAGAGGATGCAGGGCAGGGTGGCGCGAGTTGGGGGAAGAGGGGTTCCAGGGACCAGACCAGACCGCGCAGGGTAAATAGCTACCCCTGGACTGACACTGAGTCTATTCCTAGACAAACCGGGGGAAGGGAGACACACTTCTGGACCATGTGAGCAACGTCTGTCCAACTGAGGGTTTGGATCCCACCTGGAGGCATGACCTTATGTGGGAAATGCCACATCCGAGTCCAGGAAGGGCCTGGTCTAGTGGCGACAGGTAGATTATAGTTGATGTGCTAAGTTGGCTGTGGCCTGTAGAAGCACAGTGGAAACACTTAACACCACCTGGCAGTTTATCAGGGAAGGTGACCAGAGTCTGTGAGTCCTGTACATGAGAAAATCTGAATTCCTTTCTTCCCTCCTAGTTGTGGGTCTTGGGGTTAATTTGCTTTCTTGGGATCTTAGATTCCTATTTATAAAGCAGGGACAACACTAGTACCCACCAAATAAGACTGAAATACAAGATAAAGTTGGTGTTAAGTGCTTATCACTGTAACTGACACATGGGAGGTTCTAAAAAATAACAGAGCTAGGAAGCCAGTAGCCATCCTGATGGGGATGTTTGTAGAAAGGCCACAAGACTAGAAGGCAGTGCCTAGGCCTGCAGAAGATTGAGGAGTAAATGTTTGGTTTATAAAGGAAAGGTAAGCACTTTGCAGAAAGGCCTTCCCAACTATGTCAAACTTCGCATTTTGGTATCATATGCCACTCCTTTCTGGCAATTATCACAGTTGTAATTTTATTAATTATTCTCATTAATCTCCCCTCCATTCTTTTTTAAAAAAATATTTTTAGTGTAGATGGACACAATACCTTTATTTTATTTATTTAAATGTGGTGCTGAGGATCAAACCCAGTGTCTCACACATGCTAGGCAAACACTCTACCACTGAGCCCCAGCCCCAGCCTTCCCCTTGATTCTTAAAACCTCCATCAGGACAAGAAACTGTTGTATATTTCTGTTCACTCTTTGTAGCCCTCAGTAGACACCTAGTAGAAGCTTAATATGTCTAGAATAGGTGGAAGAATGGGGCCAGATCAGAATACATGTGTCAATTTAAGAACTTTTGACTTCAGGGCTGAAATTAGTGGAAAACCAATGAAGAAGCTTAGAAAGGGGGTGTCACTGTCAGATTTGTCTTAAAAGAAGATAGTTTAGGCTGCCCTGAGAGAGGGGTTGGAAGCAGGAAGACATTTTAGGAGGTATGATATAGAGGTCTAGCCAGTAGTCTGTCCTCCCAGTTGTGAAAACTAAATTGTCCCCAGACATACCAAAGGTCAAAAAAGGGCTAGGTATGGTGACTCATGCTTATAATCCCAGCAACTCAGAAGACTGAGGAAGATGGATCACAATTTTGAGGCCAGGATCAGCAAATTAACAAGACCCTGGATAAAAAGGGGTGGGGATGTGTCTCAGTGGTAAAGCACCCCTGGGTTCAATCCTCATACTCCCCCACAAAGATGAGAAACGTGGACTGAACTGGCGATTATTGAACATTTATTTCCTTTAATGAACACACACACATTCTTCCCTAAAACTGATAATTTTATTTCCTATGAAATATTTATTTTACATGAGGTCCCACATTTCAATTGTACCCATTCCTCAGATTATTAGACTAATTTTCTCTCAGTTTTGGTCCTCCTGGAGTTTAGTCTGTTCCCTTCACTACACCAGATTGACCCTCTTGAAGATTCATCATTCTACAGGCTTCTAGCAGACTCTGGACACCCCTTGAGATGATACATGGCTATGCCCACTTCACACTGCAATACTTGTTTAAATGGCTCCAGGAACTGGCATCCTAAATATTCTTGGGTTTCTCAACTATGCCACTGTGGACACTTGGGGACAGATAATTCTTTGTGTGTGGGGGCTGTGTGCTAAGATATTAGCAAACCTGCCCCTGGTCACTAAAGGCCAGTAGTTTGTCCTCCCAGTTGTGAAAACCAAAGTGTCCCCATGCATTACTAAACTGTCCCCTAGGAAGAGGGCAGAATAACCCCAACTGAGAACCACAGACTCCCTCCTTGCATCTCATAAATACCTCTATTATGGAAAGGTATGAGGTTGTGTTGCTCCTTGTCTTCATTGTCCCACTTGGCAGTTTTCTTATCTGAATACTTATGTAAGCTAATATACACTCTACCAGCAGGTCAGAGTATAAGAAATATTTGATGATTGAGTCTGATTGCACAGTCAGGGCCTATACAATTAAGCATGATATAATTGCCAATTTCAATTGCCTAATTTGACTGGCTTCTTTCTAGAGTTCTATTTAGACTCTCCAAATCTCAAATAAACTGTTCTGGCTAAAGAAAAAACTTTTCTCTTTATCATCTGATCTTTCAAAAAGTCATCTAAATCTTCTGACACTGTCTGGTTCTATTCTCAGTACATGCTCTTCTCCTGACTCTTTGCTCTTTTTGATTTTCTGACACTACTCATAAGTCTCCAGTCTTTTTCTTGGGAACATGGGCTTAGCTCTGGTGTCCTACCTTCAGCTATTGTGTGTGTATGTGTTTTGGATGGGGGAGAGTGCTGGGGATTGGACCCAGGACCTGAGCTCTGATTGAAAGTTTTCCCACATTCTCTACATTCATATGGTTTCTCTCCTATATGAGTTTCCTGATATGACAAAATTGGAGGCAAGTAGGCAAGAGCTCTACTACTGAGCTATACCTACAACTGTCGAGTCATTTCTATTATCTTTTTATTTCATATAAATCAGTGGATTATCCTAATTAGCATTATGACATATGCATGAGCATATTTTTTGTAAGAAAGAAGGGGGATACATATAAAATATGTACATAAAGATCCCAAAGAAAGATTTAATTACTCTATAAAGTACTTAAAACAGATTTATATCATCTCTGAACTAGGTTAGATTGAAACAACTCCTTCCACAAAGAATTTAGTTTTGGGGTTGCTGCCACAGTAATTTCTAATGATTTTAATGTTAGGAAATCCCCTAACACATTCTTGGGTAGTTATACCCTTAGGACCATACTCCAGTGTCGTCATGGAAGCAGAAAAAGGCTATTTAAAAAAAATTATTTTTTAGTTGTAGTTGGACACAACACCTTTATTTCACTTGTTTGTTTTTATGTGGTGCTGAAGATCGAACCCAGTGTCTCATACCTGCGAGGCGAGTGCTCTACTGCTGAGCCACAACCCCAGCCCAGAAAAAGGCTATTATGCCCAAGAACTTTTAGCTTTTCCACTTGATTACACTTGTATGTTTTTTACTTAATAGGATTTTTAATTGTTTTCTGCTTTCAGAATTTTTTCCCAATAATTAAAAAAAATTCTCTATAGTTTTCCCACATTCAGTACATTCATAAGGTTTTTCTTCCTTATGTTTGCTAAGATGTAGTCCCCAACTAAACTTTGTCTACATTCATTAGGTTTCTCCTACCTGTTAGAATAAGTCCTATTTGAAGACTCTCATAGTCCCCAAATTTCTTTCCAGTATGAAGTTTCTGATGTTTCAGAAAAGCTGCACGCCCACTGAAGGCCTTCCCACAGTGGCTACATTCAAAAGGTTTCTCCCCAGTGTGAATTCTCTGATGACTAATAAGGTGTGAATTCTGACTGAAGGCTTTCCCACATTCAGGGTACTTGTAGGGCTTCTCTCCAGTGTGAACACGATGGTGTTTAATAAGATCTGAGCTGCCCCTAAAGGATTTTCCACATTTATTGCATACATAAGGTTTTTCTCCACTATGAACTCTATGATGTCTCATCAGATCTGAGCTCTGATTGAAAGTTTTCCCACATTCTCTACATTCATATGGTTTCTCTCCTATATGAGTTTCCTGATATCTGACAAGGTTGGAGCTACCTCTGTAAGTTCTACTACCCTGATTACACTGTGAAGTGTTTTCCTCTTGGTGAATTCTCTGCACTTCCCTAAGTTCCTCATCCTTGCTGAAGACTTTTTCACATTCTTCAAGTTTGTCTCCAGTATGAAGTCTCTTATGTTTTAGAAAGGCTGTGCGCCAAATGAAGGCTTTTCCACATTCTTTACGTTCATAGGGCCTCTCACCATTGTGGACTCTCTGATGTTGAATAAGGAGGGACCGCTATCTGAAGGCTTTTCCACATTCACAGCATTCATAGGGTTTCTCTCCTGTATGAATTTTTTGGTGTGTAACCAGGTGTGACCTCTGGCTAAAGCCTTTCCCACATTCACTGCATTCTTAGGGCTTCTCTCCTGTATGAATTATCCAATGCCGAATTAGATCTGAACTTGCCTGGAAAGTTTTTCCACATTCAGTACATTCATAAGGTTTTTCTTCCTTATGTTTGCTAAGGTCCAAGTCAGAAGTGGAAGCTTTTTCACATTCAAGTTTCTTTCCAGTATGTAGTCTCTGATGTTTAAGAAAAGCTCTGCATCCAGTGAAAGATTTCCCACATTCTTGACATGCATAGGGTTTTTCTCCACTGTGGAGTCTCTGGTGTTCAGTAAGGTGAGAATGCTGCCTGAAGGCTCTTTCACATTCATTACACTTGAAGGGTTTCTCTCCAGTATGAATTCTCTGATGTGTAACTAGGTGTGAACTCTGACTGAATGTTTGTCCACAGTGGTAACACTCATAGGGTTTCTCATCAGTGTGAATTCTGTGATGTATAATAAGATCTGAGCTTTGATTGAAGGTTTTCCCACATTCACTGCACATATAGGGTTTCCCTCCATTATGGATTCTCAGGTTTAGGAGAAGGTTTGAATTTCCCTTAAAGGCCTTTCCACACTCTTTACATTCATAGCTATTTTTGCCACTGTGAATTCTTTTATGTCTAACCAGATTAGAGCTCTGGTTGAAGTCTTTTCCACATTCATGACATATGTATGGTTTCTTTCTGGTATAGATTCTCTGATGTATGGTAAGATTTGAGCTCTGATTAAAGTCTTTTCCACATTCATTACATACATATGGTTTCTTCCCCATGTGAATTCTCTGATATATGATCATGTTTGAGCCCTGGTTAAAGATTTTTCTATATTCCTTACATTCATAGGTCTTGTTTATGTTATTAACTTCCTGATGTTCAGTCAGTCTTGACTTCTGTTTGAAGGTTTGGACACAGACCTCATATCTATGGGATCTTTCTCCTGCGGAAAGTATTTTTTCTCCCTGACATCCATGGCCTTGGTCTCCTGCCTTGTATTTTTTGGGGATGAGATTCACTTCCTTGATAACTCTCTCTTAGGATGGGAGATGTCTCACTGCATCTTCCAAGGGGTTTATCCAGTGCCTCAATATCTGGTCCTCAGGATCACGGGTATTGACTAACTCACATTCCTGGGAGGTGAGCCTTTGAAGTCTTTCTGGTGAAGCTCTTACTGAATCTTTTTCTTCCGATATTTCTTTTTTTTTTTAAGTATTTTTTTTTTTAAAGAGAGAGTGAGAGAGGAGAGAGAGAGAGAGAGAATTTTTAATATTTATTTTTTAGTTCTCGGCAGACACAACATCTTTTGTTGGTATGTGGTGCTGAGGATCGAACCCGGGCCGCACGCATGCCAGGCAAGCGCGCTACCGCTTGAGCCACATCCCCAGCCCTTCTTCCGATATTTCCATCTTTGATTTCCACTGTTTCACCTTATTTATGGTCTCAGAATCTGAAATGATAAGCATATCATTCTATATTCTTATAAAAAATCACCCTTATCTGTCTTGGAAAGTGTAAGAGACAGAAATAAAAGAATTTAAAAGACAATGCTTTCTCCCACCAGAGCTGGGTCATACCTTATTTGAAAGACTCTGACTGTCACAGAAACACAAACCCTGTTGGTGGAGATTTGTCAGGGTATATTGGGAGCTGGTCTTAGGGGGTGGCCTGAAGGGTGGTAGAAAAAATACATGGCAGGAGGCTGGCAGTCCAGAACTGGTCCACAGGAAGTGGTCTGTAGAATGAGGAGGAACTCACTGGATGGTATAGCCAGACCACAACTGGTTTACAGCAGCCCATTAGAGTAATTGCCAGCAGGAGTCTTAAAAGTTAATCTGTTGGCAGCATACCAATATATATATGTGTGTATATATATATATATATTTGAAAGCACACTGGTACCAGGGAGAGGTTCTTTTCTCTTCCTGTAGGTATTCACTGCCCCTTCAGTATTCTCTATTGACTATATCTTGGGTCATCTGGCAAAGGAGAAATGTTTATAAGGTTCATACCAACTAACACAAGCAAAGCAAAGACAGGTGGATTTGAAGTTGAGAGTCACTACATTAATAAATGGAATACTACCCATTCATCCCACTATATCATGACAATATGAAACAATGCCTCAAAATGAAAACATATGGTTATCATTTCAATAGAAATTGAGTCTCCTTTTCTTAGACCTGGCATTTTTCTTTCTGGCATTGTGATAGAATTGCTTCCTTTTGGATGACAATTTTATATCCTCCTGCAATTTGGTGACCGATTAACTTATTGCTTTTGAGTGTCTATATTATCAAATCCTGATCTCACCCAGTCACAAAATATAGTTCTAAGCTTCTTGGAGAGTCACTTCAGTTTGATCCTGCTGATTTGAACTCTCTAATCCTTAATCTTAAAATGAATTAGAAGTAACATGGCAGTGATTAAGAGCATGGACTGTAGGGCAAGTTGCTTTGGTTAGACTGCTGGATCCACCACTGGCTGACTGTGACCCCAGGAAATTCACTGGACCTCTCAGTGTCTCAGTGTTCCTTACCCATAAAATAGAATACTAGTACTTACCTCACAGAGTTGTTAAGAGAACTAAATGTATGTAATAACTGGTTAAGTATCCCTAATCTGAAAATACAGAATCTGAAGTGCTATAAAATCCAAAACTTTTTGAAGCCTGACAGGATACTACAAGTGGAAAATACCACACCTGACCTCATACAATAGGCTGAAATCAAAACATAGGTACACTGGAAATACTGCATAAAATTATCTTATACTTTTGTATAAGTGTATATGAAATATAAATGAATTTGGTGTTTAGACTTGGTCCCCATCCCCAACCTATCTCATTGTGTGCATGCAGATATTCCAAATCTAAAAAATCCCCACGTCTTAAACAGAGAAGTGTCCTAAGCATTTTTAATAGGGATACTCAACCTGTACATATAAAATATTTAGAATAATACTTGACATATAGAAAACTATATAAGTGCCAGCTGTTGTTATTGCTGCTACAATTACTATCATTATTATTTGCAGTACATTGAACACAGGGATTTTTTGGGGGGATGGTACTGGGGAAACCAAAGGCATTATGCACCCAAGACAAATGCACTACCACTGAACTACATTCCCAGCCCCAAACCTAGGGCTTTGCATATTCTGGGCAAGTTTTCCACCACTAAGCTTCAACCCTAGCCCACTATTATTACTATTAATCTTTACCCTTTAAGCCCAAGAATTATCATTAAGCAATGTGCCCCTACCACAAATCTCCATATTCAGCCTGGATTTCCTTAAAGGGACAATAAAATCAATAACTGCAAAGAATTGGTTTTGTCATAATTTTCTCATAACTTATAGTACCTTTTTTTGATATATACTGTGTGGAATTCAGTATATATCAGAAACAGTTGATTATTTAAAAGATGGTAAAGGCCTTTCTCAAAACCCACTAAAAATAATTAAAACAACAACTGAGATAAATTCTGCTTTCAATAAAAGGGCTGTACATAAGTGTTTCCCAAAGTACCATATCCCAAAGGCACACTGAGTGAACTATAAATGGAGATCTATAGATACTGGGTAAGGGGAAGATCACAGAGAATATAGGGATTGTCTCCATGGAGATCTACTTTGCCCTATCAGAATGTCATGGGACAGAATGCTCAAGAAGATACCATTTCTGGCAGTAACTTTAATCATGTTCTATAGCTAAGGAACACTGTCAGAGGTAAAGAAGCAGATAGAGTGGCTGTCAAGTTTTATTACAAAAATGTGATCTAGAGGGCTTCTTATTATGTCATATTGATTTCTTGGAAACTAAAATCTGGAGGGAGACATACCTCTAGATTAGATGAGAGGGTCTTGTGGCAGCAAATCCACATGTAGGCTTTGACATGCCCTAGCTCAATTTCCTCTGCCTCTTCTCACAGTTCTTTTTTTAAAAATATTTTTTAGTTGTAGACAGACATGATAACTTTATTTTGTTTATTTTCTTATGTGGTGCTGAGGACCGAACCCAGTGCCTCACATGTGCTAGGCAAGAGGTCTACCTCTGAGCCACAACCCCAGCCCTCATATTATTTTTTAATAGAGAGCCTCTCATTCATAGTTGAATAATAGTAAGATAAACCTGTGGGATAAATATTTAAAAACAGTTCTTTGTTTTCTTTTTTCATTTTAAGAAAGGAATATGTGGGCTGGGGATGTGGCTCAAGTGGTATTGCGCTCAAGGCACTGGGTTCAATCCTCAGCACCACATAAAAATAAAATAAAGATATTGTGTCCACCTAAAGCTAAAAAATAAACATTTTTTAAAAAGAAAGGAATATGAGTAACCAGCAGATCAGAAGCATACATCTATGAGGAATACCAAAGGAATTAATAGGAAGTATTCAGCAGAGAATTCTCCATTATCTTAAAGAAATTATAGACATACATCATTATTTAAATACAAGCCTGATGTGCACACACATAATCCTAGCTACTCAGGAGATTGAGGGAGAAGATCACAAGTTCAGGGCCAGCCCAGGCCACTTTGCAAGACCTTCTTTCAAAATAAAAATATAAAGGGCTAGGAATGTAGCTCAGTGATAGAGGGTCCTTGGGTTCAATCCCCAGTACTACAAACAAACAAACAGAAACTTAAAGAGGAGACATAAGGATTTAAAACATATTATAGATTATAAAACAATAAAAAGAATTGATCAGTAATTTGGCAAAGCTGAAGAAAGAAATTGAAAAGCATTATATAGATAAAATTCACATAAGGGAAAATAAAAATAACCCCTATAGGTTTATAATAAGGCCTTGAGAAGTCATATAAAATAGCTATAAATGTGCTTATAGAGAAAACTAGTCAATATAGAACAATAATCAACTACACATTAAGTGGGGCAACTTAGCAAGACCCTGTCTTAAAATAAAAAATAAAGAGCTGGAGATATACAGTGGTATAGGGCCCCTGGATTCAATCCTCAGTCCTGGGGTGGGAGTGAAATTGGGCTTTCAGGAGAAAGGTAGTAGGAATAAGCATAAATTGTGCTAATTTTTCTATCTTTCATAATGAAATCAATAGATATAATCTAAAATAGAAATGACTCCAAAATCTTAATGTTTTTCCATAACTGTGTGTGTGTGTGTGTGTGTGTGTGTGTGTTTTACTGGGGACTGAACCCAGGGCTTTGTGCACACTAGGCAAGCACTCTACCTCTAAGTCAATACCCAGCATGTTTTTAAAAAATTTTCAGACAGAGTCTTTCTAAATTTCTCAGTCTGGACTTGAACTCCATATCCTCCTACTTCAGCCTCCTGAATGGCTGAGATTACAGGTTTGAGCCACTGCCCAACCCAATGTTTTTGTTGATCATAAAAATTTTACAATTATAAGAAAAAATAACAAAGTAAAACAAGGAGAATACTCCCCCATAATCCCATTATCCTCCACCCAAAGAGAAATACCACTAATGTTTTGTCATATTGGTATTTATTCTTCTAAACTTATTTCTGGGCATATTTTTTTCCTAATATAAAAATAGGACCATATTATAAGTGTTCTTTTTGTTTTCATTGCCTTACTTCTGATATTTGAGGCAGACCTTGTAAACATTTCTCTTTTGCCATTTGGTTTTATCATAGAGGGCACTGGGGGAGTACTGTAAGGCCATATAAAGATAAAGGATTTACTTTTTCTGGTACCAGTAAGCTGTTTTGGTTTTGGTGATGCCACCAAATCAATATATGGGAGGCTTGATGGCTTCCTGTGTGCCAGCTTTGTATTGCCTATGCCCTCCAGTGAGTTTTTCTACCATCCAGCAGACCTTACCTATGGACTACTGTGGCCTACCTAAATTTTTCAGTGAATTTCTCCCCCATTTGATAGGCCATGCCCATAGACATCTCCTCCAAGTTTCTTCATCAGCAAGCTACGTGTTCCACTGATTGGTGCCCACATCCTCCAAAAAATAGTCTGAATCTCAGCTTTAGGGTGGGGGAGTACTCTTCTAAGCTCTTGGTTCTTTTTACTCTCCTTTGGTCCTAGAGATAAGGCTGCTTTCTGCACTATTTATTTTCTTAGACTCCTCTTTTAGTAGTTAACTGTCTTTTAAATTAATTAACTAATTAATTTTTGGTACTGGGTACTGAACCCAAGGGCTCTCTACCACTGAGCTACACCCCCAGCCCTTTTTATTTTTCAAGTTGCTCATGAACTCACTAAATTGCCAAGACTGGCCTTGCACTTTTGATCCTCCCGCCTCATCCTCCTGAATTGCTGGGATTACAGGCATGCATCACTACACCTGGTGTTAACTTTACTAGTTAAAAATTTTTTTTTTTTTTTTTAGTTGTAGATGGACACAATATCTTTATTTTTTTAATGTGGTACTGAGGATCGAACCCAGTGCTTCACGCATGTGAGGCAAGCATTCTACCACTGAGCTATAACCCCAGCCCTAAAAATTATTTATATTAAACATTTCTTGTTTAAGTTACTTGCATAGTTTTTGTCTCTTCACTGAATCCTGATTGATAACAGACCTATGGTTTATTTCATTTGAGAGTTAGAACAAGGAGAAGATGATATAAGAAAAGTTATAAGAGTACTACAAAAGGGAGAAAAATTATTTGGGAATAGTCCAAAAAGGACTTCTCTATTCGAATCATTACAATCAACCTTTGCCCTGGGCAGTTTTGGCAAACTACCTACTCCATGTTCCACGTGGCTCTGCAGAGATGAATGGCCACACACTCAAATTTTTCTCTAATTCTACAGATGAAAGGAATCAGAAGTAATTTAAAGAAATCTTCCCCTCGGAGGATGTCCACAGTAGAAGGCAATCACATCTGAAACACGGCTCATCAGAGGTGAGTCCTTCTGTATAATTCAACTCAGTTGACTAGGAGTTTCTGAGGAAAAGCTTCTATGTTTCACATCATTCATTGATTTGTTTGCCTGTTAAACATTACCTGAGCAACTCCCATGTTCCAAACATTGTATAGGAAATCGGGAATACAAAGATAAATATAAGATATGGTCCCTGTTTCTAGAAACTTGCAGTGAGAGGGGGTTATATATGTGTAAATGAATAATAACAAGACATTGTGAACATGCTACAAATAGGGTTAGCACTGTTTACTACAGAAGAGCCTAGAATCAACAGAACATAACTGCATACAGGGGAAAGCAGAGTCAAGAATGAATCAGCTTTCTGACTTAGGCAGTGGGTAGGATGTGGTATTTAGTGAAGACAGAGGTCAGATGAGAAAGAGGAGGATTCAAAGCAGTTGAAAGTAGTTTTGAATGTTTGCAGATGAGTTTACTTTTGGTCACCTTTTGGCTTCTGATACACAGATAGTACAAACTTTAGCAGAGTCCAGGAGCTGTCAATTTCCATCTTCACAAATAGACATCGTTGAATAACAAGAGAAAACATCTTGTCTCTGAGAGTCAAAGAAATTGGGAATCTCCAATTCAACTGATCTCCTTCAAAACTTCTCATGTTAGCTGGGCGTAGTGGCACACGCCTGTAATCCCAGCAGCTCAGGCGGCTGAGGCAGGAGGATCGAGAGTTCAAAGCCAGCCTCAGCAAAAGTGAGGTACTAAGCAACTCAGGGAGACCCTGTCTCTAAATAAAATACAAAATAGGGCTGAGATGTGGCTCAGTGGTCAAGTGCCCCTGTGCTCAAAACAAACAAACAAACAAAACCCCTACAAATAAAAACAAAAAACAAATCCAAAACTTCTCATGTTTTATTTTTAAACCAAAACTCAGAAATCAGAGTGTGTGGATTCTGTGTTAAGGATCAACCCTTACCTAGTGAGACCAGCTCTGCCTCCTTCTTAAGCATGTCTTCCTTGGACAAATTTCCACCAAGTGCAGACCTAGTGCCCAGCATTGTTTTGTGATTCATTCACAGTCACATTCCACAGCATCTTAAATTTCTGAAATGGGGCTGGGGTTGTAGCTCAGTGGTAGAGTGCTCACATAGCATGTGTAAGGTAATGGGTTCAATCCTCAGTAAGCATAAAAATAAATAAAATAAAAGTATTGTTTCTAACTACAACTAAAAAAAATTAAAAATAAAAATTCCTGAAATGGAAGTTCTTGCTCAATAACTATTCAATACAGTGTGAAAGTGGGACTCATACCTTCTCTTCTCTTTCTAAATCTCTTCTATTTCTTATGTAACTCTTGATCCCAGTTGATAATCTTCTTACTACAAAAATGTGTGAAAAAGAGGCTGAAGCAGGAGGATCGCAAATTCAAAGCCAGCCTCAGCAGATTATCGAGGCATATAGCAATTCAGCAAGACTCTGTCTCTAAATAAAATATAAAGGGCTGGGGACTTAGCTCAGTGGTTAAGGGGCCCTGGGTTCAATCCCTGGTACCAAAAAAAAAAAAAAGTGTGAGACCATGTGATAAAAACATCTCACATCACCCTATCTTTGTGATGAATCTTCATTTTTTATTGTATTTCCTTTCTCCTTTTTTTAAAAATTTTTTTTGGTACTGGGCATTGAACCTAGGGCCACTCAACCACTAAGCCATATTCCCAGCCCTATTTTTTATTTTATTTTTATTTAGAGACGGGGTCTCACTGAGTTGCTTGGCGTCTCACTTTTGTTGAGGCTGGCTTTGAACTTTCAATCCTCCTGCCTCAGTCTCCCAAGCCACTGGGATTACAGGCGTGTGCCATTGCATTAGGCTCTAATATTTATTCTTTAATTGAGCCCTTATTATGAACCAGGCACTTTACCAGATGGCTAAAGTTCTGTCCTTGAGAAGCTTGTGATGGCAATTATAGACAATGTCAATTAAGGGGGTTAAGTGCTCAATAAGTATGTAGTAAGTATAGGGTTTGTGAGGCCTTATAAGAACAGCACAACCTTGAGGCAGTGGCACAGGTAAGGAAATTTCCTGCAACTGAGGCCTAAAAGGAAATTTGAAATAACCAGTCTGAAAGAAAAAGGAAGGGCTTTTCCTTTTGGGGATTTAGGGCAAAGGACAGCCTATGTCGCATTCATGGATGTGCTTCATGACTGAGGTCCAGAGTACAAAACAGTAAAAGCAGCAGCTGGCACAATAATTGTCAAATTATGGAAGGTCTTGTAAACCAGGCTGGGGAGTTTGGACTCTTCCCTGAAAGCAATGGGAAGCTCACAGGAAAATAACCAGATTTCTTTCTTTAAAAGGCTGTTTTGACGCTTTAAGGAAAATGGACTGGTGGGTACAGGTGAGAGCTGGTATATCAGTCAAGAAATTACCACAGTAATCTATGTGGGAGAAAGTGAAGGCTTAATGATCTACTGCTAGTAAGCATACTGAGAAGTTGGTTGAATCAATATATTAAAGAAGCAAAACCAGGCAAACTGATGATATCCTAGATGGAGGGCATGAAGCATTAAGAAGTATCCAAGGAGCTGGGAGTGGGCACACTACTCCCAGATACTTGGGAGGCTGAGGCAGGAGGAGTCCAAGTTCAAGTCAACCTGGGCAACTTAGCAAGACCCTATCAATCAATAAATAAAAGTTGGTTGGGGGGCCTTCTGGGGGGTATAGTTCAATGACATAGAGTTTGCCTGGTATGTTCAAGGCCTGGTATGTTCAAGGCCCTAGGATCATTCCTTAGTACCTCCTCCCCACCCCCCAAAAAAAAAAAAAGTATCCAAGGCATTAAAGACAGCATCCTAAGTTTCTAACTTGAGTTGACAAAGTTGGGTAACTGAATTCAAAGAGTAGAGGTGAAATAGAAGAAGTAAAGAAGTGATGAGTTCCATTTTAGATGTTATGTTGAGATACCCCTGGGGTATCAAGGAAGAAATGTTCAGGAAACAGATGGATCAATGGGTCAGGAACTCAGGTGGAAAATCTAAAATAGAGACAAAGATTTTAGAATCATCAGCAGAGAGGCTGGTGTGTTAAGCATAATAGTGATAATGATGATTGCAACTGTTCTGAACAGAGCAAGGTTTTGGAAGCAAGCAAAACCAAATCAGAATCCTGGCTTCCCTCAACCATTATTTCATCAATAGTGAAATTGAAATAATATCACTTATCCAAAGGATTAGTGTACAGATTTATATATAAAGCTGCAACATTTGTTCATAGTGTGGGAACAGTTCTGGAACTTAATGGGAACTCAATAAAAAACAAACTCTTGTATAAGTGAATAATAGGTTATCGCTCTCTTCTTCTCTCCTCCCCCCTCTCTATATATAGTTGCTGATAGACCTTTATTTTCTATTTATTTATATGTAGTGCTGAGAATCAAACCCATTGCCTCCCACATGCCAGGCAAGTGCACTACTGCTAAGCCTCAGCCCCAGCTCTCTCTTCTCTTCCTTTTGACTAAATAATTCCTGAAGTTCTTTTCTCTCTTGACTCAAATGGTACATGATACTCCAACTACTCTACTTCTTCCATACTGGCTTTACCCTTATGTCTGTTGCCAAGGCTCAGCCCCTGGTCTTTTTACATTTGCTATCTCAATGACCACAACTTCTAGCTTCACTTATCACGTTTGTACAGAATGAATCCTGAGTCTAAAACTCCTATTTCTCACTCACATTTTAGTCTAGATTTACAATGTCTCTTCAGCTCACTGTCTTACTGACAGTGTAAATCAAATCAATAAAAACGATCACCTTGGATCATATTTGCTTCTAGACTTATTTCTCTCTCTTACCATCCATTTCTATATAAACAGTCAGTTTTCATTTAACAAATATTTATCATGAACCTAGACTGAATGTTTATATTGTCCCTTGAATTCATATGGAGCCTAATCTCAAATGAGATGGTCTTAGGAAGAAAGATTTTTGAGAGGTTATTAGGTCATAGGGCCCAGCCCTCATAAGTGGTATTAGTGTCCTTATAAGAAAATAAAAGGCACAGATATCTCCCCCGCTCCTTCTGCAATGTAAGGGCACAGTGAAAAGATTATGAACCAGGAAGCAGGCCCTCACTTGACATCTAATCTGCTGGCAAAGAAAATGTTTATAAACCACACAGCCTAGGGTACTTTTGTTATAGCAGCCTGAACAAACTAGGATACCTACTATGCTATACTGGTGAACAAGACAAATCCTTGCATTCATGGGGGAACATCACTCAGGAGCTTAGTAAAAATGCAAATTCTCAAGCACTGAGTCAGAATCTCTGGAGAGTGCAGCCCAGCAATCTATGTTTAACAGTCCTCCAGGAGATTCTTAGGAAGGTTAAAATGTTAGAAGCACAGCTCTAGTTATCTTTGATTCTTCCTTCTCTGTGCCAACTAACTGAATATCAAACTTTGAAAACTACTCCATAGGTTTTTTCCAACCCCATCTTAGTCGAGAACCTTTTTACCTCATGAGTAGACTGCTATAAAATCTCTCAACATGTTTTCTGGCTTTAGTCAATGCTGATGATACTGCCAGATGAAATACTTTTCTAAAACACTGTTGTCACTGATACCAATGACCAAAAACCTAGAATGAATTTTCTACCATCTACTAAAGGAAATAATAGCATCTTTTTGATTTGTGGAGTTGTAATAGTTTCCTAAGAGATACTGTAACAGAGGGCAAGGGATTTGGTGGTTTAAACCAGCAGAAATCTATTCTCTCACAGTCTGGAAGCTAAAAGTCTGAAAATAAAAGTATTGGGAGGGTTGCTACATTCTGAGAGATAATCTATCCCATACCTGTTTGCTAGCCTCTGATGACAGCTGAGGTGTCCTTGCTTTGTAGAGGCATCACTACAATTTCTACTTCCATTTTTACCTTAAATTCTGTGTTTCTTCACATGGCTGTTTCTTATAAAAACACCAGTTATATTGAATTCTCTGTACAACTAAGAGCAAATCTGTGCTCCAGGATTCTCCCCTAAATTTCCCATAATTATGCTTTTTCCCCTTCTGTAACTTTGCCCATAGGGGATGGATGCAATGCCCTTCTTACTCTACTCCATTACATCTGAAATAAAAAACTCAAATAGCTGCCAGACCAGATGCTCCATGACAACCCTCAACACTTTGCTTCAGGACCAGGGAGACAATGGAGATTAGAGAGAACTAAAGACCTGGAAATTTTATTGAGTCTGAAGGAGAGTGCTGCTACTCAACTCAAGGTAACTGTACCACGCAAATTATGTGGGCCCTGATTGGGAACATGTGTGCTCACGCACACAAAGTGTTAAGTTTTGCTGTGCTTAGCAAAACAAGGGGTTCTGTGAGAAAGTATGAACTCTTTGAACTGTGTCCTTGTTGCTGTCTTAAGAAGATAGGAGAAAAGAATGTTCCGCCAAGTGTAAAATTTATATATATAATTTATATATATATATATATATATATATATATATATATATATATATATATATATATATATATAGAGAGAGAGAGAGAGAGAGAGAGAGAGAGAATGTGTTTGCCTGGGAATAACTAACCACAAGTTTGTGTTTGCCTGGGAATAACTAACCACAAGTTAATTGATAAGAAATACGGAGCACTGTGACCATAAACAAAGTTTTCCTGAGAATGTTTATCCATGCTTATAAGTAGTAAGCTGCCAAAAGGATGTTTTTTCTTTCCCCTTGTTTTAATTAACAATGCTGTATAAAAGAAGGAGAGAAAAAAGTAAAGGTGGCGCTCATTTTCTACTGAATGCCTGTGTGTGCGTGTGTCTTTCTTAAGCATCTCTGCTGTACCAGAAATTACAGATTGTCAGCGGGTCTGACAGCAACATCTTCTGATTTTTCAAGAAAAGTTGGGAATTTAGATTATGTGTGTGAAATTTCCTGATTTAAAAATGTTAGCCACTAATTTAAATAAAAACAAACAGCAGGGCTGGGGGGCTGTAGCTCAGTGGTAGAGTGCTTGCCTAACATGCAGGAGGCACTAGGTTTGATCCTAAGCACCACATAAACAAATAAAATAAAGGCATTCTCTCCATCTACAACTACAAACAACAACAACAACAAAACAAATAAACAGCATAAATAAATATATATATATATATATATATATATATATATATATATATATATATATATATATATATAAATCTGGCACAGGGGTCATTTTAAAAAAATTTTTGTTGTAGGTGGACACACTATCTTTATTTCATTTTTTTTTTTTAATGTGGTGCGAGGATCGAACCCAGTGCTTCACACGTGTTAGGCATGCACTCTACCACTGAGCCACAACCCCAGCCCGAGAGGCCATTATTTTTCATATTACGTAAATACTTCCCGCTATTTCAGACCTAGCTCAGTTCCTTTTAATCACTTCAATCTGTTTTTAATTCACATTCATACGCATACATTAGGTAATGCTTAACAATGACAAGAGTTCCTGCCTACAGGAAGGTTCACACACAGGACACAAAAGTAGTGAGCGCTTATGAATCATATGCTAAATAAGAACAGCTTAAAAGCTTAATAGGTATGGAGGCAGCGGGATAGCAATCTGGGGAAGCTTCCCAAAGGAAATAACTTTTGACGCTACTATTATGCAGAACTTTAGAAAAACGACACCAGCCTACCTAAACCCCTTCGCCTCTAAACTCCCAACAGTATGAATACTTTAGATCCAACAGTAGAATATGTCTGAACCGCAAAGTTTATTCCTGAGGTTTAGTCTGGTCTCCCTAGCAGGATCCCCAGTTATTCCTGGAATGTAACAACCACATCCTGGTTCCATGTACAAAGGCTCCTGGCACGGCATTGCGCAGGGAACAGGGTCAATTCCGCCTCTGAATGACTCTGGGCCTGCAAGAGAAGCCGTTGGCAGTCGGCACAGAGAGAACTGGAACAGACTGGAGCAAGGAAGGAGGCGGTCGCGGCAGAATTGGGGCCGCGGGCGGGGCGCACGGAGACCCAGCCCTGGGCCAAGGGCGCAGAAAACCCAGCCCAGCGCACCGCGCGCCTTATGTCCTTCGGAGGCCCGGAACCTTCCCCCTCTAAAAAATCAGGGTTCCGCCCCTGCTTCAGGAGGTCCGCAGGCGCCCGGGCCCCAGCTCTGCAGACGCCGTGGGGTCTCAACTCCAGGCCACCCCAGCCTCCCTCTCCGCCAGGGCCCCCTGCGCGGCCGCCTTCGCGCAGCCCCTTTCCTCTCGGGGGCGGTACCGGTGGCCACTTCCGGCGTGCTCGCCGAGGCGGGGTCTCCGCCCAGCCGGACCCGCTCGCTACGCCCGCCCGGCCGCCTCCCACCGGCTCTTGGAGTCCTCTCGCTAGAAGTGACTCTTAGCGTCGCGCGCCGGGCAGGTTGGGCCCCCTGGCAGCGCAGCGCCCTGTGAGATAAGCTTCCAGAAGGAGGTAGCTTTCAGCTTCTTCCTCCCGGAGACTACCGAGACGTCGAGTCTTCCTGCGGTCCTAGATGGGCCTAGGGCTGGGGTGGGCACCCTCTTAAAGTAATCTTACTCGCCCCTCCCCTTTTAATCTTTTCTACCCTTTCTCCCGAATGCAGTTTTGTTACGCCACTCCAACACCCCCATTCATTGCTTTCGATTTGCTTTGCCCTAGGCTTGGCGGTACAGAAACAAACAAGGAGAGAGTCATTTTTAAAAGGTGTAGTTCTGGGCTGCGGATGTGGCTCAATGGCAGAGGGCTTGCCTAGCATGTGCTATAGTGTAACTTCTGAAGTGAGAAGAATCAGACATCCCCAGTCCTTGCCCCACCTCTTATGGGCTGTGTGTCACCTTATTGCTGTACAATAAGGTTAACACTACCTACGCCAGGGACATATATGTAAAATATGCTTATGGTGAAGGCTAGGTATATCTTGTTATTATGGAGATGATGTTGGTCACAGGATCATTGTGAGGGTTCCATAGGATGTATGTAAAGTTGTAAGGTTCCCAACCTTAGGCCTTTCGTGCACACAAATGTCAGTGTGCTCATCACCAAAGTTCCTCCTGTTCCTCCAGATCTTTCCATACCACAATTTATGTGCTGAACTCGCAAATGCATGTGATACTATTTGTCCCTTAATTCATGCAGTTACAATTGAGGTAGTATTTCATAACCCGTGTTAAATTTGCATTGAAGTGATGAGCCATATCTTTTAATGGACTTCAGTTAAACTTACTTTTATAGTTCATTTTACTTTTTCTCCCAGAATACACTAAATAAAAGTTATATATTGTAATTCAGCAATGTGTTTTTAAAAACTATAGATCGTGAAAAAAGAGGAAAATATTTTTAACATGACAGGATGTGGAATAATATATATTATATATACATAATATATATATATATAATAAAGAGCTCCCCAAAAGCAATAATAATAATAATAATAATAAAAGGCAAAAATAAAGGAATGCTGGAGACATCACAATACCTTACTTCAAATTAGACTACATAGTTACAGTAACAAAAACTGCCTATTACTGGCATAAAAACAGACACAAAGACCAATGGTATAGAATAGAAGAGAGAAAAACCCACAAAGGTACAATCATCTGATCCTTGACAAAGGTGCCAAAACATACATTGGAGAAAAGACAGCCTTTTAACAAATGATGCTGGGATACCTGGTTTTCTATATGCAGAAGTATGAAGCTAAAAGTTTATCTCTCACCCTGCACAAATATAACTCAAAATGAATTAAAGATCTTGGAATTAGGCCAGAAATACTTCAACTCCTAGAAGAAAACAGAGTCAACCCTCCAGCTTTTAGGCACAGGCAATGACTTTCTCAATAGGACCCCCAAAAGCTCAGGAAACAGTGCCAAGAATTAATAAGTGAGACAGCATCGAATTAAAAAAGCTTCTGCACAACAAAGGAAACAATTAGGAATGTGAAGAAACAACTCAGAATGGGAGAAAATCTTTGCTAGCTACTCTTCTCACATAGGATTACTATCTAGAATATAGAAAGATTTCAAAAAAATTTATACCAAAAAAATCAAATAGCCCAATAATAAATGGGCAAATGAACTAAACAGACATTTCTCAAAAGAAGAAATACAAATGGCTGACAAATACATGAAAAAATGTTAAACATCATTAGCAATGAGGGAAATGCAAATCAAAACTACTCTGGTATTTCATCTCACACCAGTCAAAATGGCAATCATCAAGAATACAAGTAAGGGGCCGGGGATGTGGCTCAGTGGCAGAGCACTTGCCTAGCATGTGTGAGGCACTGGGTTCCATTCCTGGCACCACATAAAAACAAACAAAGACATTGTATCCATCTACAACTTAAAAAAAAAATACAAATAATAGCCAGGTGCAGTGGCACTGGGGTGTAATCCCAGCTGCTCAGGAGGCTGAGGCAGGAGGATTGTAGAATTCAAAGCCAGCCTCAGCAAAAGCAAGGCACTAAGCAACTCAGTGAGACCCTGTCTCTAAATAAAATACAAAATAGGGCTAGGGATGTGGCTCAGTGGTTGAGTGCCCCTGATCAGTCCCCAGTACAAAAAAAAAAAAAAAAGAATACAAATAATAATAAAAAATACTGGAGAGGATGTGGAGAAAAATACTTACATTGGGGCTGGGGTTGTGACTCAGAGGTAGAGCGCTCACCTACCATGGGTGAGGCACTGGGTTCAATCCTCAGCACCACATAAAAATAAAAATAAAGATATTGTGTCCACCTATAACTAAAAAATAAATATTAAAAAAACCCACTGTGGTGGGACTGTAAATTAGTACTATCGCTATGGAAATCAGCATGGAGTCTTCTGAAAAAGGGTAGGCATGGAACCACTATGTGACCCAGCTATATCCCTTCTAGGTATTTACTCTGAAGAATTAAAGGCATCTTATTACAATGATACATACATAATTCATGTTTATAGCAGCACAATTCACAAAATAGCCAAACTATGGAACCAGCCTAGGTGTCTATCAAATAATGAATGGATAAAGAAAATATGGTATATATACACAATGGAGTTTTATTTGGCCATAAAGAAAAATGAAATTATGTCATTTGCAGGAAAATAGAAATAGAAACCAGTAAGTGAAATAAGTCTAACTCGGAAGGTTGAGAGTCATATGTTTTCTCTCATTTGCGGAAGCTAGAGAGGAAAAGGAAAGATATGGGTGAATCTCATGAAAATTAAAGAGAGATCAGTAGAGGAAAGGGACCAAGGGGTGGGAGGTGAGGAGGGAGGGAGGAAATGATGGGAAGTTGGCCAAATTATATTATTATGCTGTGTGCATGTACAAATATATAACAACAGGTCCTATCAATATGTACAACTATAATGCACCAATAAAAAAATGAGGAGAAAAAGAAAAAGGCAAGTAGCCCTGGACAAAAATCAGAAAAAGGGATATATAAAGTAGAATATATAAAATAATTTACAAAAGAGGAAAATAACTGGTTGAGAAACACATGAAAAGATGCTCAGTCTCATCTAGCAGATTGGCAAACATTAGAAATCTCCAGCAGGATGGACTGTGATTCTTTATTCTTTCTTGGTAACATGTTTTTGTGTATTTACCCACCTCCATTCACAAATCCTGGTGGACTAAAATCATAGTGCCACACTTTTCCTAACCATAGGAGTGGGGTATACAACTTGGCCTAGTAAATAATCTGATATCTTGATTTTTGCTAGAGCAGTTGGTACATTGATGGGCAGGTGACCCAAGCTGGGCCATACAGATTATCTGCAGTTCATTGAATTCTTTTTTGGGGTGGAGGGGATGGGGAGTGGGGACCAGGGATTGAACTCAGGGGCACTAACCACTGAGCAACACCCCCAGCCTTATTTTGTATTTTATTTAGAGACAGGGTCCCCCTGAGTTGCTTAGGGTCTCACTAAGTTGCTGAAGCTGGCTTGGAATTCTCAATCCTCCTGCCTCTCTCAATCCCCTGGGATTACAGGCATGCACCACCAAGACCCATTGCTGAATTCTTTTTTTTTTTTTTTAAAGAGAGAGAGAATTTTTTAATATTTATTTTTTAGTTTTCGGCAGAGACAACATCTTTGTTTGTAGGTGGTACTGAGGATCAAACCTGGGCCGCACGCATGCCAGACGAGCGCGCTACGACTTGAGCCACATCCCCAGCCCTGAATTCTTTTATCCAACAATTTTACCCCTAATGTTTTGAAGCCCTTCTCTTGTTGGAATATTTAGTTTTATTTTGCAATAAATTTGCACTGTATAGTTTTTGTATTATGAGACGTTTATATCATCCAAGGGGCAAAGATGCTAGTTAGTTAGGTGGGGAGGGACAAGAACATTAAATGGGAAGATATGTTTGCAAACAGACTTACTTTTAAGTAGAAGTTGATGAGTGAATATTTTCATATTTTGATGACTTTTCCATACCCAAACTCTTACCTGTGGAGACTTAATTAATGAATATTTAAAAAATGAGGATTCTTCTAATAATCACCCTTAGGGAAGGGCTGTTTTGATGGTGATAAAGGGAGTTCTCTGTAGTAAGGGGACTTGAATCCCTTCATTGTCAGTGCAGTAATTTTAGCTTGTCTTTGTTTGAAAGAATCTTAATTAAATATGACTACTTTGTCATAGTTTTTGTCTTTGTTATTGTTGTTGTTGTTATTATTATTACTATTTTTATTTTGCAATGCTGGTGATGCAGGGCCTTACACATGCTAGCAAGTGCTCTTTCACTGAATGAACTACACTCCTGACCCCCATCATAGTTATTAGTGTTCTAGAATTGTGGAAGTGAAAGGCATTCTGAAGATCATAGTTTTCTACATTTTTTCTGAGCACAATTAAGTTTCCTCTCCCCTCACTCTCCAATTCTTGGCTTATTTTTGCGCTACACATTGAGGTTAAAAAAAATGAACAAAACCAGATGGTGGGGGGGAGGCTGTGAATGTTTTTTTTTTTTTTTCTTTCCTCCTGGCAGTAAACCTTTATGGAATAGTTACTATGCACTTCTGTTCCTCTGCATGCAGTTGCAAAAAAAAAACCTCTCACCATGTAAATCAGAGATAAAACAAAATGAAGAAAAGAGGAAAGAAATAAAAAATATCTTTAAGTGAAGAAAATTTATTATTGATTTTGCTTTTTGGTCTGAGAAATGTTAACAATTTTATCTAAATTACCTTAAGGAACTCCTCCAATGTCCATATTTACTATAGGTCTAACAAAGAGGTTCACATTGGTGATTTAATTTCTAGAAAGGCTTTCTGTTCCAATAACAGAATGCCTCCAAACAAAATTTGTGCCCCCCCCCCCCCAAAAAAATGGATGAATACTGAGGGCTGGATCCCTTCCCTTCCCTTTCCTCCCCTTCCCTTTCCTTCCCAGGGTTTGAGGCATACTAGGCAAATACTTTATCACAGAGGTACACCCTGCAGCTGTTTTAAAGGTTGTTTTGCTCATAATGTGTTGACTTCTTAACACACCACTAGAAGGCAGTGGTTTGCAACCCGTGGTTGGGAACAGCAGGAACCTAGCACCTTTATTTTTAAACAATAGAAAAAGGAGCCTCCTAGTTATGCAAGGCCTCTGTCCATTCCTACCCTTCTAACTAAAAGTCTATATTTGTAAAAATGTGTTCATGAAATAGAGTTCAACTAACAGGTGGCAGAACCATATTTGTATCTCCTCTCTTTGTTTTCTGTAGCCTCACTCCCTTTCCACCCTCCACAAAAATTTATTGAGCACCTACCCTGTGCCAACATATGCTAAGTTACTGGATATGCAATGGTGAGTAAAGAAGAACCAGTACAGCCCTCATGGATCTGATGGATAGCCCCTTATCAATGGCTAGATAGGTCAGTTTCACTTCTTGTTAAAGCAAACATTCCTACAAAGAGTAGATTATAAGTGTGCATGGATTTTTCTAGGGCACCGGTTCTCAAAATGTGGTGTGGGTCAGGAAACCAAAATTATTTTCATAATTATTCTAAGATATTAAACCCAGGGGCACATCCCCAGCCCCAGCCCTTTTTTTTTTTTTTTCTTTTGTATTTTATTTAGAGACAGGGTCTCACTGAGTTGCTTGGGGCCTCGCTAAATTGCTGAGGCTGGCTTTAAATTCACAATCCTCTTGTCTTAGCCTCCTGAGCCACTGGGATTACAGGCTTGTGCCACCACACCCAGCTATTTGCCTTTTTTCATGCTCATTCATGAATGTACAGTGGAGTTTTCCAGAGCCTACAGGACATGTAAAATTGTAACTGATTGACTTTAAAAACAGATGTGAGACTCAGGATATTTTCTATTAAGCCAGATGTGAAAGATTGCAAAACCACAACACACAGTGACACTCTCCTTCCTAATTTTTTTTTTGGGGGTTGGGGAAATATTGTTATTTTAATTAAAATATTATTTATACTAATATGTAATAAGCTTTTTGTTATTTTAAATGAATTAAATGTTTTAACACTTTCTCAGCTTTAATTTCTAATATGGAAATATCAGTGGGCTTCTTATGCATAAATAAAATCTTTTTGGTGTCTCCAATCTTTTGTTTTTCACATCAGGTGGGTAATGAGCTGATAGTGTAACAAGGTTTGAATTAGGCACATCTCATAGAATGACATGGAAACCTACTCATGATATCTATGAACCACAAGATCTCAATTACTTTTTTTTTTTTTTTTTTTTTACTGTACTAGGAATTGAACCCAGAGGTGTTTTACTGCTGAGCTACATCCTCAGCTCTTTTTATATTTTATTTTGAGACAGGGTCTCACTAAGTTACCCAGGTTGGCCTTGAACTTGCATTCCTCTTGTGCCATTGCACCAGATCCTCAATCACTTATTTTAAGAGTGTAATAAAGACCTGGTAACAAAGTATGAGAGCAACTGTTCTAGGGTATATATCCTAAAGTGGAGTTTCTGGGTCATAGGCATCCATAATTTCAGTTTTACTTGATGTTACCAAATTGTTCTCTGAAGTAGCTAAAGCTAACCTCTTTTAAAAATCTATATATCCTTGGGCTGCGGTTGTAGCTCAGTGGTAGAGCACTTGCCTCGCCTGCGTGAGACCCTGGGTTGGATCCCCAGCACCACATAAAAATAAATAAATAAAAATAAAGATATTGTGTCTATCTACAACTAAAAAATTTTTTTTAAAAATCTATATATCTTGGTGTTTCGAGCTTTTTTTTAAACCACAAATCATAAAAAATTGTGGAGTTATTAAACTAGACCAATAATGTAACAGGGATTTGGTCTATGGAAATATTGATTGAATATCTTTTCCAAACTACAGTGAGAAATGCAGAGCAATATTTGTTTGTTGTGCTGGGGATTGAAACCAGGGACTTGTGTATTCTAACCTCATGCACCATCACTGAGTTACAACCCTCAGCTTCAATATTTATTTATTTAAATATTAAAAAAAAATTTTAAATGTAGATGGATATAATACCCTTTTTTTTTTTTTTTTTTTTTTTTTTTTTAGGGGAGAGCCCAAGGATTGAACCCAAGGGCACTTGGCCACTGAGATACATCCTCAGCCCAATTTTGTATTTTATCTAGAGACGTGGTCTTACTGACTTGCTTAGTGCCTCGAAGTTGCTGAGGCTGGTTTTGAATTTTCAATCCTCCTGTCTCAGTTTCCCAAGCTGCTAGGATTATAGGCATGTGCCACCACTCCCAGCCATAATATTTTTTTTAAATATTTTTTTTATTTTTTAAAATATTTTTTAAATATTTATTTTTTAGTTATAGTTGGACACAATACCTTTATTTTATTTATTTACTTTCATGTGGTGCTGAGGATCGAACCTAGGCCCTCGCACGTGCTAGGCAAGCATTCTACTGCTGAGCCACAATCCCAGACCCAATACATTTTTTTATTTATTTATTTTTATATGATCTTGAGGATAGAACCCAGTGCCTCACATGTGCTAGGCAAGCACTCTACCCTTGAGCTAAAACCTCAGCCCAATATTTATTTTTAATGTACTCAGAGGAAGTAGCTTTGCAGAGTGTCAACATTGAATGTATCGGAAATTTTATTTTTGTTTGGTAGCTCATGGGAGGTAAAAGGGTAAAAGTCATGCAAATAAACTTATTTTTTACACAGGGGAATTTTGTTATTTTTAAATACTACTTTCTACAATTTTTGCTAAAACCATGTTCTAAAAAATGCCAAGGCATCTAATGTTAACAACAAAAAAAATGTAATAACTGTTAGTGCACAAGTCTCTTTGTACATGACAGTATATTTTAAGCAATTTCGGGTTGGTTTTCGACTGTAGAATATTTATGCTATTTTAAGTGTAACATCTAAAACTTTAACAGTGTTAAATTTTGGTAATAGACTATATGGATAAGTAAGAAGACTGAGTTTTACAGTTGAAGAGCCAAGGTGCAGTAATATAAATTGGTTGTCCATCTCTACCCCACCCCGTGTTGGGACTGAACCTAAAGGTACTATACCAATGACCTATGTCTCTAAGACAGTCTCACCAACTTGCCAAGGCTGGCCTGGATCCTCCTGTCTCATCTTCTGAAGTAGCTGGGATTCTAGGCCTATGCCACCAAATCCAGCTAATTGGCTGTTTCTTAACAGTGGTTTTGCACATAATGATCTGTGCACTCTGCTCTAGTAAAATGAAATGTGACTACAGTCAACTTTTACCTATTTATGGTGGAGAACTTTGAGAAATAAAGTGTCCAAAGCAGGACTCTTTTGAGAGGGGAAAAAGGGTGTTATTAATAATGATACCAAAACTGGGCATAGTGGTACATGCCTGTAATCAATCCCAGCTACTCCAGAAGCTGAAGCAGGAGGATCATGAGTTCCGACCAGCATCAGCAATTTAGGGAGACCCTGTCTCAAAATCAAAAGGGCTGGGGATGTGGCTCAGTGGTAGAGTGCACCTGGGTTCAATCCCCAGTACTGGAAAATAAAATAGATACCAAGATTTCAAACAAAAGCCGTAACTACCTGGAGCAAAACTGAATGGAGTTACCTTTGACTAAGACATAATCCTAACCCTTAAGGAGGCCAGTATCTAACGGGAAAAAGAGAGAGTAACCATAAGATGGTGATAATTATAAGTGCAAGAGAAGTGCTGAGGAAGGGTGCACATAGCCAACAAGGAAGGACCTCTCAGGGAAAATGATGCTCCAGCTGGCCCCCCTGCAGTTTATTGGATGAAAAAGAGAAAGTGTGTTCCCAGGTGAAGGAAAGGAATGTACAAAGCCTTAGCACCAATGTTATGCTTTAGGGGAGCTGCAGGTTCCCACGTTCCGGGGGTGGTGGGAGAAGAGGTATTAAAACAAGGCCAGTGGAGCGTAGGTTAACTGGTCTTGCGTCGTGTTCTAAGTATTTGGATTTTGTCCTTGTAGGCATAAGGGTCCACTGAAGGATTTTAAGGAGGACCATGACCTAATCATGTTTGTGTTTTAGAAAGTTCCCTTCTGGTGGGGCATGGTGGAGTTTGCCTGTAACCCTGGCAACTCAGGAGGCTGAGGCAGGAGATCAAAAGTTTAAGGCCAGCCTTTGCAACTTAGTAAGACCCTGGTTCAAAAGAAAAAGGGTGGGGGATGTAGCTTAGTGTTAGAGTGTGACTGTAATAGTACTAAAAAAAAAAAAAAAAAAAAAAAAAGAAAGAAAGAAAGAAAGAAAGAAAGAAAAAGAAAATCTTTCAGCAAGTGGAAGATGGATTGAGTTAGGAGTAAAGAGGCTTTTTAATCATTAAGTCAGATGAAAGATGACAAGATCCAGATTAGGCAGTGATGATGGGGATGGTACTAAAGGGCAGAATTGAAAGCATTTAAAGAATATTGTGTCATGTAACCAGAAAGTCTAGAGGTTATGCCTATGCTTATAAGGATTTGTACTCTCTTCTTAGCTTAGTGGTTTCTGTAAGAGGTTCTGACTTGAGAATTTATATCACCTCAACTTCAAATTTAGTGATAGAGAACCCCTGCCTGGCTGTCTGTGCCTCTAAAGATGACCCATGTTCTCCCTTGAATGTGTATTTCCTGGTTTACCCCAAAGTGTCTCTTTGAGGTTACCTCCATTTTCCCTTGGATATGTACTACTTTCCTAAATAAACCTCTTTCTATGCCTTTGAAAAAAATGTATTTGAATTATAAAAATATAATTTTTTTTCTTGTAAAAACAAAAACAAAACAAAACAAAACAAAAAAAATGGGCCCTGTTCCCAAAGCTTCAACTGACCAATCACTGAGGCCAGGGGAATGAGAATTTCTGATTGACCAGTCTGGGTTACATGCTCTACTTCTGAGCAGGAAGTGAGGCTTTACACAAATTGCAAACTGAGCAAACAGAAAGCAGATTCCACAGGAAAATCTGGAGCTTTTTCTGGAGAGAGTGGAATACGTACTAGGGAGGTGAAGCGCAGTCATCCACCGTGGGAGCAAAGTTGGTCAGCAAAGGTGACCCTCCAGGACTCTTCTCTGACTACTGCCTTGGAAGCTGTGGAGAGTAGTCCACAGAGCAAGGTCATCTCTTAGTCAAGAGGGAGTCTTATCCTCTTTCCCTCAATTTCCATAGATGAGTCCTCTTCTTTCTCCATGAGGAGCAGGGAGGGACTAACTTGTTGAAGTTGCAACTAAGACATTCACTGAGAATATGGATGAAGTTATTTTGCCTTGAAAGGAAGAATAAGCTTAAACCCTTGTCATTATCCGAAGTGCAGCTGCTCCTTCATTTTCTTTTCTCAGTAAGTGGGTGAGCAGATAGGAGGAGCTGGTCTTCCCAGATTTGCCTGTATATAGAGTGATAACAAGGAGGCTCCCTTATTATCTTGGGCCTGAAAGTGTAGGTTTATTTTAAATCATTAATTTTTTAATTAATTAATTAAATTTTTTCTAAGTAAACTAAATATGCATTTTATATATATATATATATATTATATGAACACAATGTGTGATACTTCAGCATCTGTACACAAGGGGTACTGGCAAAATCAGGATATTTGGTGTTTCCAAATCTAGAACCATTTTATCTTTGGATGTATTTCAGGGTAAACTGCAGGCATCAACTTGTGTTCATATCATTAACTAGAGTTCAATATTTGTTTACATTTTTTTTTGAGGTACAATGTACATAGGTTGAATCCTAAAAATCTTCAATGTGCATTCACTGAGTTTTGACAAATGTCTACACTGGTGTAACCACACCTGCAAGACTTACTAAGACTAACCGTGAAAACCAATGGCACCTGCTTGAGATATTATCTAAGAGTCTACCACGCGGCCTGCGCAGTGGTTTCATTAATGAGGTTCTAGGCATAAAGTTAGTTAGACGAGATCGAAATAAAAACACACAGACTCAGTTACCTTAATTCTATTGCTAGGTCCGAGACGGCTCCCCTCTCTGGTTCGCTCCTCTAGCCGCCCAGCAGGGCAGCAAGGATTACTCAGGGCTAGCAGGAGAGAGAGAGAAAGCACGCCGGGGAGTAGCCTTTTATTAGGGAACCAGAGATTCAGGGGAGAATTCCATCCAATGAAGGTTGAGGGGGGGCTGCACTCCAAGGTCAGGGTCAGCGATTGGGTCCCCGGGGTCAGTGGTCAGGCACACCCCCACACGGATGGGCTCTCTCATCAGGAGAGGGACGGGAAAAACTTCGACATGTGCCAAAGTGCCTCAGACCCTCAACGGGAGGCACCCGATCACGTGTGAGAATGGCGCCCCACATATTCCCCCTTTTTTGTCTTAAAAATGAGGCGGCGGTTCATTCTCTGGAGTTCCTGGATTCTTGATTGGAAGACTCGCCATCCTATAGTTACAATACAAAAGAGAATTAACAGCAAAGAGAATAATCCAATAATGTACCAAGCGGAGTGTTTAAGAATATTTCCAGGATTGAATCCATTTAACTCCTTCAATATTTGATTAGCCAAAGAAGAAGGATCTGAAAAATCAGCTTTATTATTTTGAATGTCTTGGATATGGTGATGAAGTTCCAGAATATCCAAGCTATTATTACTATTTTGCCAAATACCTAATAAATGGTTTTTAACCTTCTCCCAATCCCAGAGAGAAGCATTGTACTTGGCAGCTGTAACACATACATACTTATAATTAGCATGGCATTTAAGCCTCTCCTTAAATTTTAAGGCTGAAAGTTCATTACCTATGTCTATAACAGTTGCCTCTAAGGCATTTAATTTAGTCTCAATCCTTTCATCAATATTTACTTGATTACACAGAGCCTTGGAAGTATTTTGAGCTAAATTATTAAGAAATTTTGCATGCTGAATATTTTGAGACAACGTCAGAGACGCAGAGACAGTTGAGGCAATAAATGAGACCAGTGCTAAGACACCAATAATTATGACTCCAATAGCACGTTTAGGTCTTGTTAGCTGAGCATGAATTTGCTGCAAGACTTGTAAACCAGCATCAGCATACCATGGCTCTGAGATATTAGCAGGTAATAAAACAAAAGAGGGCTGATGAAGTATCAGTACTCCTTTTCCTCCATTATACCTAGTAATACAATTGGTTAGGTTGCACTTATTACAAGCAATAACATATCTGTCACCCATCCATTTAACTTTTACATTTCCAATAATTAAAACATAAGGAGATTGGACACAAGCTCTTAAGCCATAGCAAGATCCCTCTTTACAGTTCTTGCCGACAAATTTTGGTAAAGGCTTATCTGTAAAATGTAAATACTCTGAGGCAGCAATTAAACGCCAAATATCTTTTTGAATACCTCCTTCACTATAAGTCAAAATATTACTGACAAATCCTGCAGGTGTCATAGCAGAATTTCTTCGTAATTGTCTTTTATCAATCTTTGGAGACCAGTCTAAAATATACCCACTATCTTTAGACACCTTATGTTGTACAGGAAAGGCATTTACACAATCCATCCATTTAGGAAAGGTGCCGATCTCAATTATAGAACTATTTGGACAGTGGGATATCTGTGGAGGTTTTGCAGAAATGACTGGCTTGTTATGGGAAAGTCCCATTTTAATTACTGATCTAGTATTAGGTTTTAAGTCCCCATAAATAGAATTATTTGTCAATCTAGGTTTACCAATCGCTGTCTTTTCTTCAAATGATACTTTCAGACAGCCAGCATGTTTATCATGTGACCAACACAAAGGTAATTGGGCACTGTAGCCAGAATAATTAAATCTAGTCACATGATTGGGAGTAATATGAGTATCTGTAAATCCTCCCATCATGAATGAGTCATTAGTAAATACTGGAATAGATTCTCCAGTCCACACAGCTGGGTGTACCAGGGGTGGATCTGAGAAATATGTCCAATAAGTGTCTACTTGATTCCCTTTTACCTGACAGCCCAGTAGGGCAATTATTGTCGCTACCATCAAGACTGGGGTCCTGTTCTTTCCTAGGCGTCGAAGTATTTGGGAAGCCTGGGTTGTTAGTTTCTTTACGTCTTTCCACGAAATCAGCTTTTCGACTGGTTCAATCTGGTCTTTCTTCATCCTTTTCCGAAATCTCCTCCTTCTGGGTAGTGGCTCCTCTGGGTCGATCCTCAGTCACTTGAATCTGGGTTCTATCTCCTCCATGTCTGATAGCACGTTCAGGCACCCAAATAGGACGGAAGGCACCTTCTGGGAAGATACAAGCATGGCCTTTTCCCCACATTATTACCGGATCTGGACCCTTCCACTGACCAGTCTGTAAGTCTTTCCACAGAACTCTGCCTAAAGGGCCTGTTACTGAAGGAGACATTTGCCTCTCAGCAGCAGTGTGACCTTCTGCATCACAGTTTAAAAAATTTAAAACAAACAAGGCATGATTAAGGCTATTTTGGGGAGTCACAATCCTATTCCCCCCTTTTAATTTTTGTAATTGAAGCTTAATAGATAAATGAGCTCGTTCCACAATGGCTTGACCTTGGGGGTTATAAGGAATTCCTGTTTTATGATTAATTTTAAACTCTTGACAGAATTGTTGAAAAGAAGAGCTTACGTAAGCTGGAGCATTATCTGTTTTAATCTGCATAGGGCACCCTAAAACGGAAAAAGCTGCTAAGCAATGAGAAATTACATGTTGAGCATTTTCCTTAGTACGTGCTGTAGCAAAAATAAATCTAGAATAAGTGTCCACTATGACATGCACATAACATTGCTTACCAAATTGAGGAATATGAGTTACATCCATCTGCCATATCTGATTTGGTTTTAATCCACGGGGATTTATCCCTGATGGCAGAGATGGAGTGTGAATAACACACTTTGGGCACTGGCTTACAATTTGACGAGCTTGTTTTCTGGTAATACTAAATTTTTTACGTAAGCTAGAAGCATTTTGATGGTGCAAGGAATGGGAAGCTAGTGCACAGTCATATGAAGACATCTGTTGACAAAAAGCTACTAACTTATCAATTTTGTCATTACCTGAAACTAGAGGTCCAGGAAGATTAGTATGGGCTCGAATGTGTCCTATGAAACATGGGTACTTTCGCATTAGCACTGTCTTTTGTAAATTATGAAATAATTTAAATAACTCCTGTGATGAAGTAAACCCAATCATTGAAGTTTCAATATTTTTGGTAACTCCGACTGCATATAAGCTGTCAGAATAAATATTAATAGGCTCATTTGAAAAGTAATCTAAGGCACAGATCAGAGCTTGAAGCTCTGCTCTTTGGGCAGAAGTATAAGAAGTTTGTATCACCTCTGTGTGAACACGACTGAAAAAACCTGCCTTACCGGAGTTAGAACCATCTGTGAACACCGATAAAGCTCCCTCTATTGGGTGAGCTCTTACAATTTTTGGAAAAATTAGTGATGTTAATGATGCAAATTGTACAATCTTATCACGAGGATAATGGCTATCTATTTGTCCAGGGAAATCAGTAAAAGCTATTTGCCAATAGTTAGAAGTTTGAAAAAGCCAGTTAGTTTGTTGAGCAGAAAATGGAATAATTATGATATCAGGCTCAGATCCAATTAATTGTAAAATCCTAGTTCTACCTTTAATTACTAATTGAGCTATAGAATCATGAAAAGGAATTAATGTTTTTTGAGGAGAGTGGGATAAATAAATCCACTCAATAACTCCTAATCTTTGCCATATGGCTCCTGTTGGGGTATGCTCAGTTGGAAATATTAATAAATACACTATTTCTTTAGGATCTATTCTAGTAAGCTGTGCATTTTTAATTGCAACTTCAACCTTTTTCAAGGCTGCCTTAGCTTCCAAAGTTAGCTGACGTGGAGAGGTTGGAGAAGGATTCCCTTGTAATATCTGAAATAAAGGACTTAACTCAGAAGTAGTTAGTTTTAAGGATGGCCTTAGCCAATTAATATCTCCCAATAATTTTTGAAAATCATTAAGGGTACGTAACTCTTTAACTCTTATCTGAAGATTTTGAGGACGGATTGTACGTCCTTGAATTATCTGGCCTAAATATTGAAAAGGAGACACCTTTTGAATTTTTTGAGGAGCTATACATAAACCCATTGCTGTAAGTGAAGCCTCTAACTGAGTAAAAATTTCTGAAAGTGTCTCTGGATTAGCATGAGCCAATAATATATCATCCTTAAAATGAATAATATATGCATCAGGAAAGCTATTCCTTATGGGATCTATTGCCTGATCAACGTATTTTTGACACAGTGTAGGACTATTACGCATTCCCTGAGGAAGAACCTTCCAGCAATATCTCTTAACAGGTTCCTTAAAATTAATTGCTGGGACAGTGAAAGCAAACCTTTCACAATCTTCAGGATGCAACCTTATAGAGAAAAAGCAGTCTTTTAAATCTATTACCATCAAGCTATAATCTAAGGGAATGGCTGTGGGGGAGGGAAGTCCTGGCTGTAATGATCCCATAGGCTGAATTGCATGATTTATTGCCCTTAAATCCTGTAGTAATCTCCAATTTCCTGACTTTTTCCTAATAACAAAAATAGGTGTGTTCCAAGGACTAAGCGTTGGTTCAATATGACCAGCCTGAAATTGTTCCTCAACTAATCTATGAATTATTTTAAGTTTTTCCCCTGAGATGGGCCACTGAGAAATCCATATAGGCTCCTCTGTGAGCCACGTGATTTTTTCAGCTGTCTTAGGGATCGGGGAAGTGCTCAGGGCCCCTAGTAAAAATTTTGGTTTGGAGCATTTACTAATCTTTGTCGTGGAGACTGGCTTGTAAACAGATACTCTTCCTGAAAGGTCTCCCTATCATCTCTAGGAAAATACCTCTGATTAACTTCCTCAACTGACCTTATAGAATTTGGAGTAACTAATAATAATCCCATTTTGGTTAAAATATCTCTTCCCCATAGGTTAGCTGGTAAAGACTCTAACACATAAGGCTTAAATACTCCACTGTTCCCATCAGAATCTTCCCAATGGAGATAGTTGGCACTTTGAGCAGGCTGTGAAACCTGTCCTATTCCCTCTAGGTTAGCTGGTGCTACATGCAAAGGCCAGTTTCTAGGCCAAAACCGACTAGACAATACCAAAATATCGGCTCCTGTGTCGATTATTCCTAGAAAATTTTTATTATTAATTCTAAGTTTTAATAAAGGGCGTTCTTGTCTTACTAACTGTGACCAATATACTCTGTCCGGCTGCTTAGAAACTGAATCTGCCGGCAGGTGCCTTTTAGAGACACAAGGCAATAATATTAATTGGGCAAAAGTATCCTTTGGGGTGAGTCTTAGGGGATAATTGGCTTTTACAGTAACATATAGCTGTTCTTTAAACCCTGAATTTATCACACCAGGTATTACCTCAATGGCTCCCTTCAAATTATTCCGTCCCAAAATTAAACCTACAGTATTATCAGGAAGCGGCCCGAAAATCCCAGTAGGAATTTGTTTCGGCCCCGTTTCAGGATTTAATTCAACTGTCCTTGAAGGTCCTAAGAAAACTGTCTGTGATTTCTGTCCCTGTCCCGGTAAAAATCGCGGACTGTTCTGGTCGGCGCCAGTGACGTCACACTGTGCGACCTTCCCCGGAATTCCCCGTATTGTTGCTCGGCCCCCGCTAGGAGGGAATGATGGCGGCGAGAAGGCGGGCTCATCCGCGCCATCTGAATCCTCCACATGGGGCTGCAAGTTTAAGTTCACATTTCTAACCTTTGGCTTGGCCCTTAGTGCCTTTGTTTTTAAACGGCTTAAGGGAAAGGGAATTAACTTAGCCTCAGGCTGATTCTCCATTTGAATAGACCTAACAGCTCCTTGAATGCCTTTTAAAAGGTCCTCAGGGGGCCAAGAACTTTGGCCCATATATTCAAAAAGACAAACTTCTAGAGCTGTCCATGTTTTCTGTATATTTTTAATGCCTCCAGGTAATTCATTAGAAATACAAACTCTCTGTAACTTCCTTCCTAATTTCTCCCAAGTAAGTAAATTTGGAGATTCCTGTTCACAAAACCAAGGACAATATTCACCTACAATCTTTAAAAATTGTAATAACTGAGTTTTCTTAATCTGTTTCCCTTTCTGATTAATTATACTGTCTAAAATAGTCAGGTACATTTCCTTATCAGAACAAGTTGAATTTCCCATTTTAATTAATTTAACGTCTCTTTCCTTCAATAACTCCAGGTACTTTTGTGACCCAATGTCACTTCTTCCTTTATCTTTTTCCTTTATTTCTTTATTTCCTTTTTCCTTATCCTTATATCTTTTTTCCTTATCTTTATAGCGCGCTCCCACTCAATCTAACTAATCTAGAATGCCCCCCTCGTGGGCGCCAAATCTACCACGCGGCCTGCGCAGTGGTTTCATTAATGAGGTTCTAGGCATAAAGTTAGTTAGACGAGATCGAAATAAAAACACACAGACTCAGTTACCTTAATTCTATTGCTAGGTCCGAGACGGCTCCCCTCTCTGGTTCGCTCCTCTAGCCGCCCAGCAGGGCAGCAAGGATTACTCAGGGCTAGCAGGAGAGAGAGAGAAAGCACGCCGGGGAGTAGCCTTTTATTAGGGAACCAGAGATTCAGGGGAGAATTCCATCCAATGAAGGTTGAGGGGGGGCTGCACTCCAAGGTCAGGGTCAGCGATTGGGTCCCCGGGGTCAGTGGTCAGGCACACCCCCACACGGATGGGCTCTCTCATCAGGAGAGGGACGGGAAAAACTTCGACATGTGCCAAAGTGCCTCAGACCCTCAACGGGAGGCACCCGATCCCGTGTGAGAATGGCGCCCCACATAAGAGTGCAGGAAAGAACTAGTCCATGGGATTGTGCTTCAGGGAAGAGCAATAGGAAAAGAGGGAGAAGAAAGCTCTTGACTGTTTACATCCCACCAGTCCTGCCTGTTCAATGTCATGGTTACAGTTGAGCCCTTAGAACACTGCTTGACACAGAGGAATATTCAGTTAGTGTCGGCTGCTATTAGTGTTGCTATTATTGTCGCTATACGTACCTGACTGGCAATTCTTTGTTTTTATTAGTCTGAACCCTGTAAGAGAAGAAAGGTGAATGGTAGAATCTAGACACCACGCCTAAACCTGATCTAACTGCTGTGAAACTGTAACTGAAATTGGCTTCAGAGTTGTTTATTTTCCTGGTGAGCGTTTCAGCCTTGAGGGAGGGGTAGGGTAGTCTGCCAGTCAGCCTGGAGCCAAATGTTACATCTCTTATATTGATGCTTCTTCCTGCAGAAACATCTTTGCCTTGTGGTAAAGATGCACTGCTGCAGCTGTTAAGAGAACATCTCATTATGAAGAGGGAGAGAACATCAATCATGCAAGCAGCAAGTTAAAAAGCCCTGGGAATTTGCCATTATGATGGCTCCTCAACAGTTTTACCCTTTGTGTTGTTTGGAGGTGGAGAGTTATGGGGAGGCATCCTGCTTTAATGATGTACCTGGTTTCTGATGTTGGTAAGACTGGGTGAGTGAGTGAAAGGAGAGGGAAAGGCACATATCATGCTCTCAACAGCTAACAAGCTATGGGTTAAGGTCCCTGGGGTGTATCATTCCCCCTGAGTTTTCTACTTCATTAATCTTAAAGGTTGCTGAAGGTTGAAATCTGTTTTCCAGCATTGAGCTGGAAAGGGATGTAGTTCTTACCTATTGAAGGGTATAGCAATCTCTGGAAGCCTAGTGTAAGAGTTCCAAGGGCGGAACACTAATATGTTGAGATTCCAAATAACATGGGCTGGGCTGAAATCCCCTCCTAAAAGTTACATCATAGACTGGAAAAGACAAACTTAACAAGGAATTCAAACAAGCACTGGCCAAATGTCAGAAGACAATAGTGACTAAAGTCCCAGTATAGGCAGGAGCCAGGAAATATTGCGTAAATCTAACTTCATAATGGACCAAGTGGTATTTGCATCAGTGCCTTGATTATAACTATGCAAACAAGTGGCCTGCTCATCAGTAGCATGAATGTTTTCTTCTACCTTCCCAGAATTGCTAACTTAGGTACAAAAGGTTTTATTAATGACTGTACAAACTTCCCCTTATTCAGAAAGGAGAGAGTCTAATGCAAGTCACTTGTCTAGGACTACACTGGCCAGGGAGTCTTAGTGAAGACTATAACCTAAAGTGAGTGTTCCTAGTAGATGTTGCTAAGGCTTCCAGAATAGTTTCTGAGAGGATGCGTGATAAACAAATCCACTGCATGGTGCGCCCAGTCTGATGGCAGCTCCCATATGAGCTAATACTAGTCCAATAGCCCTTATGGGCCTGGACTTTGTCATATTATGTATAGTTATTCCTATGCCTCTAGGGTTCAGAACTCCAAGGATACATTTTTAGGAGGGCATGGAAGGAAATTCCAAGCAGTGATGTGCCAAAATTATGTTGTGGAGTTTACAGAGAAACAGGTATCTTGAGGGAGCACATGCGTAATGGCCATCTTCCCTACTTAACCACATTTCTAATTGAGGGTACCAGGGTGGTGCATGGGTACAATCAGACCAGAAAGCTCCTGAGAGTGTAGACTCATTCCAAGGATGCATGTCCCATTTGCTTCTAGGTTATTGGGGTAACAATGGATTAGATTATTAGAGCAAGGAACATGATCCAAGTAACCATAGAAGTATTTGTAGATCTTGTCCCTTGGTCACATGCCTGGATACATAAAGGGTGAATTAGCTTCTTCCTGGAGCAATGACAACAGAAGGAGTTTTTTGTTGTTTTTGTTTTTGTTTTTGTTTTGTGATGGCTTTTGACAGTGTTACGGTTCAACTTACAGAAGGCATTGTTTCAATTCTTCAACCTAAGGCCTGGATGTTTGCCAGAGAACAGAGTCTACAAAAGTACACGAATAAAGGGACAGAGGATATGATACCTTTTTACATAGCCACATAAAGGCACCAGATCCTAGAAAATAAAATTCAAATGTTCAATATATACATCTGCCATTTTCTTTTTACTTTATATATGACAGTGGAATGCATTACAATTCTTATTGCAGATATAGAGCACAATTTTTCATATCTCTGGTTGTATATAAGTATATTCACATCAATTTGTGTCTTCATACATGTACTTTGGATAATAATGATCATCACATTCCACCATCATTAATAACCACATGCCCCCTCCCTTACCCTCCAACCCCTCTGCCCTATCTAGAGTTTGTCTATTCCTCCCATGCTCCCTCTCCCTATCCCACTATGAATCAGCCTAGAAGGAGTTGTCTTTTTGACACCAAGGAGGGTAATGACATTGGGAAATGGGTTAAATGTGAGTATAAAAGAAGGAATTAGGTATTCACATGAGAGAAATGTGTCAGGTGGAAAGTTAACTATAAGGGGATTCCTTTTTTCAGGGCCTCATTCCCTGAGTAGGGTTAGGGTTAACATTTCCTCTAAAAGGGGTGAACTTCAGTTCAGTGCTTGGGTGTGACAAATCCAACAGCTAGTAAGATTTCTCCCCTGAATTATAATCTGGGAAATATTGATGCTATTATTTGTTTTTCAGCCTCTCAGAGCTGTGGCCAATTAAGTATGAGCAGAAATAAATCTTACATCCTGGGAGACTTAAGTAATGAAAGAATAGGATACCTGAAGGTGTTGGAATAGTTATTATCACTATTTTTCACAAGTTGTGCAGCTTTTATCTTTTAATGAATTGATAGTTGAATCTTAATCTTTTTCTTAGAGACATATCTGAGGTCTTTTATCGGCTCACAGGTACATTCAGCTTGATCTTTCTGGTTTTCTTATATGAGCTCAGAAGAAGCAGGTTTCATTCTAGAGAGATGTGCCCAACTGGAAATGCCATAGTAACATTTGGCAGAGTCCCTTTCATTTAGACCGTAACTGATCTTTTGGGAGTCCTCCTTCCATGTTTCCACTAGTATCTGATCTCAGGCTCTATAGGAGACTAACTCCAGTGGGGAGCGTTGTGTTAGTATCCTGTTTCGAAGCTCCTGTAGTACTTTTTGAACATGACCTAGGTACTGATGTGGTCTATTAGGTTGCTGGTAATTTCATCCACAAGTTGTGAAGAAGGACCTCCCATATGTCATTTCAAAAGGGCTAAGCTGGAGTTTTCTTTTGGGGGCCACTGAACTTGCAGGAGATTAATGGGCAAAAAAGGAAGAAGTCAGGGCTCTGAGGTCTCTTGGGAAGAGTTTGCCAAAGTTCTCTTGTGAGTCTGGTTTACTTTTTCTACAGTTCCAGAGAACTGTGATCTCTAGGAGAAGTGGAGGTAGTTTTTTATGCCCAGGGCTCCTGAGACCTGATGGGTTATTTATTTATTTGCCACAAGCAGGCCCATTGTCGCTCTGAAGGCTTTTAGAGAGTCTAAATATCTCAGAATTATTTCCTTGAGTAATGTTTTGGATATCTCTGTGACTTTTTCCATTCTAGTGGGGAAAGCTTCCATCCACTCAGTAAAGGTGTCAATAAAGTCCAGTAAATATTGCAATCCCTAATAGGATGGTTCCTGGATAAAATCAATTAGCCAGTCCTCTCCAGGTTAGTTCTCCTCTGTTGGATAGGCTTCATTAGAGATGGAGATGTGGAAAGATTTTTAGGATTATTAGCAGCACAGATGTGGAAGGATTGGGTAACAGCTTTTGTTGTTTCAGGCAAGGCTTTTCCCATAAAGATTTGGGCAATACATTTAAATAAAGCATTCTATTCCAGATAATTAAAGGTGTTTAATTATCCCCCACTGGTGAACTTTAGGAAGGAATAGTTTATCCCCTTTTTTTCACCATTCTAACAGGTCCCGTGTGAGCTCCCTGTGATTCGCTCATTCCTTTTCTTCCTCAGCATACTGAGGAGCAGTGAGCAGTGTGGGTAAGGTATCAGGGCTTGGACTTGGGTCCCTTGGTTGCTTCAGCCTTAGCAGTTTGGTTGGCCAGGTTTTCTCCCTGGATAATATAGGGACCTCCCATTTGGTATCTTTTACTGCCACTTCTTTAGGGGAATGAACTGTCTCTAGCAGTTTTGTTGTCTCTGGTCCATGCTTTATGGCAGAGTGGCAATCCTGTAAGAGTCCTTTTTCTTTCCAAATAGCTGCATGAGCATGGAGTACCCAATGGGCATACTTAGAATCAGTATAGATATTAATCCTTGATGCTTCTCCTATCTGGAAAGCTCAACAGGACTATCAGCATTGCTTTTGGGGGTAAGATTAGGGGATAGGGCTTGAGTTTCAATGACTACATGTTAGCTCAGAACTGCATATCCCTTCTGGCTCCTTGCTGGATAGACACTACTTCCACCTGAGCCAAGCACAATGATGCACACTTGTAATCTCAGCTACTCTGGAGGTTGAAGCAGGAGGATAAAAAATTTGAGCCCAGCCTGGGAAACTTAGCAAGACTCTGTCTTAAAACAAAAATTAAAAAGTCCTGGGGGTATAGTTCAGTGCTTGCCTAACATATGCTAGGTCCTGGATTCAATCCCCAGTACAACAAAAAACAAACCCCAAAACAATCCACTTCCATTTGTGAACCATTTAGCCTTGGCATTAGACATGAGCTTATCCTTAAGGTCAATTCTACTGGAATAAATTTGGGTTATAACTTGTACATAGGGGCAGGGTGTAGCAATATGGCCAGGTTTAGAGTTGACAGGACTTGATGATGACATCTGAAATTTCTAGCAAAAGGACCTGATATTTAAGGATGTGGGTTATCTGTTAACCACTGATGTCCTTTGATTTCTAATACTCCCCTTACCTTGTGAGGGGTCAGGACCATTAATTGTGGTCTGAAGATGATTTTTCTAGACTCTTCTATCAGGAGGGCTTTGGCCATTACTGTCTATAAATATCCTGGCCATCCTGATGCCACTGAATCTAGGCATTTAGAAAGATATGCCACTGGTTTCTGTGTCTCTCAGCTTCTGGTTGAGCACTCACAGAACTATCCCTGTCTCTCTGTCACATAGAGGGGAAAATGTTTTGCTAAATTTTGGAGCCTTAGGGCAGGGGTGGTTCCTAGGTTCTTTAAGGAAAACTTGATGGTAGTCTTTATTCCATATTAAGGGTTCATTATCTTTGCCCTTTGGGCTTTGTAAAAGGGATTAGCTATAAGTTCATAGTCTGAGATCCAAATCCAACAGAACCTGATCATTCTCAAAATGGCCTGTAACAGCTTTTTAGTTTGAGAAGGGAGACTGAAGACTCAGATGGTCTCTTTCTGGGAATGAACCAGAGTCTATGCCCTGTGTATAAGGACATAGCCTAAGTAAGTAACCTTTTGTACTGCTAACAGCTTTTATTGTTTGAGACAAGCCTCTTCTTCTGTTCTCTAGCCAGAGCATTTCCAAACAAGTTCGTGCTGTTTCTAAATCCCTGGAGCAGGACTGCCCATATGAACTGGGAAGCAAGGTGAGTCTCAGGGTCTTCCTATTCAAAGGCAAAAAGATATTGTTTGAGGCCCAGTAATACAGCCCAAGGGAGGAGTAAACTTTTGGACCTTTGGCTGGCCACCAACCCTGATCACTGTTTATGTCTGAGTGGGTAATGGCCTAGAGAAATGGGTCAGAACAGAATAAGCAACCTCCATATCTATCAAAAATGAAACATTCTGACCAGCCACTTCCAGAATTGCCCAAGGCCCAAGGTGGAAATGGCAAGCTACTTTGTAGGAGCTGAAGGAAGCTTTGGGCCCCTACAGTTGTCCTGGGCCACCAGGATTTTAGATGACCCTGTGAACCAGTGGCAGTCCCCATTCCAGTGCCCCATTTGCTTGCAGAGAGAACAGGTGGGTGTCAGTCTTTTCCCTAAAAGGTCACACTTTTTTTCTAATGCCCCTCTCGTCTTCATAGGTGGCATTGCCCCTGTCCAGGGTCTTGGCTAGGCAGTGGCTCCATAGCTGGGGCTTCCTTGACTCTGCCCTTGCACTATTGCCTCTTGGTGGGCATCTCTTAAGTGGCATAGGGAGCCCACAGCAGCAGCTGACAATGGAGACTTCTGTTTACTTCTGTGGACCTTTTCTGCTTCTTCTGTCCCTGTTATTATAGACTCCAAAAGCTGTATCTATTGGTTGATTTATAAGTGTTAGGGCCTTTTGGAGTTTCCACCTAATACCTGGGGCAGGTATATTATAAAATGCATGCCCAGGAGGGCCCACCCTTCTGGCAACTCAGTATCAGTGTTAGTTTTCTTTTTAAGAGGTTCATCCAGCCATGTGTGAAAGGGGGGCAGGATTTTCACCCTTCTTTTGGGTGATCTCAAGGACTTTGTCATAATTGACAGGTTGGGCAAGCATTTTCTCATTTCCTCTTTAAAGCAAGCAATCATACAGTCCCTCTTTTGCCAAGCCTTGCTGTCTCAGGTTGAAACCCCCACTCCCCATAGATTTCACTACCCAATGTGTGTGCTGCTGTGGCATCTATGTGCTATTGAACTGCTTCCATGATCCTTTATTTTTCCTCCACTGGACAAGTAGGCAATAAAATATGCAAATCTCCCCAGGTTAAATCAAAGGAGGTTATTTTTTTTTAATTCCTTAATAATTTGCCAGGGTCCTTTGAGAATCGTCTGAAATTCTCTCTGAACATGGGCCAGATCTGTCACAGAGAAGGGGCATGAACCCCTATGGTCTCCCTGACCTCCTGATGCTATGTCTAGCAATGGGCACAGTTTTCCCTTGTTTGACTGACAAACTGTCCTGATCTGAGTAGTACTAATTGAACTTGTACTCCTCAGACTCTCTAGCTGGGAGGCATATAACCTGGGGCCATTCTGATAAGTGAGGGGGGGGGATTCCAAACTGGAGATAGGTGATGAGATCCTGGAGGCCTCTCTCTTCTCAGTTTGGGGACTGAAAGAGGTCCTGAAGGGCTTAGCCTTCCTCCTAAGTGGTGCTATTAGGAGGGGATCATTTAAGATGCAGCTCACATAACTTTGGAAGGTCTAGCAGGGTCCAGGGGAGTATCATCTGTGGTATAAAAAGTTTTAGCAGTGACAAAAGCAACTGGAACTCACAGCTGCTTCTGCAGCTCAGGAACAAAGGTGCTAGAATGGCCCACTTAGCCATCTGCAAAGAATGCCAGTCTGGGTCTCAGGTCCTGCCTAGGAGTCTGTCTCAATCAATCCCCATTCTGGCCACTAAAATATGTCACCATATTTCAGATTCTTGTATCCAGCATTTTAAAAAATGAATGCTGGACCTGGAAAGAATTTAAATACAGACAGGCTTTATTAAAGGGTTTCTGCTTAAATCAGGTGGGAGAAACATTAAGGCTAGCTCCTCAAACCAAATGGGCTAGTTTTTATTCCAGTGTAAAGGCTGTTTTCAGGGTAGGCTAGAGTTTAGGAATGTTAATTGAGTTGAGATGTATTTCAAAGATGTGTTTCTTTTCCTGATGAGAATTTCAGCCTTGGGAGAGGGGTAATCAGCTGGTCAGCTTGGCGCTGTTACGGGAGTCAAGCTGACTTGCATAGTCCCACTATGCCAGGTCTGCCCACTCAGCCCAAAAACCAAACAGAAAAGGTCATGGTGAGAGGAAACTTTAATCAATATGTCCATATTGGGAAGGTCAAATGAGATCCAACATCTCACTTTGGATTGTTAACAGGAGCTTTAGATTTAACTAGAGGAAGAATTGAGGTGGGATATGAGGGAGGTATGCATAGGTGAGCTGTCTTGGATAGAAGTATTGTGGTTGAGCATTCTTTTGGTCCTGATTCTGTGAGTTGGCTCTGGAGAAGTCCTTATTGCTTGATTGGGCTTCTCAGGATACAGGGTGTTTACCTATTAAACATATGATCCTGGAAGGGGATATGTTTCTGTGAGATGATTGCTCCTGCTTAGGGAGCTGTTCCTGGAAGGTGTAGGATTAGGACTGGAGACTTCTAGGTGCCACTCCAGGGATCTGAAACAAGATGCTACAAATCTCTGCAAATCTGACCTCAGTCTTGGAGGGGGACAAGACAAGTTAGGTAAATTTAGGGCTAATAAGCCTTTTATTACTAATATTTAGATGAACACTCCTAAAATGATCAATATGCTTTTATGCAGAGCTGAGCAGGACACACATTTAATTTAATAAAGAAGATAGATACCAAATGAAGCCAGAGATGTGAAGTTTTACCCTGCTGTCAGTTATCCATAAAGTATCTGCAGGCCTAGATCAAGAGCCATGGCTTTTAGCAAAAGCAGTCTTTCTAAGTCCTATTATATCACATCTCTCCTATCAACACAGCATCCCGCTGAAATATCTTTGCCCTGTAGTAGGGATACACTGCTGCAGCTGTTAAGAGAACATATCATTATGAAGTGGGAGAGAACATCAATCATGCAAGTAATAAGTTAAAGGCCCTGGGAATTTGCCATTTTGTTGGCTCCTCAACAATTTTACCCTTTGTGTTGTTTAGAGGTGGAGAGTTATGGTAAAGGCATCCTGCTTTAATGATGTACCTGGTTTCTGAGGTCCAGGGACTGAGTGAATGAGTGAGAGGATAGAGAAAGGCACAAAATAAGCTAGGGTTAAGGTGAGAAAGTGGAGAAAAGCACATGCCATGCTTTTAATAGCTAAAAAGCTATAAATTAAAGTCCCTCAAGTGCATTTTCCCCTTTCTGCCCCTGACTGGCTCATTTAGAAGAAGAAATCTAAGCAAAATGTTGAGGGTGTGGCTTGGCTTCTCTTAACTGCTTGTAGTAAAATATGAAAAGAGAGAGATGAATTAAAATTAGAATTTATGATCAGAGGGGAACCAGAAGTTTAAAGATTTGAAACTAGGTTTGGTAGCACATGCCTATAATCCCCAGTGACTTCAGAGGTGAAGGCAGGAGGACTGGAAGTTCAATTAGTGAGATCCTGTCTCAAAAAAAAAAAAAAAAAAAAAAAGGCTGTGGACATAGCAGCTCAGGGGTAAAATGCCCTGAATTCAATCCCTATACCGCAAAATAAATAAAAATAAATTTAAAAATTGGAAAAATTTCAGCCTGACTGTATTATAAAGAATAAAAATAAATGTTCAAGAGAATGGCCAAGTGAACATTTGATAAGGAGATTAATAGGGACAAATGGAACTCATCAAGAGGAGGGAAGAGTAACCCTGAAGGCATTTTGGACAGCTTTGGGGTTCCCCTGTCCTTCACAGGCCAGAGTGCCAGAATGGTTTCAAGGCACTACCTCCTACAGCCTCCTGGGCCACCCCAGCTGTGGTTCCAGTGGGCCCAGGAGTAACTTAGGTCACCCCTCTGGAAGGTATAAATGGTACAGTGTGGTGACATCTGCACAGTGCTATCTCCACGGGTGCAGAAAGTAAGCAAGCTTTTGGGGTGTGGCTATTTCCATTTCAGTTTCAATGAGTAGCCTTAAGGTCCAGGCAGAGAACTGCCCCAGGCTAAGAGACACTACAAGAGCCCTTAGTATAGCAGTGCTCAGCATCAACAGGGCCACCCCCAAGGTCCCAGAATGATAGAGCTACCAATGAGCAACTCCAGCCTGAGAGAACTGCAGTCCCGACTTCAACCTATGAAAACTGCGGAGGGAAATGCACCCAACACAGCCAGAGAGGCCAGGCTTCTGAGAGCTGTGGGGGCCCAATCCTTACTCAGTTATGTCTGGAAGGTGTGACATAGTCAAAGATTATTCTTGAGCCTTAAGATTTCATGTTTTTTGCCCTGTTGAATTTTTGATTATTTGGGATCTATTACCCTTCCTTCCTTCCTTCTTTCCTATTTCTCCATTTTGGAATGAAAATATCTATTGTACACGTGTCTCACTGTTATATTTTAGAAGCATATAACTTGTTTAATTTCATAGACTCATAGTTGGAAAGCAGTAGGGTCATGATGAATCTGTTCCTTTAATTTTACCCATATCTAGAATGAGTTTGTTACCAGCAGTCAAACCAGAGAATCTGTCTGTATCTCAGCTGGCTGGATTCAGTTGCCCACCCACATAAGAAATAAGTGAGTGATATAAAAAGGGAAAATGAATGTTTAATAGAGTTTGGACAAAACTGGAGAGAAGCAGCTAATTTGTCTCTGCTGCTATAGAAGCGGTTACAATATATTAAAAGTAAAAACCAAGGAATATACATATGTAGATTTAGGTAGGCTGTGCTAGCCAGAGAATATATCACAATTCCTGTTTAGGCCATAGGGTAGCTTCTTGGTTTCCATTCTCAGCATAAGGAAGTTCAGAGAGAAAAATAACTTGCCAGGAATCTGGGGACAAAAACTAACTTGGGGCTTTTATTTTAAAAGGAGTTCTGTCACATGTTGATACATAGAAGATACTTAGACTAAGAATTTAAAGTTGAAGTTGGAATGAGTTAAGACTTCGGGGCTAGATTAGGTAGAGGGGAATGAAGGGTGGAGAGGGAAGGGGACGGGGTATGGGAGTAGGAAGGATAGTAGAATGAATCAGACATTATTACCTTGTGCACGTGTATAACTCTACAACCAGTGGGATTTAACATCATGTATAGCCACAAGAATGAGATTTGGAACTGAGGAGGTTATAGGAGGCAGTACCTTGAAATCATTCATCAAGGCCCTGGCACCCTAGCCTGTGAAGGGCAGAAGAACCTCAAAGATTTCCAAAATGCCTTCAGGGTTACTCTTCCATCCTCTTGATGAGTTCCATCTGTCCCTATTAATCTCCTATCAAATGTTCACTTGGGGGCTGGGGATGTGGCTCAAGCGGTAGCGCGCTCTCCTGGCATGTGTGCCGCCTGGGTTCGATCCTCAGCACCACATACCAACAAAGATGTTGTGTCCACCGAAAACTAAAAAAAATAAGTAAATAAATCTCTCTCTCTCTCTCTCTCCCCCCCCCCTTTAAAAAAAATGTTCACTTGGCCATTCTCTTGAACATGTATTTTTATTCTTTATAATGCAGTCAGGAAATTATACTACATTATATATTATGTCTCAAAGTGCATTTTACTGTCATGTATAGCTAATTAAAACAAATTTAAAAAATTAAAAAAGAAAGAAAGAAAAAATCAAATGAGTATATTTTGTATGTGAGAAGGACATGAATGGGGGGGGGGCAGAGGCAAAAAAATATGCTTATGTTGCATTCACCCAAAATTCACATAATTGAAATTTGATCCCCAAGGTATTGGTATTAATTAAGAGGTAGGGTCTTTAGAAGGTGATTAGATGGTGAAGGCAGAGTCCTTGTGAATGGGATTAATGCCCCTATAAAAGAGAACCCAGAAAGCGATCTGTCTCTTCTACAATGTGGGATACAGCGAGATGGCACCATCTTTGAAGATGAGAACCAGTCCTAACTAGACACCAAATCTATTGGTGCCTGGTCTTGGACTCTCTGGCCTCCAGAACTATGGACAATAAGTTTCTGTTGCCCAGTCTAAGGTATTTTGTTATAACAGATAAAATGGACAAAGACACAGTCATGTGACCAATCTAAACCCATGAGACATTAGGGAACATTGCTGGGTGCTTCTGGGAAAGGTTTTTTTTAAAAAAATTCTTAGTTGTCAATGGACCTTTATTTTATTTATATGAGGTGCTGAGAATTGAACCCAGTGCTTTACACAAGCTGGACAAATGTTCTACCATAACCCCAGCCCTGGGAAAAGTTTTTGTTCTAAATAAAAAGATGTACATGGGAGGAAATACATCTTTCTTTCCTAATTTTGGATGTTAGCATATAAGAATGACATGCTCAGAGCAATGGTAGCTATTTTGCCACCATAAGGAGAAAGTTAAAAGAGTCAAAGTCAGCCCATATGCTTAAGTCATGATACGGCTGAATTCTGGAGTGCTCTTCTCTAGGCTTCTTGTTTGTGAGAATTTATTTTTAGTTGGATAGTTTCTTGTGGCCTGAAGCATCATAACCCATACATAGGATTTATAAAATTTGTTACTGGTAATACCAGTGCATTTCCTGAAAACAGGTTTTTTTGTTGTTGTTGTTGTTGTTGTTAGTTTCTTAGAGAAAGACTGCAACTCTTATAAAGAAAACTGGGGCTGCAGTTGTGGCTTAGTGGTAGAAGGCTTGCCTAGGCATGTATGAGGCACTGGGTTCTATCCTCAGCATGATGCTGACCCATGATTTTTCTTGGGAGGACCTACTTTTCCTGTAGCACCCTCAGCACACCTGTTGCAAAATGACACCTCTAGGTGTAAATGAGAAGATAGCTTCTGTCTTTGGTTGATTGTTCTAAGGCTACCTGTGAGCACAGGAGAAAACCTAGGTAAGAACTTGATTCTCTATGGTCATAAAAATAAGTAAATAAAATAAAGGTGTAAAAAATACACTAACATTTAAAAAAATAGAAAATTATACTCCCCTAATATGGGACATGAGTTTTCAAAACCATTTAGGTGATAGAATAGCAGTTATTTCAAAATGATGATTTTCATTATTTATAGGTATTCACCAGCATCATAGTTATCTTCAGGTCCAGTGTAACTCAGGATGGAAATTTTCTTACTTCTTTCTTTTCTTTCTTTCTGTTTCTCTCTCCCTTTCCCTCCCCACCCCCTTTTCACTACTGGAGATTGAACCCAGAGGCCCTCTACCACTGAACTACACCACTCTAGCACTTTTTATTTTATTTTGAGACAAAGTCTTGCTAAATTGCCAAGGCTGGCCTTGAACTTGCTATCCTTCTGCCTCAGTCTCCATGAGTTGCTGGGATTACAGGCGTGGGCCACCATTCCTGGCTGTATCTTCTTGTTTTTAAGTGCTATTAAATCAACAGTACTATTAAACCCCAAGTCACTGACTTGAGATTTCCAAAGGGGCTGGGATACATGCAAAGATCCTGTGAAATCTTGATATATTTAGTCTGTCAACCAAACTGATCACAATTTCCTTGGCAGAAAACATGGCTTTATTACATGTGCTTGGTTTAAAGTCTCAATCAAATTACAACTGTCCAGGAAAACTTAATTTTTCTTGTTATTGTTGTGTAGACTTTCCATTAATATTCAACATTTGATAAATGTTTACCGAGTGCCGACCAATACAGGGATGAGGCAGACAAGTTCCACCCCAAAGGAGTCCCCAGATTAGGAAGGGGGGAAGAAAATCACCAGGCAATTATAATGCAAAGGGAGAAGCCCTTTCCATAGAGCTAAATATAGGGAGAAATGAGAGCCCAGAAGTGTTTGCGCATTCACTCATTTCAGTTGATCATCCGATTTATTTATTGAGCATCCAAATGTGCTAGGAACCAGGAAAACAATGGAGGAAAGAAAGACACAAACCCTATCTTCATGTTATTTTCAGCCAAATGGAAGAGAAAGACAAATGAACAGATCATTATGGGTACGAATGCTACAAGAGGAAAGCATCTAAGAGAGCACCTGACTCAAATTTGGGGCGATGATAAAAGGATACTTCAGATGAGATAGGAAGGATTGGAAAGTGGGGAAGGAGGTTCCATACAGCAGGAACTGTGCACAGGCACAAGGACAAGAGAAGCCATGGCAAAGGTGAGAACAAAAAATTGGAGAAAAGTGAAGATTGCAAGGAGGTGGAGGAAACAGGGTTGGCAGGAAATAACCAGTAACCAGATCCTGATAACCTGCAAGCCAGGTTAGGAGCTTTTTTGTTGTTTTGTTTTTTCCTGAGGTTAATGGGCAAAGAGGAGTTTTAAGCAGGGGAAGGAAGCAGTCAGATGTTCACTTTACAAAATCATTGGCTGCCATATAGTGAGTGATCTGGAGGGGGAGATGCCAGAGGCAGGACAACAGTAGGAAGCTGCTAAATTCTCTTGGCAAGCACTGGCCATGGCCTGACTCAGAATGGTGATGGACACTGTGGGCTGAGGCACAATCAGCAGAAGGTGTGGAAAATGATGTAAACAGAAGGTAGAGAGAGGAGAAGGATGCTAATTTTTGACACCAGGAACTAAGAAGATAATAAAGCACAAATAGTTTGGACTTGGGAGTAGGTGATCAGTTTCCTTTGGCATATGTTGAACTTGAGGGTTCTACAGAATAATCATATTGAGATGTTCTGGAAGCAACCCAGGAGAGAGAGAAAAGGAGGGTGGGAAGGCTGAGGGTGGAGAGAGAGAGAGAGAGAGAGAGAGCGCGAGAGTGCTCAGCCGGAATCTGCAATTTGGAAGTCATCATAATGGAGGACACGAAGCTCATGGACAACGGTGAGACCACTCATGAGTAGTTAGAGGGAGATGAGAGAAGGAATTGGGAAAGAACCCTGAGGAAGACCAGCATGGAAGAGAAGGGGCAATTATGAAAGTTACAGGTGGGTCAAGTGTGGTGGCGCATTTCCATAATCCCAGGTACTCAGGAGGCTGAGGCAGTAGGATTGCAAGGTCAAGGCCCGCCTGGGCAACTTGGCAAGACCCTATCTCAAAATAATAATAATAATAAATAATAATAAACAAAAAGGGCTGGGAATGTAGCTCAGTGATAGAGCACCTATGGGTTCAATCTCCAGTACCAGAAAAAAAAAATAAGTAAATTATGGATGGGAGTGTTAAGTCCCCTGAACTCTTATCTTGAATATGCCATTGTTCAGTGATGTCGACCCATGATTTTTCTTGGGAGGACCTACTTTTCCTGTAGCACCCTCAGCACACCTGTTGCAAAATGACACCTCTAGGTGTAAATGAGAAGATAGCTTCTGTCTTTGGTTGATTGTTCTAAGGCTACCTGTGAGCACAGGAGAAAACCTAGGTAAGAACTTGATTCTCTATGGTCAGTGCCCTAAATCATATAAAGACATGGGGGCTTGGGGTGTGGTGTGTATAGGTGGCGAGGTTTCTCAAGAATACAGTGCACTCTCTGCACTGTAAAACTTGTAAAGTGAGAAGCGGTGACTTCTATACAAGGGTGCTTGGCTGTAACAACCACCCCCAGCCTCTCAGTGCAGGGTGGGTGGGATGGAAGGAATACCTGAATGCTTTGCAAGGGCTTACCTGGGGATTGGAGCCTGGGAAACTCTGTACAATCAAATACCAAGACATAAAATCACTGAGAACCGCATAAATCAAGAGAACAAAAGGAGAATGTTGAGAAATGAGACATTCGTCAGAGGTGTGAGATTGGAGCCCAGTGGTGTACCCCATGAATACTTCCCCGACAGAAGCACAAAGGCTGACCTCCCTTGATTCTCAGGACCAAGCATTGTGTCTTTCCTCTGGCTACTATATCCAATCCCTGAGGCAGCTTCATCTAAGGTTCAGGAAGTGCTTTTCTTATAGAGCTTCATTAAATAACAACTGGCTTTCAGGACCCAGGGACCTATTCAAGTTCAACCATTCTTTTTTTTTTTTTTTTTTTTTTTAACCATTCTTGATCACTTTAAAATAATCTGTGTGAACCCTCTTCCTCTTGTCAAAAAGAAGACATGGTTGTTTTAAAATGATGGCTTTCCGTATTTGCAGGTATTTCAACATCATCATAGTCATTTTCAGGCTCGGTGTAGCCCAGGCTGGAAACGGGCTTCTTGTTTCTAATTTTATTCACCGATGAATACATAGGTGGTGACTGAGCTGGGATTTCCTGTAGGGCTAAATTACACAAAAAAGTCGTTACATGCGAAGCTATTGTGTATTGATGTATTTTTATTTAAGTAGCTCAGCATGGTTTCTATGGGTTTTGGTGATCTCACTTCCTGGTGGACCAGATCCCCCATTTGTCAGAGGAAACTCAGATGTGACAAGATCTCAGGATCACCCAAGTGAGTGAATGACAAATATTGATCAGACATCCTGACTCTCACGTCTCTGACTAAGTCTGCACTGCCCATGCACCATGAGGCAAATGCTTAGGAAAGCAAAGCGGAGCTGCCAGCCAGTTGAATCCACTGTTTCTACAGATTCTCATTCTCACTAGGAAGTGAAACAAACCATTATTTCCTTAATGGTGCTTTCCTTCCAGCGACTTACATTGTTTCCTAAGACTATCTGAATTGCTCAGGTACAAACTTCTCTGCTAAGGAGGAAGAAAACAGTGGTGTTTTCAAAAGCTGGAATTTAGTGCACAATAGCTCCATAGCAACATTAAGAGGTGGTGAAGCTTTTAAGTAATGGGGCCTAGGGAGAGATTGTTATTGGTCCCTTCTCTGGCTTCTTGCTTCCCCATGTGATCGCTTACTGTCACACGCCCTCCCACCATGATGCCATCTGCCAAGATGTGATATATAGCTAGGAACACCTTCCCCAGAGTTGGTGCCATGCTGTTTAGATTTTCAGCCTCCCAAATTGTGAGCTAAATAAACTTTTTTGTTTTGGGGGTAAGTTACCCCTTGCCTCGGGTATTTTGTTGTAGTAGTGGAAAATGGACTAATATAACAATGAAACAGCTCAGCTCTTTCTGTGATGGGGATTGGAATTGCCTCTATGGCAATCTCGTCTTTTCCCATTTTCATTTCTTGTAGAACTCAGCAATTAGATCTGAGTTCATGTTCAGATCCTAGCTTTGTGACCACAGGTAAGTCACCTAAGTTCCCCATGCCTCAATATTCTCATCTGTCAAAGGGAAATGACAGATAGAATTATTATAAGGATTAAATGAGAACATGGCTAGAAGTGGGGCTGCCACACAGGGCATGCTCAATAAATATTAGCTAATATTATTATCTGTCCATTCAGTCAAAATATTTTTTATTAAGTATCTCTTAAGCTCAGGACACTATTCCAGATGGTGTATGAACAGTGGTAAACAAGACAAGAAAGGCTCCTATTTTCCTCAGGTTTAAATTCTGGTGGGGGAAATAGATAATAAACTAACGATAACTCAAGACGATTTTGGATAACTGCTATGAGTTTCATAAAGGAAAAGTGGCAGAAGTACTTTGATAGGGTTGTCAGGTGACACCGGAAAGACCAGGCAAAGCCAGTTATGCAAAGAGCTGAAGGAGAACATTCCAGTCAGGGGACAAGGTACGTTTATCTGATGGGAATCGTTCACAGTTGCTGGGCACAGTGGCACATTCCTGTAGTTCCAGCAACTCAGGAGGCTGGGAGGATCGAAAGTTTGAGGTCAGCCTCAGCCATTTAGTAAAGCCTTAAGCAACTTACTGAGAACTTGTCTCAAAACAAAAAAAATAAAAAAGACTGGGGATGTAATTCAGTGGTAAAGTGCCCCTGGGTTCAGTCTTCAGAACCAAAAAAATAAAAACAACGAAAAAGAATAGTGATAGTCTAATTCCTTTTTACTCATGTTCTAAGCTGGGATTTGAACATGAATTTATACATTCACATTAGGGTATCAGGAACATTGGTATTTATTCTGGCCCTGCCCCTATCTGGCCCCACACACCTTTTTTGGCTAGGGATTGAGCTACATTCCCAGTCCTTTTTATTTTTTGAGACAGGGTCTCACTAAATTGTCCAGACTGGTCTCAAATTTGCCATTCTCCTGCCTCAGAATCCTGAGCTGCTGGGATTATAGGCATGTACCATTAAACCTGGCAGTTCTGACTTTGCTGAAACTTGTTTGTCTTTTTTAAACAGGATGCTTCATCTGCCAATCCTATTGTTTGGAAACATATTTGCGTTCCTCCAGAATTCATATGCTGAAGCCCTAACCCCACAATGTGGCTCTATTTGGTCATAAGATATAAATCCAAAAGCATTATATCTTTATAAGAAGACACACCAAAGAGCTGGCTCTCTTCCTTTCTTCCCCAGTTCAAATACCCTGAGGAAAGCCCATGTGAGAATATAGTAAGAAAGCAGCAGTCTGCAAACAGAGAAGAAATCCTTGTCAGGAACCAATTCAGCCAGCACCCTGTTCTCAGACTTCCAGCATCCAGAACTGTGGGCAAATAATTTTTCTATTGATTAAGCCACTTAGCCTGTGGTATTTTTGTTATGGCAGTTTGACATGATCAAGTCATCTAGATAAATTTGCTATCCTACCCTGAATGAAACTGTTACCAGCAAAATGTACTTACAAGAATCTCCTAGAAAATGCAAATCTCTGGGTGGCAGAGGGGGTAACTGATCTGGTGATTGATTAATAACATTCCTGGAAAGAGAGAAAGAGGAATCAGTATTTGGTTTGGATCAAATTATTTATAAGAAAGCATCAAGGAAAATGAATGGGTTGAACATTCAAATCTGAATCCCTACAAATTGAAAGCATTTTCTTCCCTTTCGAGGTCCTACATCCCATTTGCAACTACCACTGTAAAGAAACCATTTCCTCTGGCCCAGTGAATGGCTGAAATTGAGGGCAGAGAGTTAAAGCTTTATAACTTAGTGTGTAAAGCGCAATCTCCTGTGTTCACCTGAACTGAATTAGGAGAGGGTGGTGTGCATCGGGTGTATTTTTTTTTGCAAAACGTGTGTTCTCCTGAAGCTGAATGTACACACAACCCAAGACAGCAATCTACCACCAAGTCTATAGCTTACCAAAGTGTTTGCATATGTTCACCAAAAGACCTCGACTAGAATGTTCATGGCAGCGCTATTCATAACAGCCCTACTGAATGTCCCTCAGAGGCCCATGAATTAAAGTCTTTGTCCCCAGCTTGGTGCCATTGGGAGATGGTAGAAATGTTCTGGTCTCTTCCTCTTTCTTCCCTCCCTCCCTCCCCCCAATTCTCTTTCTTTCTTTCTTGTACCTGGCTATGAGGCAAGTGGTTTTACTCTACCGTGTACTCTCCACCATAATGTGGTGGCCCAAAAGCATTGGGGCCAACCAGTCATGGATTAGGACCTTCAAAACTGTGAACCAAAATAAACCTTTTCTCTTTACCAGATGATTGTTTCAGGTATTTGTTCTAGTAATGGAAAACTGATCAACATAAGGCCCAAACTGGATATGACCTATATTAACCTGGGTTCTCTGGAAAAAGAGACATATCAAATTAATCATCACACTACCCAAATGTCCCTCAGCCATAGAATGGATAAGTCAGTCATGGTCTACTCCCACAATGGAATACTCTATTCCAGGTAGAAGGTACCTCTGGGTTTTCATGGCAGAGGGTGGTATAAGGCAAGTATCTGAGGTGCTGGTAATATTTTAGCTTGAACTGAGTGCTGATTACCTGCGTCTGCTCAGTTTGGGGAAATTCACTGAGTTGTGTACTTACTCTATGCATCTTTCTACATTATGTTATACTTTGGCAAGAAGTCTTAACTGCAGTACCAGTTTTATTCTTGATAAAAAGTGATATTTTGGTCATCTAGCTACCTCGTCTTACTTCTCAAGGGGATCAAAATGGGCTGGGTAGGGGTTTTACGTGCCGTGCACCCTGAGCACCAACAAAAGCCTTTTAGAAGAGCATAGACTTTGTTTTAAATAGTGCATATAAGGCAAAGAAAGAGCTCTTCTTGACTGGCTTCTGGGAGATCACAGCTTCCAGCTCTTGGAATGTCCTGACAGATGGTTTATGCTCATGACGTGATACATGGTGCATGTTTTTGTTTGCCTGGGACCCTGGACCATGCTGTGTCAATTTGACTCCTGGAGGCTCTGGAGATTGAGTTGCTAACTAGATCAGTCATGTGGGCAATCTATGCCTGCTTAACTAGTCCCCAGTGAACCCTGAATAGCAAGGCTCAGGAGAATGTCTCTGTTTGGAGATACTTCAAATGTGTCATTGCATATCATTGCTGGGAGAATTAAAGGGATCCTTAAGACCACTGCGGGAGGACAACTGGAGGTTTGTATGTAGCCACTCCATGTGTCTTTTTCCTTTGCTGTATACTTTTGCTGGATTAAACTGTAACGTTGAGTGTCATGGCTTCTGGATCCCAGGAGTCCTTCTAGTGAATCATCAAGCCTAAGGGTGGCCTTGGGGGCCACTCACACAGATACCACTCATAGATCCCCAAACACACCACATACAACAAAACAAAGAAGCATCTAAAGAAGAGATGTAGAGCAGGTGGTAGGCCTAGAACACACAGCCCAACTTGCAACAGCTGTCAAAATAGACTCAAGAAGGGAAGCCTTGGAGAACAGGGTGCCAGATGATGCCTTTTCCTTAAAGTGGGAGCATTGGCACACAACAATGTTTTGCCAACTCCACAGGAAAAGTGGACGTCTCAGTCATACCAGAACAGTGGTGGAGGGGAAAGGTTAGAAGTGAACAGGTGATTCTCAAAATTAAGAAGCAGATTCCCCCCACACACACACACACACTTACTCATACATCTTCTCTTCTTCATCTCCATGGATTTGTTTCATGGACTTGGAAATTTTCCATTTCTTGCCTAAGGTGGGGGAAAACCAAAATGATTTAGGATGAATTCGCTAAAGTTGTGATTCTAGAGTTTAGAAGTCCTCAGAGACCAAGTGGGTCCAGAACATTTGGAAGAAGAACTGTCAAGAGGGAATACAAATAGACTTAGGAATACAAAGGTACCAGGTGATAGAGCTAGAATTTGTTTATTTGACATGGGGTGATAATATATTGCCTAGGCTGTCCTTGAATTTCTGATCCTCTTGCCTCAGCCTCCCAAGCAGCTGGGATCACAGGCATGCACCACTGCACCCAGCTTGATAGAGCTGCAATTTGACCCCAGGCCATCTGACCACAGAGGCTGGGAGCTAACCCAGTGAGGACAACAACCACATAGGCTGTGTTTCTTCATTGCCTGGTATTATGCCTGATACTTGGTTGGCACTCAGAAATGCAGGTCATATGAGCAACCAAACGTAGTTGGGAAGAGATGAGAAAATGAAAGGGAAAACTGGTTTGTAAATTGTGAAGTGTTAGACATATTAATTATAACTTACTTGTTAGTATGAGTAGTTTAAGATAAAAGAGAATAGGTAAGTTTTTTTAATCTATTTTTTAGTTGTAGATGGACACAATACCTTTATTTTGTTTATTTATTTATTTATTTTATACAGTGCTGAGGATTGAATCCAGTGCCTCACATGTGCGAGGCAAGCGCTGTACGGCTGAGCCACAACCCCAACCCAATAGGAAAGTTTTGTTTAGGGTCATACTTTGGTCCATAACTGAAAATGAAAAGTTTTAAGAAGATAAATGGATAGAGGATTACAGGGACCCAGAATGTATTTTTTTTTTCCAGTAATGGGGATCAAATCCAGGGCCTTACACATGCTAGGCAAGTGCTCTACCACTATACCTATACCAGGAGACAATTTTTGTATTAAAAAATTAATTATGTTAAGGGATAGAACTAGAAGCCCAGCACATCTGAGTTCTAGTCCTAACTGCCACCAATTCCTATGGCACCTCTATTAACGCTCTGTCTCCCTCTGAAATTTAATCTTCTTATTTCTAAAAAGAGATTGAGAAGAATAACAAAAAGATTTCACTTCTTATATAATCTCGACTTTTCAGCACTGGGTTGAACCAGATTTTGAGGTTGTGTCTAGATGCCCAAGAGGACAGTGTCCTGATTATTGAGGGATATCTACCCAGAGTGCCCCAGGGGAAGGTGGCTGTACCTCTCAGTGTGTTTACCATCCCCTATATACTTCTGGTTTAGGTCATTTTTTTTTAAGGGATAAGCTCTCAAGAAAACCCACCATACTTTGGAGACGAAAGGCAAAGTTGAAAACCTAATTGTAGATAATCTAAAGTTAGTGTTAATCCTTAAGCAGTCGTGTGTGTGTGTGTGTGTGTGTGTGTGTGTGTGTGAGGTTGTCCAAATCCTTTAGTCAAGGAGGAGATAATACCAAATACCAGAAAGTTCAAGATTATGGTCTTGTAGAAGGCAATCATGGTTGCCAAACATGTTGGTCATGGGTCAAGTCTGTATTTCATTCCCAAACATAGTTTTTGATATTTTGTATATGTGTATTTTCTTTTAAGCTCCAGACACAAGATGCTGTAATCAATAGTCCCATTTCAAAGACAAAGCTTTTGAGCATATTGTGCCTTGAAACAAATTCTGCTTCCATCCAAACTCTGTGGGCTGGAAGGGTCCCTGGAGATTAGTTAACCTCCCCCTTTCACTATGCATATGGGGAAATTGAGGCCTTGGGAACATAAGTCAGTGGCAGGAGTAGGACTCAAACCCAGAAATTTAAAATTCAGCCCATAAAGCCCAGGACTCATCTTCCTGCCCAAAAGGAGCTCTAATGTCCTGACATCCATCCACCTGCCCAGATGAGATGACTGTTACCTTGTCTGAGCTGGCACCGACAGACAAAGTATAGGATGAGGCCTAGGACCAAGGAGACGACAATGATGGCCCCAGCCAAGATGATCCAGAAATAGTTGATCCACAAAGACATTGCAGTGGAATCCTAAGAAGAATGCAGATAGAGAATAACACATGAATGAAAGGCATCCTGGAGTGGTGGTGGTGGTGGCTGTTGTCTTCCGTGGTGTGTAGAGAGGCAGGCATTTGCTTAGGAATAAAATAGCCAGTGGTTCACAGTCAAACCCTACAGATCAGCAAGTAGGCAAGTCCTTCTGTGAGCCTCAGTGTCTCTGTCTGTAATATGGAAACTCACTCATGCATATTCAAACGGTGCCATTTCAGATGTATGGTTTTGAGAATATTAATTATGTGAAAAGGCATCTAGACAGGTGATAGAGAAACAGACACCACCTACTACTTTACAGGGCTTTGTGAGGATTATAGACAAGATAGGAATCTGCTAGGTACTCTAGAAACAGTAGACATCAAAACTGTTGTTTCTTATATTGCAGATATAAGAAAATGCAGCAGAAGGGGAAAAGTGCCATTTAAAGCAATTATTGACTATAGTTCTTTTTGTATCATAAAGATAAGATGTAATTCATAACAGGGGAAAAAGAATTCTGAGGCTTTTTTTTTTTTTTTTTTTTTGAGATGTGGTTTAAAAATACCTTGATGGATGCTGTGGTTTGAATATGTGTTTTCCCCACCAAAACTCATAATGCAGTTTGGTGCCTAAAATGACAGTGTGTTGAGAGGTGATGGGACTTTCAAAAGGCATTTGGGTCATGAGGAATCCACCCTCATGAAGGGATTAATGCCATCTCATGTGAGTGAGCTCTTTTGATTGCAAAACTAGGTTACAGCAAGACTTGCTTCTCTTCTACATGCGCCTAATTCCCTTTCTGCCTTGAGTTAAATCTCCACAAGGCCCTCACCAGATGCAGCCACTTGACCTTGGATTTCTCAGCCTCCAGATCACTGAGCCAAAATAAACCTCTTTTCTTTAGAACTTACCAGTCTTGGGTGTTCTCTTACAGCAACAGAATGAGTCTCTTTGAGTGAGGCATGGTTAGGAGGGCAAAGCTGAAGATGTAGAACATGCTTGAGTTAGCATAAGAAAAGTAACGGGAATTTGGGGTCTGAAGGTAAACTAGAGAGGAGGAGAGACTTGGAACAGGTTAGCAGCAGAAAGAGAGGCCAAAGTCAGAGCTTAATTAGAAAGTCCCCATAGCAGAAAATAACCAGTGCATTTATGAGTATTTACATGTAATATTCAACTGTAAACGTCTGTCTGTATTACACTGTGTTGTAATATTCTGTTATCAGCACACCTTTAATAAAATTGTAGAATGTACAAAAGCTTGTATGAGCAGAACCTGTGGGGGCAGGTCAGGAATGACATTTAGGCAGCGGTTTTCCAAGCGAGGGTGGGGGTGGGGGTGGGTGGGGGTGAGGGGGCAGGGCGGGACATACAGGCAAGAAGAGAGAATTACAGTTTCCTGCTTCAAGTGACAATGGGGAGCAGGCTGCAGGATGAACTATTTGGAATAGTCCCCAGGAATTCAAGGAATTCTTAGGGGAGAGAGAGCGTTCCCTTCATCCATGGAGTGAACACTTCGCCAGTTCATTTGGGTATCAGAGTAAAAGTGATCCTCCAGGGATCCTAGGAGATATCCTCTCATCCTGGTTACACAAGAACTTCCTGGGTCTCCATTTAGCCAATGGATATTCGTACAGTGCCATTTCAGCTGCATGGTTTTGAGTAATATTAATTATTGAAAAGGCATCTAGGTAGGTGATAGAGAAACAGGGCAGTATCAGGCTACTGTAAAGCCGTTATTACTATTAAGTAAGACCTAACCTGGATGAAAATTTAATAATATGTTTGTATTAACAGCATAGTGTCTTTATTGGTTAAACTGATGTATCATAACTCGGATTTTCAGTTTCAAATTTAATTTCTTTATTCCAAGTTTTGACTTGGACAAGTACAATGTTCTTTGGCTACTGATACACTTAACATGTGGTAAAATACAGTAACGTATAACTAGTGTTTTTCTATATACATCACTCGGCAGTTTACTTTTTTTACTCTATGTGACTTTTGTGATTTATCCATATTGGTAGATGTACTGTGGATTTCTTCTTTTTTTTTTCAACTTTTGCATTGAACTTTTATTGTTTGACATAGTTTTTGGTATTTTAAAGTACACTATAATTTTAAAAAGACAATCGTCTATATATACTCAAACATTTTAAGAGAAAGATTGATATATAAGACCAAACAGATCACATTTTGCTTCCCTCATGCTGGAAATTTGTATACCTTACATTTTAAATTCTGGAATGTACAACAGGTTAAAATAATGGAAAATTACACTTAAATGGTGGGAAATTACTCTTGAAATAAAGATGCATTTTTCTAGGTGTGATTTATTGCAACTTTAGGTAAAGGCCAAATGCTATTTGAAATAATTCCTTTCATGAAGGGGTTTCTCTTTTTAAAATTTGTTCTTTTTTAGTTATACATGACAGTAGAATGTATTTTGACATCTCATACATACATGGAGTATAACTTCCCATTCTTGTGGTTGTACATGATGTGGAGTTACACTAGTCATGTATTCATACATGAACACAGGAAAGTTATGTTCAATTCTATTGTCATTCCCATTCCCATTCCCCCTCTTTTTCCTTCATTCCCCTTTGTCTACTGGGGATTTATTTTTAAGTGTCAGCTACTTAGGAAAACTCACCCCTCAGTATGTACACAGGAGAGATTTTTTTTTGTCACAGGTCATTTATTTCAGGGTGTCCAAAAGAGAGCAGTAGAGAAAAAAGAATCAAAGGGAAAAGAAAAGCAAATGGAGACTGGAAATGGCTTTCAGTAAGGGACTGTGAAATTTGTTTTCACTGGACTTAAGAAAGAGCCATCTAACCAGCCAATCAAAACAACTCTGTTAAGTCATAGATAAGTGAGGATTTATCAATCTTAAACTCACTATGATTTAGTAGATACTGTAACAGTCAAAAGGAAGTGTAGGGGGACAGGAAGATGAAAGGAAAGAAGATCTGAGTAGAATTGTATAAAAAAGAGGTTGGGACAAGAATATCAAGAAGTCACAGTCAGAAGTGAGAGAGACGCGACGGAGATTGTCCTGCTGGCTTTTCAGAAGTAAATACCGTGGCTATTGCCTGGGTTATGATCCATGTGGCAATAACTTAAGGGACAGCTTGTAGGAGCTGAAAGCTGTCTTCTGAAAGCCAGAAAAGAGAATTCAGTTTTTGAATCCTGCTAACAATTAGTGAGCCTGTAAGAGGACCTTGGACCTAAGGCTAGATCATAACCTTGACACAAAAACTACGATAATAAATTTGCATTTTTTAAAAAAGCTGAAAAAAAAAGAAAGGGCCATATATCAGAAAGCAGCCTCTTTGCTTAACAAGTATAAATAGAAATGTCACCTTTACCCTTGGGTAAAGATATAGATAAATAGATAGGTAGATAGAGATAGGCAGCAGAGTAGACAGAAGTAAGTTGCTAATCAGCTGACTTTGAGATGGGGAAATACATTGGGTGCGCCCAATGTAACCATGAATCTGTGGCTTCTCTCCATTTTGTCAGTTTTTTTCCCTTCTTATTCAGATGTTTGTCTCCCTGTTCTTCATCTATCTTTCCTCTCATATTTTCTGGGTTTTTAAAATTTTTTTTGTCTTTTTGTTTTACTCTGGAAGAATTTCTCCACAAAGCAACACAAACCTGATCTTTAGAACTGCAGAAATTGATAGATACCAGGACTTGAGGGTTAAAAGTCATTGTGTCAGAGGACGAGGTGGAGGGAAAGGTAGAAAAATGAGAGCCACAGCTCTTCATTCTAAACCCTCTGTGTTACTTGATTTTTAAACTATTTGCATTCACTTTAATAAAACTGACCGTGTAGTGTATTCAGTTTTTGTGAAAAGCTATTGTTCAAGTTTCAAGGTCAAAGAAATTTCATTCTCATCTGGTTCCTGGGAAAGAAATAGGAAGTAGAATGATGTTATTGAAAGTGAAACAGTGGGTTACTTTAGAACTTCTCAGAGGGATAAGTATTTTTATTTCTGATTTCTTGTTGGTTTTTTTTAATTTTGGTTATTTTTTTTTGCTAATAAAACTGATTTGATTTGCCATCAGATATTTTGAGCATGTTTAGTGCAGACTGAGCAGTCTGCCAAGTACAGTTCCACCTCTCATCTCATTTCATTCTCAACCACTACCCTGTTCCCCAGATGGGGAGCTAAGAACAGAGGGAAGTGAACTGCCCAAGTGACCCAGGAAGGCCAGAATGTTTTCTGTCCATGTCACGGGACGTTCCTCTGTTGATATTGATAATGATATCCTGAAATCATCAAGGAAAGGCCCAAAAAGGTTCCGGACATCTTGCTGTGTAGAAGGGACATCACTGTGGCAGTGTCATGGTGGTGTGAGGGACCACCGAGGATCCTCCTGAGTGAATGGCCAGAGCCCACAATGAAAAATAAAAGTCCCACGTTCCCCACTTTCTAAGACCAGAGAAATAGCATTGCAAGTCACCCCTTTCCCCATAGACCAATCGGAGGTACTTTTTCAATAGAACTGAGGAGACGCTGTCTTTTGAGAGAGTACAGTTGTGAAAGAGGCCTAAGAGAATCACATCCCACTCCCACTTGGATATTCCCTAGATAGGTCAGCCTAGTTTAGTGGTGAAGGTGCTTTCAGACAGGGGAGAGGAGCTCCAGGGAGAGATGGTGAGAGAATACAGGGAATAGGCAATGGGCAATGTCTACATGATCAAGTTCAGGCCTGAAGTTGGGACCACAGAGGGTAGATAAGATTGTGGGGTGCAGGACAACTGAGAGCTACTGAAGCATGGGGCAAAGAAATGCTTGCATGAGAGGATGCTGAGAATCAGCCCAAGAGCTACAGCTCTTGGGGGACCACAAAAGACTCTCAAGGCCAGGGATTGAGGCCCTTATTACTGGGATAGCTAGAAGTCCTAATGCCACCACCACAAACTTCATCAGTAGTTATGGCCCACTGATGGGATGTTTCCCATGGACAATTGCTTGTCCTCTCTTTCTCCCTCAATCCAATGCTGGGAGGTAAGTTTAGGGAAGCGGGTGTTAAGGGAACTGAGAATTCTCTACCTTGTCAATACTCCTCTCACCAGGACAAAGGATGAGTTCTGAGTCTAATATAAGGTTTCAAAATGAGTATAGCTAAATTTTAAAAAGCTAAAATGAGACTGCTTAATAATCAAAAGTAACTAAAATAGTTTTTCTTTTTTTTTCTTTCTTTCTTTTCTTTTTTTTTTTTTTGGTACTAGGAATTGAACCCAGGGGTCCTTAATCACAGAGCCACATCCCCAGCACTTTTGTTTTTTAATTTTGAGACAGGGTCTCTCTCACTAAGTTGCTGAGGGTCTCACCAAGTTGCTGAGGCTAGCCTCAAACTTGAGATCCTCCTGCCTCAGCCTTCTAAGTTGCTGGGATTATAGGTGTATACCATCACGTCTGGCTTAAAAGTTTTGAAATTGAACTGAAATGTTTTTATGGGGAGGCCATATCCCATGGTGATAAGCAGGAGCCCAGGCAGCAACAGTTGTTAGAATAAAGCTGTGTTCATGGTGTGGTGGTGCATGCCTGCTATCCACCTACTCAGGGGGCTGAGGCAGGAGGATCACTTAAGTGCAGAGAGAGATATAGGACCAGCCTGGGCAACATAGAGAGGCCCTGTCTCTTAAAAAAAAAAAAAAAGTTATCTTAACCATTCTGGAGGTTAGAAGTCTACATAAGTCTCACTTATAGGGCTAAAATTAAAGTTGAAAGGACTATGTCCCTTCTGGAGAATCGATGGCTTTAGAAGCCACTCACTTTCCTTGACTCATGGCCTCCTCCTCCCATATCTTCAGAGCCAGCAGGGTCCCCATCTCTCTGATCATTCTTCCAAAGGCACATCTCCTTCTATTCTCCCTTGTAAAAAGGCTCTTGTGGTTATATTGGGTGCATCCAGTGTATTTCCCCATCTCAAATTCTGTCTTCTACTTTAATTCCCCTTTAACATGAAATCTGACACTGTCATAAATTCCAGGGATTAGAATGTGGAAATACTGAGGGAGGAAGAGGTCCAGACACAAATGCTTCATGCTTATACCTCAATGGGATGACACTCTTCAGTTAAAGTAATTCCATGAGTTTATACATTTAAAAAGTTTTTTTTTTCTCCTTTCTTTTTTGCCATCTGAGTGATGTCTCAGGAAAATAAGGGGGAAGAAAAGTAATGATGATCTGCCGAATTTGACCAGAAGCTCAGCTCGTGGTGAATTGCTGGCCCAGTCAGGAAGCAGCAGAGTCCTGCCACAAGGTGGACATAGGGGCAAGTCTGCCACTTGAGAGGGAAAAAAAAATTTTTTTTTTTTAAAGAGGCTCAGAAGATAGGAGGGTTTTCAAGGCAGGACTCAGGTTTAAAGATAAAACAGGGCCCTGGGAACCAAAGAATATGCGACCAAGATCCAGTCTAGGCTGACAGTGGAATCTAACAGGAGAACAGACCTGGTCCCACCCCTCATACATAGATCAGTGCTAGTCTCAGGGAATGGGGAGGGGTTGAGTGTGGAAGTGCAGGTGTAGGGGTCCCAGCTGCTGACCTGGAAGGACAGGGTCTGACCTCGTTTCCTATAGACTTTGAAACAGTTGGTGGACTAAGAATTTAAGGTCTACCAGAAGTCCTCATCCCTGAATAGTGGAGGGCCTTAAAAATTGCTGATGTACACAACTTGAGACAGTGGTACATGCCTATAATCCCAACAACTCAGAAGAATCAAGTTCAAGATCAGTCTCAGCAACCTAGTGAGGCCCTAAGCAACTTAGCAAGACCCTGTCTCAAAATAAAAAATTAAAAGGGCTGAGGATGGAGCTCAGTGGCCAAACACCCCTGGGTTCTGTCCATAGTACCACCCCCCAAAAATGCCTATGTACAAAACACCATAGATTCTGATGAAATTGAGCTGGAGTAGGTCCTGCCTATAGGAGTTTGGTTGTTTTTATAAAGTTCTCCAGATGATTCTAATATGAGGCCAAGGTTGAGAACTTCTGATATACATGTTATTGCTTAAAACTTTATTGTAAGCTCCCAAGGAAGGGGTTATTACTACAGTTCGAGGCATGGGGTAGAAGGAGGATTAGTTCCATCACTCTCCTTGGATACCAAAATCTGTTTAAGCTCAAGTCCTTTATATAAAATGGTATCGTATTTGCACATAACCTATATATATCCACCCATATATGGTGCTTCAAATCACCTCTTGATTTCTTACAATACCCAGTACAGTGAATATGCTACATCAATGGCTATTGCACTGTATTGTTTAGGGAATAATGACAAGGAAAAAAGTCTGTGTGTGTTCAGTTCAGAATCAACTTTTTTTTTCCTGGTATGGGGATTGAACCCAGAGGTGCTCTATCACTAAGATATACCCCCGATCCTTTTTATTATTTATTTATCTACGTGCCAGGGATTGAATCCAGGGTGCTTAACCACTGAGCAACATCCCAAACCCCCTTTTTTAAAAAAATATTTTATTTAGAGACAGGGTCTCACTGAGTTGCTTAGGGACTCACTAAGTTGCTGAGGCTGGTCTCAAACTTGCAATCCTTCTGCCTCAGCCTTAAGGATAGCTGGTATTATAGGCATGTGCCACCAGTCCTGGCAGGCAGGCAGGCAGGCAGGCAGACAGACACAATATTTTTTTTTAAATATATTTTCAATCTTCTGTTGGTTGAATCTGTGAGTATGGAACCCATTAACATGGAGTACTGGCTGTACTTCTATTTTACAAATGAAGAAATAAAACTCAGAGAGGTTAAGAGATTTGCTAAGGTTTACACAGTCTAATTGACTTCCTGACATTCCATTTCAGTCTGGTCTGACACCAAATTTGTACTTTGCCACCCTGACATGAAGGTGATAAATTCTTTCTTTTCATAATAGAACTGAAAGCAGAACCGTGGTTCAAGAATTTCCAATATTGGCAAGATTTCGTTTAGTCTTTAGCTGTGACTTCTTTCCCCCAACCCCCTGTGGTACTGGGGATGGAACCCAGGGCTTCATGCATTTTAGGCAAGCACACTACCACTGAGCTATATCCCCAGTCCTAGCTGTGACTTCTTGTTGCACATTATGAGAAACTCAGTATGAAAATGCACTTTAGAAATATAACACTCATATGCTGACTTATCATAAGTTCTAACTACTCCACATGCCCCAGATCATTTAATTCTCACAATAGCTCTATAAGGTAGGTAATCCTGATCATTCTTCTGGTTTACAGATGAGAAAACAGAAGCTTAGGAGGACTTCACAACTTGCCCAAGGTTGCAGGGCTTGTGGGTGAAAAATCAGAAACCGAACCCAGATACATCTGACTCTAAGGCCTTAATTTTTGACCACCAAGCCTGGATTTCTCAAAAATTACATTAAATTACCTGAGAAATGTATTAAAATTCACTTTAATATAGGGGTCTATGGCCCACTCCACTCTCAATTCTGATCTGTAGATCTAGAATAGGATTTGAGCATCAACTTTTTTTTTTTCTGGTTTGAACCCAAAGGTACTCTACTGCTGACCTACATCCCTAGTCCTTTTTATTTTGGGATAGGGGCTTGAAAAGTTGCCCAGACTCACCTCGAACTTGTGATGCTCTTGCTCTCAGTCTCCCAAATAGCTGGGACTACAGGTGGGTGCCACCAAGCATCAGTAATTTTAACAAGCACTCCAGGTGGTTCTCAGGCCTCAGTGAGCAGCACTGTACTTCTCTGCAGAGCTCCCACCTGGGACTGGTGATGAGCTGGATCCTTATTCCCTGAAACGGTCATACGTGGCAGCAGAAGGAGCCAGGTGAAAGGAAAGCCACCCAAACTCCTTGAACCCAAATAACTTCCCTATCTGCTTGTCACAGGGCCTGGAATCCCACCGGAAGCCCACTGTCAATGAATGAGTCATTTCTCTCCAGAGTAAGGCGCTGCTGTCCCCTCTCTCTCCACTTCCTCTTCACTTAAACCTACTTGCTTGAACGTGTAAACATGAAAGAAGACAAACTGAGTCATTGAATCCTCAGTTTTCCTTCCTTAGTGCTTTGGCAGGAGCAGGGACATCTGAGAATCTTTATCAAAGGTCTTTGGAGGATAGTTATAGCCAAATATGATGGGGATGTAGGAATGCGGTTCCTATGAAACCAAGAAGACCTAGAATCCCTCTCCCCCTTATCTAGGCATGTGTCCTTCCTTCTTGGTATTTTTTTTCCCAACTTCGTAGTGCTCCCTGCTCAGGAGCTCAGAAATCTCATACTTTCTCCTCTTCCTCCTCAATCATCCTGCCCTCAGGAAAGTCTCTGAGCCTCATTCACTTTGAGAAGATCAGAGGGAGAGATGGAATCCTAAAGAATCTATGCATCAAAGTAGAAGGAAAGAGAAAGAGGAACTTTCAAAGGAGGATGAGAAGGAATAACCAGAGGTAGATAAGAACAGGAGAGAAGGATATCCCAAAAGGCAAGGAAAGCCTGAACTTCAAGAAGGAAGGGAATTGAGGCTGAGTAAAGGTTGTTTGTGTGCAGTATCAAAGACTTCGTGTGTGTTTCTAAACCGTGACAGTGCCAGGGGCGAGGACCAGAGTGAAATACAGGGATAGGAGAGAGCAGGAACAAGATCCGACATAAGAGAACCAGCTTTCAAAAGGGAACAAGGATGAAGAGAGGGGGTTGAGGCTGAATGGAACCAGAGAAGACTGAGGTCTGAGGACAGGAAGTTGAGAGCTCACACCCCAAAGTTTCCATTTCCTCCAAAGTAGGAGGCAACGTCAATTTTCTGGGGACTGGTTGGGGTGGTGGGCGAGGCTGGAGAACAGACTCCTCTTCCACATTCCAGCCCTGCCTCCCACATACTGTACATCCCCAGGGCACTTCTTCTGGGGCTGCCTTCCTCCTCTCAGGCCCCTCCTGATGAGTGCTGCTCAGCCATACAAAGGGACACTGCTACCCCGAAACATGTTATGATCAACAGGTGAAATGCATTCGCCTCCAGATGAGACCATTATAACGACAGTTGCCTTCTGATGAGTTTGTTCTGTTAATTGTATTGCCTCCCACACTGGTACACGGATCAGCACACATGTCAGCTTGTGAGCAAGGCTTTGCTTCTTTCTTTACCCCTGTTTCTAGTGCCGAGAACATCACCTGGGACACAGTAAATGCTCCATATATGTTGGTGAATACATGAAGTCCATTATGCGCAGACTTCCCTTGTGACGATGCAGGGTCGTAGATCATTTGAATCAAGGCTCTGAAATTCGTGTGTCATGTATGTGTATTTCCAAAGCCACCAGAGGCTGGCTGGGAAGCAGAACCGTGGGAGCTCTGGGGGAGGTGGGGGGGGGGTCCAGCTTCCCCTTGGTTTCTTCCTATTCTTCTAGTTGCCCAAGACATTTTCAAGGAACATCAGTGAGAAGCCTGTTGCAATTCTGAGTGGTTTCTTCTTCGGGGGAAAGAATTGAGCAAGACATTCCACTGGGTGGGGGAGAAGGAGGATGGGATGGGAGAGCAGCTAAAGGCAATCACATCTCAACCCCAAGACTCACATTCTCTAGAAGGTATTTCCAGGGAGACAGCAACAGAACCTTCATCAGAAATGCTAAATAAATTCACAATCTCACATCTGAGATTGTGAGTTTATTAAGCATTTGTCTTTTTTTTCCAACCGAGATATCTTCTCAGTGAGAAATCATTTACAACACGAAAGGTACACACATATGCACATAAATAGGAAATATTGAAGGGTCCTGGGCTGGGCATCAAGAGAACAGGTTTCTTGTCTCCAGTGTGCTAAGAACCTGCTCAGAACAAGACCCTTAATGTCTCACCTGTCTTGTTAGGTGGAAATGCTTCCAAAGGATGAATACATGCTGAAGAGAAGAAGATTACCAGACATGGGGCATTATTAAGAGCAAACCACAAATGTTCTGTTTACAAATGCAAGTGCCAAGAAAGGAAGCCACTGTCAGGAGGACACTGCAGAGCATTTAGGGGAGCAGGCTGGGCCAGGAATGAAGAAACTGGGGAGTGTTGGATTCCTCTGGGTCGTAGAGGGAGAAGAACATGGAGTCGGTGGTGGGAGGTAATGAGAAGAGGGATGGGAGGAAGTGAAGTAGGGAAGCCAGGCAGAGGTGGGAGAAGCAATTGACAGAGTATTTAGAAGGGCTGGGGATGTAGCTCAGTGATAGAGAGCTTGCTTAGCACATACTAGGCCCTGGGTTCAATTCCCAGCACTGGGGGAAAAAAAAGTGCCCAGGAATGGGACTGCAAAGATGATTTCAGAACAGGCCTGTATTATATTCAGTTTGTAGTTGTCATGCTGCACTACACACCCCACTGGTACCCCACTGCCCAATCTTTATGTAGTCTCTGCATCTACCGAGTACTTTTGTGAGCAGATCTGTTTTGGTGGCCTGGGAATCCAGGAAAAGGGCTCAGTTCACTCCTGGATCTGTGCAGTACACTCCTCCAGAGACTGTGAGCCAGTGCTGACCAGCAGGAAAGAGGTGACCTCCTAGGGAAACTGCAGACATCCCAGGGAGGGCTTTGGAAGGCCCTGAAGCAGGCTATGTAGTGAGAGTTTGAGCTGATCTCAACCTAGATCTCAAGGTCCTGGGAGACGGTAGATATCATCCAGGCTCATCAGCATCAGCAGTTCTTGCCTGATTCCCTTCTGGTTCCCAGACTCTCTGATCCTGTTTAGGGGCTCCATGCTCCCACCTGATCTTTTCGCTGACATCAGCACCAACAACAGCCAGTGTGGATAGTTGACAACAACTTAAAATCAGAGTGTGCCAGGGGCAGAGTAGGGCTGGGTAATTAGAAGGAGTCCAGTGTCTTTTCTTTCTCTAATCTTGCAATTCTGTGAAAAGCTGGAAGCCCCAGCCTCATTCTTCCTGTTCCCATGGGCCCGTGTCCACCCACCTCAGACAGACAGCCTACCTCTATATTTCACCTCCACTTGGGTCTTCAAATCCATTCCCTCTTCTCCATATCTACTTTCCCTGCTTTAGCCCAAATCTTCACTATCTCTGAGCTAGGTCCATTGAATTTTTGCTGGCCCCTATCACCTATCTGGCCCTCCACTTGCTGCCAAATGTAAATATGACCCTGTCCTTCCCTGACATAAGCTTTTCAGTAGTTCTTTATGATTAGAGCAAAGTGAAGACTGATGTTTCCTCTACTTAGCACGGTCAAGGACATTCTTTATGGGCACCCTGCCCACCTCATCAACCTCAGCACTCCCTTCCCCCATACTTCCCATGCCCTGCTAACCTTCTGCCCTGTAAATGTCCTGCAGTTCCCAGGATTCTCTGAGCCCTTCCTCACCCCCTGGCCTAGGCTCAACTGGTTTAGAACAGCCATGCCCAGGGTATTTAACTTCCTACCAAAGTGGTAGCAGCTCTGTGGTTTGTACACAGGAGATATTTGGGGCAGCAGTCTCATTATCTTGAAGCTTTATTTGCATAACAGCATTCTTTTTTTATTTAGGTGTCAAGTAAAAATCAATAAAAATGGCAAGACTTTCTCCATAAGGGAATAATTTACAAATTCACATTTGAAATAAACTTGAGAAAAATATCAATCCACCACACACAAATCTATGAATTATTCTATTCTGAAGACTTGGAGGGGGGTGTTGAAGCATACCTCTTCTCCTTTCTAATCCTCCCCCTCCAATCCACTGCTTGATTCTGCCATGGACACCAGGTCCTCTGGATGGGCTTTAAATGCATCCAAAAAAGTCAATGCTTTCCTCAAGTCTTTGGTCATTTGGCCTGCAATTTTATACACTTTCATTTTTACATGAAAATAAAGGACCGTTTACCAATAGTTTCTTAAATTATTAAAAACTACTAAAATTTAATGTTCTTAAACTAAAATTAGCAGGCTCTTAGAGTTTGCTGAGGACTCCAAATAATATTCTGCCAGAAAGTCTAGCCACTATGGAACTCTTGGCAGTATCATTGAAATCACACACATCTTAGAAGCTTAGAATTCTTGCAACTCAAGAAAAACACTACTGATCTTTATGGATGTGGTCCTAAGTGGGTCATGGAGTTTAGCTGCTGTGATTCTTGAATTTTTTTTTTAAAGAACATACAAATTTTATTATGAGTCTAACATGGTAAAATTTGGAGTTATTTTTCAAGTAGGGGCAAGATGACTGAATCTTATATTGAGCTCTCTATATAGAGAGAGGGATAAAGGGCTTAGGCTTCTGGGGGAGAGGGAAGGGATGCAGGATATAGAAGGTTTCAGGGGAGGAGGTGCATGGTGAGCAAGCATTGTCTTACTGGGCTGGGGGTTTTTTTTTTGGTTTGTTTTTGGTTTTATTTTTGTTGTTGTACTGAGGATTGAGCCCACAAGTGTCCTACCTATGAGTTATATCCCCCAAGTCTTTGTTTTTTTAGGGTCTCGCTAAATTGCCCAAGCTGGCCTCAAACTTTTCATTCTTCTGCCTCGGCCTCTGGAGAAGCTGGGATTATAGGTGTGTTCCACTATGCCCAGCTAGCTTATTGATTTTTAATTATACATTATGATCTGTTTAGCTTCTTTGTCAATTAAGTACTATGATGTATGCATGTGTTAAAACAAACAGCATTGGGAATTTTTTTTTTTAGCAAATTGACATGTATATATTGTATAAACATAAATTACATTCATACACTTATTGCTAAAGAAGATATGTAAATATGTTTACATATATTATGTAGTTGCTTTGTGTCATTGTGTGGATGATGTTTTACTTGTGAATTTGTGTGATGGTTTTTGTGAGTGTTTATGGTGCTGGAGATTGAACCTAGGGCCTTGTGCATGCTAGGCAAGTGCTTTACCTCTGACCGACATCCCCAGCCATTTTTTTTTTTTCCTACTGGGGATTAAACCCAGGGAACTCAACCACTGAACCACACCTCCAGCTCTTTTTTTAATTTTTTTTTTAAATTTTGAGACATGGGTCTCGCTAAGCTGCTGAGGCTGACTTTGAACACTTGATCTGCCTGCCTCAGCCTCCTGAGCCACTGAGATTGTAGGCATGCACCACCCAGGCCTTCTTTTTTAAAAAAAAAAAAAAAACTAACTTGTGATATCTTGCTAAACCTAATAGAACAATAGAGATGCTTTCAATTTACAAACATTGTTTTATAATATAGAATTACAAAATTATTTTGTGATATAAAATGTGAATAAGCTCATATTCCTGTATATGAAGTAAGTAATGTAGGGACAGGTTTACAGGAATTCATCTTCGTGTTGTGCACTTTGATAATATCCTTATTCTGCATTCTTTATTTTGTATCATGCTGTAATACTGACATCATGCTAATTGTTCTACTAGAAAATATATGGGATCTGAATATAAAGCTTATGGAACTGAGAAGGCCAGGCTAAACTGGACAGGTCATTGGCTGAGCTGAGTCATGCTCTTGCAAGTGCTTCTCCCAGTGAGATAGCTTGCCATACTTTGACAGCTCTCAGATTAATCTTGAGCCTGATTTGTTTCATTACAGGACTTGATTCTGTTCATATGTGATCACCCATCATAACTGATTGCTTGTCGGGTGTATTTGTCAGCTCACAGCTAGAAATTACTTTTTCTACTTGCTAGGGGAAAAAAAAGAAAGAAAATAACAATAACATTTTAATCTGACAAAGCTGTGGAAAAATTGATCCTCACTGGTCAATGGCAGTATATGTGAATTTTTAAAAATTTTTTAAGCAAATGGCAATACATTTTAAAATGGCCATGTCCTTTGATTCAGTATTTTTAGAAATCTAGTCTAAAAAGCAATCAGAGGAAAGTAAATCCTAAATGCATAAATATATTCATCTAAGTATAGGTAAACATGGAACTACCCAGAGATCAAATAGAGAGGGACTGGAAGTAAATTATGTAATTACTTGATGGGCTAGGGTGCAGTAATAGAATGAAAGTTAACAACAAAACATCATGAGCAAATTACTGGGAGTCTTTTGTTGTTGTTGATTGGTTTTGAGGTGCTTGGGGGCTAAACCCAGAGGCACTCTACCACTGAGCCTCACCCCCAGCCTTTTTTATCTTTTATTTTGAAACAGGGTCTCACTAAGTTTCTGAGGGTGGTCTCAAATTTTCAATCCTCCTCCTTTAGTCTCTGGAGTCCCTGGGATTTCAATAAGCAATGCCCAACTGTCACTTATTTTAAAAGCTTCTGGTTCCCTGCTCCCAAATAGGCTGATTTTCTAAAGTTTCTAAGATGTTCTATATCATGTGTTTGCCCTCACCAGAGTCTTCCAGAGTTGGGGATTGCTCAGCTTCAGTTTATCCCGAGATTTCTCCTACTTGGAAGTCTTTCCTGGGGCCAAACAAATTGCTTACTTTACTTGTTTGGTTGGTTCTAAGAATGTGGAAGAAAACTCGAATTCTGCCACTCAGTGGCTCTCTGGCAGTAACACAGTAGAAGGCACCAGTGGTTCTAGGTGGTAAAATTTGGAGTTATTTTCCGCAACTTTCAAATTTTCAGAGGGGAAAAAAATCCTAAAAAAAATAAAAAGAAGATTCCAGCCTTGTGTTCTGCAGGCTCAGCAATACTCACTTACTGTGTGTGTGTGTGTGTGTGTGTGTGTGTGTGTGTGTGTGTGTTTAGTACTGGGGATTGAACCCAGGGGTACTCTACCACTGAGTTACACCCTCACCCTTTTTTGCTTTTTAGAGTCAGGGTCTCACTAAGCTGCCCGGGCTGGCTTTGAATTTGTGATCCTCCTGCCCCAGCATCCTGAGTTGCTGGGATTACATTTCTTTTCTTTTCTTTTTTTTTTTTTTTTTTTAGAGAGAATCTCACTATGTCATCCAGGCTGGATTCAGTCCAAACTCCTGGACTCAAATGATCCTCCTGACTCATGTCCTAAGTGCTGGGACTACAGGTATGTACCACCACACCTGGCAGCTCTGCCCACTTTGGGTATGTGTGTGCAAAGGTGCCAGGGAAGAGAGTGGTTTAGAAACAAATGCATGAGGCAGTGGAAGTAGAAATGGAAACTCTGACCCCAGTTCTCGAAAATTAAGTTTCTAGAGGGCAAGAGCAGAGAGGTGAGTCAAGATCTCATCCCACCCAGGACACCATGATTCTGAGACCTCTGGAAGGCGCTTATAAATCCTAAACATCAGAAATGCAGAGACAAAGATACCAAACTGATGGTGTCCTAGTTCTTTCATCTGAAAACCATACCCTAAAGTTTACCTAGTTAATGCCTTGGCCCCCGCCCCAAACTAGCCCAGTGCCATGAGAATCCTCTCATAGGAGAACATACCAGATCTCACCATCAGTATCCAGGCATGATAATAAGCCTCTTACAGTTTACACATCTCACTCCCAGTCATTCTCATTTCAACCTGAAAGGTAGAGTTCATCCTCCCAGACATACACAAAGAAACAAAAAACCCAGAGAGATGAAGTGATGCCTTAGGTCACCCAACCAGTAATAAGCAGAGTGGATATCTCAAGGCTGGTGTTTCTCCAACCCCACCCAGTGGTTGTCCCAAGGCTTTAGATTCAGTTTATCCCTAGTTCATTTGCTCACATAGATACAGACCTAGATGCCAGCATTGGCAGATACCTGGGATGGAGAAAGCAAGAAATTGCCCCTGGGAAAGCCATAGTGCCTACCTGAACTGCCAGGGGGTCCAGATGCGAGCAGCTGAGGAGGCAGCGCTGGCCTGAGTGCTGTGCTCAGTTGCAGCTGGCGAGAGGCTCTTCCCCACCCCTAAAGCAGTGAGCACCAGCCTGACGCACTTCTCCTTTCTGATCAGCCCACAGGCGAGAAACCCAGGCACTGTCACCATGCAACCATTCCCCTTTCCAGTGACACTGACTACCCCAGGCTTTCCAGAAGCTGGAGTCTTCTCACTACCCTTTCTTGCTCCCTCAAAGTCCACCAAAGTACCTTCACAGTATGGGAGGGAGTCTAAGAGGGATTGGACTCCAGGGTGAAGACTCTGCATTGTGCATGGGCAAGATGTCCCCATAGAGGAGTCTTCCCTGAGCATTCCTGGACACAGCAGCCATGAGCTCAAGAAGAAGGAACTCAGAGTCCACCCAATGAAACGGGTGACAAACACACCATCTCAGAAGAGAGCATCTTGAAACCCCTGGGAACCCTGGAACTACGAACCCAGATTCTGCTCAGAGAAGGCAAGGAAAAGGGAAAGGCTTCCTGCTTCTAAAGGTGTGTGACATCCAGCATCATGAAATGTGTCCAGCCAGGAGCGGTGGTACGTGCCTGTAATCCCAGCTACTCAGGAAGCTGAGGCAGGAGGATTGCAAGTTTGAGGCCAGCCCGGGCAACTTGGCAAGACCCTGACTCAAAAAACAAACAAACAAAAAAACCCAGAAAGGTCTGGGGGTGCAGCTCAGTGATGGAGCACTTGCCTAGCACATGCGAGGCCTCAGGTCCATCCCCAGTATCACAGAAAAGAAAAGAAATGTGTTCAGTGGGTGTTTTGACTGACTGAGTCACTCCCTACAATACTGTGAGACTAAATTTTCAGTGAGGGCTCTGAAAATGAGAATTTGGGGTGGGGAAATCAAGAGACCATTTTGTTGAATGGGCTGCTTCTGACTGAAATGAGCAGTCACGTCAGGAAAATACATAATGACGATAACCTGGAATGTCTGGTACATGTTTAAAAACCTGCTCAGAAGATTCCTAATGTATGGAATTGGCTAATTTCATTGGTATAAATTCTCCCACCATGACTAGTTCTAAGATACCAATGTGACATTGATGGATTTGGAATTGGGAGGAAATGTGTGCAATCAGTTGCCTCTCCTGGGCCTTTCTGGGCCTGTGCAGCATTAATAAATCCTGTCATTGAGCACCTGCTGGGGACTCAGGCTTGGAACTGGTAGCTTAGATTCCTTATTTCATCTGATCCTCAATAAGTGGAAGATTATCATCTCCACAGGTGAGAACAATAAACCCCTTTTAGCCTATGTGGGTCCTCCCAGAAAAACAAATAGTTGGATCTTGTTTTTTAAAAATCCATTCATCCTCTTTATGTTTTTTTTAATCAACTAATTTAGCTAATTAGTTGTAGATGGACACAATAACTTTATTTTATTTATTTATTTTCATGTAGGGCTGAGGATCGAACCCAGTGCCTCACATGTGTTTGGTGAACACTCTAGCACTGAGCTACAACCCCAGCCCCTCTTTATGTTTTTTGATTAGAGAATTTAGTTCATTTCTATTTAAAATAATTACTGATGGATAAGGACTTACTATTGCCATTTTATTAATTATTTTCTGGGTATCTTCCTTTTTACTGTCTTCTTGCTGTTTTACTTTGTGAAAAATCTGGCTTATGTAAATTTTCAACTGGTGACTTAACTTCAATTGTGTACAAAAGCTCTACAGTTTTAACTATTTCCTCCCATTTTAGGTTTTTGATGTCATAATTTACTGCTTTTTATATTATGTATCTGCTAATAGATTATTGTAGCTATAATTATTTTTAATACTTTTATATTTGAATCTTTAAACCAGAGTTGAACGTGATTTACATACCACAATTACAGTATTAGAGTATTCTAAATTTGAATGTGGACTTAACATTACCAGTGAGTCCTGTACTTTCATATTACTAATTACCATTCTTTCACTTTAGCTTAAAGAATTCCCTCTAGCATTTCTTTCTTTCTTTCTCCTCCTCCTCTGCGTCCTTCCTCTCCTCCTCCTTCTTCTTTTCCTTGAAGTACTCGAAATTTAAGCCAGGAGACTCTACTGTGGTACACCCCCAGCCCTTTTTTATTTTGATTTTGAGACAGGATCTTGCTAAGTTGCCAAGGCTGGTCTTGAACTTGCAATCCTCCTGCTTCGGTTTCCTGAGCTGCTGGGATTACAGGTGTGCACCACCATGCTAGCATCCTTTAGCATTATTATTTTTTAATATATATATATTTTAGTTGTTGATAGGCCTTTTTTTTATTCATATGTGGTGCTGAGAATTGAACCCAGTGCCTCACACAAGGCAAGTGTGCTACCACTGAGCCACAGCCCAGCCTCTTTAGCACTTTTTGTAAAGCAGATCAAGTGGTGAACTGCCTCAGCTTCTCATATCTAAGAAATAATTTGTCTCTCTTTTATTTCTAAAAGAGGCAGGTTTGCTGGGTAAGGTAATTTGGGTTAGCCGTTTATTGATTTCAGCACTTTTAACATATCATGTCTCTCTCCTGGCCCATGGGGTTTCTGCAAGAAAATCTGCTGATAGTCTAATGGAGGTTCCCTTGTTTGTGATGAATCTTCTCTTCTCTTGCTGCTTCCAAGATTCATTCTCCTTTTGGGGACTGGGGTTATATCTCAGTGATTGAGTGCCTGCTTAGCATGTGTGAGGCCCTGGGTTTGATCTCCAGTACTGAAAAAACAAAACAAAACAAAAAGAATCTCCTTTTGTTTGAGAAAACATGATTGTGTCTCAGTGAAGCAGTCCTCTTTGGGTTGATCTTGCTTGAGAACCTTTGAGCATTATGTACCTGGATGTCCTTATTGCTCCCCACATTTGGAAAGTTTTTAGCCATTATTTTCTTTAACAAACTTTCTCACCCTTTCCCTATTCTCCTAGAAATTCCTTCATCTGTATATTATTTCTCTTGACAGTATCCCTAAATTCTGTGATCTTTTTCCATCCCTTTTCATTCATTTTCCTTTTCCTCCTTTCAAATAACCTGTCTTCAAGTTCACAGATTCTTTCTTCTGTTTGACCAAGTCTGCTGCTGAAGCTCTGAATTGTGTTTTTAAAATTTTTTTTCTAATTAGTTATATATGACAGCAGGAGCATTTTGTTTCATTGTACACAAATGAAGCACAGCTTTTCATTTCTCTGGTTGTACATGATATAGAGTTGTGCCATTTGTGTGTATTGTGCTTTTTTAAAAAATTATTTATTTTTTGTTGCAGTTGGACACAGTACCTTTATTTTATTTATTTTTATGTGGAGCTGAGGATTGAGCCCAGGTCTTCTAATAGTGCTAGGTGAGTGCTCTACTCCTGAGCCAAAACCCCAGTCCTTGTTATTGTGTTTTAAAATTTTCATTCATTGTATCTTCACCTCCAGAATTTTTTAATTGATTCTTAAAAATAAATGACAGTGGAATGCATTACAATTCTTATTACATATATAGAGCACAATTTTTCATATCTCAGTTGTATATAAAATATGTTTACACCATATAAAGTGTCTTCATATATGTACTTTGGATAATGATGTCCATCACTTTCCACCATCCTTGCTAACCCCTGCCCCCTCCTTTTCCCTCCCACCCCTCTGCCCTATCTGGAGTTTGTCTATTCCTCCCATGCTCCCCTTCCCTACCCCACTATGAGTCAACCTCCTTATATCAGAGAAAACATTCGGCATTTGTTTTTTTGGGATTGGCTAACTTCACTTCTCCAACGCCATCCATTTACTTGCAAATGCCATGATTTTATCCTCTTTTATTGCTCAGTAATAGTCCATTGTGTATATATGCCACATTCTTTTTATCCATTCATCTATTGAAGGGCATCTAGGTTGGTTCCACAGTTTAGCTATTGTGTATTATGCTGCTGTAAACATTGATGTGGCTGTGTCCCTGTAGTATGCTGATTTTAAGTCCTTTGGGTATAGACTGAGGAGTGGGATAGCTGGGTCAAATGGTGGTTCCATTCCCAGTTTTCCAAGGAATCTCCATACTGCTTTCCATATTGGCCGCACTAATTTGCAGTCTCACCATTCAGCTCCAGAAGTTTTTAAAAAATAATCTTTATCTCTTTGTTAAACATTTCATTTTGTTCATGTTTTATTTTCCTGATTTGTTGTTGTTATTTATCCATCTTTCTCTCTCTCTCTCTTTTCCCTTTCTTTTTTTCCTTTTTCTTTTTGGTGCTGGAAATCAGACTCAAGGCCTCACTCATACCAGGCAAGCTCTCAATCACTTAGCCACATCCCCAGTTCTATCTATGTTCTCATAGCTTGCTGAGCTTCCTTAAAACAATAATTTTCAATTATTCATCAGGCAATTAATAGATCTTTGTTAGTTAGCTTTCTGTCACTGTGACAAAATACCTGAGAAAAATCAACTTAAAGAAGGAAATATTTATTTTGGCTCCTGGTTTCAGAGGTTTCAGTCCATGGTCACTTGGCTTTGTTGTTCTGGGCCTGTGGCAAGGCAGAACATCATGGCAGGGTGCCTATGATAGAGCAGAGCTGCTCACTTCCTGGCAGCTGGAAAGAATGGATGGGGCGAGCGTGGAGGGAAATAGCTGGTGACAAGATCTAACCTTCAAGGACATGTCCCAGTGGTCTACTTCCTTCAACTAGACCTCACCTCCCAGTTTTTACCAGCTCTCAATAGCACCACAGGTTGGTGATCAAACCTTTAGCACATGAGCTTTGGGGGACATTTTAAATCCAAATCATAACAATCTCCATTTCTTTGAGGGTCAGTGACTGGAAAATGTTCCTTTGGTGGTGGTATGTCATGTTTTGTTGTCGTCTTGCGTGTGTGTGTGTGTGTTCCTTGAAGTGTCTTCCTTTTGCTGACTTTGTATCTGAAGAAGCAGTCTTTACCACTGGCATCAAGAGAAAACCATCTTCAGCAGCCAGGCAGGCTAGGGATTCTGACACACCCTCAGATCTTTTCTATGGATTCACCTGCTCCACTTCTCTTGTTCTCTCTCTTTTGTGTGTCTGGGAGGCATTGTGGGGAGTCTTAGAATTGTATGGCTTTGTGCTCTCTTTGGCAGCATATTTACTAAAATTGGATTGATGCAGAGATTAGCAAGGCTAGTAGAAATTTTTTTAAAATATTTATTTTTTAGTTGTAGATGGACACAATACCTTTATTTTATTTATTTTTATGTGGTGCTGAGGATCGAACCCATGGCCTCAAATATGCTAGGTGAGCACTCTACTGCTGAGCCACAACCCCAGCCCTAGAAACATTTTTTTTTTTTTAAATAGAAAAACTTTTGAAAAGGTCTCATGTTTTCTCTTGATCTGGCAAAGCCAGGCCATGTGCTGAGTCTCCCAGTTGTTTTCCCTGGAATAGTGCCATGAAATGCTCAAATGTCAGTGCCTTCTCCCAACCCTTCAGAGTGAAACCAGCTGACTGTGTGCGCTTGTGAGCCAGCTACAGAGGCTCACACTTGCCATCAAAAGGCATGTGCAGGGAACAAGCCACGGGGGCTGGGGTGTGAGATATGTATTGGGGGTATCCACAAGTTAGCTAGGGAGTCTGCAATTGCGGCATCCCAAACAGCTCATTGGCATGGCTCCTGATGGAGTCTATAAAGCAATTAGTATATGGTCCTTAGTTGAGTTTTGTTTGTTTGTTTTTACTTTTGTTGTGGTACTGGAGATTGAACCCAGGGATGCTTAACTACTGAGCCATATCCCCAGTCCTTTTTTTTTTTTTTTTTAAGAGAGAGAGAGAGAGAGAGAGAGAGAATTTTTTAATATTTATTTTTTAGTTTTTCGGTGGACACAACATCTTTATTTTTATTTTTATGTGGTGCTGAGGATAGGACCCAGCGCCCCACATGTGCCAGGCGAGCGCGCTACCGATTGAGCCACATCCCCAGCCCCCCCAGTCCTTTTTATTTTGAACAGGATATTGCTAAATTGCTGAGTCTGGCATTGAACTTGCAATCCTCCTGCCTCAGTCTCCCAAGTCACTGGGATTACAGGCGTGCACAACTGTGCCCAGACTTACTTGAGTTTTGAACCCTGATTTTGTGGGGCACTGTTTTTCTTCCTTGCCCCCAACTTCTCCCATCTGCTCAGCCTTGCTGATCCCCTCTGTATTCTCGTTGAGGTAAGAAAGAGGCAAGGTTCTTGGCCAGTGTCCCGCAAAGCTGGGAAAGCTGAACACTCACTCATTATACACTTGCTTCCTTCTGTGGAAGGACTTGTGGGCACAGGGCATATCTCCTGGCACTGAGCTATAGCTCCTTGGGGACATAGGTAAAATGAAACTACTCTTTCCTCCTTGGGGACACAGGCAAAATGAAACTACTCTTTGTACTGTCTTCAATGTGCCAACTTACAGATTTTTTTGCTCCGTTGATGTGCTGGAACTCCTCCCACAAAGGTCCACTAATCAGTGGATAATTGTCAAAACCAGTGAACTGGACTGGCATGGTGGTGCATACCTGTAAACCCAGCTACATGGGAGGCTGAAGGATGAGAATCACAAGTTCAAGGCCAGCCTGGGCAACTTAGCAAGACCTTATCTCAAAATAAAATTTTTTTTAAAAAATTTATTTTTCAGTTATTGGACACAATACCCTTATTTTATTTATTTATTTATTTACTTTTATATGGTGCTGAGGACCAAATCCAGGGCCTCACACATGCTCGGCGAGCGCTCTACCACTGAGCCACAACCTCAGCCCCTTATAAAATTTTATAAGGGCTGGGGGTGTAACTCAGAGGTAAAATGCTTCTAGGTTCAATCCCAGTACTGCAAAACCCAAAAAACCCAATAGTACACTATAAGGGAGATGAGAGAGTAGAAGATGCCTGTTCCACATCCTGAACTCTCTGTCTGCTTCCTCTCTTCTCCCCACATGGTAAAATCCTGCAGAATAGGACATCTTCTAACTATCCTCCCCAACCATGGCACTCAACACTATCCTGAATACGATAAAATGCCTGACAAGTACTTGTGGACTGAATAAAGGAGTTGAGTCTTCCACAGAGAGCAGTTAGCCACATACACAAAAGGAGGCAAAGTCATTCTACAAAGTCTGTCTGTGCTGGACAGTACAGGGACCAGAGAAAAGAATCAGAAAGTCCCTCGGGGCTGGGGATGTTGCTCAGTGGTAGAGTGTTTACCTAATCTGTATAAGGCCCTGGGAGTGATCCCCAGCACAAAAGAAAGAAAAAGAGGGAAGGAAGAAGAAAAGAAGGGAGAGAGAAAGTGAGTGAGTGAGTAGCAAGTCCCTCGACCCTCAAGGTGCAGGAGGAAGGCAAAGACATAATATAATGCAGGTGAAGTTCAATGCTCTTCACTTTGTCCCAGGCCCTGTGTCACAGGGAGAGATGCAATGACTAGCCAAAGTGATGAATGCTAGTTCTGTGGAAGCACAGAAATGGGAGGTGAAAGAAGATCCAAGTAGTGGCATTGAACTGGACCTTGAAGGGATGTGCAGGAGCCCACCAAGTAGAGAGAATGTAGCCAAACAAAGCCAGAGTGTTTTGAGAGTAGCACATGATTGTGTGGCTGACCAAAAGTGAATGCATTAAGCAGAAGGAGGCCTGAAAGCAAAACTGAGGGACCCACATCAGGGCATCTGAATCTGCCCATTTCCTTGCCACCTACACTCTTCCTATGACTGTACCACTTGTCTTTATGCCACAAAAGGAGGGAAGGAAATTGGGGTGGTCATGTCTGGTCTTTTTTTTAACTGCATGTCTGAAATGCCACCTGCAAGGCCACGTGACTAAAGGAGGCCCCTTAGAGCTCCAGATTAGCTCTTAGAGAGGGTGGAGGAGAGTTGGGTGCGCCCTCTGGTGGTCATCTGTGGTGCTTTCCCCTTCTCAGGAGTCCCATCCAGCCCTGGCACTTCCATCCCCCCACCCTGGGGTGGGGTGGGGGTGGGGATTGGCTGGACACACCAGAAGACTGTCAGACTAGAGGTGCCCAGAAGGGATCATTCCACCCCATGATTTATGTCCTTGTCAACATCCTATCCCGCCAGGTGGAACCTGCTTCTGCCTTTTGTTTCTTCTCATGGAGTCAGCCAAGTCACATATAAAATGAGGGCCTCAGCTCTGTGACCCTTCAAAAGTGTCCTGAGCAACAAATGAAGAAAAGGGCAGTATGGGCTGAAGTAATAGTTCAAGGGACAAATATTTATGCTTCTAATCATGGAACTGCTGACATTAAAGGTTCCACTTGGGTTGTGTGGCATCAAAATGTAGAACTAGAACCACTGAGTAGAAGCTTCTGGTGTGGCAGGAAGCTCTCATGGTGGCAGCTGGTACCATTGGAGGAAACCACAGAATGCAGGCAGCTTCAAGTTGCTGGAAAAGGTGAGGCTATGGATTCACCCTGGGACCAGGCTGTGGAGACAGTAGGAATTGCATTTCTCCCTGCTGGATTTTCTCTGCTCTTCTTCATTCCCAAATGCAAGTTCACTAGACTCAGCCCTATTCATCTCTCACTGGGAGCCAATTTGGTCATAATCTATTTGTTTTTAACTTGTCAGTATTTTTTAGTCATTGTCTGTGGCCTATCAATATAATCCAGCCTTGTTATCTACTACTCCTTCAGCATCTTCCCTTAAACTTAACTTTTCATTGGCTTTAAACACGCCTATAGGGACTGGGGATGTGGCTCAAGTGGTAGTGTGCTTGCCTAGCATGCGTGAGGCACTGGGTTCAAGCACTGGGTTCGATTCTCAGCACCACATTAAAAACAAAATAAAGATATTGTGTCCACCTAAAACTAAAAAATAAATATAAAAAATAAACACGCCTATAAACTCTTTAACATTCCTCCTATTGAGTGATGAGAATCTATGCCCCTTTACTTGAATCTGGACTGTTCTTAGTGACTCACTTATGAACCACAGAATGTAGTAACAAAGTGAGTCTGCTTAACCTAGGAGGCTAGCCTGTAAAGGGTTATGCAGCTTCTAACTCATCCTCTTGATATACCCATCTATGGGAATGCCAGCCACCCCATAAGAAGCCCAGCCTGCCACATAAGATGGCCTCTACGGCCACCTGAGCGAGTGATCATCAACTCTGTCTGGCCTTTAGAAGACATCTGACAACACTGGAGATACACTGGGAGAGAACTGCCCAAGTAATTCCTTCCTAAATCCCTGACCCAAAAATTAATGAGCAGGGGCTGAGGTTGTGGCTCAGTGGTAGAGTGCTGGCATGTGTGAGGCACTGGGTTCCATCCTTAGCACCACGTAAAAATAAATAAATAAAATAAAGATATTATGTTCATCTGCAACTAAAAAGATATTTTAAAAAGTTAATGAGCAAGGGGCTGGGGTTGTAGCTCAGCAGTAGAGCACTTGCCTCGCACAACTGAGGTACTGGGTTCAATGCTCAGCATCAGTACCACATATAAATAAGTAAATATAATAAAGGTCCATCAAAAAAAAAAAAAAGCCAATGAGGGGCTGGGGATACAGCTCAGTTGGTAGAGTACTTGCCTCCCATGCACATGGCCATGGGTTTAATCCCCCTCACCACATACTAAATAAATAAATAAATTCTTCATCCATAAATAAAGGAATAAGTAATTGTATCATATTCAAACAATGAATTTTTTTTAAAAAAAGTTAATGAGCAAGCTAAATGGTTTTACAAGTTACCATATTTTGGAGTATCTTGTTACATATCCATAGTGACTGGAACAACTTCTTCTCTACAATTTCACCCACTGCTATGCCTCCAAGGATAACTCCCCTCTCACTGAAGACCTGGTTCCTGGCCCACCTGTCTACCACAGCTAGTGTGGACACCTGCTATTCTGTCTCCTAGGGCCTTCACTCCTTCCTAAATGTGAATAATACTCCCCACAATCTCTGTCCCTCTTATCAACCATATCCATATCTAGTCAGAGCCGTCATGTTCCCTTTACTGTTCCCCATCCCTACGGAGGAATGCAGGTGCCTCTAGAAGATTTAAAAAAAAAAAAAAGGCAAAGAAACGGATTCTTCCTTAGAGAACCCATTTCAGACTGCAGAACATTAGCTCTTCCAGAACTCTAAAACAGTGTCTGTGGTTTTTCTATTTTTGTCTTTTTGTGTGTGTGTGGTGCTGGGGAGGGGACCCAAGGCCTTGAACATTCTAGGAAGTGCTCTCCTGCTGAGTTCCATCCCCTGCCTCATTTGTGTTGTTTTGAAGCACTAACTGTGTGATGCTTTGCTGCAATGCAACAGGAAACTAATATACCCTCAACACCTCTGGGGGCCTCCTGATACCTTCTTGCTTATATCTAAATTAATCCAAGGAAGGTTGCTATCATTAGCTACCCAAACAACCCCTTCAGAACAATAGCAAGTACAGTCAGCCCTCCCCATCTGCTGGTTTGGCATTCATGGATTCAACCAATAGTGGATCTAAATCTTTTGGGGAAAATTGCATTCTGTATTGAATATGCACAGGGTTTTTTTTTCTTGTTGTTATTCCCCAAACAAATGGTATAGAAACTATTTACAAAGCATTTGCCTTGAAATAAGTGTTTAAACAGCTTAAAGGTGATTTAAAATATGAGAGAGGTGCATGTAGCTTATATTGCAAATACTACCCCATTTTATTCAATATTCTCTTTATCTCCTTCATTCCTGTCCATGGATCCTTATTGATGATGAGATCACCATCAATAAGGTGATTTGGCTGAGAAACGAGGAGGGTGAGATGGAAGGAAAAAGGTTTACTTATTTATTTATTTTTTTAAATCACAGTCAAAAAAAAAAAAAAAGTGACCACACTCTGAGACCTGTGAACTTTTACCAATTTCAACTATCCCATCAGAAACCCACCAAGAACAGTATTCCAGTTGGCAAACCTTTCTTTTCTTCTTTATTGTGGCAAGCTGTATGTTTCATGAATCTTATCATTTTAATATTTTAGGTATGTATTCACCTAAAATTAGTGAATATGTTAGTGTATTCACATCGCCATGCATCCATTTCCAGCATCCAGGTCCAGAATATTTTCATCTTCCCAAAGTGGAATCCACTGAACACTAACTCCCTCCATTCTCCCCTCCCTATTGCCCATAGTAGCCAACTCTTCCTCTTTTTTTCTTGGACATTCTGAGCAATGTCCCTAGCAGCCTTTTTGTGTGTGTGTGTCTGGAAAATAAACTGAAACCCTATTTTTAAAATTTGTTCTAATTAGTTATAGAACAATAGACAATAGAATGACATATAGAATGCATTTTGACACATCGTACACAGATGGAGTATAACTTCTCATTCATCTGGTTGTACATGATGTAGAGTTACACAGGTCATGTAAATACATATATGTACATAGGGTAATAATGTCCGATTCATTCTACTATCATTCCTACCCCGTGTCCCTTCCACTCCCCTCTCTTCATTCCCCTCTGTTGGGTCCAAAATACCTCTATTCTTCCTGCCCCCTTAACGTGAATTAGCATCCACATATCAGAGAAAACATTCAGCCTTTGGTTATTTGGGACTGGCTTATTTTGCTTAGCATAATATTCTCCAGTTCCATTCATTTACTAGCAAATGCCATAATTTTATTCTTCTTTAAGGCTGAGTAATATTCTATTGTGTGTGTGTGTGTGTGTGTGTGTATACACAGTTTCTTTATCCATTCATCTGTTGAAGGTCACCTAGGTGGGTACCAGTTTAGTTATTGTGAATTGAGCTGCTATAAACATTAATGTGGCTGTGTCACTGTAGTATGCTGATTTTAAGTTTTTTAGGTATAAACCAAGGAGTGGGATGACTGGGTCAAATGGTAGTTCCATTCCAAGTTTTCTTAGGACCCAGAAGACTTTTTAATTTTTTTTTTTTTAGGCTGGTCTTAAACTTGTGGTTCTCCTGCCTTAGCCTCCTGAATAACTGGGATTACAGTCACATGCCTCGTCCCTGGCAGAAACTCTATCTTGAAAAAATCAGAAAAGCATTTCCAAAACTTTCAAAGCCAACCATTTTTACCTCCTGGTAAATGCACACCTGGACAGGTTCCCAGTTGTCTGTTATTGATCCAAACAAAACCAGACCTTCAAAGCAAGCGACCTCCAAGCCATTGCTATTTTGCCCTCATGCCAAACACAGGTGTGGTTTCCTTCAAGTCAGAGGTGTGCATCTCCACCAGAGGAGAGTGGCCATTTGAAGGGGAGCCAGGTCACACCTGTTTTTCCTGTTGTCAAGGGTCTCAATGCTGAAGTAGGGCATTTCTGGGTGCAGGGACCTACTCAGTTCAGTGTTAGAAGGTAATTTTAAAGAAAAGGTAAAGTCAAAATCTCATGGTGATATAAAAATGAACACCTGTTAAACCAGGTAGAGTGGCATACACTTGTGATCTCAGCAACTCAGGAGACCGAGGTGGGAGGATCACCAGTTTGAGGCCAGGCTCAAACAATTAGTGAGACCCTTTCTCAAAATAAAAACTTAAAAGGGTGGGGTGTAGCCCATCACCAGTACCAAAACAAAACAAAATACCTGTGAAATATTTTATTCTACTCATTAATCAATAAAGGAAGCATGGAGATGTTAAGTAGATTTAAAAGAAAAATCCAAAGACCAGCCAACATTGATAAATCCAGAATATTTTAATGTATTGCAAATGTAAGAAAAAAAATGATTTTCCCATAAGCGAGTGGGTTGGTGCTATGGTTTGGATCTCCAGCATTCTCCCAAGGCTCGTGAGTTGAAGGCTGATGATGGTGCTATTGGAAAGTGGTGCAACCTTTAGGAGGTCAGACCTGCTGAGAGGAAGTTAGATCATTGGGGGTGCCATGAAGGAGATATCGGGACTCTGGCTCCTCCACTTTCTCTTTGATTCCCAGCTGCCTTGAGATGAGCAACTTCCTCCACCATATGTTCCCACTCTGAGGAACTGCTTTGCCACTGGTCTAAAAGCAATGGACCAAACAACATGGATTGAAACCTTTGAAACTAAGACCAGAAATAAGCCTTTCCTCCTTAAAGGTTGATTGTCTCAGGTATTTTGTCACAGTGACAGAATGCTAATATAGATGGAAAAGAAAGTCAGTTCAATTTTTACAAATCAGAACAGCATTTCCCTATCTATTAGCAAGAAGTATTTTTGCATTGCTATTGATTTTCTACACTTAATAGGGAATCGTGATCATATAACCTGGATGGGTAACCTCTCGAATTTAGACAATGCATAGTTTTATGCTGAAACAGAAAATTTTGTCTAGCTGAGAGATGGGATGGTTGAATCTTAAGGAACCAGAAAGAAGAGCAGGTCAATAGAGCTTGGGAGAAGAGTATCAGAAAATGTTTCTGGACAAGAATGAGGGCCCTCCTAGGTCTGGGAGATAACAGAGCTTCCATTGTTATCTATTATCTGGGCTCCTGTTGAATTCCACAGTGAAATTCTTTGATGAAAGAGATGTGAGGGCTTACTTCAGGGACAGACAGGAAGGAAGGAACCATAAAACAAGGTTGGATCCCAGAGCATTGTTGGCAGGAGGCCCACCACCAGTTTTCAAGATGGAGGTAAAGCCAGAAGGGAAGGGCACTTTGGCCGTTAGGGCCGCCTGATGAAAGCTAGGCCCCTTAAAGCAGGGGCAGCCTGGATGTTCTTCATGCCAGGGAGGCTCTGAGGGCCTGGCCTGAAAACGGGGAGGATCTTCACTCTAGAATTAGAGCCTTCTAGGACAGGACTACCCCAGAGGAACCCAGGGATTCTCTGAGGGAGGAATTTCAGGATTCAGCGAGCTGATTTCCTGCTGAGAGTGGGGGTGCATCCTGGATCCTCTGTGAACATAGACCTGGGGAGTTCTGCCCATGGGCTCCACCCTGGCCCTCCCAAAGCTGAGTGAGAAGAACTTCAGTACCTGCTAAAGTGAAGCGATTCTCAAAGAGTTACAGCCTGGCTAGTGCCATTAAACCCTGCCTCTACCTTCATCCAGCTTTGAGGACAGGAGGCCCACCACCAGTTTTCAGTAGAAATTCCAAATTGCCAAAAGTTTGGAAACATTCCCACTTCTATCACCAGATGATGCACAGCACCCCCTCGTTGACTAATTGTTAAACTTTACAATAAGCCCTTACATCTACAAAGGAGTTTGTCAGAACCCAACCCATCCTGCTTCCCCAGGAGATATGAAGAAACTTGTGGGAGCTTCAAGTCCCTGGGTGGAGGGGAGGAACAGAGGAAAACAAGGCTGGGGTGGCTGAGAGCCCAGACAGGGAAAGGAAATCCTGGCCAGAAATTCTCACTCCAACTCTCTCTCAACTTTACCCTTATTCTTTTTATTGTTTCACTTTATTTCATATAAAGTCTTGAAATTCCAACCAAAAAGTATTTATCGGTAAATTGTGGGCAGTGGCACATGCCAGCTACTGGGGACGCAGAGACAGGGGATTCACCTGAACCAGGAATTTGGGACCAACCTGGGCAACATAAGGAATCCCTTTCTCTTAAAAAGTAATAATAGAAAAAAAACCATCCGTTTAGGACTAGGGGTGTAGCTCAGTGGTAGACTGCTTTCCTAGCATGCACAAGGCCCTGAGTTTAATTCCTAGTCCACACACACACACACACACACACACACACACACACAAATGGTTCAACAACAATAACAAAGCCAATATGGTGGGGAAAAAAATGACAATTTGAATAGACATTTCCCCAAGGAAGATAAGCGACAGGTCAACAAGCACACGGAAAGATGCTCAACATCACTAATGGGAACAAAAATCAAAATGATGATGAGGTATCATCTTATACCCATTACAATGGCTACTATGTAAAACAAAGAATTGGGAAGAAAGGCAACTATTGGCAAGGATGTAGAGAAACTGGAACCACTGTGCGCTGTTGGTGAGCACGTGAAATGGTGCGACTGCTATGGAAAGCCCTAGAGAAGTTTCTCAATAAATTAAAACATAATCTGGGCACAGTGGCACACACCAGTAATCCCAGCAGTTTGGGAGGCGTAGGCAGGGGAATTACAGACTCCACCAGACTCAGAAATTTAGCGAGGCCCTAAGTAATTTAGTGAGATCCTGTCTCAAAAAAAAAAAAAAAATTAAAAAAAAAGAGCTGGAGTGTAGTTCTGTGGGAGTGCCCCTGAGTTCAATCCCCAGGACTAAAAAAAGATTTAATTAATTAATTTTAAAATTCCAAATAGATTTTAGTTAAAATTTAAATGTAAAAAATAAAACAAACATTCTTGAATTGTGGTGAAGGGTTTCCAATTAGGTCTTTTTTGTTATTGTTCTAATTAGTTATACATGACAGCAGAATGCATTTTAACTTTCTAATTATGTCTTAAGGTCAGAAAACATAATAGAAGAAGTGATAATTTAGCCAGACTCGATGGTACACACCCGTAATCCCAGCAGCTGGAGAGGCTGAGGCAGGAGGATCCCAAGTTCAAAATCAGCCTCAGAAAATTAGTGAGACCCTAAACAATTTAGCAAGACCCTGTGTCAAAATTTTTAAAAAATTGGGGCGGGGGGGGGCGCCGCTGGGAATATAGCTCAGTGGTTAAGCACCCCTGGGCTCAATCCCCTTTACCAAAATAAAAAATAAAGGATGTTTGAGCAGTGCACTGCAGCACATGCCTGTAATCCCAGCAGTTTGGGAGGCTGAGGCAAGAGGACAGCAAGTTCAAAGCTAGCTTCAGCAGCTTAACAAGGCCCTAAACTCAGCAAGATCCTGTCTCTAAATAAAATACACACACACACATGAAGGGCCAGGGATAGCTCTCAATGGTAAAGTACCCTGGGTTCAATCCCTGGTACCAAAAAATAAATAAATAAAAAGAAATATAATGAATGTTTGCTTTCACTATTTGTATTTGATAGTGTACTGGAAGTCCTAAGCAGAACGATAAAATAGAGGAAATCAATAAAAGGAATCCGATTGGAAAGAAAAAGTGAAACCATATTTATTCACGGAAGTTATCATTGTCTATGTGGGAAACTCCATAGAATATATAGAAAAGATCCAAGAAATAATGGGTGAGTTTAACGCTATTGCAGGATACAATACAAAACTAAATTTTATTTCTATATACAAGCAACGATCCATCAAATATTGAAATTTTAAAAATACTATTTACAAAACCATCAAAAGATATTAAATACTTAGGACTCCTCCGACATCCAACAAAAGATGTGTTTAAACATTGAAAACTAACAAAAAATTCCTGAGAAAAATTTTTTAAAAACCTAAATATATGGAGAGTTATAATATGTTCATATATCATGTGACATTATAATATATATTTTTTTGTTTTCATTTCCAGCTTCCAGCTCATATCTTCCTCTTCAATACAAGCCATAAAAACTGGAATTAAAAAAATAATCTGGAATTTCTCTTCCCCAAGACAGGTCATAGAAACTCAAACTTTCCCCCACCTTTCTGTCTTGGAGCTGGCCATAAAGAAGTTCTCTGGCCAGATGCAGTGGCACACATCTGTAATCCCAGTGACTTGGGAGGCTGAGGCAAGAGGATCACAAGTTCCAGGCCAGCCTCAACAACTTAGACCCTAAGCAACTTAGCAAGACCTGTCTCAAAATTAAAAAAAATAAAAAGTGTTAGGGAGGTAGTTCAGTGGTAAAGCAACCCTGAATTCAATTCCCCATACCAAAGAAAAAAAGAAAAAATTCTCTGACCTGCCCTTATTTTATAGTAGGTCATAAGACCCTCCTCATTCCAAAAGGGCCCTGCCTCTAGGATGGAATGCTGCACAGAGAAGCCAAGAATGCCGAAGCAGCCAGGCCTTGATGAAATTTGCCACCCCATTTATTAGCATTACATCATACCCTTTTTATCCAATCACATTTCAACATGGTGGTCCATGCTTCAATCATACCCATGCAATGAAATCTCCATAAAACTCCAAAAAGACAAGGTTTAGAGATCTTCCACATAGCTGAACATGTGGAGGTTCCTGGAGGGAACTCAAGGAAGAGGTTGTAGGACCCCAATATATAGTCAGTCAGAAGCACAAAGTGAATCAACCTAGAACTTGCAACTAGCATCTAAAATGTATGAGTGGAGGGCAGTTTGGAGACTGAACCCCAACCTGTGGGATCTGACACTATCACAGGTAGACAGTATCAGAACTGAATTAAATCAGATAACACCTGTCTGATGCCCACTGCTGCAGAGTTGCTTGCTGGCTGGCTAGTGGGGAGAAATCCACACCTGGAATCAGAGGTCTTCTGCGTTGCTTGTGGTGTGAGAGTACGGGGAGAAGTACCCTTCTTTTTGGCTAACATAGATCAGAAGACTCAATATCAATAAAATGTCAGTTGTCTCCAAACTGAGCTACAAAACAACACAGTTCCAACCTAAATCCCAGTGGACTTTTATTTGGTTGAGTATATTAATTCTATAATTCAGATGAGAATTCAAAGGCACTAGAATGGTTAAAATAACATTGAAGAAAACAAGGTTAGAAGCCCTATTTGACTCAAGTCATTATAAAACTACACTAATAAAAATGATGTGTTAATTGGTGTGAATAAACAAAAATATATCAGTGGAACAGAACCAAGAGTGAGGGAACAGACCTGTATATGAATGGGCAATTGATTTTTCACAAAGGTGTAAAGGCAATTCACCAGAGAAAGAATAGCTTTTCCATTCTTTAAATAAGTCAGTAAAACAGAATAGAGAGTCCAGAAATAGACCTACATATCTATGGTCAACTGATTTTCAACAAATGTGATTTGGTGAAGAAAGAAGTAATAGTCTTTTCAATAAATAGTGTTAGAACTATAGGAAATCTGTACACAAGCTACAAACCCTTTTTGTGTGTGTGGTACCAGGGACATGCTAGGCAAGCGCTCTGCCACTGAACTACATTCCCACTCCTTTTAATCTATTTTGGGCAGGATCTAGATAAGTTGCTGAGGCTGGCTTCAAACTTGTGATCCTTCTGCCTTGGTCTCCTGAGTAGCTGAGATGACAGGTGTGTGCCACTGTGCTTGGACCCAAAGAAGCAAATTGAAAAACAAAAACCAAAAAACTCAAAATGGATCACAAACGCCTCTAGAAAAAAGAAAATAGAAGAAAAAGTTTCATGACCTTTGGTAGTTACTGCATCAATAGCACTATCCATTAAAAAAAACAATCAATATATTGAACTTCACTGAAATTCAGAAACTTCTTTTTGAAAGACACTGTTAAGAGAATGAAAAGACAAGCTATGGCATGAGAAACAGTATTAGCAAATCACAAATCTGATAAAGTTTTATGCAAAATATGTAAAGGATTCTCAAAATGTAATAAGAGAACAAGCAATCCCAATTAAAAAATGGAGGCAATATTTGAAAAGACACTTCGCCAAGCTGGGCGTAGTGGTACACACGTGTAATCCCAGCAGCTCAGGAGGCTGAGGCAGGAGGATAGTGAATTCAAAGCCAGCTTCAGCAACTTAGCAAGGCTGTAAGCTACTAGGTGAGACACTGTCTCTAAATAAAATATTAAAAAGGGCTGGGGATGTGGCTCAGTGAGTAAGAACCCCGGGATCAATCCCTAATACAAAAAAAAAAAAAAGACCACTTCATCCAAAAAGATATACAAATAACAATCACATGAAAAAATGCTTAATATCATTAATTATCAGGGAAATGAAAATTTAAACCTTAATGAGATACCTACATATTCATTAGAATGGCTAAAATGAAATACTGGCCATTCAAGTGTTGGCGAGCATGTGGCGGGCACTGGAACTCTTGTACACTGCTGATGGTAGTATAAAAAATAGAAATCAATTGGAAAAACATCTGGTAGTTTCTTAAAAAGTTAAATATGCTCTTACTGTATGGCCAGTAATTGTGCTCCTACAAATTTACTCAAGAGAAGTAAACACAAATGTCTATGCAAAGACATGTGTACAAATATTCATAGCAGCTTTATTTGAAAGAGTAAAAAACTGAAAACAACCTAAATGTTCAACAATAAATACATAAACAAATTGTATATATATAATGGAATACTACTCAGCAATAAAAAGAAATGAGCTCTTTCTTTGGGAGTGGGATAGTGGAGATTGAATCTAATGGCACTCTACCAACTGAGCTACATCCCTTTTATTCATTCATTCATTTGTAATACTGGGGATTGAACTCAGGGACACTATATCACTAAGCTACATTCCCAGCCTCTTTTATTTTTTATTTTGAAACAGGGTCTCACTAGGTTGCCTGCTGGCCTAGAACTTGCCAGCCTCCTGAGTAGCAGGTGTTCATCACTGTGCCAGGCTAAGAAATGAGCTCTTGATACACACAGTAGCATAGATGAGTCTCAGAGTAAATACTCAGTGAAAGAAGCCAGACAAAAAGGTGTAAAACTCCCAAAATTGCAAACTAGTCCATAGCAACAGAAAGCAGATCACTGGTTACTATAGTAGGTAAGTTGCGGAGTATGGGGAGGTGTGAGAAGGGCAAGAGGAAACTTTGAGGCTGAAAGATGGGTTCATTATTGTGATTGTCCTGATGATTCTATGAGTATATACATATGTCCAAAGTTTTCAAACTGTAGACTTTTTTGGAGGGGTACCAGGGATTGAACTCAGGGGCACTCAATCACTGAGCCACATCCCCAGCCCAATTTATTAGAGTCAGAGTCTCACTGAGTTGCTTAGTGCCTCATTGTTGCTAAGGATGGCTTTGAACTTGTGATCATCCTCCTGCCTTGGCCTCCTGAGTCGCTGGGATTGCAGGCATGTGCCACTGCGCCCAGCTCAAACTGTAGACTTTATTTATTTATTTTGTACTGGGGATTGAACCCAGAAGTATTCCACCTCTGAAGTTACATCCCCAGCCCTTTTTTAATTTAATTTTTATTTTATTATTATTGTTGTTTTATCATTTGAAATGTTGGAATTGAATCCAGGGGCTCTTTACTACAGGGTTATATCCTTAGCCCTTTTAAAAAATTTTATTGTCAGACAGGGTCTTGCTAAATTGCCCATGTGGGTGTTAAACTTGGGATCCTTCTGCCTCAGCCTCATAGGTAGCTGGAATTAGAGATGTGTGCCACCATGCCTGACTTCAAATTGTAGGCTTTATTATATGCAGTTTATTTCATGTCAAAAGAAAAAAGCTGGAGGGGCTCAGTGGTAGAGCACTTGCCTGGCATGTGTGGGGCCCTGGTTGGATCTGCAGCACTGCATATAAATAAATAAATAAGTAGATAGATAGGTAGATTGATAGGTAGATAAAAGGATCCACTGACAACGAAAACATATTTAAAAAAAAAAAAAAAGAGGTAAGCCTGGTGGCTCATGCCTGTAATCCCAGCAACTCGGAAGGCCGAGGCAGGAGGATTCCAATTTCAAGGTTAAGTCTGGGCAACTTAGTGAGACCCTGTTCTAAAAAAGGGCTGGGGATGTGATTCAGTGGTAGTGCCCCAAGGTTCAATGCTGAGTACCGTGAAAAAAAAAAAAAAAAGGTCAATCTAGGGTGAGGTGAAAATGGGAGACCAGGTGTCAGAGCATGGAGGACTTTGGAGCCAGAATGAGAGGTATAGATGATTCCAAGGTGAGGGGCAAGCATCCAAGCACTTCAGACAGGATTTGATTGTGGAAAGCCAATGCTGTGGGTAGGAGATCTGAAATCGATGACAGGGGAAAAGCAAGGAGTTGTGGTGATGAAGATGGATTCTAGAACTAAAAGGAAGGAGAAACAACTGGATCCATGATAATTCTAGGGCTGATGCCCTACTCCCAGGGCAGAGTCACCTGATAAACTAAATCTGGGGCAAAGAAGGACCTTGGGAGCTTGTAAAACACAAATCCTGCCATGTCTGCTTTTTTTTTTTTTTTTTTTTTAATTTCTCCCTTATAAATGGTGTCCTGTGACTGCAGTTCTTTCTGCTGACTTCAGCTGGGTGTTACTGCCTGTCTAAGAACTACTGGCTCAGGTCTGGCTCACCCAGCAGGAAGGAGCCTGCCCCTGCATCTCCACCTCAAGGCGGCAAAGGCCTCCTATTTTTCTTTCTGCTGATGACAAGGGCTCCCACTTTACCCTGTGCAAGCCAAGAAGTGATTTCTCTCTGAAGTCAAGTTTCCTCCTTCTGGCTGTCCTCCAACTCTTTATGTGTAATGTAAAGCAGGCATTTTTTATCCTGCCCTGTGACTTTGCTTAAATGAGCCTGGCATCAATGCCCGGTTTTCTTGCCCACTTTCTCATCCCACCACAGTTGACTCTTGAAACTGCAGCTGCCACTGGGCCCTGATTCATGGGTGACCCCATCAGGTGACGGAAATCTAAATATAACTGGCTAGCTGGCTTTCTGTGTGCAAAGGGCAAGAAACCAGAACATTTACCTTCACAAAGCTTGTAGACCAGGATCTTTACTGCCTGGGGCAGCCAGCCGCAAGGTCATAGTCTGATCGAACATATCCTCAGAGATGGAGACAGAGCTTGGCCCAGAAGAAGCTGGGAGTCAAACCCAAAACAGAGGTAGAATTAAGAATCTTGCAGAATAACTAATATCCCTATGTGACAGATTTCTGTAAGGTTCATCCTGACCAATGGGGAATCTGCCAGGAGCCTTTGATTGATATCCTAATAGCAAATGGGTGTCTGAATACTCTGCCCAACCCAAGTGTCTCATTCCTTCATCCCTTTATTCATTTATGAAAGCAAATATTTAGTTAAGTCCTGGTTGAAGAACTACACCTTGCCTCAGAGACTGAAGACCACAAAACCATAAATCATTACAAACACTATAATAAGGGATCTGGGAGAGGGTGGCATGGGTCAGGGAAGGTTTGCTGGAAGCGATCCCATTCAGACTCAAGTCCTGAAGTGTAAGTAGGAATAAACTAAGAGAGGTGTGCCAGGGTGGGACAGATGGGCTGAACTTGTCTTCAAGGAACCTTAAGTAGTCTGTATATTGGGCACTTAGGGTGAGATGGGTGTGCAGAATGGGATGTGGTGAGGCAAGGCTGGGCAGGTTGGCAGCTTCTGGATCTTGAAGGCCTTCATTCATTGGCTCACTTATTAACTCCCTGAACAAATATATTGAGTACCTACTCTAGGTCAAACACTGTGCTAGTGCATTGAGAATATCCTACAGAGGGGCTAGGGATATAGCTCAGTTGATAGAGTACTTGCCTCGCATGCACACAAGGCCCTGGGTTCAAACCTCAGCACTGCTGCAACAACTACAACAAAAAATTAGAATATCATATAGGGCTGCAGATTAGCTCAGTAGTATAGCCTTTGTCTAGTATACTTGGGTTCAATCATCAGTACCAGAAAAAGAAGGAAGGAAGGAAGGGAGGAAGGAAGGAAGGAAAGAAAGAAAGAAAGAAAAGAAAAGAAAAAGAACAATCCTAAATTCATTAAGAAATATGCAGTCACTGAAATAAAATGCTATCCAGACTTAGGTGAATCGAAACTGAACAGATCATTTTTTTTTTTCCTTTTTGGGGCCTGAAGAACACATTTGAGTATACCCTTCTAATTTTTTTGTTTGTAATTGCTCATACTATTATGATTATTTTTCTTAAAATAGACTACACGTCCAGGCAAGAAAGATCGTTAATAAAAGAGAATATAAATGTGTATTTCAAAAGTCGTTTTTGATAATTTCTCTGACTCCTTCACTTGCTTGCCAGATTTTGGTCAGATCTGATTAGCTCATCTTGTTTTGGCCTCATAACGTTGCTGACAAAGAACTACCAAGCCAGGCACGGTGGCACACATCTATAATCTCAGTGACTCATGAGGCTGAGACAGGAGGATTGCAAATTCAAGATCAGCCTTAACACTTCAGTGAGATACTGTCTCAAAATAAAAAATAAAAAGGATTGGGGATATAGCTCAGTGGTAGAGGACACTTGGGTTCAATCCCCAGTACCAAAAACAAAGCAAAAAAAAAAAAAATAGGAGAAGCAGGAATAGGAGAAGCATGAGATCTGTCATTTCCTTGTTTGGGAATTGTGCTGGCTTTATTAATTTACATTCAATGGGTGAATTTTTGTGAGCCTCAGGACCAGTTTTTGAGAGTTAGGTTAGTGATAAGTGGATAATATAATTAGAAAATATATTTAACTGGGTCTATTTAAGCTGCAATGCATCACAATATGGTGAAATCAAAGATCATGGTTGCCACTGAGCTCCCCCCCATTGGCAGGTGGCCTCTCCCTCACCTATCAGGACACCTGTGCACCCTGCTTTACTTGAAATGATCTGATCTACACATCAGGATGCCAGTGTCAACTACATAATATACCTAAACTACATTTGATGTATTTCACTGTTTGGGGATTTAATGCAAACTCACTTCAGGGGGTCATTTTATGGATGTGTGTGAACAGGTCCATGGCAATTGCCCTGTCTTATTTCAGGGGTGGAGAAAGCTCTGACATAGCCTTCAGGCAGCATCCAATGTGAGATCCTCAATTTCCCTGACTAAAATCCAAATCCCTTGCTGTGGCCCTCGAGTAGGGCAACTGTATAATTTATCATCCAAACCCAAATAATCTTGAAAGGGGAAAGTCAGAACAAGCCAGACAATAGGTGTCAACTGGACCTTCCCAGGCTCCCAGGCAACTATATTTTCCACATAATCATAGCAGATTTTATGCTTTTTTTTTTTTTTGCAAAAAAGAAGGGGTGGGACCATTTTATGAAGCTTTTCTATTTATTAATTTAAAGTAAATTTGGCTTACTCTTTTCTTGTGGGGTGCTGGAGATTGAACCAAAGGGTGTTTTACCTCTAAGCTACATCTTTAAGCCCTTTATTTTTTAAAAATTTTTTTTGGTTGTTAATGGACCTTTATTTTATTTATTTATCTATATGTGGTGCTGAGAATCCAACCCAGTGTCTCACACATGCTAGGCAAGCACTCTACCACTGAGCCACAACCCCAGCTCCAAGCCCTTTATTTTTTATTTTGAAACTGTCTTTGTTGCCCAGGGCCTCACTAAATTGCTGGAGCTAGCCTCAAACTTGTGATCCTCCTGCCTCAGCCTTCAGAGTCACTGGGATAATAATGCCTGGCTATGTGCCAGCATTACTTAAAAATCAGTTATTACTAAATCATCTTTGGGGCAAGATGCACAGAATATACTTGTGAATGTACGTCAAAACTGAATAGTCCAAATCAACACACACCATGTCTTTGTGATAGTTTAGTGAACATTTTTCTGGTCTGGAAAATAACATAAACACATTAGTTACTATTGATATGTGCATTACAATCAAAAATTACACTTGAGAAAATTTGCTACAGCGTTGCAAAGTAAAGACTTACAAAATTTAATTTTCCTGTGTATGATAATTTTGTGCCTCTATCATTGGTTTTGTTGTCTGACTTGCCATCTTCAGCACCATTCAGATAAGATAGGTTTACTTCTTCCCTCTGCCACAGTGCTTCACCTTCAGATCCATTTAGTACATTCAAAATTCCTTTTTTTTTTTTGGCATTGGGGATTGAATCCAGGGGCTCTTTACCACTAAGGTACATCCCCAGCTTTTTTTTTTTTTTCATCTTCTTTTCCCCCAGCTCTTTTTATTCATCTATTTTTAGAAGGAGTCTCAGAAATTGCCCAAGATGGCCTTGAACTTGAGATTCTCCTGCCTCAGCCTCCAAAGTAGCTGGGAAAACTGGCAGACACCCAAAATTCCTGCCGTTTTGAAGCTTTTTCACTTTAGTGTAGTAAAAGATCCTAGCTCTTAATTACCCACTCTCATAATAGTTCCAAGGACAGGCCCTAAATATTTCCAACAGGCATCACCTCTCATCAAGTACTCTTATAGAAATCCAGCAAGTGGACTTCAAAGGTTTGTTTACATATCATCCAGTGGCTGCAAGAGAGATAAATGTTAGGCCACCAGGAATGACTTACCTGATACATCTCATTTTCAGGGAGAAGTTGCTTCACTTTCTTGTGATCTCGAAACTACTGCACTGCTCCGAAGAATCACGCAAGTCAGCTTTTGGAAATACACTGACCGTGCGCATGCGCTGAGAATTCTAGGTTCAAGGCTTGCAGCTGTCCAAGACCAAAGCGCATCCACATGCCGCTGGTGAATACGCTGCTGCTTTGTTTACTTTTAAGTGCCCCGAGGAACAGAATTATACCACGTGATGATTACAAGATAAAAGGTTATAAATCAGTTTTTGGACTGAAAAACCAAAGTGCAACAATTTTGCGGTGTCATTTATGATGCAGTGAAATAGAGAAATTGGAATGAAACACCATCCTAGAACGTGACCCCAATCCTCTCTAATCTCACATCCCACAGTTTCGCTGCTCCTTTACAAAGCCCTAACCATCCATGCTGGCCTTCCTTCTGGTCCTGCACAGTGCTAAGGGTTTTTCTACTTTTCGGGGACTTCACACTGGCTGGATCCTCCACCTGGAACACTGTTCTCTAGATTTTGGCACAGCTGACTTCTCACCATTCCATCCTCAGTTGAAATATCACTTCAGAAAAATTGTCTCCAACCTCCTTACCTAAGTAGTGTTGTCCTCCTGCCGGTAGATTGCCGCTCATTCCCACCCTACCCATTACTTCATTCTATTGTTTTTGTTTTTTGTTTTTTTTTAAACCACTGAGCCTCATCCCAGCCCCCTTTATTTTTTATTTCAAGCAGGCTTACTGAACTGTTTAAGGCCTTGCTAAATTGCTGAGGCTGGCTTTGAACTTGCCATCCTCCCGTCTCAGCCTCCCAATCTGTTGCTGGCCTTGACTTGGATGGTTTAGAGGAGTACTGGCAAGGCGTTTTATAGAATGATCCAATACTGGAATTTGTCTCACATTTCTCATGTGAAGACTAGGCTTATTGCGCTGTGGCACAGTGCCTGTGATCCCAGCAAGTGGAGAGGCTGAGGCAGGAAGATCACAAATTCGAGGCCAGCCTTAGCAAATTAGTGAGATCTGAGCAATTTTGTGACACCCTGTCTCAAAATAAAAAATAAAAAAAGAGGGCTGGGGATGTGGCTCAAGCGGTAGCGCGCTCGCCTAGCATGCGAGCGGCCCGGGTTCGATCCTCAGCACCACATACCAACAAAGATGTTGTGTCCGCCGAGAACTAAAAAATAAATTAAAAAAAAAAAAAAAAAAGATCTGGGATGTAGTTCAATGGTAAATTGTCCCAGTGCCAAAAAATAAGAAAAAAAAATCACTGAGAGTATAAAGTATGTCTTTCTTTTTTCTTTTTCTTCTTGCAGTACTAGGAGATTGAATCCATGGGTGGTGATCTCTATTGAGCTACACCCCCAGGCCTTTTTTAATTTTGAGACAGGGTCTCCTTAATTGGCTGAGACGGATCTGGAATTTGTGCTTCTCCTGCCTCAATCTCCTGAGTTGCTGAGATTACAGGCATGTGCCACTGTTCCCAATGTACCTATTACACCTGGAGAGTATGATTTTAGAATATTACTGGTCATTCATTTTTATGATACTTTCATCTCCTATCAAATACTCCTATGAAATACTTTTGTATGAAGAGGTCTTTTTTTTTTAAAACTTCAGGTGGCTGAGCAAAGCACACCTGTAATCTCAGTGGCTCAGGAGGCTGAGGCAAGAGGATCACAAATTCAAGGCCAGCTTCAGCAAATTAGAGAGGCCCTAAGCAACTTAGTGAGACCCTGTCTCAAAAACTAAAAAGGATTGGGAAGATAACCCAATGGTATCCCTGGGTGTAATTCCTAGTTCTGTTTAAAAAAATAAATAAAATAAGCCTCAGGAGGTTTTGGTTTGTGTTCTGGTTTTGTGATATTCCTACCTCAGTCTTTCCAGTTGCTGGGATTACAGGCACATTATGAGAATCATAACTCCGGGCCTTGTGAATGGTGCAAGTGCTCTACCAGTGAGCTACTTCCTCAGTTCAAGCTTCAGAGATTTTTTTTTAAATTCAATCAAAACTTTTTCCTATTAATATGACATTAGATTCAATCGAAGATCTGTGCTTGTTGGCTAAGTGATTTGCATTATGTAAATGCAGAAAAATTTCATTACTGCCTTCTAGGATCTTAAGTTAGAACAGAAACCAAAGTCGCAGAACGCAGCAGCTGTGGAATATCCTGAAAAGGGTTTGGACTTGCTCCCACAAAATTCTGGGGATAGACTTGGCAGTCACTAATTAACTGTGTGACTTCAAACTCCAACCTTGGAGATTCACATTACTCACTTGCAAAATGGAAATTGACAACAAAAAACAAAACGAATGCAGCTGGGTAAAGTGGCGCATGCCTGTAAGTCTCAGCTACTGAGAGGCTGAGACAGGAGGATGGCCCTAGCACAAGGATTCTAGACAACTCAGCTACAAAACATCTCAAAAACAAAACAAAGCCTAGCTGGTGAGGCAGGCCTGTACTTCCAGCACTAGAGAAGTTGAGGCAGGAGGATCTCAAATTGGAGGCCAGCCTCTTTAATCCAGTGAGACCCTGTCTCAAAATAAAAAATAAAAAAGACTGATAAAGCATCCTTGGGTTCAATCCCTGGACATCCTCCCCCCGCCCCCCCGCAAAAAAAAAAAAAACTGAACAAAACAAAGAATACTAATGTAGGAAGTCTGAAAAGCAAAGGTGGGATTACTGAGGGCAGAGGGAAGACTAGCAGACCAAGATCAATAAAAAGAAGGATTATATATATGCAGTCAAATTTTATCCACTTTACCTTCTCCCATAGTCCAGTGTTAGAACTCTGATGGAAAATGGATTTACAATGGTCACTGAAGGATGAGCCCAATTGCAAAATTAAAAGGAATGCCCCTGAGGCTGGTGTGGTGGTGCACACCTGCAATCCCAGAGACTGGAGACTGAGACAGACAGGAGGATTGCAAGTTTGAAGCTAGCCTCAGCAATTTAGCGAACCCCTAAACAACTTAGTGAGACCCTGTCTTAAAACAAAAAGGACTGAGGATGTAGCTTAGTGGTAAAATGCCTCTGGGTTCAATCCCCAGTACCCTCCTCCCCTTCAAAAAGAAAGAAAAAGAAATATAGACTCGAAACTCTAAAACTCAAAACTTCAATTCTGCCTTGGAGGGGGCAGGGCGGGGGGGGAAGCTTTGGGTCACAATATTTAATGAGAGACCTGGAGAACAAGTATATTTTTGCCAAAATTATTTGAGAATGCTAGCATTGTTCTGGTTATATCTTGGCAAGAAGGAAGAAAAAGTTAGCATGATGGGAGACAAGCCAGGTGTCACCAAAGATCTAACTTGTGATTAAACTACACATGCTTGCTTCCCTGCCCTTGTGTTGGTAGTTCCTCTCACTGTGTTTACTGGTATTCAAGGAGAAGGAAGGAAAGGGATTCCATGAGCTATCCATCCATTACAGCACAAGAGGCTTTTTGTTGCTTAACCTCACAGGAATGTAACCTTTAACCACCAGTTTGGGATAATAACAGAACTTGTAAAATGCATTTATTATGACATTATATTTACTCATTTAGGCTCCCAAAGATGCTTGTTGTAGTAAACTGAATTTGCCTACTTGATTTGAAATGAGCTCAATGACTTTATGATAACTAATATGCCATTTTAAAATGAAGGGTTTGCATTGCATGGAAAAAATCAAAGACTGTGGGCAAGCTGGAGAACCAAGTTTGAGATTTTGTGGTAAGAACCACCACCAAAATTATGGCATAGAACTGCTGTGGTCGAGGACACCTCTGCTGCTATTCCAGAGGGGTAGGTGCTGCAGTGCCACAGCTGTTGTCATTGATGCCACCACTGCCACCTTCTCCACTATTGCCAGTGAGGATGCTTCATTGCTTCTGTTTATTTCTTAGCTCTTGATTAAAAATACAGTACAGTGCATCTGATTGAAGCACTTACGTCATGTGCTCAGTCCTCCATGAAAAGAAGAACGGGAGAGTATCTGGCAATTTCAGCTTCTGTGTTGGGAGGAGGGCTATGTCATTCAACAAAACTGTTAGGGTGGGGAAAATACAGGGAATATAGGAAAGGGGTTCCAATATGTAAGGACAGCTTTTGGAGTCTGAATAGTCAATAAAAAACAAGAAAAGTCTATTATATCTGGCAAACCTAAATTACCCTCTTACTTTGCACCTGTGCCCAAACAAGTGCATATTGTAAGAAAAATCACTTCACTGTCCTAATTGAACTCATTTACAGTGTATGGCCACAGTCTCAAATAAACTTGCAACACTGCCAGACTATTCTATCCACTTTCCTAGTAAGTTCATATATATATATTGTCTCTTTCTTTTCTTCCTTCCTTCCTTCCCTCTTTCCTTCCTTCCTTTCTTATTTTGGGGACTGAACCACTGAGCAACATTTCCAGCCCTTCTAATTTTTTTTTATTATTATTTTGCTAAGTTGCTGAGGCTGGTTTTGAATTTGTGATCTTCCTGTCTCAGCCTCCTGAGTGGCTGGGATTACAAGCATGCACCTGTTTTTGTTTGGTTTGGTTTGGTTTGGTTTGGTGCTTTTTTTTTAACTTTCTGAGATAGTATTTCATATTTCTCTCTACTCCATCTCCAATATCTCCCTTCATCCAATGATGTCTTTCTAAGCGATCCCTAGGGGAAATATGTGCAAATAGAAGAGGTCTATTCTATTGGTCTTCTCTTTCCACCACTGCCACCTTTCCCCTCCTCTCTGCGTCCCCTCCTCTCTCACTTACTCAAAGACTTTGCCCCTATAATCTCCTCTTTCATGTTCTACTGGATCATCCCACTGGCATGGACATGTCTTAATATCACTCATCTTCAAAAACAAAAACAAACAAAAAAATATGTGCTCCGAACCCATATCCTCTTCTACCTCCTCTTTCCCAGTGAACCTCATCACTTGGATTTTCTATTTTTGTTCTCACTCTCCCTCATCTCCAACTTTTCTTTAAACCATTTCAATTGGGCTCTTGTTTTCACTCTGCAGTCAAGGTCAGGACTGACCTACATCTTGCCAAAGCCAATGTTGATTTGTTTGATTTTTCTGTTGGCACTTATTGAACTTCTTAGTGACATTTGAGGCTTGAACATCTTGTCCTTTTTGAAACAGGTTATTTCTGAGAATCTCATGGCCTCATAGCCCCACTCCCACCCCATTCCCCTCCCCCCCCTTTTTTTTTTGGTCTCCTTTTTCTCAAATCTACTTGGCTTTCTCTGGACTCTGGCCTTAGGTATGTGACAAACAGAAAGTCTGGTGGTTCATTTTCAAAATCTAGTATTCAGCCTTAATTGGATCTAATTGTAGTCCTTCCCTTTTGCTCGCCCTAATTCTAAGATTAGCCAGTTGCTAGGGCTAATTGTTGGCAGACTGCCTGCCCAGGTGTGCTTGCTTGAGGATTCGCTTTGGAAGCGAGCACACCCTTCTGCAGAAGTACATTTATTTGCATTGTCCACTGGCTTCTGAGCGCGTATTTGATTTCTTGCGGCACCTCCTTACTTCCAACAGTTATCTTCTCTCCTCTAGCTACATTCTCTCCTTAAGTAATTTCTAGCCTCTCAACTTAATTTTTGCCTCCATGAATTTATTATATTTCCCCTCAACTTATTTTGAAAAATTTCGAGCTTACTGAAAAGCAGGAAGAATGTGAACACCTAAATGCTCTTCAATGAAGTTCACCATTTGCTAGCAATTTACCAACATTTGTGTGCACACATTCTTTCTCACACTCCCCTACACACTTTATTATTATTATTATTATTATTTGCTGAAGCATTTGAAAACTAGTTTCAATCAATATACTTCTCCTTAAAGCTTTAGGATATATATCCCAAGATCGAAGTAAAGATTTTCTTAAAAATACTAGGGCTGAGGTTGTGGCTCAGTGGTAGAGTGCTTGCCTAGCATGCACGAGGCACTGGGTTTGATTCCCAGGCACCACATAAAAAATAAATAAAATAAAAGTTTTTTTTAAAAAAACTATAATACTATCATTTATCTAAGAAAACTGGCAATAGGACTAGGACTATATCTCAGTGGTACCACACATGCTTAGCATGCATAAGACCCTGGGCACCGCCCACCCCAAAGAAAAAAGGAAGGAAGAAAGAAAAAAAATGAACACAAACTAATATCATCTAACATGCAGTCCATATCCAAATTTCCTCAGATCTCTAAAATATGACTTTCTAGAGAAGTTTTTCTTTTTAATCCAAGACCCAACCCAATTAAGATTCACTATTGCATTTAGTCACTATCTTTTTTTTTTTTAGAATTTTTAATATTTATTTTTTCGTTTTCGGCGGACACAACATCTTTCTTTGTATGTGGTGCTGAGGATCGAACCTGGGCCGCATGCATGCCAGGCGAGTGCGCTACTGCTTGAGCCACATCCCCAGCCCTAGTCACTATCTTTCTATTCCCATTTATTGTAGGATAAATAGACTCTTCGTCTTTATTTATTTTTTGCTTCATAACATCTACTTCTTTGAAGAGTCTGCTCTTGTAGAATGCATTGTCCATCAGTGGTTCTCAACCAGGGCAATTTTGCCCCCTAGGGGACATTTGACAATGCCTGGAGACATTTTTTGGTTGTCACAACTATGAAGGTGCTACTGTCATCTAGTGGGAAGAGACCAGGGATGCTGCTAAGCATTCTACAATGCCCAAGACAGTCCCTACAATTATCCAGTCCAAAAATTTTGTTAATGAGCACCACACTGTCTCTCTTAAGTGGAAGAACTCAAAGAAATGTGTGATCATGAGGACTTCGCTCTTTTGAGGGACTTCGCTCTTTTGGGGGAGGGAGTGCCACTGGAAATTGAACCCAGGAACACTTTACCACTAAGCTACATCCTTTTATGTTATATAAGTTACTTTGTTTTATGTGTGGTACTGGGGATTGAACCTAGAAGTGTTCTACCACTGAGTTACATACACAGCCTGTTGTTTTGGGGGTAGGGGCAGTGCTACAGATTGAATCCAGAAACTTATGCACGCTAGATAAGAACTGCTATTAAGTCACATCTCCAGACTCCACATTAAGGTAAAAATCAAAATGAAGTCACTCACCCTAAAAGTTCCAAGCTGAAACCAAGCTGTTTATTTGACCTTCAAGAAATTAGGATTACAGAGATAACGGCCACATTTCCCAAACAGACTGGTTTCAGTTGGCATGATACTGAAGTTCCATCTCTGTTTAATCCTTACCACAAAAGAAGTTACCTGAAATAACCGGAGGTTAAACAATCAGTTATTTCTCTATTGTTCTATCTTCCTTCCCCACCTTGCAAGGAAAATAAATTTGAAATGACCAATCTGCTTTTTATTTCTCCTCCTCCTCCTTGGGAGGCTGAGACAGGAGAATTGAGTTTAAGTCCAGCCTGGGCAATTGAAAGAAACCCTGTCTCAAAATAAGATTTAAAAAGGCTGAGATGTAGCTCAGTGTTAGAGCACTTGAGGTCCTGAATTTGATCGCCAGTACCACATATATACCCAATAAAGGGAAAGTGAGGAACGAGAGACTGGTAAGCAAGAAATGAAAGATGGAGACCAGGCAGAGATACACACAAGAGTTTATTTGTCAGACAAATAAAAGCCATCTCTCTATAGCAGAGAGAGGCAAAACAGGCTTGGGTCCGAGGACTTTTATGAGACAGACTCAGGAATCAGAGCTGAGCAGGTCCTAATGCAGGCAGTTAGGGATTGGATTGGTATGAAGGAGTGGTGAGCCTTTCTCAGAAACTCCCTTGGGCTGGAAAGCAAAACTTTTTCCTTAAAATGGTGGCTGCCACTTAAGATGGCCGTCCATATGCTAAGCAAGGAACTTATACCCAAAATAAAGCCAACAAAGATTGTTAAAAAATAATAATAATAAAATAAAATAAAAGGCAAGGGTGCTGAAGTTGAGAAACAATATTAGAGACTTATCTGATTGCTTACTCATGATTAAATTAGTATCCAACTTTTTGTCCCCAGAAAAAATTATACAAATGACCGAATGGTTTTTAGTGAATTTCATCAGGAGGCTCTTCCTGTCAAGTGTCCCTTTTGTTGGTCCCCAAATCTGATCAGTTATTTAAGCAGGGACAACTCTATCTGTCCACTGCAAAGATATATCCTCCCCCTGCTTTTTGCAATACTGGGGACCACCCCTTTTTATTTTTTGAGATAGGGTCTCCTTAAGTTGCATAGGATTTTGCTTAATTGCTAATGCTGACCTTGAACTCAAATTCTCCCACCTCAGTCTCTGAGTCAGCAGCATTACAAGACATTTACCACTGTGTCCAGCTCCCATCCCCCCCTTAAGTAATCTGTGCAATAATACTTGGAGATATTGTGAGTATTCTATTGCCTATATATATATATATATATATTTTTTTTTTTTTTGCAATTTTCAGCATCTATCAATGATCCTTGCCTGAACCAACTATGACACTAATTGTTGTGTCTATGATTATTTGCTGGCACTCTTGTGTAAAGAAGAGTTTTCATCTTTGTCATTTTAGTATTACTATGGACTAATGGTAATTTTAAATTCAATATACTACAATAATTGTTACCAACATTATTCATTTTTATGCTCAAATCATCATTAATTTGGCCATTGGAATCACTTCAAATTGGCTTCTACATCCTTTTGACATTTGCCAATAGTCTTTGAGCACTTCTTTGCTTTCTGAAACAAAAATATGTCTCTGACTTACCTTCCACTTCCCCTGCACCTGCCCTGGAATCATCTATTTCATGATTTCTGTTAATAGAGCATGGTACTTAGGAACCAAGAACTGAGTGCTAGGTATATTCGTTGCTATTAGGTATTATTATTTTCAGGCCTTTTCATTAGATAGAGCAAAAAATCACAAACTCAAAACCTAACTAAATGTATAAAAATCATAATTCAATGCCAATACCATAAATTCAAATCCAACAAATACCATTCCACCTTTATGCTTATACATTTGCTTTTTCCTTCTCCATCATGACAATCCTGGTTCTCAACAAAGTCAGTGTATTTTCTCACTAGCCCTATCCCATAATATCACAAAATATTAGTCCCTATAATAGCAATTTTTATTAGTTTCTGGTTTATCCTGAACTAATTTCCTTCCTTCCTTCCTTTCTTTCTGAATAAAAAATAACAGGCCAGGCTTGGTGATACATACAATCCCAGTGACTTTTCATTTCTTGCAGGTGGACCCCAAGTTTGAGGCCAGCCTAGGCAACTTAGTGAGACCCTGTCTCAAAATAAAACATAAAAAAGACTAGGGATGCATCTTTGTGGTAGAACTCCCCTGAGCTCAAATCTATTATGTCAAAAAAAAGAAATACAGAAAAAAACATTTCCACAGTGGTTGAGTAAATATCTCTGAAAATCTGCTGTTTCATGTGTATGTGTGTGCATGTGTGAGCACACATTCTTCTGGGGATTGATTCCAGGTCCTTGCATATGCTAGACAAGTGTTTTGCCACTAGACCTCACCCACAGCCCTCTGCTCTTCCATAATAGTAACAATAATGCTGGCAAAAATTGTCAAAGCCAACTTTCTCAAAGCTCTGGAAATTAATCAAAGTATCATAAAAATTGGAAGAGGATTTATTCAAGAAAAACAGCTGAATCTAGGTAAGAACAGAAAGCTCTATTCTGTCTTAAGTTAGCCTAGTCCCATTCTTCTCTAATTTTGCAGTGATCTTGAAACTACCATACCTGTGAAAACCAGCAGTCACTCAAGGGGGCAGAGTAGGCTTGAGCCTCCCCCTCAACTTGACATGCAGAGAATTGTCCCTATTTGATCTGTCTGACAGCCTGAAAACATCCATGAGTAAGATTTCTTTATCTATACTGACTCAGAGTTCAAACAGGCAAACATTCTATCCCCAGTGCATTTGCTGAAAAATAAAAAAATCAGCTGCAACTGGTAATACCAATTGGGGTTAACAGGAAGTTTAACAAAGAACTTGATTTTTTTTTTTTTTTTTTTGGCGGTGCTAGAGATTTAACTCAGGGGTTCTTTACCACTGAACTACATCCCCAGCCCTTTTTATTTTGGGGGATGGAGTCTCATAAACTGCCAAGGTTGGCTTCAAACTTGTGATTCTTCTGCCTCAGCCTTGGGTAGCTGGGATTACAGGCATGTGGCGGCACCAACCTAACTGACCAAAACATTCAAAAGCAAAACTGGTGAATGAGTTGTCTACAGAGGGATTTGATACATTCTGACTTATTCTTGGAACACATGCCTGTGTAGGGCTATGCATATGCCAAAGAAAGATCTGGGAAATCCCCAGTCTTTCTTCACCTCTTGCTGACCTTGAGCCTTTGCATGAGGAGAAAGTGAAGGGTAAGGCAAAGTTGCAAACTATTGGTGCATTGAAGGTGTAATCCAATACACTTGAAGCCCCTTGGCAAGGGCTATGAGATTATTGATTCAAGGCATTTAAGGAACTCTGTCCAATTGTTCACTGACCATTAAGTTAGTTGAGGAGAATGTCAGTAACTGTATAGACAAGAATGTCAGTAACTATATAGAATTAGTCCAGGAGAGTTATTCAAAAACACAACAATAGCAACAACTACACACTGAAACAATGACAAATACTAGGAATAGGGGCATTTGATTTCTAGAATTTCCTCATTTATTTATATATTTTTGTGCTGGGGACTGAATTTGATCCAGTCTCAGTGGTTAAGTGTTCCTGGGTTTAATTCCCACTATTAAACAACAAAACAAAAAAGTTGGTTGAGATTATCTAGTCTAAGAAACAGAAAGAGTAAAGAATAATGAACAAAGTCTAAGAGACTTGTGAGATACCATTAGGAAAATCAACCAATTAACCACTGAGCCATATCCCCAGCCCTTTTTATTTATTTATTTTTTTATTTTGAGACTAACTATTAAGTTGCTAAGACTGGCTTTGAATTTGAGTCCCTCAGCTTCCTGAGTTGCTGGGATTACAGATGTGTGCCAACACATCCAGCCTCATTATATTATTAAAATATCTACTTTCTGACAAAAGAAAAAAAAATGAATTACACAAAGAACAAAAGTATGGCACATACACAGGAAAAACATCATTTAATAAAAGTGGTACTTGAAGAAGTTCAAACATTGGATTTATTAAATATTTGAAGCCAGACATTATAAATATGTTCAAAAAACAAAGAGAAAACATGTCGTAAGTCACTAAATTAAAATATTAAATTGATGTATCACAAAAATAGAAAAGAACAATAAAGATATGGAAATTTAAAAAGGGACCAAATACAAATTTAGGAGTTGAAAATACAATAACTGAAATAAAAAATTCACTAGTGAGGCTGAACACAAGATTTGAACAAGCCGATGCTATACTGTACCCCTGAAATCCCAGTAACTCTGGAGGCTGAGAAAGGAGGATCACAAGTTCAAGGCAACCCTCAGCAATCTAGTGAGACCCTTTCTCAAAATAAACAAAAATAAAAAGGTCTGGAGATGTAGCCAGTGGTAAAGCACCCCTAGATTCAATTCCCAGTTCCAAAACAAAATAAAATGAACTGGGGGGTGTAGCTCAGTGGTCAAGTGTCCCTGGGTTCAATCCCCAGTACCAGAAGAAAACCATATCAAAACCTGAACATGGTGGCATATACCTATAATCCCAGCAACTCTGGAGGCTGAGGCAGAGAATCACAAATTTGAAACCAACCTTTGCAATTTAGCAAGGCCCTGTCTCAAAATGATTAAAAAAAAAAAAAAAGAGTCTCAGTGGTTAAGTGTTCCTGGGTTTAATCCCCACTATCAAAAACAACAACAACAACAAATTGTTTGAGATTATCTAGTCTAAGAAACAGAAAGAGTAAAGAATAATGAACAAAGTCTAAGAAACTTGTGAGATACCATTAAGAAAATCAATGTATGAATAATGAGGGCAAAAAGAACATTTAATGAAACAACGGCATAAAATTTCCCAAATTTGATGAAAAACATTCATTTGCTCATCCAAGAAATTCAACAAACATCGAGTATTATAAATTCAACTGATGCACACGTGAATGTCTCACAAACTGACCAAAGCCAAGGCCAAAGAGTGAACCTTTTAAAACAGGAAGAAAAAAAAATAAACAACTCCTTATGTACAAGAAATCCTCAATAACTGAAGACTTGTCATAAAAAACCACAGTGGCCAAGTCTGGAGTGTTGACACACACCTGTAATCCCAGCATTTTGGGAAGCTGAGGCAGGAGGATCACAAACTCAAAGCCAGCCTCAGCAACTTAGTGAGATCTGTCTCAAAAGAAAAAAAATGAAAAGAGGTGAGAATGTGGCTTAGTGGTTAAACACCCTTGGGTTCAATCCCCAGTATAAAAGAACAAAACCAGCCAAACACAAAAACCATAGTTGCAGATAGCAGGAGAATGGTATATTCAAAGTGATGAAGCAAAAGAACTGTCAATCAAGAAGGACAGATTTAGTAAAATTATCCTTCAAAATTAAGACATTCCCAGATAAAGAAAGATAATATTTTGTTTTTTTTAAATTTATTTTTCAGTTGTAGTTGGATACAATACCTTTATTTTATTTATTTTTATGTGGTGCCCAGCCCAATAATGCATTTTTAGTAGACCTGCCCTACCAAGAATGAATAAAAAGGGCTGGGGATGTGGCTCAGTGGTTAAACATCCCTGAGTTAAACCCCCAGTACAAGAAAAAAAAAAAAAGCAACAGTATTTATGTTTATGGATATATTTGTTGCCTATTCTATCATTAATTACATTAAATGTACATGGGCTAAATACTCCAATCAAATGTAAAGATAGGCAATGGATTTTTAAAAAACCTCATTAACTATGTATTGTACCCAGAGCTATATGTAAAGTCAAATACACTAAATGTATGGAAAAAATAGTTAGTGCCAATAGTATTTTTTTATTTTTTATTTTTTAGCTGTAGATGGACACAAAACCTTCCAAGATGCTGGGAATCTTTATTTTATTTATTTTTATGTGGTGCTGAAGATTTAACCCAGTACCTCACATGTGCTAGGCAAGCGCTCTACCACTGAGCTACATCCCCAGCCCTGCCAATAGTATGTAAAAGAGAGAGAATGTGGTGTTACACAGTCAGGTATTTGTGTATAAACACAGGAAAGTTATATCCATTTCATTCTACTGTCTTTCCTAATTCCATCCTCTATTCCTTTCCTTCGTCTAATTCAATGAACTTCTATTCTTCCCCACCTCTCTTATTGTGTGTGAACATCTACATATCAGGGAGAACATTTGGCTTTTTGTTTTGGGGGATTGGCTTATTTCACTTTGCATGATGGTCTCCAATTCTGTCCATTTACCAGCAAATGCCATAATTTCATTCTTCCGTAAGGCTGAGTAATATTCCATCATGTATATATACTTCAGTTTCTTTATCCATTCATCTGTTCAAGGCACCTAGGTTGGTTCCGTAGCTTAGCTACTGTGAATTTAGCTGCTATAAACATTGATGTGGCTGTGTCACTGTAGTATGCTGATTTTAAGTCCTTGGGTATATGCCAAGGAGTGAAATAACTGGATCAAATGGTGGTTCCATTCCAAGTTTTCTGAGGGATTGCCATACTGTTTTCCACAGTGATTGAGCCAATTTGTAGTCCCACCAACAATGTATGAGTGTATCTTTTCCCCCACATCCTCACTAACATTTGTTGTTACTTGTATTATTTTAATTTATTTTTCACTGGGGATTGAACCCAAGGGCACTCCACCACTGAGCCACATCCCCAGACCTTCTTTATATATTTTTTTGAGACAGGGTCTTCTTGAGTTGCTTAAGGTCCTCGATAAGTTGCTGAGGCAGCCTTTGAACTCACAATCCTCCTGCTTCAGCCTCCCAAGATGCTGGGATCCTTTTATTTAAAAAAATATTTGTTTTTAGTTGTAAGTGGACAGAATACCTTTATTTTATTTTATTTTTATGTGGTGCTGAGGATTGGCCCTGTTTTTCAAAGTGGCTGTACCATTTCAAAGTTCTACTTGCGATGTAGAATTTTTTTTATTATTTATTTTTTAGTTTTTGGGGACATAACATCTTTGTTTGTATGTGGTGCTGAGGATCGAACCGAGCTGCCCACATGCCAGGCAAGTGAGCTACCGCTTGAGCCACATCCCCAGCCCAGCAATGTAGAATTTTGTGCTAGGCAAACACTTTACCACTGAGGTACAACCGCAGTCCCATTACTTGTATCCTTGATAACTGCCATTCTGACTGGAGTGAGATGGAATCTCAGTGTCGTTTTAATTTGCATTTCTCTATTTGCTAGAGATGTTGAACATTTTTTCATATATTTGTTGACCATTTGCATTTCTTCTGTGAAGTGCCTGTTCAGTTCCTTTGGGCAAAGGATTTAAATAGATATTTCTCCAAAGATATACAAATGGCACATGAAGCCATGTTCAATATGGTCATCAGAAAAATGCAGTTCAAACCACAAGACACCAGTTCACACTCTACGAGGATGACTAAAAGTAAAAAGCCTATAAATAACAAGTATTGGCAAAAATGTGGAGAATTTGAAATCCTTCTTCATTGCAAGTAGAATTTTGAAATGGTACAGCCACTTTGAAAAACAGTTTGACAGTTCTTCAAAGTGCTAAACACAATGTTACCTTATGACTCAGCAATTCTACTCCTAGTTATATACACAAGTGAAATGAAAATATATGTCCACATAAAACATTGTACACAAATGTTCATAGCAGTGTTACATGAAAATAACCCCAAATGTCTCTTAACTGGTAATGGATTAAAAAAAGGTATATCCATACAATGGAACAGTATTTGGTTATAAGAGGAAACACAATATTGATACATGTCACAACATGATGAAATTTAAAAACATAATGCCTTGTTAAAGAAGCCAGATGTGTGTGTGTATATATATAATATATATATATATATATAATATATATATATATATATATATATATATATATATATATATATATTTTCTGTATTACCTAATTTTTTAACAGTTTTATTGAGCTATAATCCATACAACATAAAATTCATAAAATTCACCATTTTATAATATATACTCTACTGGTTTTTAGTTACATTCACAAAGATATATAACCATCGCTATGATCAATTTTAGAACTTTTTCATGACTACACAAAGGAACCCTGTACCCTAGTCCTCTTTCCCACCAACCATTGACATCTACTGATCTGTTTTCCTCATCTATGGATTTTCCTATTCTGGACATTTCATATAAATGGAATCATACAAGTTGTCTTTTTTATTTAATTTTTTAAATTGTTGATGAACCTTTATTTTATTCATTTATTTACATGCGGTTCTGAGAATTGAACCCATTGACTCCACAAGCTAGGCAAGTGCTCTACCACTGAGCCACCAGCCCAGCCCAATTTTATGACCTTCATTTTGCTATGAAAAACAACATTATAAATAATAAATTTGTGAACTCTTTCATTTTTTTCAGATGTCTCCTTGGGATAATTTACTATGAAAGAGATTGCTGGGTCAGAGAATAAATAAATATGAATACAAAATTTTGTTAAATATTGCCAAATATTTCCTCTGTAATATTTGTTCCATTTTGCATTTCCAACAGCAACAGAATACTTATTTTCCTCATATTTTCATGAAGAGAACGTTGACCAATTTATTTGAATTTTTCCAATAAATGATTGAAAACCACTATATCAGTGTAGTTTCAGTTTGAATCATATTTTGAGTGATGTGGACATCTTTTCATATATTTAAAAAAAAGCATTTGATGCTTTTTTTTTTTTTTTTTTTTTTAATGTCGTACTGGGGATTGAGCCTAGGGCCTCATACATACTAGGCAAGTAATTTACTACTAAACCTCATCTCCAGCCCTTTTGTCTGCTTTTTATATTGAGACATGGTTTTACTAAATTATCCAGGCAGGCTTTGACTTGCAGTCCTCCTGTATCAGCCTCCTGAGTAGCTGAGATTATAGGCATGTGCCACTGAGTCCTGCCGTACCTTAAAATGGACTTCCATATTCTTTGCCCATTTTTAAAAATCAGGTGTTTAGTCTTGGTTCTCTAGATTTTTAAAAAGAGCTCTTTATATATTTCCATCCATTGACTATAAATATCATCTCAATACAATTGAACCCCAAATTTATAGCCCCATATCTGAGCTGCAGATTCGTATATGCAACTATCTACCTGACACTTAGATGCTAAACAGGTGACTCAGTTCTACCACTGTATAGATAGAACTGGCTGGGTGTGGTGGCACATGCCTGTAATCCCAGTGGCTCTGGAGGCTGAGGCAGGAGATGGTAAGTTCAAAACCATCCTCAGCAATTTAGCAAAGGCTAAGCAATTTAGCAAGATCCTGTCTCAAAATAAAATATAAAAAGGGCTGGAGATGTGGCTCAGTGGTTAAACACCCCTGAGTTCAATCCTTAGTACAAAAAAAAAAAAAAAGAATTCCTTATTGTTTGCTTTGTGTACTGTTATTGATAGTCATTTGTTTATTCATTAATTCAAAAATCATTAACTAAGGACTTGTTATGTTGGTTATAGACATACAATGTTAGAAATAGACTCTGACCCTATTTTGGGGGACAACATTTTCCTCAGTGGGAGAAAGACATACATAGCTAGCTGGCTGGCCACGTATCATGGTGATTATGCATATGGACATTGGCCCCAAACAACATGAGTCTCTCACTTATCATCTTTGTGACCTTAGATGCATTATTTAACCTCTTTGTTTATTGGAGATGGAACTTAGGGCCTCATACTTAGTAGGCAAACACTCTTCGGTCAAGCTACTTCTCTAGTCTTTTTTATTTTTATTTTGAGACAGCATCTCACTAAGTTTCTTGGGCTGGGCTTCATGATCCTCCTGCTTCTCAGCCTTCTGGGTAGCTTGGATTGTGCCACTGCTAGGCTCTTAACCTCTTTGGTCTCATCATCTACAAAACGAGGTTGACGACAGTTTCCCCACAACCAATATCCCCATAATAAGGTTTTTAAGGGGATTAAAAAAGTTAAGACATGTGCCTGGCACATGATATACATTAGCAAATGTCAGTTGTTTTTATCTCCAGACAATTTTGCCATTGTGTGGTTAATGTTATAAAAGGGTAATTGCAAGAGAAGGGAGCATGCACAAGCTCTGAAAATACTGGTCTAAGAAGTTACATATATAACTAACAATGAATCTCTCTTTGAATTATTAATTGATAGCTGGTAAAGAACTGAAATAAGAGCCCTAATCATCATGAGATAAGAAATGTGATATAATTTCTATTCAAAGCCAAGAAACTTGACATTTTAACCCCAGTACCTTATCTAGTGTAAATGGAGCAGCTCCGTTAGACTTTTGTAAATATTGGTAATTTTGCCCTGGATTCCACGGAAAACTTTCACATAGTAAAGTCTATGGTCTAGACCCCTATTTCCCAGGATGGAAACTACTCTTTGAGGATAAAAAGGAGAGAGGGAAAGGAGAAAGCAGGTATTCACAGAGCAACCACCATGGGTCAGGATATTTGGGGTCTTCAGTCTCCCGATGCATCATAAATTTGGTCTATTAGAGATATGTACATATCTAAATAGTATGTTTTGGGTGAACACTTAATCCTTGCCAGAATTTCCAGATCTGATCTGAAGCCTGGAGCTCTTCCCTGGATAGCAGGTTGCATCTTGGGAAGGTATAAGAGAAGCCAGTGTTCTGTTTGGGGCACTCCTCCCATAGGCTCTTTGCTTAGGAGAGGGATGGAGGGCAAGGGTGGATTGGAGCAATAATAGGCACCTGCCATTTTTTCTTCTCTAGGTTCCAGATACTCTTGGTCAAATGGATCAGGAGATAACTGGAGAAGAAGGGACCAGTATAGGGAATCATCTTGGCTGAACACATATTGGGTGTCTATTCTTGATGGGCTTTTTCTGGAAGGCTGCAGTAAGGAAACCCGTACCCAGGCTGTGACTTTATATGAATCTCCAAATGTCTGGGAATAGACAAAATCTCTAGGGGAGAGTGTCTGATTCTGATCCCTATTCCCATAGCCTGCTTTGCAAATGTCCCTTATTGCTGGGCAAAGTGGCGCACACTTGTAATCCAGCTATTTGGGAGGCTGAGGCAGGAGAATTGAAAGTTCAAGAACAACCTCAGCAATTTAGTGAGTCCCTATGGACTTAGCAAGATCCAGTCTCATTTTCTTTTTTCTTTTTTTTTTGCTTGTTGAAGCACAGGGAAGTATGGTGCTCCTATCCTACTATGAAGACTCTAAGTGTGAAGGAGAAGAACACTTAAAGTGGTGAATACTTTCATCTGAGTGCTAAATTGGAACACCTGATCTGTACTTAACAGAAATTACAGGGTAGAATTTTTGCAGAATTTTTCAAGAAGAATTTGGGTTATCTATTTTGTATTTATTGTCTACCCTTTGGGTTGTTGTGAGGAGTAAAATGAAATAATATTCGTGGGAAAGCACCTAAGAAAATTAAATGCTGCAAAAATATGTAGTAAACCATCAGGCCTGGTAGCCCATTCCCATAATCCCAGCAACTCAAGAGGCTGAGGCAGGTCACAGCCCAGGCAACTTAGTGAGAACCTGCCTCAAAATAAAAAATAACAGTAATTTTAAGAAGCTGGGTATATAGCTCAGTGGTAGAGTGCCCCTGAATTTAATTTCTAGTACCAAAAACAAACAAACAAACAAACCGTAAAATTATTGTCATTAGTATTATGGAGACTTGGGAGCTGTAAAATTATTGTCATTAGTATTATGGAGACTTGGGAGCTGAAGATAATAAAATAGTCCAGTCTAATACCCTGATCATAGCAAGGATTCCTTGTCTAGCATGTCTGAATCACCAGCCATCTCTGCTTGCATTCTTTATTATTATTATTATTATTTTAATTTTTAATATTTATTTATTTATTTATTTTTTAGTTTTCAGCTGACACAATATCTTTGTTTGTATGTGGTGTTGAGGATCAAACCCGGGCCGCACGCATGCCAGGCGAGCGTGCTACCGCTTGAGCCACATCCCCAGCCCTATTATTTTTATTATTTATTACTTTTTTGGAACAGGTGATTGAACCCAGGGGTATTTTACCATGAAGCTAAAATTCCAGTCCATTTTTTTTTTTGTTTTTGCTTTTGATGACAGGTCTAAGTTGCTTAGGGCCTTGTTAAATGCTGAGGCTGGCCACAAACTTTTCATTCTCCTGCCTCAGCCTCCCAAATCACTAGAATTACAGACGTGTACTATCATGCCTGGCTCTGCTTGCACTCTCATAGCAACCAGAGTTAATTCCCTGGAAGGCAGAACCTTCTTTTTCTGATCTCTGGGCATTGTACCTACTCAAATCCAGCGATTTGAGGAAACTCTTCATGGCCCAGGTCATTTCTTTACTTCCCCCCTAGTCTCACTTTCTTTTCTTTTTCTTTTTTTAAATTTTTTTTGTAGTTGTAGATGGACAGAATGCCTTTATTTTATTTGTTTATTTTTATATGGTGCTAAGGATCAAACCCAGTGCCTCACGAATGCTAGGCAAGTGCTCTGCCACTGAGCTACAGATCCAGCCCTAGTCTCACTTTCTTTCAAATCTCCATGTATTTTGCACAGAATAATTTTTAGATTCTGCATTCCCTGGGGTTCCATTCACTGCGGCTGGTCATTGGCATCTTGCTAATAATGGTGCCCAGAACAAACACAATCAACACTGCTGATGTAACCCTATCAGGGCAAACTACATGCAAGGCATCACCACCTATAATCTACAGGGTGTGAATCTATTAATGAAACACAAAGTGAGTCCTTTCCAAAAGTTCCATCAAATTTGCTCATTTTAGTTTTCTAACTGGCAAATATCACTAAATTTTTTTCCACCTAAATAATATAAAAATTTGTGCTCCTTGGATTTAGTCAACTTTCTCTATCCGTGGGAATTGGTTCCAAGATGTAGCCCCCACTCTCCACCGCATGGATGCCAGAGTCCCTTCTATATAATGTCTTATACAAATGTTTGCGATATAACCTGGGTACATCTTCCCATATATTTTAAATTGTTCTAGGTTACTTATAACACTGTGTAAATGATATGTAAATTGTTATGTTATATTGTTTAGGGAATAATGACGAGAAAATATGCAATATTTTCCAAAATATTTTCAACATGCAGGTGTTGAATTTGCAAATGTGGAATCCATGGTTATGGAGGGCCAATTAAATGGACCCAAATTAAGAAATATCACATTGGGGAGCTGGGGTTGTAGCTCAGCGGTAGAGCACTTGCCTAGCATGTGTGAGATACTGGGTTTGATCCTCAGCACCATATAAAAAATAAATAAATAAGGGTATTGTGTTCATCTACTAAAAAAAAAAGAAAAAAAAAGAAATTTCACATTGGAGCCGGACACAGTGGTGCAAGCCTGTAAACCAAGTGACTCAGGAGGCTAAGGCAGGAGGATTGAAAGTGTAAGACCAGCTTTAGCAATTTAAGGAGACCCTTGTCTCAAAATAAAAAATAAAAAGGGCTGGGGATGTAGCTCAGTGGGAGATCTCCTCAGGTTCAGTCTCTATTTTCAGAAAATGAAAATCACAAAGCCAGTCTCCTAGAAGGTAGGCTTTTAGGCATCCTTATTAACAGCATGCCAGAACTAGTCATGACTAAGGTCATACTGTGATATTGGTTGTCTTTCTCTCTTTACAGCGTATCTCCTATTCACTCATTATGTTTACTTGTTTTGGAACTTTATATAAGTAGAATCATGCTATATGATTTTATCATTTCTTTTAAAATTATATTTGTGAGATTCGCCTATATTGACTATGTGGCTCTAGTTTGCTCATTTTATTGCTATAGAGTATTCCATTAAATATCCAATATAATGAATATTTAATTCAAAAAATTTAAATTATTGTTGATGAATGTTTGGGTCACTTATTGTATCATGAACCATGCTCCTATGAATATTCTTTTTTTTTTTTTTTGGTGGTACTGGGGATTGAACCAGGGACTTCTTGCCAATGATCTTCATCCCCAGTCCTTTTCCCCTTTTTTTCCCCTTTGTTCTCTTTAGATACACATGACTCTAGAGTGTATTTTGACATATTATACATCCATAGAGTATAACTTATTCTAATTAGGATCCCATTCTTGTCTTTCTCACTTTTTGTTTTGAGAAAGGGTCTTGCCAAGTTGCCCTTGAACTTGTGGTCCTCCTGCCTCAGCTTTCTGAGTGGCCTATTAACATTCTTGCATTTGTCTACTGGTGCACACATGCAATATAATTGACATGTCATTATTTCATGTCTTATCTCTCAATTTTCTTCAGAATCCAAGAATCACTTCTTTTATACTTAATAAAGCCTTTGAGCACACACTAGTTTTCTCTAGCATATATACTTAGGAGTTGAATTGCTGTGTCTTAGGGTTTACCTAAAAATATAAAAATGTAGGTAACTCTGATTTGATTTCAGAATTGCTTTTTCAACCCTTGGCGGTGGGAGGGTGTGGGGCTGTGGCGGGGGTGGGGTGGTGGTGGCGGGGATTCTGGGTGTCCAAATCAGATGCCTGAGCAGTTCAGAATGACCTTGATCTTGAGGGTCTGGTTTCAAGCCTGATTATCAATGGCAATAAATGAGCAACTCATTCACTGAGAGAAGCCCTCCTATAGAGGGCATTAGTGTCTGTTATCTTTATGGCCCTTATGTCCTGTTAATCATCACAACTACTGGGGCTGCTTATCCTGCCTGGCCAAAGGTCTCTGTGCTTAGTATGGATTTGCTCACTCAGGAAAGTTATGTAAGGGTAGTGGTGGAAAAGGGCCCTGCTTGCTCTTTCTTTTTTGATGTTGGGGATTGAACCCAGGGGCACTTAAACACTGAGCCATATCCCCAGGCCTTTTTATTTTGAGACAGGGTCTCACTAAGTTACTTAGGGCTTTGGTAAGTTGCAGAGGCTGGCTTTGAACTTGTAATCTTCCTGTTTCAGCCTCTTGAGTTGCCACGATTACAGGCATATGACACTGTGCCTAGCCTTGCTTGCTATTTCTAAGGTACACCAGCCGTGAGAATGTTAACTGCTCAAAAACTAAAAAAAAAAAAAAAAAAAAAAAAAAAAAAGTCGGAATAAAGCTCTCCCCTAATGTTAGGAAGACCTGGGCAAAAGAACAAATAGATGTCACATGTCTGCCTAAATTATTTAATATTGCAAACCACTCCAGTTAACTGATAACCTTAATATAGTCTATTCTTCTATTTTGACAAATATGCTATCTTTAATGACCCTGAAGAGTGGCCTTGAATTTAGATTTGCTGGACTCCTGGGCTTTATGCAATAGAATGAGGTGGTGAGGGTAGCATAAGCTCTGGCTGAACTATTGGCCCATGGCTCACATATCTTCTTTTTTTTTTTTACCTTAGTCTTGCACCACCAGGAATCTGTGGACATAACAGCTTAAATATTCAGGTGCTGTGGCCACCTCCTCAAAACTTAGCTGCCCTTTGATACTTTAGGGAATGCCCAGATTCTGCCCTAGCAAGAAAGAACTTGGGAAAGAGGCCACTGCTTCAGTCATCTGGGGAGGGAATTCTGGGGTCACACGTTCCCAGCACTTGGTCCTAATGTGCCAGATTCTATTAAGTACTCACTCTAGGGTAAGCCGGGGTGGGTAGAGAGGAGCCTGTGAAGTATGGGGCCTAGGGCAGGACCAGGTATAAAAACAGTACTTTCTGTATATTATTTCTCTTTTCCTGTCCTGAGTACAGGCAATGTCTGGCTGTATCCCTAGCAAGCTCTTTCTGTGCCTGGCAACTAAAAGAGTTATTGCTTAATGGAAACTAAACCAGCCTCTGCAACACAAGACTGGCCCCAGTTCTGTCGGAAACAGTTTTTCCTAAAAATTTTTTTTATCCTATTTAAACTGTTCTTAGCCGTTATTAGAATGGATGTTCCAAGAGATTAAGTGACTCTCCCAAGGTCACACAGTTAGGGAGATAGAGGATTGATTTACTCTCCACCATTCGGTCTCTTCTCGTCCTTTTCTTTTTTTCTTTTTTGCCTCAGTGCTGGAAGCGGACCCTCCCGGAGGCCGAGCCTTTCCCGCTGGAGTTGCAAATTCACTTCTTCCTCTGTATTAAACCTCCCTCCAGTGCCGCGTCTATCGACCCCTCCCCTCCACTCCAGAGCCTAACCTCCCCGCGCTACCCCCACCCTCGCGAAGCCCCTCCCCTCCCCTCAGGCCAACGTCACGTGCCGCCCCATCCCCCCGCGCCTGCGCAGTGCTTATTTCCCGCTGTCAGGATGAGGAGGCGGAGGTCGGCGCTCGGGTCCGTCTCTGCCCGCGGCTGTGGCGGTGCCGGCGGCTCCAGCCTTAGCGGTTCCTCCCTGGGCAGCGGCGGCGGCGGCTCGGTCGACGCCTCCTCCGCCAGCTGAGCCCGCGGCATCCCGGGACGCCGCTTCCCCTCCCATCCCCGCTCCCCGAGGCCGGTCCCTGGCCATGGCGCAGCCGGGCCCGGCTCCCCAGCCTGACGGTGAGGCGCCCACCATGGCAGGCGCGGCGGGCGCGGCCTGCCCGGCGCCGGCGACGTGGGGGAACCTTGGGGCGTGCGGCGGGAAGGGCGTGCGCAGGCCCCGGGGGTGACCCCGCCGGGCGGAGGCGGGAGCGCGCGGGACCGGCGCGGGCGGCGCGCGAAGGCGGCGCGGGGGCCTGGGCGGCCGTAGCTGGGGAGGGGGCGAGAGGCTTCGGCTGCAGCACCCGCAGGCGGGCCGAGAGAAGGGCGTGGGGAGGCTGCGGGGACCTGGGAGAAGCAGGGGAGCGAGGTGAGGAAGCTGCTGTGCGACCGGCACGTGGGTTCCGTGGGGAGGATGGAGACCGGGAACATGTGCTGTATTCGTTAATGGAAAAAAAAAACAACACAAAAAACCCAACAACAAAATCTTGGTTGTGCTGATGTATCCTTTCACACCAGCTCCCTCCTCCCAAGTCCACGCTCTTTGCACCCAGTTTTGTGGCATACAACTAGTTCGGATCAGTAAATGGATTTAGTAGCATTCCTTGAGTGGCAGTGTTCCTTAATGGTTAAATGCTAGGGCTTGGGATCCTTCACCAACAAACTCTGACCATATTATCCTCTTAGAGCCTCAGTATATTCAGATGAGGTTAATTTCTGCCTGTTTTATTTATTAAGATGGTAACGTTATTTACTTAACCGATAGCTTTGTATTTTTCTGAGAGTGTTAGGAATAATGAGAATACCGAAATCGAGAAATGTTTATTATTAAATATTAAATATTTTTGTGGTGGAGGAAATTGAACCCAGGGCCTCATGCCTGCTAGGCAAGTGCTCTACCATTGAACCACACCCCCAGCCCTATTATTATTTTCAAAGAGATCTGGTTCTCTCTTACCCAGGTTGACCTCCTTTTGGGTTCAGAAGATCCCCCAGAGTAGCAGGGATTACAGGTGCTCACTCAGAGTTTGTTTTTTTTTTTTTTTTAGTTGCAGATGGACACAATACCTTTATTTTTATGTGGTGCTGATGATCGAACCCAGTGCCTCACACAGGCCAGGCAAGCGCTCTACCACTGAGCCACAACCCCAGCCCAGCTCTTTCTTAGAGCATTTATGTTCTTGGGAGGAAATAGAGCCTCATCCTGAATGATCCAAGTTAGTTGTCAGAGCCCTTCATGACTCTCAGGGAAGTGGACTAAGCTCTGCTTCAGAGGTTGACCACATTTACCCAGAATTTACTACTTGGAGTTATGTTTGGAAAGAATATGCTTAGTCTTTGTCAAGAGCCTCCTTTATGTAGTGAATGTATAATCGACCTTTGTGCCTAGCATCTTTGAGTGTGAGTAGAATGTTGAGATAGGGTGCTTGGCATAGAAGCTACTTAAAAATTTGCTTTGCCCAGGGTAGACTCTTGTAATAACCTTTCATGAAAACCTTACTGTTTGTTCTTGCCTTTGGGGAACTGGAAACAATGTTATCAGATTTTAAGGCTTCTGCTCTCTTTGCACTCCAAAGCCTGTTAGCCTGAAATGTTGGGTTATATTAGTTGCCTAAGGTAAGATGTCCAGCACCCAAAGTGGACATAAGAATCACCTTGCTGGTTCTATTCCAGCAGAGGAGAAGGGAGGCATGTCTGGTGGGTTGTCGGAGGAAACCTAGGATGTTTTCAGGTGACAATTTATTCCTCACCTTTTGCATTTGATGCCAGGGAAGAAAACTTAGCACTTGACAAACCTTTGATACTGCAGAGTGAGGCAGAATACAGAGAAAGCTCAGTGGCTTCTGTCTCTGATCTGGGGTGCTAGGTATGCCTTGCTGCTTCTGCTTTCTCTTGAGTTGCATGGAAACAAATGGCTAGGGCAGCTCAGGTGACATGACAGTCTGTGATCTAAATTCTCTGCCTCTTTCAAGATGTGAAATGGTCTTCCTTGTAAATAGAAGTGACTAAGCACTTGAAAGAGGCTAGGAAAACATTAGCTTTGGGAAATCTTGTATTCTTGCTATTCTTAGTGCAAGTTTATTTCCTATTTTTCAAGTCTTATGACTATTGGATGAGATTTAGCTTGCATAAATTGCAGTTTTTATTATGAATTAATGTAGTAAATGGGTGGCTACAGCTACTGATCACAGAAGGATAGAATTTCCTGTGTTTTGAGTGCTTTGTATCATTGTCTGCTTCATAATTCATCTTAGGATTTAATTTTTCTCTGCAGTTGAACTCATTGGTCATAAGCACACTTGAATTTCCTAGCTTCTGCTGATTTAAAAAACAAAACTATTGCAGAATTCTTTTGCATGAAACTGACAGTAAAAGGTAACTGCTTAGTCTTTGATTTTGTTTGCTTTTATTCCATTTCAAAAGCAATTGTCTTTTATGACATTTGTTTTCCTTTTTGACATATATTGAATTTCTTTTCATGGGATTAAGAAAAGAATAGATTTGTGTGTAAATTGATAGGATGAAATGTTATTTAAAATTTCTCTTTAATTCCTTATTTTATAGATTTTTGAAAAAGTCTTGCTTTTTTTTGGATGGTTCATCTTAGTTTACTCATTTAGATTAATGGTAATTGAGTAGTCATATTTCAGTTGATTAATTTGTTTTCCCTTGAGAACTCAAAGATTGTAGAAATCTTCGTATTTTAACTTAAATTATATTTTAGAAGCATTTATTCTAATTTTACTTCATTACTTTATTTAAGCTTTCTATTTTTTATAATCCCTCCATTAAAAATACATATATATGGGGGCTGTGGTTGTAGCTCAATGGTAGATCACTTGCCTAGCATATGTGAGGCATTGGGTTCGATCCTCAGCATGACATAAATATAAGTAAAATAAAGGTATTCTGTCACCTACAACTAAAAAAAAATATATGTATATATAGTGGGGAGAGGAGAGGGCCTGGGGAGAGCAAGCCCTCCAGGTATGGTGGCATAGGCCTGTAACTCAGCTTCTTGGGAGTCTTGAGTTAGGAGGGTGGCAAGTTCAAGGTCAGGCTGGATAACTTAGTGAGACCCTATCTCAAAATAAAAAAGCTGGAGATATGGCTCAGTGGTAAAGGGTCCGTGGGTTCAATTCTCAGTTAGAAAAAAGAAAGGACTGGGATGTAGCACCAAAAAAAAAAAAAAAGTATGTGTGTATATAGAAAGGATTTTGAACGTTTTCACCATAAATGATGGTAAAAGATAATATGTTTAAAATGATTTAAACATTTCACATTACATACAACTATCAAAATGTGACATGGTATGCTTTTTTTTTTTTTTAAGAGAGAGTGAGAGAGGAGAGAGAGAGAGAGAGAGAGAATTTTTAATATTTATTTTTTAGTTCTCGGCGGACACAACATCTTTGTTGGTATGTGGTGCTGAGGATCGAACCCGGGCCGCACGCATGCCAGGCCAGCGCGCTACCGCTTGAGCCACCTCCCCAGCCCGTGGTATGCTTTTTTAAAAAAATATTTTTAAAAACTGTCGATGGACCTTTATTTATTAATTTATTTATATGTGGTGCTGAGAATCAAACCCAGTGCCTCACAGGTGCTAGGCAAGAGCTCTACCACTGAGCCACAACCCCAGTCCCATGGTACGCTTTTTTTTTTTTTTTAAAGAGAGAATGAGAGAGAGAGAATTTTTAATATTTATTTTTTAGTTCTTGGCAGACACAACATTTTTGTTGGTATGTGGTGCTGAGGATCGAACCCGGGTCGCACGCACGCATGCCAGGCAAGCGTGCTACCGCTTGAGCCACATCCCCAGCCCCCATGGTACGCTTTTAATATGTGCAACTTTTATGCTTTTATGTATCAGAAAAAAAAATGTATATATTAAAATGTAGAAGTATGTTTTCCTTCATTTCCCAGAGGTAACCACTCAATAAGTTTTCTGTTAGTTACATAGACTCAGGTTACCTTTTATCCCTGCTAGACATGGCTTGCGTACATAGTTCTACAACTTGCCTGTTTCACTTAACAATGTTAGCATCATAATTACTGTTCATGGACCATGTAAATGACCATGGAATGTTATATAAGCTTTGTTGGTAATATCTCAGGAAATCTTCATGTTAGTGAAGTGGATATTGCTTCTGTTTTAGTGATGAGGAAACTGAAACAGAGAAGTTAAAGAAATATGCCTTAAGTTATACAGCTAGTAAATAGGGGACCCAGAATTCAAATAGGCTCTTTGATGCCCGCACCCTCTGACTGAGTTGTTAGACCATATGGAGCACTTCCATGTCAGGATTATAAGTCTGTCTCATCCTTGTTAACCCCACTACCTCACCTCCACCTCAAGGGGTGGAACTCAGGTACTTTACCATTGAGCCACCTCCCCAGCCCTTTATTATTTATTATTTTTTGGTACTGGGGATTGAACCCAAGGGTGCTTAACCACTGAGTCACATCCCCAGCCTTTTTTTATTTTTTGAGACAGGGCCTCACTAAGTTGCTGGCCTTGTGATCCTCTTGCCTGGGCCTCCTCAGTTGTTGGGATTATAGGTGCATGCCATCATGCCCAGCCCAGCCCTTTATTTTTTATTTTGAAACAGTGTCTCATTAAGTTGCTCAGGCAGGCCTTGATTTTGTGGTCTCCCTCCTGTATCTCCCAAAAGCTGGGATTTTCTGATTGGTTTTTTTTTTTAAAGTATACTTTTTTTTTTGGTGGTGGTATTGGGGATTGAACCCAGGGGTAATCTACCAGCCTTTTTTTTTGATACTAATGATTGAACTCAGGGACACTTAGCCACTGAGCCACATCCCTAGCCCTTTGTTTTTTTTTTTTTTTGTATTTTATTTAGAGACAGGGTCTTGCTAAGTTGCTAAAGCTAGCTTTGAACTTATGATCCTCCTGCCTTAGCCTCCTGAGCTGCTGTGATCACAGGTTTGTGCTATTTCACCCGGCCCTTTTTAAATTTTTTATTTTGATACAAGGACTTGCTCAGTTGCTCAGGCTGGCCTTGAACTTGTGATCCTCATGGCACAGTCTCAAGTCACTGGGATTACAGGTGTATGCCATCACACCCAGCTAAAAAATGTGGTATTCTTCATTTAACTAGTAGTTGGGTATCTACATCATGCCAAGCCCTCTGTTAGTCTCTAGGAAATGCAGGGATGAAGTAAACCAGACCTAGTCCCTATTCCTACGTGTGAATGATTTAGTCATTAATTAGAGATCTCATAGGTATAAAACCATTTATTTATTCAATTAATATGAATGTGTACTACTTTCCAGGCACAGTTCTAGGTATTTGGAATACCTCAGTGAGTAACACAGATAATAATGCTGCCCTAGTGGGACAAAAAGATGCTAAACAACAAACATGAAAGATGGATTGTTAGGTGAAAAGTGCATAGAAACAAAAAAAGAACAGAATAAAGGGAATGGGTGGGGCTGGCCTTAAATAGAGTAAAATGGTAATCTTACTGAGAAAATGACAGTTGTGCAAACACTTGAAGGAGGGAGACTGAAGGAATCTGGACAAAGAGTGTTACAGAGAGATCTTTTTTTATTTTTTTGCAAATACCTTGAAGGAGCATGTCTGCCATGTTGGAGATCAGTGTGACCAGAATGGTAATGAGAGAGAGGAAAGTAATAGGATATGAGATCAGAGAGGCAATGAGGTAGGGGTATATTTTTGTAGGGCCCTAGAAGCAATATTAAATATTGGCTTTCACTATGGGGAACCATTGAAAAAGTTTTGAACAGAAGAGTGATATGATCTGACTTAAGTTTTTAAAAAATTACTCTGGTTGCTGGATTGGCAGTAAGGTAATAGGGAAACAAGGGAAGCATGAATCCAGGAAAAAGATGTTGGGTTTTGGAGAAGGAAGTATTGATGGAAGTTACATTTTGAAAGTATGGCCAATAGGGTTTTTCTGATACATTGGATATGGGGTGGAAGAGAAAGAGCGGAGTCAAGGAATTCTAAAGGTTTTTAGCTCGAACAACTGTGAGATATACATAGTATTATGATGCCTGTAATTGAGGAAGGTATTTGACTCATTGAGGAGAGGTTGGGAAAGGTTTCTGAGGAAGTGGTCCTGAATCTGAGATATAATGGATGAACAGGAGTCCCTTTCTTAGAGGAAGCAGGATGAGTAAGAGAACTGAAGAAAGGTCTGTGTGCCTGGACTAGAGAGAGAGAACAAGTGTGTAAAATGGGCATGGGCTAGCCTGTGTGGCCTTTTATCCTTAGAGCTGTAGAGGAAGCCATTCTCTAAGTAGGTTTTAAGCAGGTAGATGACATGTTAACTTTGTAATTTGCACTTTGCTAATCATTAGTAATCATATTGGTATGTGGGTTGTCGTCATCGGTCGTGTGTCCCCCCCGCCCCGCGCGCAACACACACACACACACACACACACACACACTTAAAATTTTTTTTATTTGGAGACAGGGTCTCACTAAGTAAGTTGTGGAGGCTGGCCTGGAATTTGGGATTCCCCCTTGTCTCAGCCTCTCAAGTATCTGGAATTACAGAAGTGTGCCACCTGGCTTGGCTGATTATATTGTTAATTATAGCATATTTTTAGCTTATTGGCCATCTTTATTTCTTTTATGAATTGGCAATTTAAATCTATTTTCTTTTTCTTTTTTTGTATCAGGGATTGAACCCAGGGGTGCTTATTCACTGTGCCACATCCCCAACACATTTTTTTTTTAAATTTAAATTTTTATTTTTTTTAGTCATACATGATAGCAGAATGTATTTTGACATATAATACATACATGCCCAACACATTTTTTATTTTGAGATAGGGTGTCACTAAATTGCTTAGTTCCCTGCTAAATTGCTTAGACTGGCTTTGAACTCATCCTCTTGCCTCAGCCTACTGAGCTGCTGGGATTGCAAGTGTGCACCACCATGCCCAGCCTCTTTTTTTTCCCCCCTATTGGATTGTTCTTTTCACATTAATTTAAGGTGGTCTTTGTAAACTATATTAGCTTTTCTGTATGTTTTAGAAATTTTGGTCTCCAAGTTTGTTGTTTATCTTTTATTCTGCAGAATGCAGTTTTTATGTAGATCTTACTATTGTTTTCATTTGTGGTGCTGAGTTTCTTGTTTTATGAGGAAGGTCTCCCCAGTTCTCTTGCTGTCCACCTCACATCTCTTTCTACACCTTTATAGTTGTCATTTGTCTAGTATTTTAATTCATCTGGAGTTTATTTTTAAGTTTAAACAGTGGAAGTTTAATATAAAGGATCATTAACAGATTACCTGGTAAAGAGAAAAGAAAATCTCACAGAAAGCAGTAATAATAGAGAGGAGTAGCCACTTTTCCAGGGCTGAGAAAGAGCAAGGAAGGAGCATATCTAGAAGAAGCAGTTTTCAGAACTGAGATCCAGACCAGGGTGAAGAGGACAAAACTGTGGCTTTTTACAGGACAGAGTTCATTGACGTGCTACTACAGCAGAACTTGCTTGTAAACAAACAGCTTCGTAGATTGCTGCGGGAAATTGTCTATATCTGGAGTTTATTTTTGCTATGACATAGGGATATGAGCTTATTTTTGCCCCAAATGGACAGCCAGTTGTCTTAACACTATTTATTCAAATAATCCTTGCATTTGGTCACAGGGGGTTGAACCCTTGTGTGCTCTATCACTGAGCTATAGCTCCAGTCTTTTTTATTTTTATTTTGAGACAGTCTTGCTAAATTGACCATGCTGTCTTCGAACTTGCAATCCTGCCATACTCACCTGAGTAGCTGGGATTACAGGCATGCGCTACTGAGTGTAGTTTATCTATTTTTTAAATCAGTTTTCTGTATTTTTTTAATTGTATCTGGAATGGTACCTGATACATGGTAGTCACTGAGTGAAAATTGAATTAGTGTTATAATATAGAAGACAATAATGAAAGAATAGAAATACAACCTTTATAAAGGAGGTGAGCCTTTGGGAGTGGGATTATGGGGAATGATAATATTCAAATTTATGTATGTAAACATATGCATTACTTTTATAAGACTCTGCACATATACATATATGCTTATTTTTTTCTCTACATATTATGTTGGTGCATTATAGTTGTACATGGTGATGAATTTTGGTATGTATTTGTACATGCACACAATATAACAATGTAATTGAGCCAATATCACTCCCCATTATTTTTAATTTTTCTTTTTTGTGGTACTGGAGATTGAATCCAGGAGTGCTTTACCACTGAGCTACATTCCTAATCCTTATTCTCTTTTGATACAACATCTCACTGAGTTGCCAAGGCTGGCCCCCTGTCTCAGCTTCCCAAGTTGCCAGAATTACAAGCATTTGTTACCTGCCTGGCTGTGCCTTGTTTATTGCGTGAAATTTGATATGTTCTTGTATAGTCGTTATAACAATAATGAGTTTAGTCTTTATAATAATATCTACTAGGCATTTATTGTTTATTTTTGTGTGGTACTGTTGTGCCAGATAATGTGTGTTTGGAGAATAGAAATTAATCATGTACAAGCCCAGTGTGGTGTGTGCTGTAATTCCAGTGACTTGGCATGCTGGGGCAGGAGGACCCCAAGTTCCAGGCCAGCCGTGGCAACTTAGTAAGTTGCAAAATAAAAAATAGTTTAAAAGAAAAAAAGGTGGGGTGGGGATGTAACTCAGTGGTGGTAGTGTCCCTGAGTTCATCCCTAGTACTGGAAAAAAAACACCCCAAATTTTTAATAGTTTTATGTGCTCTAAAGGAATAGGCTTTAGTAACATGTGAACTGAGAAGGTGCCCAGTGAGAAAATGGAAATTGTCAGTGCTATTGGATTTAAGGAAGAAAAGGAAGAGCTGTGAAGAAAGATCTTTTTTAAAAATGATTTTATTAGTATATTATAATTATATATAAATGGGGTTCATTTTGATATAATCATACTCATAGAAGATAATTTGTTCCATTTCAGTCCCCAGTACTTCGTTATCCCTCCTCTCTCTCTCCCTGTTGAAGGAAGGTATCTTCGGTCAATTTTGTCATTAGACACCTGAATCTCTTTCAAGTGGTAGCCTGAGTTCTGTTCCTTTTGGAGAGGATCTTACTACCTCCTAGTTTAACTGGGTCTGATACTTATTTTACCTTTAATTAAATTGAAACTTGCCTCACTCTAACTTCTACCTATTGTTTTATAATCTCTTCCCTAGAACCACTCGGAGGAAAAGATTTTTTTCTACATATTGGTCCTGAAGAAAATTTTTTTTAGTTGTAGATGGACCACAGTACTTTCATTTTATTTTTATGTGGTGCTGAGGGTCTAACCAGTGCCTCACATGTGCTACGCATGTGTTCTACCACTGAACTACAACCCCACTCCCTAGTCCTGAAGAAACGTGATGATAATCCTTTTTTCCCAAAGTATTTTGTTTATTTCTCCTAATATATGAATTGAACCTACTTGATGTTCTTTTGGTTCTTTTTTTTTAAAATTGTAGATGGACATAGTACCTTTATTTTGTTTATGTGGTGCTGAGGATCGCCAGGCAAGGGCTCTATCACTGAGCCACAACCCCAGCCCTCTTTTGGTTCTCTTTCAGAGAGATTCCAGTTGTTAATGACTTTTGATGGTACTGATGTTCTAGATCTCCTTACACAAAGTAGTGGAGTCATAAAACTGAAAGGAATCCTGGACACTCAGTGTCTTTCTCATTTTACAGATTAGGAAACTAAGTACCAAATAGAAGTGATTTGCATTATAGTAAAGCCAGTACTAGAATTTAGGAGTAGCAAGGAGCCCTCACCTCTTTGCTGGTTACTGTTTCTTTTTATGTAGAATAAGCTTTCTTTTGAACCAGATGTTTCCTGGAAAGAATCATGAATTAATAGAGACTGATTATAGTCAGAACACTTAAGACTGTCTTGATAATCATTTCTTTTTCTTTAATACATTTATTTATTTATTTTGGTGTTGGAGATCAGACCCCAGGCCTTATGTATGCAAAGCATGCATTCTACCACTGAGCTATACCTGTAGCCCCAGTACTTCCATTTTTAAAAGATAATTTATTGTGTGTGCTTATTGATAATGGGTATTGCATTGGAGATAATATAGCAAAATGAAATGGTCCTTATGAGGCTTAAAAGTCTAATGCTGAATATAGATACCACAAGGAAAGAACAATTCTGATAGTGGTGTATCTTTCTCTCTGTGTGTCAAAAGTATAGACAGATTTATTTAGGAAAGTGGATAACCTAGCCAAGGAGAATGGGGTATTCTCAAGAGAGATACCTTTGGGGTAAAGCAAGGAATACACATTTAAGGGAGAACATCAGGCTAGTGTATGAGTGGTAATTATTTGTTGAAGGAAAGTCAAACAAAAGCATGCAGTTACAATTATGTGGTAATTCTTTCCCATTCACTCCCCCGCCTCTGTGTGTGTGTGTGTGTGTGTGTGTGTGTATGTAAATATAAAATGTGTGTGTGGGGTGTGTGTGTGTGTGTGTTTCTTTGGTACTTAAATCCAGGGGTGCTGTACCACTGAACTGCATTTCCAATGCCCCACATAGCCTTTGAGATAGTCTTTCGAAGTTGCTTAGGCTGGCCTTGAACCTGAAAACCTGCCTGAGCATACTCAGTAGCTGGGATTTCAGGTGTGCATCACTTTCCCTGGCTCCAGTCACAATATTTTGTTAATCCAGCAGAGACATTTTATGAAGAGTATTGAGAGTTATGTAGAATTTTGTTTTCCTGTTTCAGATAGCACCTGTAGCTACTTCCCTATGAGCTACATATCTAACCCTTTAAAAAAATTTTTTTAGACAGATTCTTTTGTAAAATTTTTGTTTATTTATTTTAGTTAGGTATATATGACAGCAGAATGCATTTTGATTCATTGTACACAACTGCAGCACACCTTTTCATTTCTCTGTACACGATGTAGCATTGCACCAAATATGCAGTCATACATGTAACTATTGCCCTACAATAGTTGAGACAGGTTTTTGCTAAGTTTCCTAGGCTGGCCCCACGCTTGCCATCCTCCTGTTTTAGTCTCCCACTTTGGTGGGATTATAGGTGTGCACTACTGTGCCCAGCTTGTATAGATATTTTGAAAGATGGAGAAAAAATGGATAATTTCCTGGACATATGAAAAACCTGCCAAGATTGAATCATGAAGAAAAGAAATCTAAACAGTCCAATAATGAGTAAGAAGATTAAATTGGTAATAAAAAGTCTCCCAAGAGAAAAGTCCAGAACCTGATGGCTTTACTGCTGAATTCTACCAAACATTTACAGAAGAATTGACATTAGTTCTTCTCAAACATTATGAAAATTGAATGCCAATATCACCATGCTACCTAAATCAGGCAAGAATACAAGAAAGAAAGAAAAACAGGCCAATACCCTTGATGAACACAGAGGCAAAAATCTTCAACAGAAAATTAGCAAACCAAATTCAATAAATTAACAAGATTATTCACCCTGACAAAGTAGGATTGAATGATGATGTTTCAACATAGGAAACTCAGTAGAAGTGATCTCACCAACATAAAATCATTTCAATAGATGCAGATAAAGCATATTTGACAAAATTCAATATCCCTTCATGATCAAAACACAAGAAATTAGGTCTAGAAGAAAAAAAACCTCAACACAATAAAGGCCAGAGATGACAAAACCATAGTAAATATATTGAATAGGGAAGAGTTGAAAGCTTTTTCTTAATGTCTGGAACAAGACAGGGATGCCCATGTTCACCACATTAAAAAAATTTTTTTTAGTTGTAGATGGACACAATGCCTTTATTTCGTTTATTTATTTTTATGTGGTGCTGAGGATCAAACCCAGTGCCTCACACATGTGAGGCAAGCACTCTACCGTTGAGCTACAACCCCAGTCCCATCACTTTAAAAATAAATAAGTAAATAAATAAATTTCTTTATAAATTACTGTCTCAGCCATACTCTTAGGTAGCAACATAATGGACTAACATTTTTCTGTTTATGCTATAAACAAACTATTTCAAACTTCGTGGCTTAAAATAACACACTTCTATTAACCTTTACTTCTAGAGGCCAGAAGCTTGGAATTGGCTTCACTGAGCTGAAATCAAGCTGTTTGCAGGCTCCTATTGGAGGTTTTAGGAGAGAATCCGTTTCCTTACCTTTTCCAGCTTCTAGAATCTGCTGCATTTCTGGACTCATGGCTCCTTCCATCTTTAAGCCAGAAGGGTGGCATCTTCAAATCTCTCTGACTGCCTCTTCTGCTTCCCTCTTCAAGGAAATTTGGGGTACATTTGGCCCATTCAGATAATACAGGATAATCCCCCACATTTACAGTGAGATTATTAACCTTGATTCTATTTGCAATCTTAATTCTTCTTGGCCATGTATCCTAACATTCACAGGTTACAGGTAGCAGAATGTAGGCATCTTTGGGTACCATTATGTGCCCACATTTTTTTTATCTCTTCATATTCATTATATGATAGGAAAATTTAAACTTTTAAATCTAAATTCCTGGATTTTTAAAAATTCTTTTTAGATGTGCATGACAGTAGAATGTATTTTGATATATTATACATAAATGGATATAACTTCCCATTCTTGTGGTTGTCATATTTACCACTTCTGTTTGGAATAGTACTGGAATTACTGAAGCCCTTACCTAGAGCTTTAGGCAAGAGAAAGTATTAAAAGGAATCTAATTTGAAAGGAAGAAGTTAAACTGCCCTAGTTTGCTAATGATATATTTAAAAACCCTCAAACTCTACCAAATAAACTGTTAGAATGTATAAAATAATTCAGTAAAGTTGCAGGCACACAACAACATTACAAAAATTAATAGTGTTTCTGTGTACTAACAACAGATTATCTGAAAAAGAAGTGAAGAAAACAGTTTCATTTACAATAGCTACAGAAAACAATTTAGGAAAAAGTTTAGCTAAGGAAGTAAAAGATCTTAGCACTAAAAATTTTGAAACATTGATGAAAGATGATATAAATGGAAATATATTCCATGTTCATGGATTGGAAGAATTAATATTGTTTAAATGTCCATACCAAAAGCAATCTATGGATTAATTGAAATTCTCATCAAACTACCCATAATATTCATTAGAGAAATATGAAACACTAGTAAGATTTGTATAGAATCAGAAAAAATCCTGCATAGCCTAAGCAACTCTGAACAAAAATAATAAAGCTGGAAGCATCATGCTGTTTGGTATCAAAATATGCCAGGAACCTATAGTAATCAAAACAATGTGATATTGGCTTAAAAACTGACACGTAGACCAATGGAACAGAATAGAGCATCTGGAAATAAGTCCACATGCACAACAGAACTGATTTTCAACAAAGATGCCAAGAATACATAGGCAAATGATGTCAGAACACTGAATATCCACAAGCAGAGAATGAAATTAGACCTTTTTACCATGTACAAAAATTAACTCAAAGTTGATGAAGGGCTGTGTATGGTGGGTGGCACAAGCCTATAATTCAAGCTGCTTGGGAGGCTGATGCAGGATCACAAGTTTGAGGCCAGCCTGGGCAACTTAGCAAGACCCTGTCTCCAAATAAAAGGATGGGGATGGAACTCAGATTTACTTGCCTAGCATATGCACTTGGCCTCTAAGTTCAATCTCCAGTATTGCCAAAATAAATAAATACAAACAAAAGCCAGTCAAGGACATAAATGTAAGGTCCCAAACTATGAAACTACTAGAAGAAAAAGGGGGAAATCTCCACATTATTCTGGTCAGTGATTTTTTTTTTAAATGTGACCTCAGATATCTAGCATAGACAACAAAAGCAAAAGTAGACCAATGAGAGAACATCAGACTAAGAAGCAAATGCAAAGGGAAGGAAACGATAGTGAAGAAAACCTACATAGTGGGAGACAAGATCTGGAAACCAGACATTAAAGGGTTAATATCCGTGATATATAAGGAACTCTATAGCAAGAAAACAATCCAGTTTTAAAAAAATGAGCAAAACACCTGAATAGATATTCCTCAAAATAAGATATACAGATGGCCAACAGGTATATGAAAAAATGTGCACTGTTGCTAATTAAGGAAATATAAATCAAAACCACAGTGAAATAACACCTCACTCCAGTTAGAATGATAGTTGTCAAGAAGATAAAAGATTACTGGGTTCAGTGGTGCATGCCTGAGGATTGCAAGTTTATGGCCAACCAACCTCAGCAACCTAGACCCTGTCTCCAAAAAAAAAAAAAAAAAAAGAAAAGTGCTCAGTGGTAAAGCGCCCGTAAGTTCAGTTCCCAATGTTGTTATGTATTTTTATTTTATTTATAATAGGAAGTGCCAATTTGGTTTTAGGTAGGTTACTCTGGAGTACTAGTAGAGCAGCCATGTAGAAATATATAGTAAATAGCTAGAAATATAGGCCTAGAGTTCAGGGAAGAAGTCGGTGATGTAGATGTATTTTGGGAGTGAATTGGCTTATAAATCATGAAAGATGAACAGTGCTCAGGGAGAAAAGTATAGGTGATAAGGAAGGCCACAGATAAACCAATAGGTTGGATGAAGAACGGAAGCCAGTGAACCTGGTTAGAAAGATTAGTAGGAGAAATCAACACTAGAGAAAGTCTGAGGGAGGAGAGGGAATGATCATCAATCTGAATGAATATTGCAGAGAATTCAGATAATATCACTAAAATCAGCAATTAAGCGATTATCAAGACCTCTAAGAAGAATTTCAATAAAGAAGGAGTAAATAGGGGCTGGGGATGTGGCTCAAGCGGTAGCGCGCTGGCCTGGCATGCGTGCGGCCCGGGTTCGATCCTCAGCACCACATATAAACAAAGATGTTGTGTCCGCCGAAAACTAAAACAATAAATATTAAAAACTTCTCTCTCTCTCTCTCTCTCTCTCTCTCTCTCTCTCTCTCTCTCTCTCTCCCCCTCTCCCCCCCTCTCCCCCCCTCTCCCTCTCCCTCTCCCTCTCCCTCTCTCACTCTCTCTTTAAAAAAAAAAAGGAGTAAATAGGCAGCATGTGTAGACTAAACTTTTTAAGTTATGGAGATAAGCATAAAAGTAGGACAGTCACTTCATGGAATAGAAAGGTAGGTGTGTGTGTGTGTGTGTGTGTGTGTGTGTGTGTAAGAAAGAAGAGAAATTTAAATAATTGGATGCTGGGGAAACTACCAGTGGAAAGGGAGAGCCTGAAAATGTAAAAATAAGGAGATGATAGGTGGGACTAGGCCTCAGGAAAATGGAGAGTAGATGAGATGGATCAAGAGGATGAGTCAGTAGGAGAGACAGGGACCTTATCCTTCATAACAGAAGAGAGGAAAGGATGAGTGAGAAAACTGAGGTAGAAGAGACTGACTAGATATACTCTGCATACCTTTATTTCCTTCCTTCCTTCCTTCCTTCCTCCCCCCCCCCCCACAGTTGCTTAACCTCTGGAGGCACATCCCCAGCCCTTTTTATTGTTACTATTAAGGTCTCACTATTTTCTTCTGGGTCTTTCCTGGGGTATTTTTTGTTGTTGTAGATGGACACAATAACTTTATTTTATTTTTACATGGTGCTGAGGATTGAACCCAGTGTCTCAAATGTGCTAGGCAAGTGCTGTACCACTGAGCCACAACCCTAGACCCCCTCCTGGGTTATCTTAACTAAAGAACACAAAATAATTTGGCCATTTTCCCAATTATCCTAAATATGTTATAACTAGTACCATTATTGATATGCAGAGAAGAAGTTAATTATTTATATATATAAACTGCCCTGGGCATTAGAGCTTAGTTCTTTCATGGAAACTGCGGTAAAAATGACTGGTAGAGTAATAATAAGTGCAGGATATGATTAGGTTTGTATTATAAATTTGATGAATTGTGGGGAGCAGACCATGATGTGAGTTTCTGTTCCTTTGGTTAAAGCAATCAAAGATTGAGATGAACTTTTTTTCCCTTTTTAGCCTCAGTTGATGTCTACTTTCTGCTACCCCTCTTCATCTCGATCTTGTTTCCCCAGCTTTCTAAATTAATCAAGTGTCAGAATATTTCTGAAACTGCTGCTTTATTTTAATACACTGTGAACCTGTTAGGGCTCTGCAGAGTGTCATGAAAGGACATTAACAGTTTAAGTCTGTCTCTATTGCAAGAAAATGTTTTGCAAACAGATGGAAATCTAGTTTCTTTAGAAAATTTCCATTCTTTTGTGATAGTATTAAGTATGAGTATTCTTAATTTTATTGGGCCCATATTACTTCCCCTCTTCACCTTGGTTCTAGGCTCTTTGAATAAATCAAAATGGGCTGATTTATCTGTACACAAAAGATCTTAAGATATTGAGGAGCTTTCTTTTCATTTGGGCATTTCTTCACATGAGGGTACAATACCTGCAGCATGTTGTACTTGTCTCCTGTTAAGTTTCTGTTAACTCCTGCTACATTTAAGCTAGCCAGATACTGTAATACCATGAGTTTGCTAGTGTTCTTCTTAAATTGGTACATCAAAAATTGGCAAAAACATTCCATATATAGAACCTATGTGACTTGTGCAAAGAACAGTAAAAACATTTCTTTCTCAATAAGAACCCTTAACTATCTTCAGTGTAGACCAACTTCCCTCAGTTTTGTTTGGTGGGGTATGGGGATTGAATTCAGGGGAATTGTACCACTGAGCTACATCCCCACTGTTTTTAATTTTATTTTTGATACAGGATCTAAGTTGTCCAGGGGAACCTTTAACTTTTGATTCTCTTGCCTCAGCCACTGGAGTATCTGAAATTACAGGCTTCCCACCGTTCTTGGCCCTCAATTTGTTTTAATCCACTGTTATCACATTCATAATAAAAATAGCAGTTCCCTAATGACATATGATACTAAACATCTTTTTATATGTCTACTCACCATCTGTATATCTTCTTTGATGAGGTATCCATTTAGATCGCATCCATTTTTTCATTGGGTTGTTCATTTTTCCATTGTTGAATTTTAAGAGTTATTTTTACATTTTATATTTTGGATAACTGCCCTTTCTTTATCAGATATGACATTTGCAAATAATTTTTATGGCTTGTCTTTTTTTTTTTTTTTTTTTTTTGGTACAGAGGTGCTTAATCACTGAATCACATTCCCAGCCCTATTTTTTATTTTATTTAGAGACAGGGTCTTGCTGAATTGCTTAGGGCCTTGATAAGTTGCTGGCTTTGTATTTTCAATCCTTTTGCCTCAGCTTCCCCAGCCTCTGAGACTATAGACGTGTGCCACTGTACCTGGCATGACTTGTCTTTTCATTCTCTTGACAGTGTCTTTGGTGTAGCAGAAGGTTTTAATTTTAATGAAGTCCAATTTATCAGTTGTTTCTTTTAGGGATTAAACTTTTGGTGTTATATCCGAAAAGTCATCTCCAAAGCCAAGATCATCCAGATTTTTCTCCCATGTTGTATTAAGAAATTTATAGTTTTGCATTTATTTTAGGTCTGTGATCTCTTTTGAGTTTATTTTTTTTTGTGAAGAATGTAAGGGCAGTGTCTAGGGTCATTTTTCTGCATGTGAATATGCAGTTGTTCTAGCACCATTTGTTAAATTGTTAAATTTAACAAGGGCCTTGTTACATTTCTGAGGTTGGACTTGAACTTGCAATCCTCCTGCCTCAGCCTCCTGAGTTGCTGGGATTATATATATCCACCACCATGCCCAGCCTTTTTTCTTCTTTTTTAATATTTTTAGTTATAGATGGACACAATATCTTTATTTTATTTTTTTTAATGTAGTGCTGAGAATCAAACCTAGTGTTTCACACATGTTAGGTAACCATTCTACTGCTGAACCACAACCCAACCCCAGATACAATTCTTAATGAAATTAATATTTTTTTGCATCAAAAGTAATACTTTTGGGGAAACAATTTGTAAGTGTTTGAAACAATTTGAAAGGAAAATCCATATGGAAGCTAATAAACTTTATTTACTTTGGTACTGGGGATTGGACCTAGGGATGCTCTACCACTGAGCTACATCCCCATATCTTTTTATTTTTTATTTTGAGACAGGGTCTTACTAAGTGGGCAGGCTGGTTTATGATCCTCCTTGCCTTGACCTCCCAAGTCACTGGGATTATCAGCATGTATCACTGTGCCTGTCCTGTCCTTTGTCTTAATATAGCTTTTGGGGTAATTTTTGTATAGGGAAATCTGTGATTCATTTGAACAACTTTTTTTTGGTAATGCTTTGACAGTTTCATATACCTATTCTATCTATCTTGGCTGGGTGTGAAGGCTCATGTTTGTAATGCTAGTGATCTGGGAAGGCTAATGCAGGATTACAAATTCTTGAGCCTCTGGTATTACAGGTGTATGCGACTGCACCTGACTCAATATCATTTTTAATCAAGTTATTTATTTTTGCCAGGTGTGTTGGTACATGCCTGTAATCCCAGTAACTTGGGAGGCTGAGGCAGGAGGATTGAAAATTCAAGGCTAGCCCCAGCAATTTAGTGAAGCCCTTAGCAATTTAGGCCTATCTTAAAAAATCTAAAAGGGCCAGGGATGTGGCTCAGTGATAATCCCAGTACCCTCCCCCCCCCAAAAAAAAAAATATTTCTTTGTGAGCTGTTTTTCAAGTTAGGTCTTTTACATTTTATATTGCTATTTTTCTTTTCTGCAACAGTTATAATTTTAGACAAAATTTATTGCGCATTGCAAACAACTCAGGAAACAAAAGCATTATAAGACTTTTTTTTTTGGTACTAGGTATTGAACCCAGGGGCAGTTTACCACTGAGCTACATCTCCAGTACTTTTTTTTTGTATTTTGAGACATGGTCTCACTAAGTTGATTTGTCATTCTCCTGCTTAGTCTCCTGAGTCACTGGGATTTCAGTTGTGTGCCACAGTGCCCAGCCATTATAACACTTTTACAGCCTGTTGTTTTCCACTTAAATAAAGTGATGATTGACATATTATTAAATACCATTATTTTAAACAGTACTCAACAACTAATAATATTCTAATGAATGGAATTCATTATGTTTAATCTTCTGATAAATATTTAAAATTAATTAAAAGGGTTTTTTTTCTCATTCCAAATGATCCTATCATAAACATCTGAATATCTTCTCTCTTAATTATTTGTCCCAATACTTCAATCTAATCTGTTGTTTCAAATGTTATATATACTTAAAAATTGATACTTTTGATATATTTAAATTTTGACCCTTTTTTGGCATCCGGCATTGGAACCCAGGAGTCCAACAACTCCAGCCCGTTTTATTTTGAGACAGGGTCTTGCTAAATTGCTTAGGGCCTTGCTAAATTGCTGAGGCTGACTTTGAACTTGTGATCTTATTCTCCCAAGACTCTGGGATTACAAGCATGCACCACAGTGCCCAGCAGATGTATTCCTTTGTATGAGTTAGGAATACCTTTAACTGAAAGCAATTGGAATGTCAACTCCAGTGGCTTAAAAAAGTAAAAGGCTCAGATTTTTTTATGTTTAACACATTCATAAATAGGGCATTTTAAGGCTGGTTTGACTATTCAAATATGTCAGAGATTCAAATTTTTTGTTTTCTACTTTATCGTTAATGTTTTTTGTGGATCTTTCTTTCTAAAGAGATCACTACCAGGTTTGGGCATGTTCACACACTGCTGATGAGAGCAAAAACTATGACAACCTTATAGGACAAAATATTAATAAAGTATTAATCACATTTCATGTAGATTTAATAGAATTTGTGTTCTTTTTCAGGTTTCATCTTGAAATTTGTGAATACAATTTTTTTATACCTTTATTTTATTTATTTTTATGTGGTGCTAAGGATCGAACCCAGGGCCTCGAATATGCTAGGCAAGTGTACTACTGCTAAGCCACAATCCAAGCCCCTGTATACAATTTTTGTATTTTTTATTTTTAGAGATGGCATAGTCCCCCTTATCCATGGGGCCCCAGGTGGTTGCTTGAAACTCTGGATAGTACCAAACCTTATATACTATGTTTTTTTCCTCTATGTACATACTCATGATAAAATGTAATCTATAAATTAGTATGAAATTGATACTAATTATAAAATAGAATAATTATAAGAGTATAATAATTTAATTAAGTTACATGGATGTGTTCTTTCTCTCTCAAAATATCTTATTGTACTTTAATCTTTTTGCCTAAAGGAAGCACTTAATGGCTTCAGTTTGGCAAATACAAATTGCCAGCATCACTACTCTTATGTTTTAAAACCATTATTAAGTAAAATAAGGATTACTTAAACACAAGTACTGTGATACTGTGACAGTGGACCTGATAGCCTAGATGGCTACTGGGTAACTAAAGGGTGGCTGGTGTATATACCATAGATATGTTGGACAAAATTGATTTGTATCCTGGGCCGGTGGGAGTGGATGACATGAAATTTCATCATGCTATTCAGATCAGTGTACAATTTAATACTTCTTAAATGGAAGAATTCTATATTTCCTGCAGCTGACTCCTGGTAACTGAAACCATGGAAAGTGAAACCATAAAGGAGGACCACTGTATTGGCTTTTCCTAATGTTTTAGAAATTTAACTGATACTGTAGTCAGTATTCTTACAATTAAAGCTTTATACATCATCTATGATTATTTCTTTATGTTAAGTTCCTGGCAGTGAAATTGCTTAAAAAATAAACAAAATGTTAAGAGTTTTACTATTGATTATCACATCGCCGTCTGTCTTGAAATGTACCCTGGATTTTTAAGATCATGTGTAAGGAGACAACTGTCTTTAAAAGAAGAGTTTATTACTTATAGATCCCAGGAGAAAGGGCATGCCTTGCCACATAGAGCTACCCAAGTGAGAAGCAGAAAGATCACAGGACAGCACCGGCCAGACCTTTATAGTGGTTTCTATGGGAAGGAATGGACAGGGCAGGTAAAGTACACAAGTCCTGAGCAAGTTTAAGATTGGATAGTTTGAATATTGTTGGGGTATTTCTAACTGTAGGGGTAGTCTTTAGTTGTTACCTGGCCCTTGGAGTGATTAGGGCTTGAGCAATTGTGGCTTGATGTGCCTTAGACAAAAGAGGTGGTTGGTTTGCAAATGAAAGGTATACTCTTGTCCGGTGGGAGGGAGGAATTGTTTGCTCTCAATATTTGATGATTCTTAGAGGGGCAGTTTCCCTGTTAAACATTATTTCTACAACGTCAAAGAGTTATATTGAAAATAAGAAATATGATTAACATTTTATTAATATTTTGTCCTATAAGGTTGTCAGAGGTTTTGCTCTCATCAGCAGTGTGTGAGCATGCCAATACCTGGTAGTGGTATCTTTAGAAAGAGATCCACAAAAACATTATCTATTTTTGTTTTGTTTTCATTTCATGGTGCTGGGGATCAAACCCAGGGCCTTCCTTGCACGTGCTAGGCAACACTCTATCACCAAGCCCCCAAAATAGGATTTTTTTTTTTTTTTTGTACTAGGAATTGAATCAGGAGCACTTTACCACTGAGCTATACCCCCAGTCCTTTTTATTTTGAGACATGTTCTTGATAAGTTGCTGAGGCTAGCCTTAAACTTTTGATCCTCCTGTTGCAGCCTCCTGAGTCACCGGGATTACATGCATGTGCCACCATCTCTGGCAAGTTAGCTAATTTTGATGAGCAAAAAAATATTGTTTAAATTTATTTCTTTGGTTTCTGTTGGAATTTGGAGTTATTTTGCAAGTTATCTTTTTACTGATATGAAGAGCTTTCTGCACAAGGACATTACTCCAACCTTTTTTTTCTGGGGGGGGGGCGCTGAAATTCTATTGCCATAATTTGAGTTGGTTTGTCAAAATTATCAAAGGAAAACAAGTGATGGAATTGTGGGATTAATGTGGACATTGGTACCTTTCATCACCTAATGTGACTATGTAACTGATGCAAACATTGGTATCTATGGACCTTGTTTATTTTTTGAAGATCCTTGAAGATTGTACAGAAGACACTTAAAGATAAAGCTTTTTCTTTTTATTCCCATAATTAGAATATTTCTTGTTTGGTGATAAGAAAGTAGAAGTCTTTTTGTTTGAGTATTATTGAGAGACCAGGTTGATTTGGAACAAGAAATCAAATTTATTTACTTATGACTCTCTGCTTAATTAACAAAAAAAGTTTTTAGAACTTTAACTCTGGCGACATGCGAGCCTGAGGCAGGAGGATAACAAGTTTGAGGCCAACCTGGGCAACCTAGTAAGACCCTATCTCAAAATAAAAAGGGTTGGGGTTGTAGCTCAATTGACAGAGCACCCCTGGGTTCAATTTCCAGTAGTACCAAAAACAAAACACTCCCAAACAACCCCCCAAGTAAAAACCTCTCAAAGCCCAACAGTATAATGCCCTTATTTTTATAGAGGAAACTAATTTATAATTAAATAATCTGTATTTCATGTAAATGAACAGTGGGAATACATTAAAAGAACACCTTTAGGAGAGATGGTATTATATTTGTAACTACTGCTCATGTGATATATGAATCTTCTATATTAGTGTCTTATATTAAATACTTGTAGTCAAAGAGAAATCCAACTAGGTCAGTTCAACATGTCAGTGTTTGAACTCTGCCACTTATTAGCTATATAACAACAGAGAGATTATTCAGTCTCTTGGGGAATATTTTTGTTTAACTGGGGGGATGATGCCTGCATTGTTCATTGTTTTGAAGATTTATTTAGCCAGTATATAAAATTACTTTTCTGACACTCGATAAAGAGCTTTGTTTGGATTATTTAATCTTTACATCCTAAGCAGAAGTACTATTACTGCTCCTATTTTTGCATATAGAGCAAAGGAATCAGTTTATAAGTGGTAGAGCTGGGATTCAAATCCTAGTTTAATTCTGGAGCCTGTTTTCCCAACTATTATGTTATACTGTTTCCCATAAAATACGAGGCATATCATTGATACTTAATTTTTTATCTTCTGTTATTTTCTGTTTCATTTTTTTTGTGCAATACGGTTAATACTGCATCAGTAGTCTATTGAACATTCACTCACATCCAGTCATCCCAAAATAATTGCCCTAAAAATACTACCTCTTCTTTGTTCTCCCAACTCTTAAATCTTAACATTAGTATTCTGTCCTTGAAACTTTGACCTGTTGGTTCTTATGTTCCCCTCCTTAGACACACAGTTAATCTTCTTCATCCACATGTAGGTAAGATGGGTATTTCTTAAAATTCAAATCCATATCTATGAACTTGATATTTCTGAAAAGCTCATAAATAATGCATTCAACTTTCCTTGTAAATAAAATATGATCCTCATGTTTTTATTACTTATTTATGATGAACTTTTATTCTGATAAGTAATCCATGGTATAGAATATGTAGCTATAGAGTAACCTTTTTTATAATACAAGTGTGGGGAAAAGAATAATTATGTCTACATTTAAAATTTTGTGTTAAAGGATAATAAATACATGGGGAAGTTGATTGTTTTTTGGTTTAATCAAACATGGTTCTAAGAGATGGTTTTTGTTGCATTAGGCATTTCCCCCTAAAATGGTAAAGATATTCAGAATATTTTAATCCAACTACAATTTTATATTAAAAGAAGTTAATAAGGGCATATGTGTGTATGTGTGTTTTGGTGGTGATACAGGGGCCTTATCCGTGCTAGGCAGGTACTCCGCCAAGCTACATACCACCCTAATAATTAAAAATTTTAAATTAATAGTTCTCTATTGTGAAGTATATGTGTGTGTGTGTGTGTGTGTGTGTGTGTATGTATGTATGTGTATGTGTATAATGCCCCATTAACTGGAATGGTGGAGCAGTGGTATTATATGGGTAAATTATTTTTTGGTAAAACCCTCAGGTACAGAAATGACAAAATGGAAATAAAGATTAGCCTGACTCCTTTGTCTTATTTAAAAACATTTTTATGCTGGGCACAGTGGTACATGCCTGTAATCCCAGCTGCTTGCATGTTTGAAGCAGGACGATCACAAATTTGAGGCCAGCCTTAGCAGTTTATCAAGGCACATGAACTTAAGAGTAATCCTGACTCAAAAAATAAAAGGGACTAGGGATGTAGCTCAATGGTTAAGTGCCCCTGGTTCAATTTCAGGTTACTCACCCCTGCCTGCCAAAAAACCCCAAACAACAACCAAACAAAAACCAGCTTTATGTGGAACTTTTTAAAGTTGAAAATATTCACTTAAAAAGCAAAAGATTAGTATGTAGATTTACCACCTTCCACATGTCATGATTGTTAATGAACAATAGCACCTCCATATATGTATTTTATATATATATACCATATATGTGCGCGCACACACACACACACACACACACACACACACGTATATATACTGGGGATGGAACCTAGGACACTTTGTCACTGAGCTACATCTCTAGCATTTATTTTTATTTTGAGAAGCCATCTTGCCCAGACTGGCCTTGAGTTTATAACCCTTCTGCCTCAGCCTCATGGGCTGCTGGGGTTACTGGCATGTGCCATCACACCTGGCTTCTATAGTATATTTCAGCTGTATAATTGATTCTAAAAGAATCCTGTTTTAGCCCTTTTTCATGGTTACATTGTCACTGGGTGTTCCATTTGGCAATATATATGATGATAATAAAGGAATAAACCCTGCAAAACGGTTAATACTGCATCAGTGGTCTATTGAACATTCACTCACATCCAGTCATCCCAAAATAATTGCCCTAAATATACTATCTCTTCTTTGCTCTCCTGCCCCCTCATTATTATCCCAGACCTTCCTGTTTTCCCTTTCCTGAGCCTACTGATTTTTTTCTCTATTTGTATTTCCATTCTTATCTTTTCTATTATACTGCAAAAAAAAACTATTAATTTTTCACAGTTATTTCCCTTTTGTATTTTTGCTTTTTCTCAAAGTATTTTTTTTTACTTGTGTGTCTTAATTTGTTATCTTGCTTGAATATGAACATTTGAAAATGTGTGGATTATTACACATAAGTAGCTTATGAGCATTTTAGAAAGTAAAGTGATATAGTTGTTACTAGAATGAATCCCCAGAAAAAGTTGGACCAAATGAACATCTTCATTTCTTCTTAGCAGAATTAAGAACCTGAAATTGTTAATAACAACTACTATTTGATTGTATTTATGTGAAATTTTTTAAAAAATATGCTGTGTTTAATGCTCATAATCTGTGATACTGTGCATAATACTGTGCATTTTAATAATGAAACCTAATGCAAAAAGTTTAACCTTTCCAACATTTGGCCAACTTTCTCTTACTTAAAAATTTTGGTTAGCTTACTTTTAAATTTATTATTACTTTTGGTACTGAGGATTGAACCCATGGGCCCTCTACACAGAGCTATATTGTCAGGTCTTTTTATGTTTCATTTTGAGATAGGGTCTCACAAAGTTGCTTAGGATCATGCTGAGACTGTCTTGAAATTTATAATCTTCTTGCCTTAACTTCCTGAGTCACTGGGATTATAGGCCTGCACACCACTCCTGGCACTTTTTAATTTTTATAAAGTCATGGGTAAGAGGAAGAAATATATTTTGATACTAAAGATGATTGGATAGAACAATCTTTCTAATATATTAGTATTAACCTCTACTAAGATCTCATGATAATGTGCCAAAATCCAAGCTTAAAACTTTGCAAATAACAACAACCCTCCAACATTACTAAAACTATAACTAGGTTTAGGTTGGAGAGAGTGTTGGCTTAATAGCAGTTTAAGTGGAAAGGATTTTGAGAACAGTGTAAGATTATGTCAGTCTTGTGGGCTAACATTAACAATATGGAGTTGTGGTGTTGTGGTCCAAAACAAACAAAAAACCCCACTAGGATAAGCTTACTGAATATTATTAAGAGTTTAGTTCCTGTTGGTCATGTGGGTTTGCCCTGCCAAAATAAATTTTCAAACATTTTAGTTCCTGTTGATCATACCTGTGATCCCAGGGACTCAGAAAGCTGAGGCAGGAGGATCACAAGTTCAGAGACTAGCTTCAGCAATTTAGTGAGCCCCTAAGCAACTTAGTGGGACCCTGTATCAGAAAAATAAAAAGAAAGCCAGGCATGGTGGTGCATGCCTGCAGTCTCAGCTACTCAGGAGGCTGAGGCAAGAAAACTAAGTTTGAGGACAGCCTCAGCAAATTTGCAGGGCCCTAAGCAATTTAGGAAGACCCTGCCTTAAAAAATAATAATAAAGGACTGGTTAATGGGGTAAAGTAACTAAAGTAGTGGTAAAGTAACTCTGGTTTCAATTCCCAGTACAAAAAAAAAAAAAAAAAAAAAAAGGTTTATTTTTGTAAATGGGCAGGACAAAAGGATGCATTTTCTACAAGTTGTCAAAGTCAGGTGTCTTTGGGATTATGTGAATTGAATTGAAATGAAATTATGTAAGGTGGAACAATTTTTTTCTTGCACTAAAGAACTGATTATCTTTGGTACTATGGAAAAACTGGATAAGATATTTGATTACCTAATACCATCTGTTTTTTCAAATATTGTAAAATGTTTGGTATGTTAATGCAATTACCTTTACATGGACTACTATTTGTCTGTCATGAGTATTTGTTAGAGAACAGTGTAAGATTATCCCTACCATCCCTACCATCCGCATTGTACTTTCTCCTTCCCACCCTTCCTCTGTGAGGTATGCTATGTATAATTCAGTGGATTTACAGTAAATAATAATCACTCTTATTGTTAGAAAAGGCTGGAGTGATAAGTTTTAGAGCACACATGAGAGCTTGCTAGGTGGAAATGTTTGAAAATTTATTTTGGCAGGGCAAGTTGGCTCATGCCATGTAATCACAGCTAACTAGGGAGGCTGAGGCAGGAGGATTGCAAATTCAAGGGCAGCCTGGGCAATATAGTGAGAACTTGTCTAAAAAAAAAGGCACTGGGGATCTAACTCAGTGGTAGAACACTCTGGGGTTCAATTCTCAGTATCACTCCCTGGCACTTTCCATCTCCCTCCTTGCTTCCTGCCCACAGTATTGATCTCCCTTTGATTTTCATTAGACCCCCACCCCCATTTTCCTTTTTTTTTCCTCTCTAGGTTCTACATAATAAGAGAAAACATACAACCCTTGATCTTTTGAGTTTGGCTTATTTCTATTAAATAATGGTCTCTAGTTCCATCTTTTTCCTGCAAATGACATAATTTCATTTTTCTTTATGGCTGAATAAAACTCCATTGTGTATATATACCATATTTTCTTTTTTTTAAGTCCATTCAACTGTTGAAGGATACCTAGGCTGGTTCGATAGTTTGGCTGTTGTGAATTGTGCTGTTATAAACATGGGCGTGCATATATCACTGTAGTATGACGACTTTAATTCTTTAGAATAAATACCAAAAAGTGGTATAACTGGGTTTATAGTGATTTCAGGCCTGGTCTTTTGAGGAATGTCCATACTGATTTCCATAGTAGTCATCCTAATTTACAATCCCACTAACAGTATAAAAGTGTTTCTTTTTCTCCATATCATCTCCAGCATTTATTATTATTTGTATTTTTGATGACTACCATTCTGACTGGTGTGAGATGAAATCTCAGTGTAGTTTTTTAATATAATTTTTTAATATCTTTATTTTATTTACTTGTTTTATGTGGTGCTGAGGGTTGAACCCAGGGTCTCGCATGTGCTAGGCAAGTGCTTTACCACTGAGCCACAACCCCAGCCCCTCAGTGTAATTTTGATTTGTATTTCCCTAATTGCTAAAGATGTTAAACATTTTTTTATATATATTTGTTGCTTATTTGTATTTCTTTTTTTGAGAAGTGTCTATTTAATTCATTTGCCCATTTATTTATTAAGTACAGTGTTTTCCTTGTTAGAAAATGTAGTAATAGGATGTAGTGAGGGGCTTAAAAATAATTTCAAGTTGTTGCAAAATTAGGAAAAATAAAGTATCTAAAAATTGTTATTTGTTTTGACCCCAAACTGGGTCCTTTTTCTAGAATCTTGTAATGAATAAATGAGACAAAGCCTGGGTTGAGCAGTAAAGAAAGGGCCAAAAAGAATGGAAGCTGGAAGAAAGGCCCCCATATCAGCTTCTTGACCCTTGGATGTCAGGAGGCTATGGATATAGGGTAAAAGAATGAGGAGAGAAAGGTTAATAGAGGGGAGGAACATTGATGTCTTTCTGAGAATAGATTGGGATGTTCAGGGATTCAGATGCTCTTTTTGTTACTTTTGTGGCTAAAATAATTTTTTGTTGGTGCCTTTTAATTATAACAGTGGGATTCATTACATTATTATTACATGAGCACACCATAATTTGCTTTTATGGTTCTTTTTTTGTAGCCATGGCAGTTGTCACTGTGTGGGAGAGTTGTGTGTCTGTGTGTGTGTGAGAGAAAAAAAGAGATAGCATGCAGATAGAATTAAGTGAAATTAGAGGTTGTCTGGTGGTCATTTTGGCAGCCATCTTAGATATTTATTTATTTATTTGTTTGTTTGTTTGTACTGGGGATTTTTAGTACTGGGTACAGAGATGTACTGAGCTAAATCTCCAGCCTTATTTATTTATTTATTACCACCCAGGGATTGGACCCAAGGTTGCTTTACCATTGAGACATATCCCAGTCCTTTTTACTATTTTATATAGAGAGAGTCTTGCTGAGTTACCTACGGCCTTACTAAATTGCTGAGGCTGGCTTGAACTTGCAATCCTCCTGGCCTTACTAAATTGCTGAGGCTGGCTTGAACTTGCAATCCTCCTATCTCAGCTTCCCAAGCCACTGGGATTACTGGAGTGAGCTACCATGCCAGTCCCCTTTTTATTTTGAGATAGGTCTCATCAAATTGCTGAGGCTGTCCTTGAATTTGAGATCCTCCTACCTCAGCCTCCTGAGTCCCAGGGATTATAGAATCACTGGGATTACAAGTGTACACTCCCTTGCCTGGCTAGATTGAACTGACTAGCCTGTCTGAAAAGGAATTTGTGGCTTCAGGCATTCTGTTGCAAATATAAACAAGATTAGAGTGGGATAGAGATTCAATTAGGTCATGTAGGCAGTATATTGGGTAACCAAAGTATTGGCTTTTTCCTTTATGATATTCTTCTTTTTTCTTTTTCCTTTCTTTCTGTATTACTGTTGCTCAATTTACATATTTTCAGTAAATGGTATAGTAATTTTTCCCTTTGGATGTCAAACATTAGGTTTTCCCTTTTTCTTATTACTTAAATGAAGTTAACAATATATGGAATGTGTGGGATGACTCAGAAAGGCTGATGACTAAAACTCTGAACTGGTAAATTTAAGGTTTAGTACTGTTGAAGGCTGTCATTGACACTAATTAGTTTGGTTCATGATGCTGTGAAATACATGGTATAAAAGAAAAGTGTAAGCTGGAAGTCTAAGCATGGAACTGAGTCAAAATCATGAGATTGGAAGTGACTTCTGGTCTTCTGTGGCTACATACAAAGGTACCTAATCACTCTGCTTTTCTTTTTTTTATTTATTCATTACCCCCCTCCCCCAATCCCCCAGGACTAGGGATGTGACTTGATAATACAGTGCCTTGCATGTACAAGGCCTTCAAATGGATCATGATTCCTGGAATTGAAAACTGTCCTGAATCTTACAGAGAGCCAGTAAGATGTGTGGGTAAAAGCCAGAATGGGATTGGGAGCAGTGGAGAAACATTTAATTTTTGGCTGCAATTTTTTTTTTCACCCTTTTTTTCAACTGAGGAAGATTCTACTTTGAGTTATACTTTCAGTTCTTGTTTCTTTCTTTTTCTTCTATTCTTTCTTAATTTGGTTTGTTTTGCTTAATATGATATTCTCAAATTCCATTATTGTTTATTTCTTTCTTTCATTTTTAAAAAAATTTTGTATTGAGACAGGATCTTGCTAAGTTAAGCAGGCCTTGAAGTTTTGATTCTCCTGCCTCAGTCTCCTGAGCAGCTTTATTACAGACAGTAGTGTGCTGCAATTTTATTTTATTTTTTTGCGTACTGGATACTGACTCTAGGGGCACTTTACCACTGAGCCATATTCCCAGTCCTATTTTTTTGTTTGTTTTTTGAGACAGAGTCTCACTAAATTCTTAGGGCCTCGATAAATTGCTGAGGCTGGCCTCCAGCTTGCAGTCCTCCAGTCTCTACCTTCCAAGGCACAGGGGTTAAAGGCTTCTGCTAATTTTGTGTTGTGGTTTCATTAGCCTTGTTTGACCTAAATGTAATAATGTTGAATGGCAGGCATTTTGTGCATGCATGTCTGTGATTTGGTGGAAGGTAGGGATTGGGACGGGGATGTAGTTGTTAGGGAAAGAAAGAGGAGAGGCTCTTATTTTTTCTTCAATTTACTTATTTATTTATTTGGTAATAGGAATTGAACCCAGAGGTACTTAACCACTGAGCAACATCCCTAGCCCTTTTTATTTTAAGACAAGTTCTTACTAAGTTGCTGAGCCTGGCTTTGAACTTCTGATCTTCCTTCCTTAGCCTTCCGAGTCACTGGGATTATAGGCGTTCACCACCGCACCCAGCTGTTTATTTTAAATTGATGGAAAAATATTGTGTGTTTTTATCATGTCCAACATGGTGTTTTGATATATGCATACAGTGTGGAATTGTTATCTCTTTTATTCACTCCTCAGAGCCTCTCCCTTGCTCTTTTTTCCTCCTTTCTTTTTATGGTACAGAGGATTGAACCCAGGGTGCTTAGCCACTGAGCCACATACATAACCACTTTAAAAATTTTTTTATTTGAGACAGGGTCTTACTAAGTTGCTTAGGGCTTAGCTAAGTTGCTGAGGGTATCTTTGGACTTGTGATTCTTCTGCTTTCTTCTCTTGAGTTACTGGGATTACCAGCATGTGCTACCAGGCCAGGCTCCCTTTCCTGTTTTTGCAGTAATTAAGAGCTACCAGTAATAATAAAGTATTAAGGCTCATTCCTGTAGTCCCAGTGATGGTGAGGTTGAGGCAGGAGGATTGCAAGTTTGGGGCCAGCCTCAGCAATTTAGTGAAACCATGCTTGTCTCAAAATATAAAAAGGACTGGGGATATAGCACACTGGTAGAGCATCCTCAGTTCAATCCCTAACATGAACAAATAAAGTGTTTGATGGATTAGTTATTTATTTAACTGTTGTAATTTAACGATAAAAATACCAGCAGAAATAAAGATCCCAGAGAACAAATTTCCTTCATGATTTTACATGGTAAAAATAACATAATCTGGCCAGGTGCCAGTGGCACACACCTGTAATCCCAGCTGCTCAGGAGGCTGAGGTAGGAGGATCTTGAATTCAAAGCCAGCCTCAGCAGTGGTGAAGTGCTAGCAACTCAGTGAGAGAGACCTTGTTTCTAAATAAAATACAAAATAGGGCTGGGGATGTGGCTCAGTGGTTGAGTGCCCCTGAGTTCAATGTCCAGTACCAAAAAAAAAAAAATTTAAAAAAATTTAAAAATCACATATTTTCTCCTTCTGATGTATTCCCCATCTCTCTCTCTCAACAAGTTTTTATGCCTTCATATGATGTCATTGCTTTAACCTGAAGACTCTAGATATTTGTCCCTCACAATGACTCCTTAACTGTAATGATATATAACTCAAAGCAGTGGTCATTTCCTCATTTTGCCATGGGTTATATTAATAATGATAAATTTAGTGAGGCTAGTCTGTTATGGAAATGAATAAATGCCGATTTTAGTTTTTATGTATTATCAGAGAAGTGTATACCCTCATTGTAGAGAACTTTGCAAAGTATAGAGAAGCAAATTATGAGTTATAATTCTATTATGTTTAGATATATCATTCATATTTTTTCTAGTCTTTTTTTCTATGCATTATAAAATTAGCTCTGAATTAAATTGAACAACGGGCTGGGGAGTAGGTATGCCTTCAAAAATAATCTCAGATCTTGGTAAAAATTATAGGCAAGGGCTGGGACTGTAGCTCAGTGGCAGAGTGCTTGCCTAGCATATGTGAGGCACTAGGTTTGATCCTCAGCACCACATTAAAAAAAAAAGACAAAATAAAGGCATTCTGCTCATCTATAATTACATTTTTTAAAAATTCAGACAAATCATTATCCTAGGGTAGTTTATAGTAGGGAACTTAGACCTCTTATCCAAATAATTAATGGCTAATTAGTACTGATGGATATCTCCTGAAGGGATTATGATCTTAAGGTTGGGCTTCAGTTGGAGCAGAGGGGGTGGTCAAGAGTATGTTCTTCAGCCAAAACGGTCCCTGGACTTGGCCAGAGCAGGCAGTCATTTAATGAGTTTTAGCCAAATTTAAAGTCCCTATGACAAAAATGTGTCCCAGACCCTGCTACACCATGATCAATGGTAATTTGAAAACCATGTAATCTTTAGTGTTTTTGAGATTTCATATAGAATGAACAGTTCTTTATTCTTCCTATTTGATTATGATTTCAGAATACTGTTAATGAATTTCTTTGAAACTGGAAAAATAGTTCTGACTGGTATGGCTGCTCCAATCAGGGAACCCATTAGATTTTGTTTGTAACACTTGAGAGAAACAGAAACTAGCAGTATTGGCAGTGGGCTTCATTGTAGGATAATTGTAGGATAATTACCTTAAATAATCCAATACTTAATTTTAAAAGTGGATTTGTTACCAGATAAGGTCTGAGGAGATCCCCAGAAGAGAAAAAGGAACCTCAGCTCAGTTCTGGCAGGTTCTTGATTTATATCACAGAATGGGATTTGAGGGTACACATATTATTTGGAAAGCATGCCTTATGTGGTGGTATATGCTTGTAATCCTACTGACTCTGGAGGTTGAGGTAGAAGAATCTCCAGTTTGAGGTCAATCTCAGCAACTTGGTGAGACCCTGTCTCAATAAAAAGGGGTAGGGGTATATAACTCAGTGGTAGAGTGTCCATGGGTTCAATCCCCAGAATCAAAAGGAAAAAAGGAAAGCAAGGAGATTTACTCTGGAAAGCAAGCCAAGGTGTGCCAGTATTCCAAAGTGAGCCGTCTTTTGGGGTCTCAGGCTTCCTTTATTTTTTTGGTACTGAGTATTAAACCTAAGCACACTTTACCACTGAGTTACATCTCCAGGCCTTATATTTTTTATTTTGAGATAGCATCTGATTAAATCTTAGGTTGGCCTTGAAATTGAGATCTTCCTGTTTCAATCTCTCTAGTCACTGGAATCACAGGTGTGTGCCTTTCAGCCTGGCCAGGTTTCTTTCAAAGGAAACCTTGAAAATGGGGAATATGAAATGTGTAAGGGAGTGGTGTCAGCCTAATGATTGTGGAGCACAGAGCAGGTCGTGGTGGTCTGATTCTTAGAATCTTCAGACTGTACCCATATCATGGGTCTCTAACAATCTCTCTGTAAGCTTCTTTTAACTTGTCTAAAAATATATTCTGTAAGCAATAAGGTATATAAGCACTAATTAACTGGACTTACAGTAGTTTAATATTTATTGGACCTGTTAAGAATTCAGGCCTGCAAGAAAACAGATGAAGGGGTGAAGGGAAGGACATTTATGGAGTTTTTAGATTTAAAGCTATAGGCCTTCTTTCTTTCCTTGTTTCTGTCCTTTCTACCTGTTCGTGTTTCTTCTATCCTACCTCAAGTTGACATTCTGCCAATTGTACAAAAGAACTTTGGAAGCTATTTTGGGATATGGCTTTATGTGATTCTCTGTTTATATGCTGTTTTACTATACATGACTCATTCACAGTTTGTTTATTAAGTTTAATAGAAGTTTTAAAATGAGAATTTCTAAGAATATAGTAGATCTTGGGAATAGCTTGACTACTTGTTCCATGTATGGCATTGTTTGGTTGAAATACTAATTTATTCTTGTTACTTAATTTGTAAACAAAATTACTTGTTAACTTAGTTTTTTTTTTTTCCAGTTTCTCTTCAGCAACGGGTAGCAGAATTGGAAAAAATTAATGCAGAATTTTTACGTGCACAGCAGCAGCTTGAGCAAGAATTTAATCAAAAGAGAGCAAAATTTAAGGAGCTATATTTGGCTAAAGAGGGTAAGTTCACAAAGTCTCCTCCAAACCCTCAAGCTAAAACTGCCTTTAAATGTGAAGATTTTTGGTAGTACAGTGTTAATTTTGTCATTGAATAAAGCTTGATTTTATGTGTACTTATAATGTATAACAAAATAATATTATTGAAAAGGCCTGATGTGGTGGCACACTCCTGTGATCCCAGCTACTGAGGAGGCTGAGGTGAGAGGATTGTAGGTTCAAGGCCAGCCTCAGCAAGTTAGTGAGGTCCTAAGCAGCTCAGAGAGACTGCTTTTCTCAAATTAGAAAATAAAAAAGGGCTGGGGATGTCACTCAGTGGTAAAGTATCCCTGGGTTCACTCCCTAGTACACATCCCTTCCCCCCAAAAAAAAAAAAAAAACTATTTAAAGGTTAGGGTTAATAATGAAATTGAAAAACAAGTGGAACATGCATTATTTTTATTTTTTTCTTGTTTTCTGATCTTAAGTGTTGATACTTAATCCTGAGACTTGACACTTTCAGTGCTCTTGAACACTTGAGGTATATCTCCAGGACCGTTTGGCATTCTAATAACAGTTTTTATCACGTTATATCAAAACTGACATTTCATGGAATTAATATGACAAATGTTTGGTAATTTTTCAGTGAATACTTAAGTATTTACTCTGAGACATTGTACTTAGGTGCTGGGTATACAGAAGATGCAAGATTCATATAGTTCTTTAGTTGGATTGAATTTATGTGAGGAAAAGAAATGTAGACTAAATATGTGGAAAGTGTATAGGTAAATATATGAGAGAACATGATAGGGGACCTAATTCAAAAGGTTGGGATATTGACTTATAGCAATATGGATATAGTTTCCATGTCCTACAGACCCAGGGCTCTCAGAGTGTTATTGTAGACAGCATTATCAGCATCACCAGGAAAAGTTGTTAAAAATGCTCAATTTTGGCAGCACACAGTGGTGCACACCTATAATCCTAGCAGCTTGGGAGCTGAGATGGGAGGATCGCGGGTTCAAAGCCAGCCTCAGCAACAGTGAGGTGCTAAGCAACTCAGTGAGACCCTGTCTCTAAATAAAATACAAAATAGGGCTGGAGATGTGGCTCAGTGATTAAGTGTCCCTGAGTTCAATCCCCAGTATCCCCCCAAAAAATATGCTCAATTTTGGGGTTCCATCTCACATTTTCTAAGAACTGGGATTAGCATTAGGTTGGTGTTTTCTACAAGCTTTCCATAGTGATTTAGATGCATGCTAAAATTTTAAAACTGCTTTAGTCTAGAACAGTGCTCTCAAACTTTAACTTGGGTAAAAGTCACCTAGAGAAACGATTAACCACAATATATTTGGGTGTGGTGTAAAATTTGTAACTATTAAGCTTTACCACTGAACTATATCCCCAGGTCTTTTTAGTTTTTGAGACAGGGTCTTGCTGAGTTATTGAGGACCTCTATAAATGGTTGAAGCTGGCCTCTAACCTGGGATCCTCCTGCCTCAGCCTACTGGGTTGCTGAGATTATAAGTGTGAACCACCAACCCTGCTTAAGTTGATATTTAACATTTTTAAAGTTTACCCAGGCACTGTGGTGCATGCTTATAATCCCACTTACTTGGAAGCCTGAGGTAGGAGGATTACAATTTCAAGGCCAGCTTTGGCAATTTATTGGGATCCCATCCGAAAATAAAATAATGAAAAGAGCTGGGGATATAGCTCAGTGGTAAAGTGCCACTGAGTTCAATCCTCACTTCCAAAATAATAAATAAATTAATTGTTTTATGTTTCAAAAGATATGAACAGTGCTTGTTACAGTAGCACACATACTAAAATTAGAATTATATATGGCTCCTGCACAATAATTACTTGCAAATTCATGAAGCATTACATATTTTAAAAATATATGAAGTATACATTCTATCAACAGTACATAAAATTCAAATTAAAACTTCATGATTTGAAACATTTAGTGCAATCCAATCTTCAAGGAACAAGTAGTCTCAGTCTTTTCTCCTGGGTCAGAGCTATACAATTTATTTTGTGGTATTACTATAACCTTATTATCTAACAAGAAGCACTAATACTACTGTAACAGACCAATTTTACTTATGATCCTAGAGCTTAAAATCTTAAATAAAACTGATGTTAGTAGTGTTAAAAAAACGGTATACTACTAGAAGTGCTTACTATGGATGCAAAAGTAATTTACCATTGAACATCTGTTGATATAACTGACTTCATTAACTGATTAGTGGATTCCCTTGGATTTCCAGGACAAAAGACTATGTCATTTGAGAATAGTAAATAATTTCACATCTTATATGACTTCTTTTCCAATCTGGATTCCTTTTATTTATTTTTTCTTCATTTCCCCACTTTGGTCTAATGGTCCTGAACAGAACCTCAGTCTAGTGCTAAAATAAATGGTAAGAATGGACATCACTGTCTTGTTCTATATTAGGACGAAAGCATTCAGACTGTAAACATGGCTGATTTTAGCTGTGAGTTTTTCTAGATACCCATTATCAGCTTGACAGTTTCCTTCTATTCCTGGTTTAGTGTTTCTACAATGGAAGAGTTTTGGATCTTATAAAGGTCTTTGTCTACTGGAATGATTATGTAGTGTTTTTTAATCTATTGATGGGTCAAGTGCTGAACCATCCTTGCATTCCTGAGATATATTCCTCTTGGTTATGCTGTGTTATTTTTTTTGGTGTGTGTTGTTGAATTTGATTTGTTGGTACTTTGTTGAGTATTTCTACATTCGTATTTCTAAGAGATATTTTTCCAAGTTTCTTTGTTCTAAAGTCTTTTTTGGTTTTAATATCAGGATAATACTCACCTCAAAGAGTGTCCCCCCAGTCTATTTTTTTTTTTTTGGCCATAGTTTTAGAAAGTAATGGTGTTATCTCTGCCTTTAAATTTAGTAATATGTTATATTCAATAATATGCCAGTATATAGCCTCACATACATAATAGTGGAATTCATTGCTAATGCTGAATAATTCTTAAATCATACTATGATCTCCTCATGAGGGAAAAACTTAAAATTTTATAATTTTTTTTTTTTTATTTTAGTGAGTTGGCTAGGGATACTTCTGGTAAAATAAAGAATCAGAGAACTGATAACAGGCCTTCTTGTTTCACCAGGAGATATATGTTATAGGTTTCTATTACAAACATTGTCACAGAGTAAGATAATTTCCCTTTAGTTACTAGTTTAGAGTTTCCACTACCAAGGAGTATTAAATTTTATTGATCGTCTTTTTCTGTTTTTTTCATTTTCAAAAGCATTAACATAAATAATATACTTAATAAATGTAGTAAAATAAGTTCAAAACTTATATTCTGAAAACTTCAAAACATTGTTAAGTTAAAGGAAATCTACATAAATGGAAAGACATCCCATATTCATCAATCAGAGGACTTAATATTATTATGAGGCATTATTCCTCAAATTGATCTATAGATCAGTGTAGTATCTTTCAGTATCCCGTATGGTGTCTTTGTAGAAATTGACAAGCTGATCCTACAATCTGTGTGGAAATTCTAGAGATCTAGAATAGTCATAATAATCTTTTTAAAAAGAACACAATGTTGGGCTGAGGATGTAGCTCAAGCGGTAGCGCGCTCGCCTGGCATGCGTGCGGCCCGGGTTCGATCCTCAGCACCACATACCAACAAAGATGTTGTGTCCGCCGAGAACTAGAAAATAAATGTTGGAAAATTCTCTCTCCTCTCTCACTCTCTCTTTAAAAAAAAAAAAAAAAAAAAAAAAAGAACACAATGCAAATATTCACTTTCTACAACTTTGAGACTTACTACAAAGCAACAATAATCAAACATGGCACTAGTATAAGGACAGACATAAATCAATCGAATAGAATTAAGACTGCAGAAATACACCCTTACATATATCATTAGTTACATTTCTACAGATGCAAAACAATTCAGCGGGACAAAGATTCTTCTTTTCATCAAATTCTGCTGACATTTGGATACCTACATGCAAAAGAATTAAGTTGAACTTCTACCATTAATCCCCAAAATTAGTGCAAAATGCATAAAGACAGATGTGAAAAATGAAAACTTAGAGGTAAATCTTTTTGATCTTAGATCAGGCAATTATATTTTGTATAAGAGACTAAAAGTAGGAGCAACCAAAGAAAAATCAGACTTCATACCAAAACAAAACAAAACAAAACAAAAACCACCACCAACAACAAACTTTTGTGCTTTCAAGGACACCATCAAGAAAGTGAAAAGAAAGGGGCTGGGATTGTGGCTCAGGGGTAGAGCGCTAGCCTAGCATGCATGAGGCACTAGGTTTGATTCTCAGCATCACATACAAATAAATAAATTAAAAAAAAAGAATCTCTTTAAAAAAAAAAGAAAGTGAAAAGAAAATAAATAGCTAGTAGACATACGAGAAGGTGCTCAAAAGTCATCAGGAAAACACAAAAAATATGAGAACCAGGTATGGTGGCTTACTTCTGTAATCCTAGTGACTCAGGAGGCTTAGGCAGGATTCCAAATTTGAAGACAGCCTCAGCAACTTAGCCACACCCTGCCTTATAATTCAAAAAAGAGGGTGGGGATGGGTTGTTTGGGGATGTAGCTCAGGTAGTGTACCCCTGGGTTTAACCACTAGTTCTGGGGGTAAAAATGACAGCCAGATGCAGTGGTGCACATTTGTAATCTCAGCAATTTGTGAGGCTAAGGCAGGAGAATTGCATATTTGAAGCCAGCCTCCACAATTTAGTGAGATCTTGTCCTAAAAAAAAAAAAAAAAAAGCCTGGTTTTGTAGCTTAGTATAACAGTATAGCAGAGAAAAACAAAAACAAAAAATGTAGTGGTGGAATTAAACCCAGAGCCTTGTGTATGCTACACAAGTGAGCCTCATCCCCATCGTTTTAAAACTTTATTTTATTTTAAAACAGATATCCCATTAAGTTGCCCAGCCTGGCCTGGAACTTTGGATCTTCCTGCCTCAGCCCTCTGAGTAGCTAAGATCGTAGACATGTACCACTGTGCCCAGCTCCTAACATTAGTCTTGTCTTTTTTTTTTTTTTTAAATGGAATGCTTTATGAATTTGTGTATCATCCTTGTGCAGGGGCCATGTTAATTTCTTCTGTATTGTTCCAATTTTAGTATATGTGATGCTGAAGTGAGAATTTATTTTCCGTTTTTTAAATGGGTGCATTATAAGTGTATATATAATAGTGGAATTTATTGTTACATATTTATATATGCCACAATATAAGAATATAATTTGGTCAACATCATTTCCTAGCAATAACATGATTCTTCTTATGAGAAACTTGAAGCTTTCCTACTAAAATCAGGAGCAAGAAACTCACTATTGATTTTTTTGGGGGTGGGGGTATGGGGGGGTTACCAGGGATTGAACTCAGGGGCACTGGGCCACATCCCCAGCCCTGCTTTGTATTTTACTTAGAGACAGGGTCTCACCGAGTTACTTAGTGCCTTGCTTTTGCTGAGGCTGGCTTTGAACCCGTGATCCTCCTGTTTCAGCCTCCTGAGCTGCTGGAAGTATAGGCAAATGCTACTGCGCCCAGCTCACCATTGATTTTTAACATAGTCCTACCTAATGCAGTTAAATGAGAAAAGGAAATGAAAGGTATATGGATTGGGAAAGAATAATAAAACTTTATTTGTTCACAGATGACATGATGTCTATGTAGAAAATGCAAAAAAAAAAAAAAAAAAAACTAGGTATGATGGGGACTTCTAGAACTAGCAAGCGTAGCAATGTTCATGATAAAAGATTAATGAAGAAAAGTCAGTTGCTCTCCTACATACCAGAATGAACAAATGGAATTTGAAATTAAAAACACATTGCCATTTACATTAACATGCAAAAAATAAAAATGTTCAGATATAATCTAATAATAGGTATAAGATCTATATGAGTGAAACTATAAAACCATGATGAAAGAATAAAGAGCTGTGCATGGTGGCACATGCCTGTAATCCTAGTTACATAGGAAGTTGAGACAGGGAGATCTCAAGTTCAAGGCCAGCCTCTGCAAATTAGTGAGAACTTGTCTCAAAAAGGGCTGGAGAGGGCAGGGGATATAGTTCAGTTGGTAGAGTGCTTGCCTTGCATGCACAAAGCCCTGGGTTCAATCCCCAGCACCATTTAAAAAAAAAAAAAAGGCTGGAGATATGGTTCAATATGATCATTGATTCAATCCCCAGTACTGCAACGGAAAAAAAGGAGCAAAGTAAATAGAGTAATGTCCTATATTCTTGGATAGGAATACTTAGTATGGTCAAGGGGTGAGTTCTTTACAACCTGATCTGTAGATTCAGAGTAATCCTAGCATGTTATTTTGTAGACAATGACAAAATGATTCAAAAGTTTATATGGCAAGGCAAAAAGACCTAGAATAGTCAATTCAGTATTGGAGGTGAATAACAAAGTATGAGGACTGATACAACCTGACTTTAGGACTTTACATAAAGCTACAGTATTATTAAGTGAAAGAATAGAGAAATAGCTCAGTAGAACACAAGTAGAGAGTAGAACAGAGTAGAGAGCCCCCAAAATACACACTTGTAAATATAGTTCAGCTGATTCTTGCCAAAGGAGCAAAGATAATATTTGGAGAAAAATGGTCTTTTCAAATGATGTTGGACATCCACATACAAAACAGAGACTATTATCCAAAGTGTACAAAGAACTCTTAAAATGCAATGATAGGAAAATAAGCAAAGACCCAAACAGAAATCTCTAAAGAAGATATGCAGTTGGCAAGTAAGTATATGAAAATATGTTCAATATTATGTTATTAAGGAATTGTAAATTAAAACAATGAGGCAGATGTGGTGGCACATGCTTATAATCCTATCAACTCAGGAGACTGAGGAAGGAGGATCACAAGTTCCTGAGCAACTTAGCAAGGCCCTGTCTCAAAAATAAATAAAAATGGCTGGGAGTGTGGCTTAGTGGTAAAGCGCTCCTGGGTTCAATCCCCAGTCCCAAAAATAAAAAATAAATAAAACAATGAAATAATAAATATTACAAAGTAATATAAGTAATGCTGTGTTAGACAGTATAATATTAGCATGAGAATAGACAATTTTATATCTATTAGAATGGTCCAGATCCAAAATACAGATAATACCAAATCCTTATAAGGACACAGAGCAACAAGAATTTTCATTCATTGCTGAGGAGAATGCAGAATGGTGTATCCACTTTAGAAGACTATTTATGGTTTATTTTAAAACTAAACATAATTCATATTTCATTTTGCAGTCATTATACTTGCAATTTATACAAATATCTTGGAAACCTATGTTTGCACAAAAATCTGCACACAGATGTGTATAGCAACTTTATCCATAATTGTCACAACTTGTTGCACTTTTTTCCTCCTGTTTTGTGGTACTGGGAATGGACACTGGCTTCCAACATGATAGGCAAGCACTCTATCATTGAGTTACATCCCCAGAAAATTGTCACAACTTTGAAGCAACTGAGATGCCCATCAGTCAGTGAATGGATAAATAAATTGATATAGCCAGACAGTGGTATATAACTATGCTAAAAGAAATAAGCTGTCAAGTCATGAACAGAGAGGAACTTTAAATGTATATTACTAAATGAAAGAAGGGAAATTGAAAAGATGATATAATAAGTGACTCCAAGTAAAAGACATTTTAGAAAAGGCAAAATGGGGCTGGGTTTGCGCAATAAAAAGAGCAGTGATTGCTAGGAGTGGAATGAGGGAGGAATGAATAGGAAGAGCTCAGGATTTTTAGGGCAGTGAAACTATTTGGACAATAGATACTACACTGGTGATACATGTCATTATACATTTGTTAAAACCCATAGAATGTATACCAGGAGTGAACCTTAATGTAAATTATGTATGGACTATGGGTGATAATTGCCAATGTAGGTTCACCAGTTGTATGATTATACTATTGTGGTGCAGGATATCTAGAGGGGAGAGAGTGGTGTGTATATTAGAATATGGGGTGTAGGGGAAATCTTTTATACTTCTCAATTTTTTTTTTGTGAATCTAAAGCTGCTCAGAAAAAGTTTGTTAATTAAAAAATAAATCTGAGATTTGGCTCGGTATATGTGGAGTGCATATGGATAGATCAGGCAAGATATGTGTATGGTTGATGGAGCTGGCTGGTAGATTCACGGGGCTTATAATAACTTTGGATATTTGTTAGGGGAAATCCCCCTATATTATTTGAAACTATTATGACCTTTGTTATTAAACTTTTATTATGTAAAAATTTAAATGTGCACACACCTGTAATTGCTGCAACTCAGGAGGCTGAGACAGGAGGATGGCAAGTTCAAGGTTAGGTTCAGCAACTTAGCCCCTGTCTCAAAAATAAATAAATAAATAAATAAGGGCTGTGGATGTAGCTCAGTGGTAAAGCACCCCTGGGTTCTTTACCAAGAACAAGTATACAAGAGTAGACAAAGTAATATAAGTAATGCTGTGTTAGACAGTATAATATTAGCATGAGAATAGACAAATAGATCATTTTTATACAGTGGAGTTCCCAAACCAGACCCATGTATATGGAGATTTGATGATGATGAAGATGGCAGTATCAAATTGTGAAAAGACTGGAATGGTGGTTATAGAACAATGAGAATTCACAGTTGTTGTACTGATAATTTTTAATCCCCATTTTGTACTTGTGGACACTTAGGGCAGAGAGTTTAAATAAATTGCCAGATTTCATTTAGTCAGTGGTGGAAGAGCCTAAGTATAGCTCTAAAACTATGACCTTAACCACTGTATCATTAGATAGTTAATAATTCACTTGTGGTACCTAGCATAGTTAAATCTTATCTCTTGCAAATGGTGTCACTTTCTATATTAACCTTTTCTTTCTTTTTTTTTTTTTTTTTTTTTTTTTTGTGGTGCTGGGATTGAACCCAGGGCCTTGTACATGCGAGGCAAGCACTCTTACCGACTGAGCTATATCCCCAGCCTAACATTTTAAAATCTAAATTTCTTCACTAGACTGTCAGCCTGATAAAGTGAGCGCCTCATTAATAGAATGTCTTTACTTTTTTCCAGAGGATCTGAAGAGGCAAAATGCAGTATTACAAGCTGCGCAGGATGATTTGGGACACCTTCGGACACAGCTGTGGGAAGCTCAAGCAGAGATGGAGAATATTAAGGCAATTGCGACAGTCTCTGAGAATACCAAGCAAGAAGCTATAGATGAAGTGAAAAGGCAGTGGAGGGAAGAAGTTGCTTCCCTTCAGGCAGTTATGAAAGGTAAAGACAAAGATCAGTTCTATGGCTTTCTAAGATAACCAAATTTTAGCAATAAGAATATTTTCACACAGTCTGAGTTCATTTGTGGCTTAATGTGCTGTCATCTTCAAAGATGTACTGTCAGATAAAAGGGAAGTAGGACAGGTGTAGTGACATGTACCTATAATCTCAGCTACTAGGAGGCTGAGGCAGAAGGATTGAAATTTTGAGCCTGGGTGATTTAGCAAGACCCTCTCTCAAAATTAAATTTAAAAGCCAGGTGTGGTGGTGCATGGCTGTAATCCTAGCAGCTTAGGATGCTGAGGCAGAAGGATTGCAAGTTCAAAGCCAACCTTGGCAACTTAATGAGACCCTGTCTCAAAATAAAAAATAAAAAGGGCTGGGGATGTAGCTCCATGGTTAAGTGCCTCTGGGTACAATCTCTGCTAAAGTGCTTGGTTAGCTCATACAAGGTCCTGAGGTCTATCCCCACCACTGCTGGGGAGGGGGGAAGGAAGTCAGCTGTGATACTGTAAATGGATGTATTATTCTGTCTTTAACAGATTTTGTAATAAAGAGTATAATGAGAGTATTATAGAGATAATACATTAAATGAAGACTACAGTTAATTGTTAGGTATAAAGCAGGGCTTAAATATGGGATTTAATGAGTTAGGTATATAATGTTATTGAATAAGGTGTGGGCACAGGGAATGTAATAAACTAGAGAGAGCTGCCATGCAGAAGACAAAGAGATTACACTTAATAGCTGTAGCTGATTATTACTTTTCTGGTCTAGTGTTGCCATGTTGTTTAGATTTTTGTACATGAAATCTTCACTGCACTAAAGGGGATAGAATGATCTGTGAGTTAGAATATCTTTATGGGCTTCTAGTCTGAGACATTTGTTTGAAGGAAGTATTGTAGTTTGGCCTCTATCTCCTTTTGGGACTAATATTGAATTAAATTTTCCACATTTCTGAGAAGATAATGACAAAAATGAAATAACTTCTCCCTGAACCTTTGTGATTGTAGAATAAGTTAACATGATAAATGTGATTCCTGCAGCATCTTCACATTTGTATGTCATTTTTTCCTTAGTGTTCTTTTTGAGAAGACAAACCCTAATTCTGAGTCTCGAGTTATCAAGTAAAGATTACTCTAGGCTTCCTTTAACAAATCTGATTATAGTGGTTTCCTCAAACAGGAGTTAATTTTTCTCATTAAAGTCCAGCAGGTAATCTAGGGCAAGTTAAATTGTCCTGTGATGTCACTAGAGTCCCTAACTTTTGCAGTCCTTCTGTTCCTTCATCCTTGCATGTGGTTTTCAACTTTGTTTTTGCCTCATAGCTCACAGATGATTGTTCTTCCTCTAGTCTGCATCAGAAAAGCAAGTTTTCAAGAAACCACCAACATACACTCCCCTCATACTTTGTTGACCAAGTGTATAGTCACCATAATTACAAGGAAACTGAAAAGTGTAGTTCCTATTTTTATTTTTTGTGGTGTGGTAATCCAAGGCCTCATGCATGTGAGAAAAGCACTGAACTACACCCCCAGCATGAAAATGTTTATTTTATTTTTGTGCTGGGGATTGAACTTAGGGTTACTTAACCATTGAGCCACATCCCCACCACTTTTTGTCATTGTTGTTTTGTTTTTGAGACAGGGTCTTGCTAAGTTACTTAGGGCCTCGATAAGTTGCTGAGGATGGCCTCAAACTTGAGACCCTCCTGCCTTAGCCTCCAGTGTCACTGGGATTACAGGGTGTGCCACCACACCTGACTTGAAAATGTTGATTTTAAATTGGGCACATTGACTTCCTAAACAAAACTTGGTTTTATTAGTAAAGAAGACGGAGTGAAAATTAATAATCAATGTGTCTATCACATAATGTTTTAAGATTACATTTAAATATAAATACTTCATAGAATTTATTTCAGTTAGTAGCCTTGGTTATAGTATAATATTCAAGAAATAAATCCATTTCCTCCACTTCCAGGTATTTAGACATGTTGTAATTGTCTTGGGTGCCTTGATGGTAGAACATAGATTTTGGAGTTGACTTTTGAGTTCAAGCCTTGTTTATTTATGGTTATGAAACATTGGGTAGACTATTTAATCTATCCTTTGGTTTCTCATCTGTTTATAAATGTATGTCATAGATTTATTATGAAGATTGGAGATCATAGCTTAATAAAACCCTTTAAAATTCTACATATAATAACTAAAAAAAAGGAAAACAAATTAAAAAAAAGAACTAGGAATGTTAGCTTCATTTTTGTGTGAGAGTTAATAGATTTTCAGAAATTAAGCATAAGATCTTTTTATGACTACAAAATTTAGTGTACCAATGCTTAGACACGAAATACGTGGTGATGTTTTATAGAAACAGTTCGAGACTATGAGCACCAGTTTCACCTTAGGCTGGAACAGGAGCGAGCACAATGGTCACAATATCGAGAATCTGCAGAAAGGGAAATAGCTGATTTAAGAAGAAGACTGTCTGAAGGTCAAGAGGAGGAAAATTTAGAAAACGAAATGAAAAAGGTACCAAAGAATATATTCATCTATAGAAATATTTGAATCCAGGTACAAGTGCTTTGATGAATATGGTTATAGTACTAGATAATGTGTTCCCCTTCTCCTAGACAATGCATGTGACTCACTCCCTTATTCTTGGGTTATAGTAAAATATTGAAATAAGCCCCTTTTTTCCTACTTTCAGGTAGGTAGATAAGGTGTCATGTTGTATTTGTCTTGGGGACCATAAAAAACATCATATTTCTTTATAAAACAATGCATGTATTTTTTTAAACATTTTTTTTAAAGTTGCCAATGCATCTTAATTTGCTTATTTATATGTGATGCCAAGGATCGAACCTGTGCCTCACACATGTCAGGCAAGTGCTCTACCCCTGAGCTACAAACCCAGCCCTCAATGCATGTATTTTTATAAGCACATATTTCTTTAAAACAGTTTGTTTTTTATTGTGTTTATTATTCGCCACCTTTCTTTGTTAGAATAAAAATTCCATGTTAGTAGAAATCTTTTTTATTTACCTAGAATAGAATCTAACACATAGGTTTTTTTTTAATATTTATTTTTTAGTTGTAGTTGGACACAATACCTTTATTTTTATGTGGTGCTGAGGATCGAACCCAGGGCCTTGCATATGCTAGGCGAGTGCTCTAACTCCAATGAGCCACAACTCCAGCTCCACATAGGTGTTTAATAAATGTTTTTTTTCATAAGGCTCATTGCTTAATGATTGCACTTAAACCAAAGTTTTAGAACAGGTGTCAATTTTCCTTCTTTCTCAGTTTACCTTGGTTCCTGTGTGACAGAATGCTTGAGCATATTACCATCTAATGCCTGAACACAGGGCTACTAAATATGAGACATTTTATCATTGAGAAAATATAAATAACCTTTTGCCCAGTTTGATAATATAAGCTAAGTATTTTTTTATTTATATATATACCTATTTTTAAATATACATACATATTTTGTTATTGGACCTTTATTTAATTTATTTATTCATTTATATGTTGTGCTGAGATGGAACCCAGTGTCTCACCCATACTAGGCAAGTGCTCCACTGCTGAGTTACAACTTCAGTCTACATCCATGTTTTTAAAACCACATTATCTTAAAATTTTCAAAATAAATTTTTGTCAATAGGATCATGATCTTCTATTACTAATCCAAATAATGTACATATTTGTTACTTCTGTAATATGCCACTTTGTTATTTAAAGTGCTTTAATTTTTAAAATAAACTTTGCTTTAGAACCATTTCTGATTAACAGAAAATTTATAAGATAGTAGACAGTTCCTATATGTTCCATGTCCAGTTTTTTTTATTAATTTTTATATTAATATGATATATTTGTCACAGTTAATAAACTCATATCCACTCATTATTACTAAGATACATTCTTTGTATTCAGATTACTTTAGTTTTCACCTAATATCCTTTTTTTTCTGTTCATAGATCTTTGTCCGGGATACCACATTAACTCTTCTTGGTTATTACAGTTTCTCAGATTTTCCTTGCCTTTAATGACCTTTCTTTGATTTTTAACGATGCTCTTTAAAACTTTGTTTACAATGACATCTAACATTTGGAATTGTGAGGTTATATTTGTATTAATAAATAACTATGGGGGCTGGGGTTGTGGCTCAGTGGTAGAATGCTTGCCTAGCATGTGTGAGGCACTGGGTTCAATCCTCAGCACCACATAAAAGTAAATAAATAAAAGGTCCATTGACAACTACAACTAAAAAAAAAAAAAAAAAGATAATAATAAAAAAAAGAAATAACTATGATACATTTTTTACTTTCTCTCACCTTTTCCCCCTACCTCCAAATGATCTTTGTCAAGTGATCCCAAACTAACTGTGAAGATGTTTAAAACTAACATGTCTTTTCCAAACAGTACTTAGTTCAAAATAAAATAAATGAAGATTATAAGGATTTAAAAACAAAGTGAATATGAATTGTTCTTTTCCAGGGGATATGTTTTTTTTTTTTTTTTTTTTAAAGTCCCCTTTATATTTGTGCATATGTTTCCCGGTCCTAAACAATTTGGGATAAATTTTTGCTCATTTACATTGAGTGACTAAGGTTAATTTTCATATTTATTAGCAGAAAGAACTCCAGCTTTTCGAGTCATTGTTTCTCTGTATGTGTGTGTATGTATATATTAAAAAATGAAAATTTAGTTTCTTGTAAGTTTACTAATTTATAGTAATGGATTATTAGTATATTTATTATTATAAATATGTTATTATTATAAATATTATAAATATACTAATTTATAGTAACGTGTCAAAAGAAAAATAAAGAAGGGCTGGGGTTGTCACTCAGTGAAGAGCACCCGAGTTAAAAAAAAAAAAAAAAGGAAATTATGTTTTATTAACATAGTAACCAGGAGTTGAAAAAATATTTATTGTGTGCATTTTCGGTTATATATGAGATACTTACTAACTCAGTTACTCAATTAAAAAATCAATTTTTCTATTTCAAATTGTAAATTAAATATTTGGCAAAACCCTGATTATGACTTGACATTTAAAGTTAGATTCAGTTTAATTTTCTGAATGTCAGTAAAGTGCTTGGTGTAGTTATTTGTAATACTAGTTTTTATGAGTAAGTTGTACCATTTAATTCTTTTTAACCATAGGCCCAAGAAGATGCTGAAAAACTTCGGTCTGTTGTGATGCCAATGGAGAAGGAAATTGCAGCTTTGAAAGATAAACTGACAGAGGCTGAAGACAAGATTAAAGAGCTGGAGGCCTCAAAGGTTGTGAAACATTGAAATCCATCTGCCCTAATGCCATGAGCAAAATTAGAATCATTAAGGGGGAAAAACTAATTTAGACTATGAGTCTTAAAAATCTTGCTTTTGGCGCGCATGGTGGAGCACACCTGTAATCCTAGCCACTCAGGAGGCTGAGGCAGGAGGATTGTGAGTTCAAAGCCAGCCTCAAGCAACTTGGTGAGGCATTTAGCAACTCAGTGAGACCCTGGCTCTAAATAAAATACCAAAAAGGGGCTGAGGATGTGGCCCAGTAGTTAAGCACCACTGGCTTCAATCCCCGGTACCAAAAAAAAGAATCTTGCTTTTGTTTATAATTCAAAAAAACTGCATGGTTGTGAACACCTGTAATTCCAGCTACTCAGGAGACTGAGGAAGGATTGCAAGTTGAGGCCAGTGTGGGCAATTCAGGGAGACCCTGTCACAAAATAGAAGGAGCCGGGCATGGTGGCGCACACCTGTAACCCCAGCAGCTTGGGAGTCTGAGGCAAGAGGGATTGCAAACTCAAAGCCAGCCTCAGCAACATAGTAAGACCCTGTCTCAAAATAAAAAATAAAAAGGGGTGGGGATGTGGTCCCTGGGTTCAATCCCTGGTACTAATAAATAAGTAAGTAAATAAAATAGAGTGAGGGTGGGATGGGGGAGCTGGTGATGTAACTCAGTAGTTGAGTATCTGCCTTGCACATGTGAAGTCCTTGGTTGAATCCCTAGTCCCACCACCATCACCACTAAAGCAAACAAACAAACAAATAAAAGCATTGAGATGATTTCTCTCTTATGGATATTTTAAATAATTATAATAATGATGTCCTATCATAAATTGCTACCTTGTTTCAAATTTAATGTTTATTTTCTTATCAAAATGATTCAATCTCATTAATTTTTTTTATCTTGGAAAATAAACTGTTCAATGTTGACTGTTTTTTGATGCCAGCCCTAGACTTGATCTTTTAACAAGAATGTAACTGTAATAATGACTGACTTTGTTGTCCATAAAGACACACCAGAGAAAATACAAATGGATTGTTGGAAATTTTATTAGGGCCAAGTGTGGTAGTGCAAACATCTAATCCGAGAGATTTGAGGGCGCTGAGGCAGGAGCATCACAGGTTCGAGGCCAGCCTGAGCAACTTAGCAAGGCCCTAAGCAACTTAGTGAGATTATCTCTCAAAATAAAAAGGCCTGGGGATGTAGCTCAATGGTAAAGTGCCCTGGGTTTAATCCCAGTAACAAAAAAATGAAAGTAGAAGTATAGCTCAGTGGTAGAGTGCTTGCCTAGCATGTATGAAACTCTGGTTTGGATCTCCGGGACCACCAAAATTAAAGAAAAAAGTAAAGATTAAAAGTAGGACAGAAACAAATAATGAAAAATGATAACAGCAGAAAACAGGAATATAAAAAAATGGTAATGTATTAGTAATCCTAGTAAATGTAAATTGAGACCTACTAAAAGATTTATCAGTTTAACTGATAAACATAAGTTGATATTGCTTATAAGAGATTCACCTAAAATAAAACCCCAAAGTAAGATTGAAAATAAATACAACTTAGATCCTGTCTCAAAAAGAAATAGGGTATAGATCAGCAGTAGAAGTTCTCTGGGTTCAATCCCCAGAGCCACAAACAAAGAAAAACCAAAATAGAAAAACATACTGTATAAATTCCAGCCAATAGAAAACTGATAGAAGAAGTGTAATATCAAATGGATAGGATAAGGAGGAAAAAACTAATAAAGAGGGAACCTACTTAATAATTCATCAGTAAGATAATTATGAACTTGAATGTGCCTTATGTACTCTTGAAATATGTGAACTAAAAAGTGACAACTACAAGGAGAAATTGACAGTTACAGTAGGCAATTTGAACTGATCTTTAGAGCAAGGAGAAAAAAATATTAGTAGGGCTACAGGAATTTTGAAAAATCAGGATCATAATTTAGATTTAATATACACATCAAATTTAGATTTAATAGTCAAAAAAGAAAGATAATATTTTGTAGAGCATAGTAGTTAAAATCTCAGCATTTAGTAGTGTGGGTGACCTTGGGAAAAGTTACTTAATCTTACTCTGTTTTTCTTTTTACTCAGCTATAAAATGGGGACATTTTATAATACCCTTTATAATACCTTATAAGGATATTATAAGGATGGTTCGAGTTAATATGAACCCTTAGGATAGTATATGGGATATATTATTATTATTAGATACATTATCCTTTTCATGATATATATTAGCATTATGATACATTAAGCTTTTTATTTATTTATTTTTATTTTTTTGTGGTGCTGGGAATTGAACCCAGGGCCTTGTGCATGGGAGGCAAGCACTCCACCAACTGAGCTATATCCCCAGCCCATTAAGCTTTTTATAGTGTATTTTCAGATACATTTTTTCATAAGGTCAGAAAGGAATTGTTAACAAATGTCAAAGAATTGATGTTCTACAGATCCAGTTGTCCAATCCCAGATTATTCAGTTATTCACAATAAAAAAGATAGTCAAAATAAAATGCTTGGAAAAAAGGGGGGAAATCATGGAAAAAGTAATCACAAAACATGTAGAGTGATGGGGATATTTAGCTCAAGAATATTAAGGAAAAAAGAGCTAGGCACAGTGGCGTACGGCTGTAATCTCAGTGGCTCAGGAGGCTGAGGCAGGAGGATCATAAGTTCAATGCCAGCCTCAGCAACGGTGAGGCATTAAGCAACTCAGTGAGACCCTGTCTCTAAATAAAATACAAAACACGGCTGGGGGTATGGCTCAGTGGTCAAATGTGCCTGAGTTCAAACCCTAACCCTAACCCATGCCCCCAATTCCCCCCAAAAAAATGTAAAGGAGAAAATAATAATGGTAAAAACCGAAAGTAAGTGGAAGGAAATAGTACAAGTAAGAGCAGAAGTTAGTGAGATAGAAAAGCAAAAGAATAATAGAGAATAATCAACATATGAGAAATTGGAAAAAGTAATTAGACAATCTCTAATATTAAAGTCTTATCAGGAAAAGTGAAAAAATTTTCTAATCATTAGAAATGAAATGGGACATGATTGCAAATCCTTAGTTAAAAATAGTAAATGCTACAAACAGTGATATACTAATAAACTTGAAAAAATGAAATGAAAAAAATTCTCATGAAATATATTTAGTCAGAATTTTCCCAAGATGACATAGGCAAGGTAAAGTAGTAATTATTGAAGAAAATTAGTCTAGAATCAAATTTTTGTTCTTCCTGCCTCCTCTTTCCAAGACATTAAACTCAGTTGATTTTCCAGGCACATTTTTCAGAATCTTTTGGAAAGAGAATCCTTATATTTTACACACTGTGTCAGAGAATAGAAGAGGAAAAACAATTTCTCCTTTCATTTCTGAGACTAATAGATCCTTACTATAATGAACCAACACATAGAAAGGTAGTATAAGAAAACAAAATCATAGATTTGTCTCAGGAATCTGGAAGTTAAATTTTTTTTTAACATTTGTTAAACTGTTAGGGTAGGGGTGGAAAACAGCCAGACTTGGTTGTGTACATCGGTAATCCCAGTGATTAGGGAGGCCGAGGCCATAGGATTGCAAGCTCAAAGGGCCCATGGGTAATCTAACAAGTCTCTGTCTCAAAAGACAAACAAAAACTGGAGAAGTAGCTCAGTGGTAGAACACTAGCCTGTGTTCAGTCCCCAGTACTGAAGAAGAAGGGAAAAACATTACAACCAAGTAGGGAGTATTCCCAGCAACTTAAGGATGGCATATCATTCTTACATGTATCAGGATGGCGTATTATTGTGATGTACCACAAAAAAAGACTGCAGAAGAGCAATGTTTGTCTTGGGTTCCAAAGGCCTTTGATAAATTTAAACATTAAACAAAGGGCTGTTTATCAAACCTTCAGTAAGCACAGTTAACAAATGTTTAGCAGTGTTGGGAACACTATGTGGAGACCTGTGCTCAGGAATTTTGTTGAGGTTGTTTTTGTGGTCCTAGATGATATAGCAAGGCAACATAAAGAAATGAGAAGAACTGGAAAGAATCTGATGAAACTGATTTGATTGTCTACATAGAAAAGCCAGAAAATGCACAACAGATTGTTAGACCAAGTAAGAATTCAACTAGTTGAAAGCTGTTCCAGCAAGGTCAACATAAAAAAAAAAAAAAAAAAGGAGATGTTTCTATACTCCAGTAATGTCCAATTATAGAATGTAGCAGGAAGAAGGATCCCATTCACAACAGCAGAAAAAACTCTTGATTACCTAAGAATAAACAAAGGTGGGTAAGACCTTTATAGAATACATTATAAATGAAGACCTGTGTGTATACTCCTGATAAAAAGCATTGTAAAGCAATTGGTATACTCCCAGTTTAATCTGTAAATTCAGATTAGATCATGGCATTCCTACAGGGAAATAACAGATCAGGAATACACCCAGCAAAATTTTAAAGAAGACATGGCAGTAGACTTGCTGTACCTACTATTTATTAAGATAGTTTGTCCCTGGTTTCTGGATAAACAAATAGATCAATGAAACAGAATAGTGAGCCCAGAGATAGATTCATATGTCTGTGGAAATTGGTAAGTGGCAGGTGACATTACAAATTAGTGGAGAAGGGTGGGCTGCAGGTATAGCTCAGTTGGTAGAGTGCTTGCCTCAAATGTACAAGGCCCTGGGTTTGATCCCTAGCACCACAAAAAAACAACAGCAAACAAAACCAAGACAAATTAGTGTCGAAGGTACAGATTGTTTGAAATATACTTTTTGCTGGACACTGATGCATACTTGTAATCCCAATGAATCTGGAAGTGGAGGCAGGAGGATTTCAAGTTTGAGTCCGGCCTGAGCAGCTTAATGAGACTCTGTTTCAAACAAAAAGGGCTGGGGTTGAAGTTCAGTGGTAGAGCACTCTTGTTCAATCCTCAGTATAAGGGATTGGGGGCAGGAAGATTTTCAAATAGTTACATGTTCAGAATAAAGTGAAATTAACTTTATACTTCATACCTTATGGAAATTAATTTTGGTTAATTAAAAATCTAAAAGTGAAAATTAAATCTTTAAAACTTTCAGATATTAAAAAACAGTATGGGGCTAGGGTGTGGCTCATTGGTAAAGCACTTGCCTAGCATGTGCAAGGCCTTGGAGTTCACAAATGTGCACACAAAAATTGGGGTCAAAAAGAAAACACTATTGATTATGGACAAAACACTGACAAATTTGGCTACCTTAGAATATAATATTCCTTGTTGAAAGGTCTACAAAAAGTTGAAAAAGAGAAGATGTAGACTGTGAGAAGATATGTATAGCTCCTATTCCTGACAATAGCCCAAATTTATAAAGATTGCCAAGTCCGTGCATGACAAAAGGCCCATTGGCAAAACAGGTAAAGTATATGAATGAGTAGCTACAAAAGAGGAAATTAGATAGTCAAGGAATGTAAAAAATAATATCTGGCTATACTAAGAAATCAGAAAAATACAGATGAAAGTGGGATACCATTTTAACCAGGTTATAAATCTTACAGAATAAATTTGTTACATTCAATTTACTGTTGTAGTGTTTCAGCTACTGTCATAACATCAGATCCCAAGATCACTATTTTGGGGTTCTTGATGTGGGGGAGTCCTTGTTACTTCTTTCTACTTTCTCCTGATACAATATGGATCTCTCTCTCTCTCTCTCTCTCTCTCTCTCTCTCTCTCTCTCTCTCTCTCTCTCTCTCTGTTTTTGTGGTACTGGGCCTCATTCAGGTTTCTATTTCAGTCTTTCAGTGGTTTGTCCTCAGCTATACTATTACTCTGTGTTACCTGGATTTTTGTAGATGTCCGTAAGTTTTTGATGAGTTGTTAGGGTTGTAGAATTCAAAGAAATAAAAATATTATGCTGCTGCTTCCACTATCTTCCCAGAGTCTTCTTAATAGCTTTCAAATATTAGAAATTCACTAATTTTTAATTCAGTTGAAATCTGTATTCTAAGAAGTTAGAGCTGGTAGAGTTAGCAGTTGTATACGGTCATTTATAATGGCTCTTTTGTCTCTTCATTACCATTTGATGATAACAGGTGTCAGGGAAAGCACTTTGCTTTGTTTGGTTAGTGCCTTGTGGTTGACTGACTAGTAAAGCATCAAATTGCAGTGTCAGTAATCATTTTAGTCTCTGACTAGTACAGTGTAATGGTCTAGGAATAAGGATAACTAAAAACAGATAAGCCAGCTGTTTGAAGAAATAGAAAAAGGCTGAAAGTGACCTTGAGTATGAAATTAGATATAGTATAGCCATGTAAAAAGCTAAAAGTTAACTAAATGGTTAGAATTTAGAATGAACAATTTATGTGAAAGTATAAAAAAGTGACTTACAATCCTAGATTTTCTGGTTATATCTATTTCAAATATTAGGCTGTGTTGTTAATATTCTAGGTATTACAGTTTAATTGTTTAACAAAAATAAAGCACTTTATAAAATGATGTGATTTAAAAAAATATTATGCCCTTATGTGATTAGTGGCACATAAGGGCACTTCTTCTCATCAAGACTTCCTTTCTTTTAATTTCCATGAATAAGTATTGGTGAAAATTTCTCCTTTTTATAAATTTAAAATATTTGGAATTACCTTACCAGAAATTGAAGAAAATCAAAGTTACAAGAATATGTTGTCATTTTTATCTTTAAAAATTAGCTGCTATTTAAAAAACTCAATCCATACCTGATGTTACTAAGTATGGGATAAAATAAGCACCTGCATTGCTCTGAAAATGAAAATGGAACTTTTTTGAAAAGCAGACTATAAAACAATTATGTGTAATTTCAGTTGCATATTTATTCAGGTGATGGAATTTTGTATAACATCTATTAATTATGTTATTTTCCAAGTTTTCTTTCATAAGTATGTATTTGTTTTAGAATTAAAATTATTAATGTTAATTTTGTATATACATAAATTTATGTAAAAGTAAATGTAAATTTTTTCCAGAACTTACCTTTTTTTATTTTTTTAAGTACTGGACATTATACTTAATGTAGAAACTGTTGTAAAATTTCAGTTTGATAGATGCATCATCTTTCAGGTTAAAGAACTGAATCATTATTTGGAAGCTGAGAAATCTTGTAGGACTGATCTAGAGATGTACGTAGCTGTTTTGAATACTCAGAAATCTGTTCTACAGGAAGATGCTGAGAAACTCCGGAAAGAATTGCATGAAGGTAAATGTATGTTCTAAATATTTTTATTTCAGTCTTGAAGATAACTATGTTAGCAATTTGATATTAACTAATAATAACAAATTTTGAAATTCCAATTCAAGCTGGGCACTGTGGCACATATCTGTAATCCCAGCAGCTTGGGAGGCAGAGGCAGGAGGATGGCAAGTTCAAAGCCAGCCTCAGCAACAGTGAGGCATTTAACAACTCATTGAGACCCTGTATCTAAATAAAATACAAAATAGTGCTGGGGATTTGGCTCAGTGGTCTGTGATTCAGTGGTCTAGTGATTCAGTTTAAGCTTTGTGGTCAATTTGAATGTTCTTATGCAAAGCTGAAGCTGTGACAACTACTAAAGGTCCTTGGATTGATAGTGCTTTTGTGTTCCTCCATAACTTCAGCCATAACTGTACAAGGTGTGAGCTCTCAGCAGAAAGATAATAAGGCTGGAAATGTGTGCTTATACTGCTTTTGCTTGCATACCCTGTTTGATGGATGTGAATTAGCAAAAGTGAGAATGCGATTGAGAGGGCAGACAATCTATTCTGTGGGCCTTATTAACATTCCTTTTTTTTAAGCAGTACTGGGACTTAAATCCAGGGTCTTAGACTTGCTAAGCAAGCACTCTTTCACTGAGCTATATCCATAGCCCTCTTTGTTTTTTATTTTGAGACAAGGGTCTCACTAAGTTACTCATGCTGGCCTTTAATTTGTGATCTTCTTGTCTCAGCCTCCCGAGTTGCTGGGTTACATGTTTGCACCATTGTGTCCAGTTTAACATCCTTTTATTTTTTCCTAGTTGTGGATATTGAACCCAGGACCTCCTGCTTGTTGGCAAGCTAACCCCCAGCCTCCACCCGCTTTTTTATTTAAATGTTTTTAGTTGTACATGCAGCGACTTTATTTTGTTGATTTACTTTTATGTGGTGCTGAGAATCAAACCCAGTGCCTCACACATGGAGGCAGGTGCTTTACTGCTGAGCCACACCCCAGCCACCACCCCCAGCCCTTTTTGGAATTACCTTACCAGAAATTGTTTTACTATTTATTTATTTTTGTTTTATTATTTATTTATTTATTTTTAACAGGCCTGGGGATTGAACCCAGGGGCACTCTACTACTGAGCTACACCCCTAACCCTTTTTTTTACAAAATACTTATTTTTCAGTTTTCGGTGGACACAACATCTCTATTTTATTTTTATGGGGTACTAAGGATCGAACCTAGCACCCCGTGCATGCCAGGCAAGCGTGTTACCACTTGAGCCACATCCCCTGCCCAATTCCTAACCCTTTTTAAACTTTGAATTTCTTTTCTTTTCTTTTCTTTCTTTTTTTTTTTTTTTTTTTGAGAGAGAGAATTATTTTTTGGTGGACACATATCTTTCTTTGTATGTGGTGCTGAGGATCGAACCCGGGCCACATGCATGCCAGGCGAGCACGCTGCCGCTTGAGCCACATCTCCAGCCCCCCCTTTTTAAACTTTGAGACAGTCACACTAAGTAAGTTGCCCAGGCTGGCCTCAAACTTGTGATCTTCTTGACTCAGCCTCCATTGTAGTTGAGAGTAGTTGTAGATATATAGTTGTAGATGTTCATATCTATACACTCAGTTAACATCCCTATTTTTTTTTTTTTTTGGGCACCTGGGACTGAACTTGGGTACTTGGCCACTGAGTCACATCCCCAGCCCCATTTTGTATTTTATTTAAAGACAGGGTCTCACTGAGTTGCTTAGCGCCTCACAGTTGCTGAGGTTGGCTTTGAACTCTTGATCATCCTGTCTCGTCCTCCTACGCTGCAGGGATTATAGGCGTGCGCCCGGCAGTAACATCCTTGTTTTTAAGGGACTATTTTGGATTTTACTAGTCTTGTAGGAGAGTGACGTATACATTGACTCTGTATTTTCTAAATCAGGTATGGAAGTTTCTAAAACTTACAAATGAGCTAATTTTATACACTAAATAACAAGGTCTAACAGCAGATTTAATAACTGCTTTTTTTCTTTTTGTACTGGGAACTGAACCCATTTAGCCTTTTTATTTTTGTTTAGAGACAGGGTCTTGCTAAATTGCTGAGGCTGGCCTCAAACTTTTGATCCTCTTGCCTCAGCCTCCCAAATTGCAGGAATTATAGGTGTGCTCCACCATGCTGGGTTTAACTACTGTCATTTTGAAATAGTGTTGTGCATAAATGATACATTAAGAGGTCTGCTGGATTGGGGATATAGTTGGTAGAGTGCTTGCCTTGCGTGCACAAGGCCCTGGGTTCAATCCCCAGCACCCCCCCCCTAAAAAAAATCTGCAACAACTGTAGTACAGATAAAAATATCTATGATTTCTAATGATGGTCAAGTCATGGTTTTTCTTCTACTGTATTGCCTAGACTTTACAATGAAGGAAATGGTGAATTTCAGTTACATAATATTGAAAATAAAGATTTTGTTTTCCTTATCCTAGTATATGGATTCCTTGAAATCCTAGACTTGTTGCAGCTTATACTAGCAACATTTTAATGTGCAGGATTTGGAGTGTGTTGATAGAATTCTAACAGAATTTAAGTACATTCAGTGCTATGGAAAACAGAGTCATAAATAACTTAGCCATATATATTTTTTTCCAAATAGTGGAATGCTAAAATGATATAAACCTAAAAAATTATTTCAGAAAACATTATGAAAATAACCCAAACTTTGAGTGGGTCTTTGGCCTTCAGGACATACTTTTCAAATATTACTACTGTTACAAGCATACAGATAACCATACTGTCAAGGGGTTTCCAAAAGAAGTACAATCTTGGTTTAAACTTTGTATCCCAGCTCTTTTAGAATAAGTTGTTGAGGTTATCAAACCTTCTAATATATCTGAGACAAGTAATTGAGAAATTATAATGAAAATGAGGAAGGGATAAGAGAAGTAATTTTGTTCTAAAATGGCTACAAAAAAAATAGTGTTTTTAAGTGAAAGAGAGAAAAGTTGAGCAGCAGTTTAATTTGCTGCCTAAATTGGGGGAATTAGATATGCAATCAAATTAATTTAAGTGCCTGTTTTAGGTACTGTGCTGGGAAGTATGTTAGGATATAGCAATGTCACCAACAAAGATAGGCCCAATTCTTTTTTCTTAGGAATAGATGAGTTTTTTAAAAGAAATTATTCTTTAATTTTTTTTCTTTTTTTTTTTTTAGATGGAACTCTCACTGTGTTTTCTAGACTGGTCTTGAACTTCTAGGCTTAGGTGATGTTTCCACCTCAACTCCCCAAGTAGCTGGCACTATAGCATGTCCCATTGTGCCTGGCTGAAAAAAGTTATTCTTAGTAGAGTTTAGCTTGTTCTTTTTTTGTCGTTGTTTTGTTTTCTTTTATTAAGTGAAGTTTTAAGAGAGGGGTGAATACTTGACAGGAGTCTGAGGGGAGTATGGCATGCAAGGCCATTTGCATGTGGTACAGCTAGTTAAGGAAGTAGAAGAGAGTAGTTCAGCGCGATTAGGATACAAGAGAAAATGGGCAAAGTGAAATATTGGAACAGTAGACATGGACTAGATCATGGAGGTCTTATGCTCAGGATGTTGAACTTTATCAGATCGGCTTTAAAGAGCCTCTTCAGAGGCTTTTATTTTTTTTTTTTTTTGGTACTTGGGATTTAACCTAGTGGCAGTTTACCGCTGAGCTACATCCCTAGCTCTTTACTTTTTGAGACAGGGTCTCATTATGTTGCTTAGGGCCTTGCTAAGTTGCTGAGGCTGCCTCAAACTTGCGATTTTCCTGTCTCAGTTGATTTTTAAGTAACAGCTTTATCAAGATGTAATTTACATTCAGCCTCTTAAAGTGTACAATTGAATTTTTTTCTTTTGAGAGTAAAGTAAGAATTTATTTTTGAAACAGAAAGTGGAGCACACATAGGAAGGGGTCCCAAGAGGGTTGCCCAGTGGTTTTTAATATAGAATTATATGTCATCAACCACTATCTAATTCCAAAACAGTTCATTACCTCAGAAATCCTTACCCATTTGTAGTCATTCACAATTTCTCTTTTCCCATGTCCCTGGCAATCACAAATCTACTTTTTGTCTCTAGGTTTTCCTGTTCTGACTTTTCATTTGAACAGAATTTTGTAATATATGATATATGCCCCTTTATGTCTGGCTTCTCTGAAGGATTTTAAACTGGGGAGTCATATCATTTTTGAGTTTTAGAAAGTTCAGTTTAAGCTGGCACAGTGGTGCATGCCTGTAATTCCAGCAGTTTGAGAGGCTGAGGCAGGAGGATCCCAAGTTCAAAGTAAGCATTAGCAACTTAATGAGGCCCTGTCTCAAAATAAAACAAACAAACAAACAAAAGAAAAGGGCTGGAGATGTGGCTCAATGGTTGATTGAGCATGGCTGGGTTCAATCTCTGGTACCAAAAAAAAAAAGGTTTCGGTTTAATAGCAGTGTGGAGGATAGGAAAGAGAGAGCAAAGACCAATCTAAAGGCCAGCTCAGGAAGAATGAAAATGGGACTACCATTGAAGTTGCCTTAAATCCTAAGGGCTGGTCGAAGACAGAAGCCAGAAATCAGAAGATAGATGGGGATACGAAGTCAGAAATATGATTCTCTCAGGTTTCTGACTTGGGTGGTTGGGTGGATGAGTGGATGGGTAGATAGTGCTTTATCTATTGATAAAGATAAACATAGATAGATGTTTTCAAAGTAAGATGGCTGAGCTGATGGTATCAACAATGTATATATTTTACAATTTTTTTTTTCTTTTACTTATCCTAAGGAGGCAGAACTAAATGGGCCCAGGAAGGATTCCTGAATGACAGATTTATCAAAACGTATTAAGCATATTTAGGAGTAGTTACCACACATGGGCCTTTAGAACAACATTTGCCAAAGTGTATTCCCTTCATTTATTTAAACTGAACTGTAAAAATTGTTTTTATTTGTTTATATTTTTGTGATACTGGGGATTGAACCCAGGACCTCACTTATGACAGGCCAGCCTTAAACTTGTAATCTTCCTGCCTCAGCCTCCTAAACTGCTGGAATTATAGGTGTGCAGCCCTCATGCCCAGCATATATCACCTTCTAAGAGAAAATACATATAATGAAGACCCTCAACTCAAAATCCTGCTGTAGTCTTTAACAATTTACTTAACCCAGAATTTCTTAAACTTAAATGGACACAGAAGTCCTTTCTTCATATGTTCTTGGCACACACCTGCCATATTCATCTGTAGATTGCCTCTTGGGGCCAATCAAGAACACACATATAGATAAAACAGACCACTGTTCTGGTCTAGCAGCCCTATGCTAAAGAAATTTTCTTCCATTAAAATTCAGTGTTTTTGATTGGGGTTCCTAATAGTTTGCCATCTCTTGGAGCAAGAGCGACAACAACATAACCAGTTAAAACATACATGGCAGAAGGCCAATGACCAGTTTCTGGAATCTCAACGTTTACTGATGAGAGACATGCAGCGAATGGAGATTGTGTTAACTTCAGAACAGCTCCGACAAGTAGAAGAACTAAAGAAGAAAGATCAGGTGAATACTAGTTTTGTAGGATTTGCTTATGTTGTTAATTACAGCACCCCTCCCCCGATTGCATTATTGTATGATTTTTTTTGTGTGTTGATTTAAGCTGGAACAAGGTAATGTGTACCACTTTATTATCATCATTGCCATTATTATCGAGTGCTGGGAATGGAATCCAGGACATTGCCCATGTTAGGGGCAGCTAAGCTGCATGTACTTGTTTATAGTTTTTTGTTTGTTTTGTTGCTTTTTTCTTTTTTTGAATGCCACTTAAAAAAAAAAAAGATAATAGCTGTGTTTGAGGAATTTTATTTTTTAGCTTCATATATCTCCTTATCTCAGAAGGGAGAAACTGATTTATAAACGATCCTCTTCGAGATTGCAGGATGTGGCAGTGCCTGTTTCTGAGAAATCTTTGTCTGCAGTGCTGTCTTTTGGTGACTTTGTTCTAAAAGCCTGATTAGAAGATGACAAGATGGGGATGGAAAAACTGAGTGATATGAAAGATAGTTGTCCAGGGTGCTGCAAAGTTTCTCCTCATTATTTAAAAATAATTACTTATATTAATAATTATTCATATAATTACTTATATGAATAATGCACAAATGCATTTTCATGTTGAAAGTTGCTTATTTAAAATTCAAAATGAAAGTCATATGAAGTGATCAAGGTGAAATCCCTCTCGATACCTCTTTTCCAGAAATAACTGCATTTAGCAGTTTGATAGTTTCCCAGATCAATTCTGTGTGTTTGTTAGCATATAGTTAGGGTGATTCCTTCCTCTGCCCCAAATACTTGGATCATAAAAGTATTTCTTCCATAGCTTATTTTTTCATAAGCATCATCTTGGATATATTTTCATACCAGAGTTCTATCTCATTAACTGGCAGCAAGTATGTATCATAATTTAATATTTCTCCATATGGACATCTAGATTTCCACCCCCCCCCCTTATTTTGTCATCTTAAGTAATGCCATAGCTAATCCAGACTCATGGATTCAGACTCATTTATCTTGTGTGACAGCAGTCACACAAAGGGTTAGCCTAAGGGTTTAGATTCTAAAATACAGATTTTGTCAAGCCTTTCTTGCTGCTCATTGAAACAGTCTAAGCTTACTAAGATCGTGGTTTAAGGCCATTATTAACATATCCTATACCATATTGTATACATGCACAGATATTTCCCTAGGTGGCTATATAAAAGTTTGCATTGATTTTCTAGGTATTTTAAGAAGTATTTTAAATTGCCTTATGTGACTTAGGTTGGATTTTACTTACTTATTTATTTAGGTACTAGAGACTGAATCCTGGAGTGTTCTGCTACTGAGAGATACATCCCCATCCCTTTTTAGTATTTATTCTGAGACAGGGTCTTACTAAGCTGCCCAGGCTGGCCTCAAACTTGTGATCCTCCTGCCTTTGCCTCTCAAGCAGCTGGGATCACAAGCATGTCCCACTGTGCCTAGCTAAATTTTGTTTTGCAGAAGTTTCTCTTTTAAATTTCTTCTTTTTCGTTAGCATGGTATTGCATTTCTGTAATCCCAGCAACCCAGGGGCTGAGGCAGGAGGATCAGAAGTTTGAAGCTAGCCTCAGCAACTTAGTGAGGCCCTAAGCAACTTAGGAAGACCCTGTCTCAAAATAACACAAAGGGATGGGAGGGCTGGTGTTGTGGCTCAGCAGTAGAGCACTTACTTTGCACATGTGAGGCACTGGATTTGATCCTTAGTACCACATAAAAATAAACAAACAAAATAAAGGTATTGAGTCCATCTACAACTAAAATTATATATATATATATTTTTTTTTTTTTTTGTGTGTGTGTATGGGGTTGCTGGGGACTTAGCTCAGTGATAAAGTGCCGCTGGGTTCAATCTGCAGTATCATTCAAAAATAAATTTCTTTTTTATCACTTAATTCAGACTCATTCATCTTGTGTGACAGCAGTCACACAAAGGGTTAGCCTAAGGGTTTAGATTCTAAAGTACAAATTGTCATGCCTTTCTTGCTGCTCATTGAAACAGTCTAAGCTTACTAAGATCGTTGTTTAAGGCCATTATTAACATTTATTGAGCTCTAACTATGTGTTTATGTGCTAGCATGGTGCTAAGGCTTTATATGTAAAGCTTTATCTCAAGTGGTTGTCAGAAAACAGCAAAACCGTCCATACGAGGTAGGCACTACAGAACTGTTCTTATGTTATAAATGAGGAAGCAGGCTGTGAGAAGTAATGGCAGCTCTGAGGTTTGAGCCAATTCTGATTCTAGAGTCTAAGCACTTAATCATTGCCTCTTTCCTGTGTCCCTCACTTTTTATGTACCTGTCCACTTTTCAGACACATTGAATTATTCAGCATTCCACGATAAGCCTGCCTTCCCAGGCTTCTTTGTTTTGTACATGCTTCCTTTCTCCCTGGAACCCTTGCCTACCTTCTCTTAGGCAAGTGGCAAGCTCATCTTACTGATCTTCCATGATCCAGCTGAAGTCTTGCCTCCTTTAGGGCTCCTTCCTCGATCCCTCAAATGAAATCAATCTTGTATTTCTCCTGCAGAACGTTGTACCTCCTTGTATTGTAATTGTGTGTTTGTCTCTCCTTACTAAACAGTGTTTGGGGGAACCCAGAAGGTATCTTATTCACCTTTGTTGAATGAATTTCTACATCAACTTTGATCATTGTTTTTGTATTTTATACAAATTTTTATGTGTTTCTAATGGGTATGTAGTGTCATAACAACTTTTTTCCTATTTTCTACAATAATCAGAAGGAATGTTCTATGTAAAAAAAAATCTTTTTTGATCATTTGAAGGGAGAAGTTAGTTTTCTTTTGCTTTACTTTCATATATATGCTTTTCTTGAAAGCTGTTTTCTGATATTTTTCTTTGTAGCAAGGTTCTTATTTTGTGCTTGCAGTTTTAAAATATTTTGTCATGACCAGAGGCCCCTAAATATTATTACAAAACAAATAAGCTTTAAGCGTCCAATTTTCTATTGGTATAAAGCTCTTTGTTCTTTTTTATTTGTTTAGTGTTATTAAAGAACTGTGACTTGTTAAGATTACCTTGATAAATGTTTTTTCTTCCTTTTAGGAGGACGATGAACAACAAAGAATTAATAAGAGAAAGGATCACAAAAAAACAGATATTGAGGAAGAAGTAAAAATACCAGTAGTATGTGCTTTACCTCAAGAAGAATCTTCTGCCCAGTTATCAAATGAAGAGGTATAGTGAATCTGTAATTAAAATTTTTGCATTAGTCAGGCACAGAACGTGTCTGTAAGTCCCTGAACTTGGGAGGCTGAGGTGGGAGGATAACTTGAGCCCAGGAGTTGAAGGCATCTCAGAAAACAAAAATACTATATCAGTGTCACATACGGTTCACTTACTCAAACATCAGCCAATTACATTGTTCATATTGGAAGTAAATAGCTAGAAATTAGATAAAATAATAGTATTTTCTGTTGGTTGCTTAGAAAGTATTATAGGTAGCACTATCTGAAATATGTTGGAGTTTCATTCACCCTATGAAATAATTTTTTTACCAGTAATTTCAAAATTTGATACTTTAGAATCTTTAAGTGACGTGTATAAAAATCTTTTTTGAAGTGAATGCTGTTACTCATACTTGGAGTTTGTTTAAAGGAGATTAAAGTGTGGAAACATTTAGCTTCCTGTAGCACATGTATGAGTTTTAACTAGTACTAGGATTATTTTTTTTTTTCCTTGTGGCACTGGGGATAGAGCCCAAGGTGCTTTACCTCTGAGCTACATCCCAAGACCTTTCTAAATTTTATTTTGAGACAGGGTCTTGCCAACTTGCTGAGGCTGGCCTCAAACTTGGAATCCTCCTGCCTCAGTCTCCCAAATCACTGGGATTACAGGAGTGCACCACCACATTTGGCAGAAATAGGTCTTTAGTGCTGAGAATAGAGGGTGAAGTTTGACAGATTGTGGTGAGGCCTGGTAGAACATTGCAGATGTTGAGAATGGATATAGTAGAGAGTCCCAGAGGTGCAAAGTGTAAGATGGTGTTCTTGTAGTCTCATCATCTCTCACTTGCAGTGTCACAAAGACCTCCTCATTGGATTTCTTGCCTTCAGCCTTTTCTACTCCATTGTACACTTGCATCGTTGTCAAATTAATTTTCTTAAGTGCAGCTGCATTCAGGCCACTCCTTTACTTAAAAACCACCGCTCATGGGGCTGGGGATGTGGCTCAAGCCGTAGCACGCTTGCCTGGCATGCTTGCGGCCTGGGTTCGATCCTCAGCACCACATACAAACAAAGATGTTGTGTCCACCGAAAACTAAAAAATAAATATTAAAAAAAAAAAAATTCTCTCTCTCTCTCTCTCAAAAAAAAAAAAAAAAAAAAAAAACACCACTCAATCCCAGTATGTATATCACTGAATACAGATCCTTCAATGAGAGGATTGAAATTCTTCATAATAAGGATTCCATTTTGGCCACATTGGTTATTGTATTGTGCTACACTCTGTATTGCATGATGTTTCCTTCATGTGGAATTCTTTTTTTATTTTTTAAATTGTTTTATTTGTATTAATCAGTTACACATGACAGTACAATGATCTTGACATACATTTGAATCAGATGGGGTATAATTTCTCATTTTTCTGAATGTACAGGTTACAGAATCACATTGGTCATGCAGTCACGTATATACCCACAGCAATAATAAAGTCTATTTTATTCTGCTGTCCTTCCTTTCCCCCCTTCCTCTTCCCTCCCCTCCCATCACTTCTCTCTACCCAATCTAATGTGACACACTTCTTTTTTTTTTCCCCTCACATCGTCATACATGTATTCTGTATAACAATGAGGGTCTCCTTCCATCTTCCATGCAATTCCTCTTTTCCCTCCCCTTCCCTCCCACCTCTCTTCCCTATTGAGTGATAATCTTCTTCTCATGCTCTTCCTCCCTACCTCATTTTGAGTCATATATCAGAGAAGACATTCGGCATTTGTTTTTTAGGGTTTGGCTAACTTCACTTAGCCTAATCTGCTCTAATGCCATCCATTTCCCTGCAAATGCCATGATCTTGTTATTTTTTAGTGCTGAGTAATATTCCATTGTGTATATATGCCACATTTTTTGTATCCATTCATCCATTGAAGGGCATCTAGGTTGGCTCCACAGTTTAGCTATTGTGAATTGTGTTGCTATAAACATTGATGTGGCTGTGTCCCTCTAGTATGCTGTTTTTAGGTCTTTTGGGTATAGTCCAAGAAGAGGAATAGCTGGGTCAAATGGTGGTTCTATTCCCAGCTTTCCAAGGAATCTCCATACTGCTTTCCAAATTGGCTGCCTTCAAGTAGAATTTTTGTCTTTCTCTGCCTTTCTTTCTTTTTTGCTTCCCCCACCTCCCCACCATTAGAGATTGAACCCAGGGCCTTGCACATACTAAGCAAGAGTTCTACCACTGAGCTATCCCTAGTGCTTCCCTCCATCTTTCTGAATGTTGAAATCCTTTTACTCATCCTTCAAAGCTCATGCTGATATTTTCTCTTTAATTAAGGAAAATGTTTCCCTTATTTCCTTTAGGAGAAAAAGTAAGTTCTTAGCTTGGCTTTCCTAACTGAACATCCCTTCAATTCTTAATCCCTGCTCTCATTTCACTACAAACAGACCTGTCTGCTTGCTGTTCATGTTTATATGCCTTGTTTTTACTGTCCCTGCTACTTAGAATTTTGTACTCAGAGGGGCTAGAGATGTGGCTAGTTCCAGCACTCCAGCCCTTCTGAGTGTGAGGTCCTGGATTTCATCCCTAATACCAAACAAAAAAGAATTCTTTGCACACCTGCTCAACCTTAATTCCCAGTCTAGTGAACAAGTATCAGTTAAATTGGGATAAAGGGCTGGACACAGTGGCAGATACCTGTAATCCCAGCAGCTTGGGAGGCAGAGGCAAGATGATCACAAATTCAAAGCCCAGCCTCAGCAACTTAGCAAGGCCCTGAGCAACTTAACAAGATCCTGTCTTAAAATAAAAAATAAAAAGGGCTTGGGATGTGACTCAGATCCCTGGGTTCAATCCCTAATTTAAAAAAAAAGGGTGGTGGGTGAAATATTTTTTTCTTTGAGAGGCATCACATTTCTCTGTAGTTTAAGGATTTATTCTGATTCATGTATGATCTACATCTTGGTGGCTTATATTTTCATGATTATGGATAGTTTAATGTTAAGACTTTAAAAAATATCTTCATAGACACTGAAAATTACAATGTAATTGTTTTTGCACATTCTTCATTTTGGAACATATACTGAGAACTACTTGGCGGTATTGTGCTGTGTGTTTTTTAAATAGTTAACTCCAGGAGAATTTCTCAATTTTGGGATATAGCCAAATATTATGTGGTTTTTGCATCATGTGGTTATCTACTCAGGAATGTTTGAAAATCAGGAAAACAGGAAAGGGAAATTTGCTATGATTTATGATAAAGTACTTTTCTTATTTTTGCTTATGTCTTAACAAATCTGTATGACATTGTATATATACTTTCTAACATTTGAAATACCTTTTAGATTTTCAGATGAGTTTGAATTTTGAGTATACTTTTTTGTGTTAAAAGTCATGATGAGGGCTGAGGATGTGGCTCAAGCGGTAGCACACTCGCCTGGCATGTGCGTGCGGCCCGGGTTTGATCCTCAGCACCACATACAAGGAAAGATGTTGTGTCTGCCGAAAAAAAAAAAAAACAATAAAAAAATAAAATAAATATTCAAAGTTCTCTCTCGCTCTCTCTCAAAAAAAAAAGTCATGACGATTTTACTTTAGTCAGTAGTTTAAAATTAATATGTAATACTGTGGAGACTTAGATTTATTGCTAAAGACATTTGAAATTTATAGGACCGTACATATTCTTTAACCTGATGCTTATAATATGCTTTTCTCAATACAAAAATAATATGGAAATACTATGGAAAATTTGGAAAGTACAAGAAAAGGTCATGAAAATCCTGTTACCCAGAGATAACCTTACCTCTAACATTTTTGATGTGTGTCTCTTCTTTCCCTCTATTTTCTTTTTCAAAGATAACATAAAAGTTTCTATTTGTATTTTTAAAACATATTTTATATTACAACTACATAATAGTTTAGATACATTTTCCTCCCACTTAAATGTACTCTAAGGTTTTGGCACATCATTGTTTTCCAAAAAAAAGACATTTGATGGTTGATAGAATTTCAGCAATGTAAATATACCAAAATTCCGTTAGTCAGTTTCCAACTAATTTGTGCCCAGGTTTTAATTTATAAAGGTGACTAGGTGTTAACATGGAGAGGCCAATGTCATTAGAAGTTGTTTAATTTTAGTTCCTCCCCCCTCCAAAAATTGTGAATTGAACCCAGGGTTCTTACATGCTGGGTAAGAATTCCTTCATTGAGCTCAAAATTCCCCTAGAAATGAGAGGTGCAGCATGACTTGTAGGACCTCATTGGGAAACACCAGAGCTGGTCTGGAGGCAGAAGGAGCAAAGGGAAAGCATGGACCACAGTCATTGGGGTTTCTTAAGCAGAGCAGGGCAAACAGTACAGGACTGGCTAATTTGAATGATTCCCATGGACTTTGTAGTTTATGGGGTCTCTTTCATTTGGTTCCTATCTGTTCCTGGGATGATTTAGGGCAGGGAAAGTAGTGGCTTGGTATGGGAATCAGATAAAGGAGGTGGTTAGAGTATGGTTTTGGGATTGACTGGTTTACTTATGAAAGGTATGTTATAGTCAAGTGAATTGTCTATTATCTTTAGGCATTAGCTGACTCTGGGAGGCACAGTCTCTCTCTAGTCATCAGGGCCTCTAAGACACTAAAACATCATGAAATATAGGAAATAAAAAATGTGATAATTAATCATCAGGTTGGTTCTGTTTTTTTACTACCATGAAGTTTTCATTAAGTAATGCTATTATATATATTTTTTCCTTAGGCAAAAATCAGTATGGATATATCTGATTATTTTCATAGTATGTTTTCCCCCCTCCTTACTGGTGCTTGAACACAGGGCCTCATACATGCTAGGCAAGTGCTTTACCACTGAGCTATATTCCTGTCCCTTTTCAAATTTTATTTTGAGAAAGGATTTCACTAAATTACTTAGGCTGGCCTTGAATTTGTGATCCTCTTGCCTCAGCCTCGTGAGTAGCTAGGATTACAGCTATGCACCACCATGCCTGGCTGAAGAAAAAATTTTTTGTAAGCTACCAGAATTGGTTCTTGTTCTAGTTTTTATTAGGTTACTTATTTGGGGTTTTCAGCATCTGTTTCAGAAAAGTAAAAATCTTTGAAAATAAAGAAACGGAGGAATTAACATAAAAGATGCCAATTTTTTACTATACCAAGTGGAAATATTTTCCTAATTAATTAATTAATTAATTAATTTTTGTGCTGGGAATTGAACCCAAAGGTGCTTTACCACTGAGCCACATCCCCGGCTCTTTTTTATTATTTGTTGTGTGACTGGGTCTTGCTAAGTTGCTTAGGGCCTTGCTAAGTTCTGAGGCTGGCTTTGAATTTGAAATCCTCTTGCCTCAGTCTCCCAGGGGAGAGAACTACTAAACTATATCCCTGGCCCTTTTTATTTTTTATTTTGAGACAGGATTATGCTGATTTGACTAGTCTTACTAAGTTGCTGAGTCTGGTCTTGAACTTGTGATCCTCCTGCCTTAACCTCCTAAGTCATTGGAATATGGGCATGTGCCACTGTGTCTAGCTTATGTACCTGCTTAGTGCCCAACATATTTAGATACTGAATAATGATTAAATGAAGGTTGTGTTAATGATTGTCACGTGTAATGTGGTAAAATATGCGTAGTGTATGATATATTTTGAAGATACAGAACATTGTCTAATTTGGCAATATCTCTTTTCATATTTCAGGAGCACTTAGACAGCACCCATGGTTCTGTTCATTCCTTAGATGCAGACTTGCTGTTACCATCTGGAGATCCATTTAGTAAATCGGATAATGACATGTTTAAAGATGGACTCAGGAGAGCACAGTCTACAGACAGCTTGGGAACCTCGGGCTCATTGCAGTCCAAAGCTTTAGGCTATAATTACAAAGCAAAATCTGCTGGAAACCTGGATGAGTCGGATTTTGGACCACTGGTAGGAGCAGATTCAGTATCTGAGAACTTTGATACTGCATCCCTTGGGTCACTGCAGATGCCAAGTGGGTTTATGTTAACCAAAGATCAGGAAAGAGCAATCAAGGCTATGACACCAGAACAGGAAGAGACTGCATCCCTTCTCTCCAGTGTTACCCAGGGTATGGAGAGTGCTTACGTGTCCCCCAGTGGTTACCGCTTAGTCAGTGAGACTGAGTGGAATCTCCTGCAGAAAGAGGTGAGTTATTCATGATCTGTTCCTCTTATTTAGTCTGAGGGACATTACTGTAATTCTGGGATTTATTGGTCATTGAGTAGATAGTCCCTGGAGTCAATGCAGGTTTGTGTTTCCAGCAAGTAGGTGTTAATCCAGATTATCCAGTACCTGTCATAGTCTGCTTTGGTTCTTCCTGCTGCCTGTGAGAGAGAAGGGTGCTAACCAGCTATTGGTGTTGATTGTGAATTTCTCCCCCTGAGGTCATACTTCAGAAGCTGGGACAACCTTCCTAACATTACTAAGTTAGAATAGCTGAATTTGTTTTGAAGTTTTCTTAAATCTGAGTGTATTTCAGGATTCAGTTTGTCTTTCCTTTAGGACTGAAATGCAAATGCTTATCATTGATTGATGCAGAGTAGTGGTTTAAGGAGTAGGTAGAAAATATGGGAGAAAAAAGGAAGCAAACTAATAAGAAGTCAGACTTTAATAAACTTTAATTTTCCTCCTCAGGGTATTTGCAAACTCAGAAAATTAGAAGATAGAAACTTAAATATGTATTGGCATAATGCGTTACAGATTACAAAGCCCTTTTACTTACCTCATCTCTTTGAATTTTCTTATCAGAATGAGGCAATCAGGGCATGATTGTCCCCAGTTTCCAGATGAGGAAATTGGCTCTGAGAGATCAAGCATTGCTTAAGTGTTTCCCTTGACCTAGTAGCAAAACCTGGGTTAGAATCCTGGTTTTCTGAATTCCAGGGCTTTCCTTTGCTCAGGGCTACTTCTCTTTAAAGAAGTGCTTGATAAGTAAGTGGAACAGCCTGTTAAGCCTGAAAGAAACTATTCTTGGCCTCATGCAAAACATATGTGAAAAGGTGCTAGTTAATAGTTTCACACCTATTTCATAAGTGGAGCTGGTGAAATGGGGAATTGGCACTGTTTGTGTTTTCTGCCTTTTTTATTGGTCCGGTTTTATTGATTTAAATTATGAGTGCTGCGGTGTAGCATTGTCTGCTTGCTTTGTGTTTTCCTCAAATATGGTGTTTTGTGGTCCTCAGCCTCTTGTTGATGTGTTGTTTTCCTCCTTTTCCTCTTATACTTGTACTGGAGATTATGACTTTTTAGAATTATAGCTTAGTTGGTGGAGTGCTTGACTCCTATGCATAGTGCCCTGAGTTCAATCCCCAGTATCACCAAAAAAAAAAAAAAAAAGTGTGACCTTGAATTGAAACTCTTTCTGAAAGTCCATGGAGAAATTGTTTATTCTGTACTATACTTTGAGTAACATCAGTAGAATACTATGCATGTATTCCTCAAGTATGTGATGAAGAATTATTTTGTTCTGCCTGATAAAAAGTAATTTTGGTGCCCTTCAGGTACATAATGCTGGAAATAAACTTGGTAGACGTTGTGATATGTGTTCCAATTATGAAAAACAGTTACAAGGAATTCAAATTCAGGAGGCTGAAACAAGAGACCAGGTGAGTTTCATTTGGATATGCCAAATTGGAGCTGTTGTAGTCTTCATTAGAGGTACAGAATTACCCCCCATTTGCTTTAATGAAGCATATCTGTCTTGTTAAATTATGAAATAATCTGGCACATACAGTGGCAGTTAAATTTCCAGTGGGAGTCCCTTGGTGTTACCTGTGTTTTATTAATGTACCAATACTATTTGGATCACCTCAGCTCTTAGAGGAGCACCCTCACTCCTCTCCCACCCTACCCTTTCCACCCACTGTCTACACTTGATATTGGCATTGATCTGGAATACTTCATGATATGAAGACTAAGGACAGAAGAGGTTGAACATGGCCTCTGTAGAACAAAAGCTTAATTGAATGTGATTAATCAGAATTTGGAATCTTCATTTCTTATTGCCTACTTCTTGGCATAAATTTGTTGAATTGATTAAGGTTAATTTACAGGGTCACAGAGATGGTAAATTTGGAATGCTGAAATTGACAGTTAAGTACTTGTCCAAACACAGTGTTGAATGATGAGTACCTTGATACAATTTAGGAAATAATGTAGAATTTCATGAGAGTGGATTTGTCGAAAGTATATGTAAGGAAAAGATTATTTTTCTTCTATTTCTTAACTGACCTTTGGTTGTTTTGAACATTATTCTCTTAGTCTTCAAAAGAACTTTAAGCAGGGCTGGGGTTGTGGCTCACTGGTAGAACAATTGCCTACTATATGTGAGACACTGAGTTCAATTCTCAGTACTATAAATAAATGAATAAAATAAATTTCCATCAACAACTGAAAATAAAAAGAACTTCAAGCAAATTAGAAGGGTGGTTTAATATTTTCAAATGTCAGCTGGGCACGGTGGTGCATACCTGTAATCCCAGTAGCTTTGGAGGCTGAGGCAGGAGGATCACAAGTTCAAAGCTAACCACAGCAATTTAGTGAGACCCTGTCTCAAAATCAAAAATAAAAAGGGGATGGGGATGTTGCTCAGTGGTAGAGTGCCCGGGGTTCAATTCTCAGTACCAAACAAATAAACAAACAAAAATATACATATATTTCCAATGTTGTTGGCATTGAGTTCTTCCATATATGCTTTTTTTCTTAAATAGTTCAAAGGTAAATTTCTAAAGGTATTTGCAAAACTAATATAGTTTGTCTTTGGTAGTGTAGCATGGGAATGGGCTATCTTGGGTTCCTTAGCCATTTCCATAAACATTCACTGATGCCTCATCTACATCTGGCATTATGCTGGGTCCTGGTGATTCAGATGCAGCTAGAAGAAAATTTCAACCCCCGTGAAGCTTTTAGTGTTGCGAACCAAAACAGTAGTTCAATATAGTTTGTTCCTGGAGAGGTACACATAGAAATTAAGGAGGGCATCCACCTTAACCATGGGTTCAGAAAGGCAACATTTGAGCTAAGTTTTTGTAGAGCCTGGGTAAAAATTAGTTGGGAAAAGAAGTGGTGAAGGAGGGGCTGGGATTGTGGCTCAGCAGTAGAGCACTTGCCTAGCATGAGCGGGACCCGGGTTCAATTCTCAGCACCACATAAAAATAAAGGCATTGTGTTGTGTCCATGTACACCTAAAAATAAATAAATAAATAAATTAAAAAAAAAAAAGAAGTGGTGAAGGAGAGATAGGGAGTTCAGGGAGAAGAAAGAGGTCTAGAGGAAAGAGTTACGAAAGAAAAGTGTGTGTTCTAGGAAGTGTCTGAGTGGTTCTGTGGCTGGGCATGAGGGTGTTTAAAGGAACCCTAGGCCAGAATGAGATCACTAAGGGCCAGTGATGGGAGGGGTTTAAATTGATCAGAAGGCTTTTGGGAGGCATTCATGTGCTTTTAAGTAGAGAAATTATTGTATTTCAGTTTTGTAAAGTTTATAGTGTTCATGCGGATTATAGATCAGAGGCAGAGGATAGAGGAGAACTAGGTAGTTCATTGTTAGGGCTGAGAGTGTCCAGAAGAAAGGCAATTTTCAGGTGAGATGTATGTGAAAAAATGACTTGTTAACTGTAAAGCACAGCACAGTTGTCACTTGAGGTCATTCATCTCATTTATTTCAGAATGACAAATCTTATGGTGTTTTTCAGGAAAAAATAGATTGAAAAAGAGTTTTTGCCTTTTTTTGTTTTTTAATTCACTAAATAATTCTGGACTTGTGATGTAGCTTAGTAGTAAAGCACTTGCCAATATGTGCGAGGCCCTCCATTTGATCCTTTTCACCAAAAAGAAAAAAAAAAACCTAGTTCTCCCTTTTAATTGACGTTTTTAATTACACAGGTGAAAAAACTGCAGGTGATGCTAAGGCAAGCTAATGACCAGCTGGAGAAGACAATGAAAGATAAACAGGAGCTGGAAGACTTCATTAAGCAGAGCACTGAGGACTCAAGCCATCAGGTAAAAGGGGTTTTAGATTGTAACCCATAGGAATGACAGGGTAAAAATATAGTCATGTTTCTTTTTTTTTTCTTTTGGTACCGGGGATTGAACTCAGGGGCACTTGACCACTGAGCCACATCCCCGGCCTTATTGTGTATTTTATTTAGAGACAGGGTCTCGCTGAGTTGCTTAGCATCACTAAGCTGCTGAGGCTAGTTTTGAATTTGTAATCCTCCTGCCTCAGCCTCACAAGCTGCTGGGATTAAGGTGTGCGCCACTGTGCCCAGCTAGTTATGTTTCTTTTGCCCTTAATAATCAGTTAACATCAGGGGGCTCTGATTCTCCTTCTCCCCTTTGTTAGTTATTATGTGTTTATGCTGGGGATTGAACCCAGGGGTTCTCTACTACTGAGCTACATCCCCAGCCCTCTGCCTTTTTTTTTTTTTTTTTTGCCAAATTTAGAGACAAGGTCTCACTAGTTTGCCAAGGCTGACCTCAAACATTTGATCCTCCTGCTTCCACCTTAGAATAGATGGAATTAAAAGTGTGCAGCACTGTGCCCAGCTTTTTATTATTATGATTTTTAGATAAAACATTCCTATAAATAATCCAATAACTATATCAAGCATATCACAAATAACATCTTTGTAACCATCCCTTTGATCAAGTTGAACATTAGCCAGTATCCCAGAAGCCTTCACTTAAGCTCCATCACTTACAGCCTCCTACACAGAAGTAACTGTTGTCCTAACACCATTAGTTTTGTCCATTTTCTGATTTTTAAAAAGAGACATAGTAGGTATTCTTTTGCATTTATCTTCCTTCACTTGGCAGGGTATGAAAGTACTGCCTTGATGCATGTAGTGGTTATTTTATTTTTTGATACCGGGGATTAAACTCGGGGGCACTTAACCACTGAGCCACACCCCCAGCCCTTTTTAAAAAATATTTTATTGTTTAGAGACAGGGTCTCGATGAATTGCTTAGGGCCTCACTAAGTTGCTGAGGCTGGCTTTGAACTCATGATCCTCATGTCTCAGCCTCCTGAGCTGCTAGGATTATAAGTATATGCCACTGTGCCTGGTGGATTTTCAATGTCATGTGGTTGTACTATTGAGTGGATATACCATAGTTTATCTGTACTAATGTTGATGGACATTTTAGTTGTTTCCAGATCTGGGATATCATGATTAATGTTACTTTGAAATTTCTGTATAGGGTTTGAACATGTTTCTTTTAGGTCTATATCTAGGAGAAAGAATATCTGGTTCAAAATGCTCAAAATAGCCAGACACAGTGGTGGATGCTGGTAATTCCAGCTACTCAGGAGGAAGGAGGATTAAAAGTTCAAGGCCAGCCTTGTCAATTTAGCCAAACCTTGTCTCAAAAAAGAGAGAAGAGGGAAAAAAAAAAAAAAAAAGCTGGGAATTTAGCTCAGTGGTAGAGTATCTCTGGGCTTAGTTTCTAGTACTGCAAATAAAAAAGGTCAAAATATGTATATTCACCTTTAGTAGATAAAAATACCTGTCTGTTTTCCAAAGTGGTTATACCAGTTTATACTCCCACCAAGGTCTTGAAAAACTTCATCTTATTACTTTAATTATAGTCATTTTGGTGGATGTGTAATGAATGATATTTCATTGTGGCTTAGTTTGCATTTCTTTGATGACCACTGAAATTATTTAGCATTTTTTACATTTATTGACTGATGGATAGTGTGTGTGTGCATATACACTTACGAGAGAGAGAGAGAGAGAGAGAGAGAGAGAGAGAGAGAGGGAGGGAGGGAGGGAGGGAGGGAGAGGGAGGGAGGGAGGGAATCCTGTTCAAGTCCTATGCTCTTTTTTCATCTTTTTTGTTGGTTCTTGATTTGCTTGGTGCTTGTTATATGATCTCATCAGAGCCTTTTGATTATATGTGCTGCATACATTTTCTACTCAGTAGCTTATGTCTTAAATAGTACTCTGATGTGTAGAAGTTCTTCATTTTAATATACTCAGATTTATTGATCTTTATGGTTATTGATTTTTGTCCTTAAGTTGTTGATGGACCTTTATCTAATTTATTTATTTATATTGTGGTATTGAGTATTGAACCCAGTGCCTCACACATGCTAGGCAAGTGCTCTACCACTGAGCCAAAACCCCAGCCCTGTCCTGATTTTTAAAATAATCTTCTCTTATACTGTAATTATGAAGATATTTTCATATTTTAGCTTAATAGAAGTTGCATTGAATGAAGTTGTTTATGTTTATGTAAAGAATTTATATGGAATTGGTTTATACATACATGCCACTATCTATTTGATGTAGGTAAGGGTAAAATTTTATTTTTTCACATATATAGCCAAAGGAACTGGGATGTAGTATGTACTTAGTATCTTGTATAAAGATGGGTTCAATCTCCATAGGTACAGGTAAATAAACAAAAATAAAAAATAATTTAGGTAGTCAGTTTGTGTACTGTGTTGTGAAAATATCATCTTTTCCCCATTGCCCTGCAAGGTCATCTTTATCATTTATCAAGTGTATATATGTGTGGGTTAATTTCATGACTTTGTTCCATTGGTCTGGTTTTGTGCCAAATTCTATACTGATTTATAATAAAATTTTATTTAGTTCTTTTTTTGAGAGAGAGCTATCTTTTCATTCATTTCAAAGCATTTACCTTTACCTCATGAAGCTTAGTTATAATAGCCACTTCAATACCTTTGATAATCTAACTTGGATCATTATGGTTTGGCATCTGTTGATTTTCTTTCCTCTTGAGCATTGGTCACATTTTTCTTGTTCTTTCTGTGTCAAATTTATTTATAGTGTCTTGGGAATTAGGAATATTCTATTATGAGACTCTGGGTTCTGTTAAAATCCTTTGGATAATGTTGATGGTTTTGTATTTTTTTGTTATAGGAGGTAGTCAACATGATTGGATTCAGTGCCCAAGTTCTCTCTTTTACTTATTTATTTTAATTTTTTATTTGTTCTTTTTAGTTATACTTGATAGTAGAATATATTGACATACATATATGAAGTATAACTTACCATTTTTGTCATTATACATCATATGAGTTACATTGGTTGTGTATTTGTATATGAACATAGGAAAATTATGTCCAGTTCATTTTACTGTCTCTCCTATTCCCATCTTCCCTTCCTTCCCGTTCATTCACCTTTTTCTATTCCAGTGAACTTCTACTCCCCACTCCCTTACTGTGAGTTAGCATTCACATATCAGAGAGAACATTTGGCCTTGATTTTTGGGGGATTGGCTTACTTTGCTTAGCATGATAGTCTCCAGTTCCATCTGTTTACTGGCAAATGCCATGATTTCATTCTTCTTTATGGCTGGGTAATCTTCCATTGTGTATATATATTACATTTTCTTTATCCACTCATTTGTTGAAGGGCAACTAAGTTGGTTCCATAGCTTAGCTGCCGTGAATTTATTTGCTATAAACATTGATGTGCCTGTGTCACTGTGGTATGCATATTTTAAGTCCTTTGGGTGTATGCCAAGGAGTGGGATAATTGGATCAAATGGTGGTTTCATTCCAAGCTTTCTGAGGAATCCCCATACTGCTTTCCAGGGTGGTTGCACCAATTTGCAGTTCCATCAGCATTGTATGAGTGTACTTTTCCCCTGACATTCTTGCCAACATTTATTTTTACTTATATTCTTGATAATTGCCATCTGGTTGGAGTGAGGTGAAATATCAGTTAGTTTTAATTTCAAGTTCTCTTTTAATTTGTTTGAATTGGTAGTTTCTCTAATGCGTGTTCAGTTTTCCAAAGTCTTTGTTATGCTGCTTTGGGTCTGGTCTTCTGTGCCAACTCACAGGTGAGTATAGGACCATTGCTGGTTCATATTCATAATTTGGGGATCCTTTTTCTAGCTCTCATCTCTCTAAGATTATCCCCATGCTGTGTGGCTCACAGAGAGCCTGTTCTTGGCATCGTGGCCAGAAAGTATTATCTCCTATCCTGCTGCAGTTCACAGCTAGGACTGCATTCAGATTGATGCAGTGAGAAAGTGAGGTAAAAAGAGCAAGTAAACAGGAAACTCTTTTCTGTATAAATTGCTTTTTCTGGTTTTGATTTTTTTTTCTTCTCAATCTTTCTACTTTTGCCTCTTTTTCATGGTCCTCAGTAATGGCTTTTTATATTTTTATCCATAGTTTTTAGTTGTAATCAGTGAAAGAAAGGTCTTAATGGCAGAGTCCATCTCAGACAGCACCAGAAGTCTTGATTCTCAGAGGTAACTTTTTCTTTCTACTTTCTTACAAGATGGACACTTTTGCCAGTATTAGAATTCTAATTACTTATACTATTTTCATAAGCACTTTGAGATTATTATTCCATTGCTTCTGGCTTCCATGTTTCTGATGAAAAGCCAGCTATTGGTCTTATTTTGGCTTCTTTAAAGCTAAATGCATATTTTTTCTAGCTATTTTAAAGATGTTCATTTGTCTTGTTTTTCATTGTTTTACTTAGCTACACCTGGGTATATTTTTCCTGTTTGGGTTTCACAGTGTTTCTTGGATCTCCACGTTGATGTCTTATATCATAACTGGAAAATTCCCAGCATTATCTCTTCTTAAGAGCTCATTTTTTGTTGAACAGTATACAAAGTGAAGTTCACAAATCTCAAGTGTATAGTTTGATGAATTTTAACATGTGAAAGATATTACCAGGATCATCATCTAGATCAAGATTCAGATCATTTCTCATACACCTCATGCCCTTTCTTGGTCAGTAAATACTCCACCTACCTGCATATAGAGGTGGCCATTGTTATGAATTTTGACACTGTTTCAGTTATTTCTTGTTCTTGAACTTCATATAATTGGAATTGTATAGTGTATAGCCTTTAGTGTCTTGTTTCTTTGCTCTTAATCATGTATTTTCATCCATATTCTGTGTTAGCAGTTATTTTTAATACTTTGAATATTCTCTTATATTGATAAAACTGAGGGACTTTGGGTTTTTTCTGATTTTTGATGTCAAGTTTTCTATGAATATTCTTGTACATGTTTTTTGGTACACATGTGGGCTCGTTTCTGTTGAATACATCCAGAATTTAGGAGTAAAATTACAAGGTTATTGCATAGGCTTATTTTTCAGCTCTACTAGATATTTCCATTAGCTGTTATTTCTTTAAATGTTTATATACATATTAGACTTTCTCATTTCATCCATGCACCTTTTAACTTCTATATTTTCCATTGTATTACCTTTGTTTGTTTTTTTCAAATGTATTGTTTTTAGTGCACTAATTTTTTCTTCAAATGGATCTTTTCTGTAAACGAATCCTTTAAATTTATCATTTGAGTAACTTATTTTTTTCAATGTATTATTTTCCATTTGGTTACTCTTCATTAGTTCTCTGACAGTTGCAAATTTTGTCTTTTCAATCTTTAAATAAGTTTCTAATAATTTACATATCTGGTATTGTAGACCTGTTTCTTTTGTCTGTTTTTAAGTATATTTCTTCTGTAGTTACATTTGAGTGCTGCATATTGTATGTTGAAAAGTTATTGAAATAATAATAAAGCCTACGATGATGTCATTTTCCTTATGAGAGGGAGGCCTCGTGGTATTCAAAGTGCTGAATCACTTTAATCTAATTACAGGAATTGGGATTATATATATAGTTTTTTTTTTTTTAAACTTTGAGACAAGATTTTGCTGAGTTGCTTAGGGCCTTGCTAAGTTGCTGAGACTGGCTTTGAACTTGCAATCCTCCTGCCTCAGCCTCCCAAACCACTGAGATTACAGGCATGCATCACTGTGCCTGGCTTATATATAGTTATGAAGGTTAGATTATTTAAAATTGTTCCCTTTCCCTAGGATGTGGGCCTCTGGGAACCCAACCCAAGTGTGGGATGTTTACCCCGGGGGTCCCTTTGCTTGATATGTCCTGGGCTCTTCACTTTTGCTACCCTATCCTGGGGTTTTTAAACATCCTGCTCAGCTTCTGAGTGTCATGTCTATTTCTTCTGAAGTAGGTACATGCTTCTAGAGAACTATTTCAGATACTATACTCTCCATATGTCCTCAGCCTGGTCCTTAGCTCTGAGATTTTTTTTTCTTTGTTAGTTTTCCAGTGTCTTCAAGTAATATAATTTATAATTTCATACAGTTTTTCTGATTCTCAGGTAGGTTAGTTGGTTCATATTCCAAAATCTGCCACTATAAGAATTCAGACAGTAATCATTTTAAAAACATGTAGACAGATTATTTCCATTTTTAAGTCATCAAAGTCCCTAAGAACATTAAAACTAATTCAAAGGTGTTAATTCAGTGATGTTAATTGTGTAGGTATTGCCCTTCAGTATTCCATCTTAGAAGATTGTAGCTAGTTCAGAAAAGATTAATTTTTTTTCTTTGAAATGTATACCTTTTGTGTGTGGAGACAGCTCCAATTTTTTATTGATTTTTAAAAAAATTTTAGTCTTTTTTTGTCTTTTTAAAAATTTTTATTTTTTATTGAGTTTTTTAAATAAGTGACAGTGGAATGCCTTACAATTCTTATTACACATATATAGCAAAATTTTTCATATCTCTGGTTGTATATAAAGTATATTGACACCAATTCATGTCTTCATACATGTACTTTGGATAATGATGTCCATCACATTCCACCATCCTTGCTAACCCCCTGCCCCTTCCCTTTCCCTCCCACCCCTCTGCCTTATCTAGAGTTTGTCTATTCCTCCCATGCTCCCGCTCCCTACCCCACTATGAATTAGACTCCTTATATCAGAGAAAACATTCAGCATTTGTTTTTTTGGGATTGGCTAACTTCACTTAGCATTATCTTCCCCAATGCCATCCATTTACCTGCAAATGCCATGAAAAAATTTTAGTCTTTTAAAAACTGTTACGTCACTAGTTCACTTGGTTTCACATCTGTCTAGAAAGCCATATAATGCTGTTTGGTCATGGCAGCACCTTGGGTTATCTGAAAGGTTGGTACTTTATATATAACACATGAGCATGTGTCTGTTAAAAGGAGAGATAGTCACCACGGACCAGTAAAATATTCATTCTGAACCCAGAATAATCAGAAGATGGCACTGTTAATTTCAGAATATTTAATTTGCTAACTGTATATTTTTCATGTATACATTTTGTTTAAGATCTCAGCACTTGTCCTAAGAGCCCAAGCATCAGAAGTCTTACTTGAAGAGTTGCAGCAGGGCTTTTCCCAGGCAAAGAGGGATGTTCAAGAACAGATGGTAAGTCAATATTTTAAATACGTGTTACATACATTTATTCCTTGTCCATCTTTAAATCATCCAACGTGACTTTAACACCCTGTTCAAAGTGGTTACTGTTATGTTCTACAGAGCCTATGGGATGAAAGTAGTAGACAAAATGCTGCAAAGACATCTTTCCTTTTTTTAACCAACCTCACCCTTCTCCTCAATCTCTCATCTTTATTTAACACAATTTATTTTTCTGTTTTTGGAAACTTAAACACAATAAAGTGTGGATCAATGTTTAATTTTCAATTCCAAATACAAGCTAAAAAATTGAAATCTCTCATGAGTTTTAGTTGGTACAGCTTTTTGAACAGTCATTGTGCTTTTCCTGGACAGCTAATTTACTTTGAATAACTTCAGTAATTTTGTGGGGATTATGAAAAAATATATATTGTGCCTATTGTGGATTAGGGGAACTTTCTGAAAGCCATCAATTCTGAAAGGGATGAAAGCAGAGAGCTTTAAGAACAAGGGTTGGCTGGAGCCTTTGCAAAGTAGTTCCCAAGCTCAGGCCTCCTTCATCACAAGCCTGGCTGTATTTGCCTCATTCATCCTTTTTCTCCAAGTTGGAATCCTGCATCTGGTAGCCTGAGTAAATTATGGCAGAGTTGGTCCTGCTGGCATGACCATACAAAGCTGCTTCTTACTCAGTTCATCTAGGGCTGACAATTTATTTTTTCCCATATTTATTGGTGCATAATTATACATAATAGTGGGATTCAGTTACATATTGATACATGCATTGGCCAGTATTTCTCCAGTCTCTCTATTCCTTCCTTTACTCTACTGGTCTCTCTTAGATTTTCATGAGACCCCTGCTCCCCACTTTCTTTTCCTTTTTAGTTTCAGCCATGACTGATTTAAAAAAAAAAAAAAGGACAGAAACAAAAGTCTGTATGTGGAATGGTAATGATTTGTTTTTGATTGGCATTCAGCCATTGTCTGGAATGCACTTGGAGCAGATCCCTGAGTCCTGGCCCTCTTGGCTGGGAAGACCCATCCTAATCATTGACTGGAGAGTTCAAATTGATTCTCAGATCAGAGAACACAAAATAACAATCAAATAAATGATGACAAGGTTTCCTGCTGTGGTCCCCTTGCACCTTCTTCTTTCTTGTCTTTTGGAGGCCCTCTTCCTTTGCAGACACTTTTCAGGTTGATTCCACTTTAAACAAATGTGTTGCAGGGTGACATTGGAGAATTGTTGGAATTAAGGTTGAGGTCTTGTTAACTCTAATCTTTTTATCATTTTCTCAAAATTATCTCAAAATTAGTTCTTATGCTGAGAGAAAAGCTCAATCTCTCAGACCACTGCAGAGTGACTATAGTAGGTCTTAGGAATCTTAATATTTTCCCCTAACATTTTATTTTGAAAAATTTCAAACCTGCAGGGAAGTTTATGGAATCAACTCCTGAGATACCTTCATGTTAGTACACCAGTTGCTAATCTTTTGCTACTTCAGTGCATTTGCTGTATCATTTGTGCTTATGTATGTTGTGGTTTGTTTCTGCTACTTATTTGGAATTGAGTCATAAACATCATGATACTTGTAAATTCTCAATATTCCTAAGATGTTCTACGTGACCATAATACTTATTACATTCTTTTTTTTTTTTTTTTTTTTTTTTGGTGGTACTGGAGATTGAACCCAGGGCCTTGTGCATGTAAGGCAAGCACTCTACTAACTGAGCTATATCCAGCCCTCATTACATTCTCAAAGTTTAACTAATTGTCCCTAATATTTCTTGATTGATTGATTGATTGATTTTTTGGTGTGGTGGTTGTGACTTTTTTTTTCTTTTTTTCTTTTTTTTTGGTTCAGGAACCAATCAAGGATCTCATTGCATTTTTAAAAAATATTTATTTTTTAGTTGTAGTTGGACACAGTACCTTTATTTTTTTTAAATTTTTATTCAGTGCCGATTATCGAACCCAGGGCCTTGAATGTGCTAGGTGAGCACTCTACCGCTGAGCCACAACCCCAGCCCCTACATATTGCATTTTGTTATCATGTTACTTTAGTCTCCTTTAATCTAGAACAGACCTCCCCCTTTTAATGACCTTAATGTTTTTGAAGAGTCCAGTCCAGTTGCCTTGTAGAATGTTTTAAGCTAATTGTCTTGCAGAATGTATTTCTATCTGCTTCCATACATAATTATTTCAGTTTGTGTTTGACTTATTCTGATTTTTTCCTCATGATTAAGTTTAAGTCAGACATTTGGGCAAGAATATTACCTAAGTTTATAACATCATGAGGCACATAACGATGAGTAGTTCCATTATTAGTGATGTTAAATATGATTAATTGGTTAAGGTGGAGATAAAATAATTTCAGGCTGCATCAGTATTGCTATTAACAGTTAACTTACCAAGTAAAATTCAACATTTCTTTGTAGTTGTTTCTCCCCTTAGAATGTATACAAGGTAAAGGATTCCAGTTTGGGTACTGTGTTCAGAAGTTACATGAGTTGAATTTTCTTTTTGGTTATATTATCAATTTGATACATAGTTTGTTTTGTACTTTGTTTTGTATCTTTGTTTCTGTTTGTACTACATTTTCATATGTCCACTTTTCTTTCTTGATTACTTTTTTAAAAAAAATATGTAGCCTGGTTAAATGTGTATACTCTTCTCTTTCCTATCCCTTTTACCCAATTTCTTTTTTTAAAAATATTTTTTTTAATATTTATTTTTTAGTTGTAGTTGGACACAATACCTTTATTTTTTTTTAATGTGGTGCTGAGGATCAAACCCAGGGCCTTGCACGTGCTGAGCGAGCACTTTACCACTGAGCCACAACCCCAGCCCCTTTCACCCAATTTCTATCTGCTCCCATACATAATCATTTCAGTTTGTGTTTGACTTATTCTTCTGTTTAAAATTTTTTTTTTTTTTTTTTTTGGGTACTGGGGATTGAACCCAGGGTGCTTAATCATAGAGCTACATCTCCAGCCCCCATTTTTTTTTTTAAACATGCCAACCGCACACAACTATTTTTTTTTTATAAAAGGGAGAGAGGAAGAAAAAAAAAAAGAAACACTCATTTTATTCTTTTTATTTTTTCATACTCAAAAGGTAGTAGGATGCTAATATTTAGTTATAAATGAATGGAAAATGATCATAAAACACAGGTGATTGTAGCCTAAAGAAAATAAGAGCCAGGACTGGGGTTGTGGCTCAGAGGAAGAGTGCTTGCCTAGCATGTGTGAAGCACTGGGTTCATGCCTCAGTACCACATAAAAATAAAATAAAGGTATTGTGTCCACCTACAACTAAAAAATAAATATTTAAAATAAAAAAAAAAACAAAATAAGAGCCGGTGGAGCTTAACCAAAATTTGTCTATGATTTTGACTGCCTATATCTGCAGCCTGTTTGTCCTTCAGAATGCAGCTCATTCATCACCTCCTCTTCCTTCCCCTAATTAGGTACCCCTTTGTCCTTTTATTGCTCAGTATAGTTTTTGTTACAGCACTTGCTTTGGTATACTTGTCTTTCTCTACTTGACTTTTAGCTTTTTCAGAGCAAAGTCTCTCTCTCTCTCTCTTTTGTCTTTACATTCCCTATGGGCAGAAAAACATCTACCACAGAGTAGTAGCTGCTGAATAAATATTAGATGAGTGAGTAATCTACATTATGTATGCCCTTATGGCAAATGACTTAGTATTAAAAATTAGCAGAAATGAAATACTTTTGTAGTACAATAACTTCTACTCAAATTAGCTAGAATAACTTTTATATTTATACAAATTAATATGAAATATCTAAAATTATTTTACACTTGAGTAAGTGGAAGAATATAAGCATATTCTGTTTTAAGAATGAGCTTCTCAAGGGCCATGTTAACTGAGCTTAGATCCTCTTGATGGCTTGCAGCATTGGGACTGCTGGGACATTCACAGTGATCCTAGATTTGAACAGACATGCATGTAATGGAAGAGGAAGATACTGCTTTTTATTTTGCTACACTTCCTGTTGAATACATGCCCTAAGGACAGGAGTTGTCTTAGAGCACATCTCCATTTGATGCTGTCTTTTTCTTCTCTTTCTTCTCTTCCTTTTCCTGGATATTGAACCCGGAGGTGCTTAACCACTGAGCCACATTCCCAGTCCTTTTCAGATTTTTAATATTTGAGACAGGGTCTCACTAAGTTGCTTAGTACCTCTTAAATCTCTTACCTCAGCCCCCAAAGCTGCTGGGATTGCAGGTATACGCCACTGTGTCCAGCTCTCAGTCCTTTTTATTCTTTATTTTGAGACAGAATATTGCCAAGATAATCTAGTCTTGAACTTGTGATTCTCCTGCTTCTGCCTCCCAAGTAGTTTGGATTATAGGCCTGTTCTGCTACGCACCTCCATATAGGCCTTGATTCTATTGGTAACTTCCATTGAGCTGGAGATCGTGGTCTTCTGTAGCCCAGAGAGATGGGGGCAAGGGGAAAACCTCATTATTTTTGAGTTATTGATAGAAATATGGAAGAATGAGCTTAGTTCTTTGTCTCATTGCCCATCTCCTTGTTGAATACAAAAGCTGCAATCAGAAAAAAAATAATTCTTGAGTTGCTCTTTCTAAGTTTTGCCGAGCTTTATTACACACCCCTCCATCCTCAAATCTCATTGGGTTTGGCCTTATTTTTCTCTGGTCTGGCTATCACTAGACCAGAATTACTTTTCTGGCTGTGATTAGTATCTATTTCTATTTCAGGCAGTGCTGATGCAGTCACGGGAACAAGTTTCAGAAGAGCTGCTGAGGTTACAGAAAGACAATGACAGCCTCCAGGGAAAGCATAGCTTACATGTGTCCTTGCAGCAAGCAGAAGACTTCATCCTCCCAGACACGATAGAGGTAGTGTATTTCCTGTGTGATCCAAAATGTAAACAAGTGTGTTTTTTGAAATGGCTATAAATTCTTTTTTAAAACAACTTTATTGAGATATAATTCATTTACTAAACAATCTAATCTTTTTAAAGTATACAATTCAGTGTTTTCTAGTATATTCATAAATAAGTGTAGCCACTATGACAGTCACTTTTAGAACATTTTCATCACCTAAAAACAAACATACATAAAAAAACAACAAACTCTTACCCTTTAGCCATCACTCCTGTTCCCCCTCTCCCCCAACATTAACCAACTACTAATTTACCTTCTATCTCTATAGATTGCCTATTCTGGCCTTTCATGTGAATGGAATCATATCACATTCCATAGTATTTTGGGTCTGACTTCTTTCACTGGGCAGCACTATTTATTTCTTCAGTGATTGAATAAAACTCCATTGTATGAATGTTTTATCTGTTGATGGACATTTGGGTTGTTTCCATTTGGGGACTGTTACAAATAATGCTGCATAAACATCCACATGCAGAGTTTGGTATGGCCATGTTTTCATCTCTCTGGGTATATACCTTGTAGTGGAATTGCTAGGTTATGTGGGAACTCTGTTTAAATCATTGGAATCTAATTAAACTGTTTTCTAAAGCGGTGGCACAGAACTATCTTGTCTTCCCATCATCAGTGTGTAAAAGTTTGGATTCCTCCACATCCTTGCCAACACTTCTTGTTAGTTTTGATTATAGCCAACCTAATGAGTTTGAGATGGTAATTCATTGTGGTTTTCATTTGCATTTCCCTAATGACCAGTGGTAATGAACATCTCTTCATGTGCTTATTGGCCTTTTGTATATCTTCCCTAGATACATGTTTATTTAGATCCTTTGTTAATTTAAAAATCAGATTATTTGTCTTTTTCTTACTGAGTCATAAGAGTTCTTTATATTATTTAGAATAAGTCCTGTATGAGTTACAATTTGCAAATGTTTTCTTCCATTTGAGGGGTTGTCTTTTTTGACTTTCTTGGTGGTATCGTTTGAAGCACAAAAGATTTTAATTTTAATGAAGTCCAGTTTGCCTATTCTTTTCTACTGTTCCTTGTGCTTTTGGGGTCATGTGTAAGAATCTTTTGCCAAATTCAAGATCTGTGTAGTTATTCAGAACTAGATAGAGAGAATGCCAGAAATTAAAATTTACATTAAATTAAAAGCAGTCACCACAATGGCTCCTTATATTTATTTATTTTTTCTAGTTCTGAAAGGTCAAATTACACCCATCACCTTTCTGTTCATAAAGAAAATACTTTGGGTCACTTATATTCTTCTGTGGGTGGGTGAATCTGGGCTACAAAATCAGTTTCCTTTGGAAATTTGTCCCCTTAACTTGATTCTACTTTTATACCATTTTCTTTTTCTTTTTATTTTTTTTATTTTTACTTTTATTTCTAGATGTTTGTTAGGTGAGCACTCTACCACTGAGCCACAACCCCAGCCTAATTATTTTTAGATGTTTGAACATATAAAAATTATCTTCTTAGACTAAACCTATTAAACCCCATAAGCAGTACAGGCGAAGATGAGATTTCTTAGAGCAATTTCAAAGTGAAGTAGAAAAATACTGTTTGTAAGGTCCTTTTTTCTTTTGTATCTTAAATAATAATTGTTAAAAAAAAGTATTTAAAAATCAAACATTAAATAAATTTATAGTTTTGTGTTTCCCTTAAACCTGTTCTGTAGATTCAACCTCTACAATATGGACCTCATTCTTTTTTCTTATGCACATCTTAACATTATTGTTATTTTTTACTCTTATTTGATGATTTATAAAGATTCAGTTGTTTATCTTGCCTTTAGCCACATGCAGTCATGCAGTCACCTCCCACAGCTTGTGTCTAGTTCAGTTTCCTGGCTTTCATAGGAGAGCCTTCCTCCTTGCTCATCAGAAGGTATTGGAAACCTGGGTGCTTTGCTATTAGCTTAAAATCACTGTACTATCACCTGCTGTCTATAGAAAAGTATAGTTGTTATACTTTTCTCTTTTGGTCAGAAAGACTTCTCTGTTCTGTATTCTCTACAGACTTTTTATTTCTAGATTTTAAAGGTTATCTAAAAATACCAGTTTTTACTTTACAGTTGCTTTAGGATATAACTGGAAATATTTTTAGAAGATGCCAGTACTAAAATTTAGGGGAAAATAAGACTCACACTGAATTTATTATAGAAAAACAGCTAATCACCTTAGAAGCATCCTTTGCTACTTAGCTCTGGCTTGAGATACTATTTTGCCTATGATAGATATTCAGTTTAAATGAATAAATAGGTAAGTAATTAAATTTCATTCTCTTAGAGTTCACACTTACTCCTGAGGATTTTTCCCCCCTTCACTTAAGCTACTATTTCTAGTGAACCTAGTATTGCAAGTCATTTAACATTTTAATTGTTTTGCTTAGGAAATAGGTTGAGGGAAACATGTAGTTCACAACACACATTTTTGACTGGAATTGTCTTACTTCTGAAACATTGGGCATTAACATGACACGTCATGTGCCTTTGAAGCCCTATGTGGGTTAAAGATCAGAGTCTTAATATTTGAATCATTTAGAACAATATCTGAAATTCTGGTTGTAGAAGATCTTTTGTTTCTTTACTTCCTTTCACCATCACAAATCCAATAACTACTTGTTTCTTGAATCCAGGTGCTCCGGGAATTAGTATTAAAATACCGTGAGAACATCATTCATGTGCGGACAGCAGCAGACCACATGGAAGAAAAGCTGAAGGCTGAGATACTTTTCCTAAAAGAGCAGATTCAAGCAGAACAGTGTTTAAAAGAAAACCTTGAAGAAACTCTGCAGCTAGAAATAGAAAACTGCAAGGAGGAAATAGGTGAAGATAAAAGTGATATAGTGTAGAATTGGTTACTAAATAAAACTTTTACTTCCTTTTTTTCTTGGCAGGGGTTGGGGGGGCAAGCGGTACTGGAGATTTAACCCAGGGGTGCTCTACCACTGAGCTCTACCTGGCCCTTCATTATTTTTATTTTGAGATAGGGTCTCAGTAAGTTGCTGAGGCTGGCCTAGAACTTAGGATCTTCCTGACTTAGCCTCCTGAGTCACTGGGATTAAATAAAACTTCTCTGATTGTGAAAATTAATAGTTGGTCATAGGATGTGGAAAAGAGGAAAGTATAGGAAAAAAGTAAGGATTCAACCCATTTTTCTCAGATGTTCTGATATATCTAGTAATATGGCAACTAAAAAACTGAAAACAAAAAAATCTTGTGTTTTTTAGGAGCTCTGATGACCTTTCTTTGTCAGTTACTAACAGAAAACAACACTGGAATCCAGGCCACTGGGAATGCAGTTAGATGGGTGATATTTCCAAGTAGAACTTTGATGTGTTAACTGCTAGGAATATTTTTTCCCCCTGACAGATGTGTATACTTGATGGAGAGGTAGTTTATAATAGTGTCCTTTCATGTGGACTCTGCCTTTACCTGAGCTTGATAATGATGCTGCTTGGTTGGGGATAGTTTTGAGAAAGGACCTTTTCCCCCATGTTCAGTATATATTTGAGTCCTTTGGTGTAGCTTAAGGAAAAAAAAATAATGCACAATAATAAATGATTGCTAATATTTCTCCCCTTTCCTCTTACAGCTTCCATTTCTAGTCTGAAGGCTGAATTAGAAAGAATAAAAGTAGAAAAAGAACAGGTGAGTCGTAAGTTTAAAATTAATTCTGTCAACAATCAGTTGATATTTAATCTTAGAGCCAAGGAATAAGAAATAGTTGAGCACAATACTTGGCCTTTAAGGAACTTTGGATGATGATGAACATTTATTGAGAGGCTGTTGTGTGTCAGGCTGTGTTGACTGGAGGAGGAAAGGGGAAGAGAATGACTTGACGGTAGCCTGGAGTCTCCATTGTCGTGGGAAACAGGCAGGCATGGTCCTGACATGATGTACGCATAAAGCTACCGTAGGAGTGTGTAGAAAACATTTCTAAGTAGAGCATGCTGTCTAGCTGGCTTGGAGTCCTCTTTTAGACAACACAACACCTGTGACAGGTAACCCATTCAGTTCCTGGCCTCCTTATTCCTTTAGTCAGAGATCTTGGCCTCCACTCTGTCCTCCTTGGCCACAGCTTTCATCATCCTGGTCTTACTCCTACAGGTCCTTCTGGGTACTTCCTCCGCTTCTTCACTTCCCTTAACTTTTAACTTTTCCTTTCTCTTGGATTAAGTAACTCCTTCTTGGCTTTGCTTTCTTTACTTCCAAGCTGCAACTTAAACACCTTGCCTCTTCAGCTAGTTTTCCATGCACATTCTCCAATCCCCAGATTCCTTGTCCTTCTGCTGCCCTCATTTAATTACTGCCCAACTTTGGCTTAGACCTGGTGTCCCCAGACTGCTGATGCCATCAGTTCTGCTCGTGCTGTTAGATGGGGCTCTGGTGTTCCCAGACAGCCTTTCATTTGTCCTAAGGTGTCTCTCTTCCATCCCCTGTGGGGACTACTTCAGTCATTATCACCTCAAATCCCTCACACTCAGCAGATGCTGAACTCACTCTGCAGTCATAATGCAGGACCATCTTCAGGCACCTCGGTCACTTGTTCTCCTGCTCTTATCCCCAGCCTTCTCTCTTCTTTCTTGAGAAAATGATGATCTGTTTCTCACCATAGTATGTCACTGCAGAGGTGCTTTCACTGAATCCCTCTCGTGTTTTCCAGCCTTCCACTCTGAGTTTTGGGATCTTTGTTGATCTTTCCTATTACTCAGATATGTTCAGGTGTCTCCCATTAAAAGGGAAAGTTTCTCTTTGCACTTCTCTCAAGCCACCTTTCTTTTCTTGACTGCCACATTTTTGTTTTTAGTGCTTGGGATTGTGTCCTTGGATTTGCATGTGCTAGGCAGGCACTGAGCTACATTCTCAGCCCTTGTTTAGTTTTATTTTGAGACAGGGTCTCACTGAGTTGCTCAGGCTGGCCTTGAACTCTAGGTCTTAAGCTGTCCTGCCTAAGCCTTACAAGTAGCTGGGACTACATGAATGCCTGGCTTTTGTGCAACATCTTTTTTTTTTTTTTAAGGTAGGGCCTCACATATACTAGGCAAGTACTCCACCGCTGAGCTGTACCCCAGCCCTTTTTATTTTTTATTTTGAGGCAGGGTCTCACTGGTTGCCCAGGCGCCTTGAACTTGTGATCTTCTTGCCTTGATGGAATCAATAGGTGTGTGCTACTGTTCCTGGCTTGCTGACACTCTTGAAGAGGGGCCTCACAAGCAGTCCTTACCTGCTGCAGCCTGCCTCTGCCTCCACTTGACTACTATGATTGCATTATAGAGATGACTATAGGGCTGGTAGTGTGGCTCAGTGAGCCACGTGTGTGAAGCTCTGGGCTCAGTCCCTAGTGCCAGAAAGCAGGGGTGGGGGTGGGAGAAATGAGAGAGGGAATAAACTGTACTCAGATAACTAACACCTTATCATTTTACTCCACTGTCACCCTGTGTGGTTTCAGACTCACTTCTCACCTTAAATATTTTAAGAGCTTGTTTCTTAGCCAGGTGAGGTGGTACACACCTGTAATCCCAGCAGCTCAAGAGGATGAGGCAGGAGGATCATGAGCCAGCCTCAGCAACTTAGTGAGGCCCTAAGCAACTCAGTGAGACCCTGTCTCTAAATAAAATATACACACACACAAAAGCGCTGGGGATGTGCTTCAAAAAAGAGCTTGTTTCCTGTCTTCTGAATTTAGCATCTTGAAATTCATCTCTATGTTAAAAGCAAGGTGATCTTCAAAAAATTACAAACTCAACTATGACCTCTCTTGTTGAAAAACCTTCCAGTGGCTTCCTTTAGCCACAGGACAAGTTGGTATTCCTTAGCCAGCCAGAGATCTCTTCTTGCCTGACATGCCTCAAATTCTACAGCCCTGACACTGCTGTGGGTAAGAACCCACCACCATTCCTGAAGGCATTTTTATGCATGCCACCGTTTCCCTCTTTTTTGAGTGTCTCTGTTTCTTTTCTCCCTGTTTTTCTGCCTCTATAAACATTTTCATCTTTTAATAGCCAAGCAGCATTTCTTCTAGGAAATACTTCTTAAGTTTTCTGGCAGAATTAAGTACTTTTTCCTTCTTCTGGGTTCACATGCCATAATTATTAACATGTCTGGTCTCTCCTGATTTCTCCATCTCTAAGCCTTATAACATGGTAGGTACCCAATAAGTAGTTAATGAAAAAATAGTTCTGGAAGGAAAAACAGAATCCAGACATTAAAAGGTGAGAAGTACATTCCAAACATAGCCTGTAGGCTTTTCTAGGCAGCATGCTCTGGCCTATAGGGAGTTTGTAAGGTTCAGCTTTTTCCTTTTTAATTTTACAGTTGGATTCTACATTTAGAGAGAAGTCTCAACAGCTTGAGAATCTTCAGGAGATAAAGATCAATTTGGAAGACCAGTTAAAGAAAGAGACTGCTGCTAAGGTGATATTTTTGTGGTTATTTAACTTTTAAGGCTAAGAATGTAGGAACACATCTTAATTGTTTACAAAACCAAATCAAACCAATATTGCTGGTATGGAATATCACCTTCTGAAAGTAGGGAAGACTAGCTGCTTGCAAAAAGAAAATGAATTTGAATCAGAGTTGGAGTAAATCTTCATTCTGCCAGCCCTAGAGGCCTGTCATAGGCTTTAGTAGGCCAGACTGGCCATGAGGGCCATTAAACCAAGCTTGGGCAATGCCCAGTTAGAAACATGCTTTGAAATGTTCATTTCATTTGAATGATGTGTCAGATCATATGATTGTATTGAACCACATTTACTGCCTGAATTGATTGATCCAGTTAGAATTGAAGGACATTTGGCTAATTGTAGGGAGAGTTGCCTAGAAAGCATCTTAGTGAATTGTGTGGTCAGACATTTAGGTGCAGAAATGTTCTGTTGGTGTTATTCAATAGCCATTTGTCTTTAGAAAGGCAACAGTTCACATCCTGCTGAAGTTTTGTGCTATAAGGAAGACTGGGGCATATTTACTGAGAATTTTCCTGGTGGATATTTGTTTATTGTGATTGTCAGAGGAAATTCCTGAGATTTCTATTTCTGTTGCTGTGACAGCTACTGATCTTAGCAGCTGTTTTTATATTAATCACTGTCACCAGTTGCTGGAGGTAGCTGGTGCAGTACTTTAATCCATTTTTATCCTGGCTTTTGTGTCCAATTCATTTTAGATCCTAGAGCAGATATCTTGGCCAGTTTGCACCCTTGCCCTATAGATAAAGAGAGATTAGTGGGATATGGGAGATATCTTCCCTAGGAGTAGGTAACAAGTTTAAGTTTCTGAGTAATTCTGACCTTTGCCTCTTTGGCATTAACATTCAAAACTTTTATATTTTAGGCTGCTGTTGAGCAACTAATGTTTGAAGAGAAGAACAAAGCTCAGAGATTACAGACAGAATTAGATGTCAGTGAACAAGTCCAGAGAGATTTTGTAAAGCTTTCTCAGACCCTTCAGGTGAGGCATTTGGGGAACCACTGTGGAACTGTGGGGAGAGAATCTTGCCATCCTTGAGCACTAGAGTAGCTAGCAATGTAGTGACTGCAGCTGCTTTTACCTCTACCCCAAATGTCCACCTAGACAATCAAGCCAGAACCTACAGACCTTGATCTCTGTCCTCTATACCTTGCTATATGAGTATAAACTTGTATTTTATGACCTAAATTTTTTAAAAACTACTTAGTGTCCAGCCCAGAGCATGATGTTCCCTCCAGTAAATTCCTTGTCTCCCCCTAACTCCTTTTCTTGAGGGCCCAGCTTATGTTTGTCCTCTCAGTGGAACCTTCTAGGTCCCTGAGCTGAGTCTGAAGTACTTCCTTCCTCCACCATGCTCCCTCGGCACTCTGTCAATGTCTAGTGACATTTAGTAGAATGTCAGCTTGTTTTCTTCCCAGCTGAACTGTGTCTTCTTGGGGATTGAGTCAGGTCTCCATAATCACAGCATTTATATTCATAATACTAGATTGTTACAAAGTAGCTTTGGGGAATTTTAAAAATTAAATTGTTCTTGCTGCTGCCTTCCTTCTCTGAAATGACTGCTCTGGTGAATTAATCTGCTGCATCTCAGCTAAACCAAAGGCTGAGAAAATCTAGGAAATGGGCCACCTGCACATATCTCACCATTGTTTCTCCAGGTGCAGTTAGAGCGGATCCGGCAAGCAGACTCCTTGGAGAGAATCCGGGCAATTCTGAATGATACCAAACTGACAGACATTAACCAGCTCCCTGAGACATGACACCCTGACAGCAGGATTCTAGTCTGCACTTTGGGGTTTTTAACTCATCTTTAGATCAACATTAATTATTATTTAACTCTTAACTGAAGAAGCCGAAGTCACAACAAAAGGACGATTGGAGAAATGCTTATTTCTGGTGAGAGAAGACTGTGCAGCACAGGGACAGCCAGCAGCCAGGGTCATTTGCAGCCAACAGACCTTTCCAATGAACACTAACCAGACTCCGGGCTTGATTCCAACAGGTGTGGGATCAGATTTGGTGATGGAAAAGGGCTGTATCTTTGCCTGATTTCTCCAACATAAAATTTTCAAACACATTTTCTTACCCTAAAGCAACTTCCCAGTAGTGTTTGGAATTACATTTTCTGTTCATAGTGAGAGAATTTCTTTTTGTCTAGAGAGCTCATCAGTAACAGTATTCAGATAGCAGACAGAGGTGTAGTACGCTGTATGAATATTTTATATTAAAATATGAAGTTTGAGAGCAGGCCATTGGCTACTGACTGTATTTCCCTCGTTCAGTACATTTTCTTCTTTTTACCATTTTATCTTATATTGGAGGATTTTTAAATGCTACTGAAACTTGCCTAAGAACTTTAAGACTGTGGCAAACCAAACCAGTTCAAGTACAGAATTAGGAGGATTTGAAAACTTGGCTGAGGTCATATATGGATAATTGTATATATACATATATATGTATGTATATATACATATATATGTTTGTATATATACATATATATGTATGTATTGGAAGTTGAGTTTAAAGGAAAAGCACAAGAAATTATTTGGAAGCACTTTTTCTGCATACCTGGAAGATCTTCATGGGCCCCACAGGTGCCGGGGTTGAACTGGCACCAGACTTTTGATGTTTTGGCCTAGTTATTGGATCAGTGAAAAAATAACAAACAAACTATACCTGACATCATCTATCATATATTTATAAATCTACTTATTTTCAACTTGAATCAGTGGGCTTAAATACTATTTGTTTTAAAAGTGTCAAATATAGAAAAGTAATGAGGTTGGCAGATACTTACTTGATATTTTCTTTTGCAATTTTGATCTGGAGTCTAAGTGACAATGCTCACAGTGAAATTGGCGAGAAATCCATTTAGTGTATCAATCAGTTTGGAAATCTGCTCTGTCATTTTCCAAGAGTGTGAGTTTCTTGTGTGAAGAAAACCTTGGTGGAACAAGTTGTTTTTGCCATAGCTTCATGAAGTGTTGCAGAAACAGTAAATTTGTGTCATGCTCACTGTTCACCTGCTGCAGTACTGCCCCAAGAGCAGCTAGTGGAAGGCTCTGTTTAATTCACCATGTACAACATTCAAAAGGAAAAATGTTTAAGTACTTTTTTTAAAATTGATGTTGAATAGCAGAGGGATACCTGAAGGAACCTTATAGGAATTAGTGAACTTTGTTATAAATGAAGTCAGTATGGATTTGTCCTTAAGATCTTTCTTCCACAGGATAAATGATAAGGACTACATTCCATCATCCCATGGATTATTTTTGTAGTCTTGCATTCATGATTATGAATTTAAAAGTAAATACTAATTATGAAAGTAGTGCTAAAGGCTTGTCATGCATGAAGCATTATAATTGATTGAAGTCCCTTTGTATAAAGTCTACTTGGTTTAAAGGAAACATGTCCTCTTTGAGTTACAGGGAATTTTGTTAGTTACAGAATATGATTTACAGTTAAGACTAGTTCCTTGCATAGGCCCCAAGCTTATTTAGCACTATAAATCATGAGGAGTAATTCGTAATCTTTCTGAACCATTATTTCCAGTTAACTGCTGAGACTGAGCACCTTTTTTTTCTCCAGAAGATGGGTATTGGGGCAATAAAATCATGACTAGGGAACTCTTCATGGTCTGTACTATGGCAGATGCAAACTGTTGGAATCCACTAAATTAAGAAAAATATCCTAGAAAAACCCAAACTGAGACTGCATTTTAACAGTCTGGTATGAAACAAACTGCTGTGATACTCTCCAGGTAGGACAATTCTTTAAGTGGGATTTTCTGAATAAATGAAATCTGATTTAAGAAGGTGAAATTTATCCCTTCTAAGGAAAAGATCAGTTGGGTTTCACAAGTGTTCCTGTGCTTGTATTCAGTCTGTGTACACCTGTTCTCTCGCATGTCTAACCCAATTTACCTCTTACCTGTAATGTACCTTACAGTGTGGTTTTTAATTGGCAGTCACTTGGCCATTTCTAGGCAGGTATGGTTATTACCTTTCAGAACTCATATTGGCAGGTACAAAAAGATGTAAAGCTGAGACAAAACCATATACTGCCTACCAAGCTATTTCTTTCTTTCTTTAAGGTGCTAACACTTGCACCTTGTACCTACTCAGTCGAGACACAGCACAGCCAAACTCAGCTCTGAAAGGTAATAGTGCCTGTGAGAAGTGAGCAGAGGTGGCCTTGGCAATTGTGGATCTTTAGCTCTGCTCTGAGCAGATTGCAGGTGTAACTGTTGCTAACTGTACTGAAGGTGTTTCCTTAAGAAGAAGTGTTCAAATTAAAAAAAAGCTGCTGCCCAGTAGACTGTGTGGCCTTTTCCTTTGAATTCTAGTGTTGTGATGCTACTTTAAAATGCAGCTCTTATTCTGGCTTCAATAGAGAGAAAGTTCAGTAGGGTCAAGGAGACTTCAAGTGTACAGCTGAAAGCCTGTGTTTCAGGGTGGTTTTGTTTTTGAAAATGATACCGGGCCCTTGTTGCATACGATCACTGAGTTTAGTTATAAAGCACATTCCAATTTTTAAATATATTTATTCAATAATTATAAAACAAATATAAAAAATGATAAACCACACCAAATTCATCCAAAAAAATGCTTCTTTATAAATTAGTGCTGTTTGGTTTACAGTATGGGTTTGAATCTTCAGTTTTGTTAATTTCAGTTGTGAATCTAATCCTGGTGTCAGAAGTTTACATGATTTCGGATATCATTGATTTGCTTCACCATTTCCCTTATGTGTTCACCCCTGTAAAATCATAAAGTCACTCATTTTTAGAGATGAAAGTCATTAGTACAGAATCTTAAGAACTGAAACGAGTAATGCTGAATTATCTAAGAACTTCTTTGCTTAAATTAACAACTTAAGGTTCCAGATGGATAGTAGGTATTTACTCATTTAAGGCGGCAAGCTGGTTCAACTACTGGAATTTATTTTTTGTGGCTAAGTACTGGGGATAGAACCCAGGACCTTGTGTATGCTACTTGATTGCTCTACCACTGAGCTGTATACCTCCAGCCCCAGGATTTTTTTTTTTAATATTTATTTTTTAGTTGAAGGTGGACACATGATATCTTTATTTCATTTTTATGTGGTGCTGAGGATCGAACCCAGTGCCTCACACATGCTAGGCGAGCGTTCTACCATTGAGCAACAACCCCAGTCCCCCAGGAAATATTTTTGAACATAGTCTCTCTGGGAAAATACTTTTTTTGACCACGCAACAAAATCACATTATAGAAAAGCCATCATATTCCATCCTCTCACCATACTCATTGCTTAAGTCCCTATCCTAGTAATTAGTGATGTGCAGACACTAAAACTTGGGAATCTTTACCTGGGCAGACAGAGGTAGACTCTGGCATACTCCAGAGAAAAAAACTCTTTTCACAACAATAGCAAGTTTATAAGCATTTACTTACTCCTCCTTCAGAATGGACTGGATGCATTTCCGCTGGTAGGCACTGAGGGTGATGCTCGGTTTTTGAGGACTTGGCACCTTTTCCATCTTTCGCTGTTGATAGTCTTTTTTCATAGTAACCTTAAGTAATCAAACAGAACATGAATATTTTAGTATGCTTTGCCACATGTTTTTACATGTTTTAATCTGTTCTTGTTATATTTTATGAAATTATTTTCTGTAGCATAATGCTTAAAAAATAAGACTGAATTTAACCACCTTGTACCCATTCCTACCTGTTTGATGGCATTGCCCAAATGTCGAAGTTGATCCGGTATCAGCTGTAATTCTTTCTTCATGTCTCTCTCACTATCAGAGAGAACTGGGAGCTGAGTGTGAAAACTGTGAAGTACTTTTTTCATCCTTTAGATAAGGTAAGCAAACATCTCAGCTTAAGATCTCCGCTAATTATGAGAAATATAATCACAATAAAGCTTGTAATTCAAGACTCTGGTATCTGGGGAGGAGGTCTCCACAGGATAGATTAGGGGAAAGTGACATATCTTTCCTAACATACACCTCAGAGGAGAAACAGGGATCCATTCAATTCTATAGGTATGTGAGCAACTGCTAAGGTCTATTTTCTTCATAATACTATAAGTACTTAATAAGGTTGCTAGTATCTGAGTAGGGAACTGAATATTACACAGCCCACTGACCTGTTCATGATATCTTCTTGTTTCTCCTTGGCTTCCTCATATTTGTCAGCTAAGCGCTCAGCCATTTCCCGTAGACTCTTCCTGATGGCATAAGAAACAAAAGACTCTTGGTGTTCACTGGATGTGTTCAACATCTTGAGGTGAGATTCAGTCCCCTACATTACTGTTTCATTCTCCCTAGTTTTGACACTTACCTCTCCTCTCGACAATAATTGAGATCTTCTAGCTGTTTCTTTTTTTGATCACATAATAATTTGACCCTTTAAGAAGGAAAATAAAGTTTAATCAGAAGCCAGGCCTGGGCTATTAATACAGCACCAGCTACCAACAGGGACTAATGGTTGTGAACATAAGACATCCTACCTCCGCTGAATCTCTTCCTTTGCCAGGTCCTGCTTAAGAATGTACTGTTCTCTGAACACCTGGGTGGCTCTGCTGATGAGCTGAAGGCATTCCTCAGGAGGAGGGGCCAAATCCTTTTCAGATGATCTTAAAATGAAAATTTCTATCATTTTCCTTAGCCAAGTAAGACTTGTGAAAACAGACTGAGTCAGCTGCTTTTTTCCTTTTTTGCACTTATTTTATTTTAAAACAAGGTCTTGCTAAATTGCTGAGGCTGGCCTCAAACTTATGATCCTCTTGCCTTAGTCTCCAAAGCCATTGGGATTATAGGCATCCACCCCCATGCCCAGCTTCCTTTTTCACTTTGTTTATCACTCTCAGGTGTCACTTCTCTTCCTCTACTCACTAACTGATGAGATATGCCCTGTGTCTCTTCCACCTCCACCACAGTAAAGCAGATATGAAATAGCTGAGGACAGAAAGGATGAACAATAATTTTGAAAAGAGAGAACAAAACCCACTCTTAAAATCTGGATGCCCAAGATCACATACTTGAGAAATGCTGGATTGGCAACACTACGTTGCAAAATGCTTCTAATATGCTTTTCAAAGGAATCTGGGGTCTCAGCCAGAATACGGAGAGGGGACTCTGTCACTTCAACATCTTCTCGGGTACACAGCAGGGGAGGAGAAGCTGGATGGACAGTACTTCTATAAAACAGATAAATGAAAGTCTACCAATGGAGTTATTTATTATATGAAAGCATAAACCAAACTTATCCAGAACTTGGAGAACAAACAAAAAGTTGTTACTCAAAAGCACAAGAATGTATGTTTTCCACCTTGAAGAGATCACGTTCAGAAGTTGTCCCTTTATGCTGCCATGTGTGAAAGCATTTTGGACTCTACCAACAGAACCTTTCCTCAAAGGACTCAAGAATTTGTTTTATAAGCTAGAGCCACAAACAAGTCACTCCTTTCTTAGGTACAGACTTGATCAACACCAATTTAAGACAGATAACAACTCTATGCCATATGCAATTGTATATAACTTGATTCCTAAAAATTGTATGCCCTCAATCATAAATATTTGCAAAGGCAATTTTAGAAAGTGCTTGAAAGAGTGTAAAATTTTGGCAACATGGTAACTAACTTACTTTGAAAATGACAATTTAAATTCACAAGGTTTGTTAAACAGTGACATTACTTTATAGATAATCTGTATTTTAGGGAGTTGGCAGAAACATGATTTGAAGGTATCCAGATAATTGAGTTTTTTTCACCATTTAGGATTCATATCTTTACTCTGAAATTGGTGTGACTAGGTCCTATTTTACTAAAGGTATGTGAACTTTTGAAAAATATGCTGAGGCTGAGATTTGTGGCTCAGTGGTAGAGCGCTCGCCTAACATGCATGAGGCACTGGGTTCAATCCTCAGCACCACATAAATGTAAAATAAAGATATTGTGTCCACCTAAAACTAAAAAATAAATATTAAAAAGAAAGAAAAGCTTCCCAGGAGATATCAACATACAAAAAAAAAAAAAAAAAAGAAAAATATGCTGAGGCAAACAGCAAATATTTTTCCAGTGATTTTATTTTGTTTAATCTTGCTAATTTTCAGTCTCTTTTAGTAATAAGCAACACAAAATTTATATTTTTTCCCCATCTAAGTAGTATTAGCGTCATTTTTTTTTTTTTTAATGTGGAAGACTTTTTTTTTTTTTGGTACTGGGGATTGAACTTGGGGCACTTGGCCATTGAGCCACACCCTCAGCCCTATTTTGTATCTTATTTAGAGACAGGGTCTCACCGAGTCACTCAGTGCCTCGCCATTGCTGAGGCTTAGCTTTGAATTCATAATCCTCCTGTCTCAGCCTCCCCAAGTTGCTGGGTTTACAGGCATGCAATATCGGACCTGGCTCACAGAAGACCTTCTAAGGACAGTAAATGAATGCTAGTATTTTCTACATAAATCAGTATATAGAAGCACATGCTCTGAACTGACACCAAGAGATTAGGCTTTAACATTCAGAACTGACTTTTGATTTTGATATTCCTACTCCTGCATTTATAAAACTCAGAATGACCTTCTAAAGCTGTTGGAAAAGGAAAATGGTAATTACAGCTTAATATCTGAGTTTCTTAAAAAGCAACAAGGACTGCTGAGTTTGGCTTTATACCACCTTTCTTCTAGAGTTTACATACTCCCTGATGAGGCTGGTAGAGAAGAAATTAAGACTGAATATGAACTTTAGAATCAGTCAGACCTAAATCCCAGTTGTCTTTTCCTTGACTTCTGCATTGGCTTAAACTCTCAAGTCTGTTTCCTCTTCTGTAAGATGGGGAACAGTGTTCTTTTTGAAGGCTACTCTGATAATTCCAGGAGGTGATGCAGGAATATGGCTTACTTCTGGGCCTAGCACATACAGCTTGATGACTATTAAATCTAGTTCATATTAATAATGGAATTCATTATTAACTTTAGTATTTTTTCCCACACGTTAAGAAAAAGCTCTCAATTTTCAGCTATTTGATGGAGGTACCAGAAAATGAACACTTCCAGACACAGCAAGGAAAACGGACATATCCACCCTTTCAACCCTCAAGCCAGAAGCTAAAACAAACTGTAATATGTCAGGTATGGTGGCGAACTCGTGTAATCCCAGGAACTTGGGAGGCTAAGGCAGGAGGACTACAAGTTCAAGGCCAGCCTCGGCAACTTAGGCTCTAAGCAACTTGGTGAGATCTTGTCTTAAAAATAAGAAGGCTGGGATGTGGCTTAGTGGTAAATTGCCTCTGGGTTCAATTCTTAGTACCAAAAATTAAAAAAAAAAAAATTATGTATAAGTTTGAACCAGTTACTATGTAGAAAATATAAAAAGGACATACAATAAAGGCCTTGTGAGGCACTCGTAGGTACTGGTGATGCAGATCATTGTGGGCCCAAGAATATCAGGGACAATCCAGAATCCTCGAATTGGAGCTGGCTGCCTGGAGGAAAAAAATTCAGTTAAGTTACAAAGCGGCAGATGCAATCATACTAAGAACAAAGACATAACCCAATGATACCAAGAACAAAGAACGTAACCAGCCTGTGGCCTTTTCAGGCCTAGGCTGATAGTTACCTGGGATATGCTATCAGTGCCATAATCTCAAAAGTGGTGATATGGAAGCCTGTAATAAACCTCTGATCAGTCTAAACCAAACTGCCACTTATCAGTCTAAGAGGCCATTTACCAAGTCCCTCAGGAACCTATAGGCTCACAGGGTTTATGATAATCTCAGAGGTCACAGTACACTCAAGTTCACTCTTTATGTATCAGCTCACACGTAAACACCAGCTGTATGTGTGTGTTTCATCTAGTGCCTAACAGATTCAATGAACTTTAGGGTATATCTCACATTACACATTCAGTGAAGCCAACATCTATCATAGGACTTCATTTAGTGCACCTAGCATACACCTCCCTCTAACTTCCTTCCTACTTCACCTAAAGAAACTGCAAACTGTGGCTCTCAAATGGGAACTATCCCTGCCAACATACTCTATAACTGGCCCCCATGAAATCCCACCCTCAGGCCACAGCACGTTTTTGTCCCTGAACATTTGTGCCATTTTCTCTCTCATCTGAAAATTGCACACTGACCAATTCTCCCTTTCCTCCTTTAGAATAACAGTCTCTAGACAGTAATAAACAACACATTTCCTATCCTCTTTCTAAAGGGGAGGGAATCTAGGAAATTCTAGAATTTTACTTTTGTTATCAGTGTGAAGCCCACATTGAGAGAGTGCTTACATATTATATAACCAGTACCCAGGTCAAAAATTAGAATGCCGCAGCAGCCTCAGTCCTATGTTTCTTTGTATTGCCAAGTCTATGATCACTGCTTACCAGTTCCTTGCTGCCTTCTCTTAGAAACAGCTCCTCCCTGGTATCCTTGACATCCTTCCCTTCAGGTTCTCCTTCAGTGTCTCTGGCAGCCCTTTATTCACGTTTCCTTCCAGGGCTGGGCTCCTGTCTCTACCCACTGCTCATACTTTAAGATCACTTCACGCAGATCTCCTCCACTCGTCTCAGGCCCTTTACTGGGTAACCTTACATTGGAGCCAGAATCATCGCTCCAATGCTGACAATTCCCCATCTCTAGTGTCCTATACAAGATCACTCCAAACTTCAGACCTATTATCTCCAATTGCTAGTAGGCTCCTCCACCTGGATGGCCTACAGAGAACATAAAACTCTAGATGCCTGTGTAATTCATCTTCCGTCTTCCCAAATTCACTCATTATGTCTCCAATTGTCTAAAAAGTATCACATTTATCCTTAGAAGAAACTTTGGAATCTCTAGACACCTCCCTTTTCTCTTATTCATCAAATATTTACTGAGTGGCACTCTGGTACACACTGAGTAAACAAAAGACCAACAGAATATACTAAGAATAAGAAACTGCTTTCTTCAAACATATTGCAGTAGTGGTGACAGACATTAAGCAAACACAAGTTACAATACAAGAATATAATACGATAAAAAGAACAGGAGGTCCTCTGAAGGAATCAATCAAGGAAGTCCTCTGAAGAAATGACAGATTAGCAAGAAGAGTAAGCGTCGTGTGGGTGGTACAACCTTTAATCCTAGCTACTTGAGAGGCTGAAGCAAGAGGCTCACTTGAGCCCAGGCATGTGAGGCCAGTCTACAATATAGCAAGACCCTGTCTCAAAAACAAGAGTAAGAGTTAACCAAGAGGATAGTAAGCTAGGGTCAGGACTGGGACAGAGAAAATAACATGTGGAATGGCCTTGAAACAGGAGAAAGGTTTAACATAATACTCTTGGGGTGAAAAGAGTATTATGTTAAACCTAAGTATGTATGTACTTGAATTACTGAAATGAACTAGTATTATCACTGTATACATGGGAGAGATGAGCTTTACCTGCATGGCAGTGGCTTTGTACAAAGGATATGTTCTACAAAGCATTTCTGTTCTGTAGCAAGTTCTTGTAAACTATCCTTATCTTCTTCATCTATAAAGGAAAGCATATAAATTAATTGATGCTTAGACAAATCTCCACATTAAATGCAATTAAAAGTACTTTTCTCAAACCATTCTTTCTAAAGGATTATTCCCTTCTAACAAATATCCTTACTTCAGGCGTCTAGATTTCTGCTGTGGAAAGGAAATTAAGGTTTTTCTTGGTCAGGTTGTAAATGGAGAAACATTTCACTGAGAATAATCTCAGGAATAATTCCCTTCCACAGTCTTCCTTTTCAACACTATTTTTTTTTTTTTTTAATAATACCCTTTGGGCCACCAAACACTTCCATTCTGAAGTGTACAATCCAGTGGGTTTTACTATATTAATAGAACTGGATGCCATCACTACAATTAATTTACAATATTTTCATTTCTCTAAAAGAAACCCCCAGACCTATTAATGATCACTCTCAGTTTCTACCAACTTTCTCAGAGCTAGGCAACCACTCATCTTTCTGCCTCTGTGGATTTGTCTATACTGGACTTTTCATATAGATGGTATCATAAAATTCATAGTTTAATTGACTTCTTTCACTTAGCATGTTTTCAAGTTATCCATGTTCACCCATATTGGAACATGTTATTAGTACTACATTCCTTCTTATGTCTGAATAATATTTCATTGTGTAGATGGATAGACCCATTTTTAATAATCTATCAGTTGATACACACTTATGTGGCTACTATGAATAATGTTACTATGACCACCTGTATACAAGTATTTGTGTGGACATGTTTTCATTTCTCTTTGAGTATATACACAGGGGAACTGCTGGATATATTGTAACTATGCTTAATCTTTTCCAGAACTGCCAAGCTGTTTTTCAACCACTGCACCTTTTACATTCTCATTAAGCAATCTGTTAGAGTCCCCATTCTTCCACAGCCTCATCAATACTTGCAATTGTCCATTTTTTTTCCCTTTTGGACATCTCAGTAGATATTCAATATTTTATTGTGGTTTTGTGATAGTTCATTTCCATAACGACTAAGGATGTTGTAAAAAATTTTCTGTTATTTATATATCATTGAAGGAACAATACGTATGCAAATCTTCTGCATTCCTCACCACCCTGCACCCTTTTGTGGTTCTGGGGATGGAACCTGGGATCTCATGCATGCTAGATAAGCACTATACCAATGAGCTACATTCCCAGCCCCACTTTACCCATTATTAGGTTGGACAAGTCATTTTATATTATTGAATTCTAAGAGTTCTTTGTTCTAGTAAGTCCATTATCAAATATATCATTTACAAATATTTGCCCGTTTTGTGGATTTTCATTTTTGTGACAGTGTCCTTTAATAATAAAGTTTTAAATTTTGATGATAAACAAGTTATCTATTCTTTCTCTAATTGTGCTTTTGATGATATACCAAAGAAACCACTGCCTAAGCCATGTTGACAAAGATTTATGCCTCTTCTAAAAACTTTATTGTGGTAGGTCTTTCATTTGGGTCTGATCCAATTTGAGTTCATTTCCACAAATGGTTTTATAAAGCAGGAGTCCAAGGTAATTTTTTTTGTATGCAGATACTCATTTGTGCCAGCATCACTTGTTGAAAAGACTATTCTATCTCCACTGAATCGTTCTGGCATCACTGAAACCAAATGAATGTATATATAAGGTTTATTCCTACACTCCCAATTTCTATTTCATTGTCCTGTTTTTGTATCCTTATGCCAATATCGTACTGTTTTGATTACTATGGTTTTGTGTGAAGTTTTGAAATTGCAAAGTGTGGACTTGCCAATTTTGTTTTTCAAGACTGTTTTGGATATTCCAGTTTACCTGCATTTCCATATGAATTTTTAGGGTAATCTTGTCAATTTCTGCAAAGAAGTCAGCTACAACTTTGAGAAGGATTGCACTTAATTTTAGATCAACTTAGGAAGTACTGCCATTTAACAACATTAAGTTCTCTGATCCATGAATATGGGATGTTTTTCATTCATTTGGGTTTTATTTTCTTTCATTGTCTGGTAGTATTAACTGTATATCCTGCGTCTGGCACAGTGATGCACACCTGTAATCCCAGCAGCCTGGCAGGCTGAGGCAGGAGGATCAAAAGTTCAAAGCCAGCCTGAGCAACTTAGTAAGGCTAGGGCCTTACTAAGTTAACAAGACCCTGTCTCAAAAAATAAAAAGGACTGGGGATGTAAAGCACCCCTGGGTTCATTCCCCAGGTCCAAAAGAGAGAGGAAAAAAAAGTATATTCATCACTTCTTTTGTTAAATTCATATTTTATTCATTTTGATTCCAGTATAAATAGAAATGTTTTCTTAGCTTTTATATTGTTCATTGATAGTGCACAGAAATGAAACTGCTATTTATACACTGGTCTTATATCTTACAAATTTGAACATAATTACTAGTTCAAATAGTTTTTTGGCAGATTCCCTAGAAGTTTCTATATAAAAGGTCATGGTATCTAAGAAGAGAGTTTATTTTTTCCTTTTTAGTCTGGATATCTTTTATTACCTTTTCTCAGCTAACTTCCTGTCTAAGACTTCTATTACAATGCTGAAGTGGTATGAAGAGATAGCTCTGTTTTGCTCCTTACAGGGAAAGAGCATGTTTACAATTAAATTGGTCACTGACTTGGGGTGATTACCAAGCAAAGCCTTGAAGTACGTGCAGGCTAGTGGTTTCTTCTTGCTATTAGTACAATACAAGGAAAGATAAAATCAAGGGAAGAAGTTAATAAAATGGAACAAGGACCTGATGACATGAGAAATTCTCAGTCTATCTGGATGGCAAAAGATGATAAAGAGATTCACTGTCAGAAAATCATGTTATAGACAAAAGGCTGTACTACTTTATTAAATACCCCATGAAGGTCAGAATATTTAGTAACACAGAATAGATTGCAAGTGTGACTTATTCAGCCCTCACATCAGAAATCCAGAAGTAGAGTTGGGATTATCTAGGAAGGATCTGTGGTGGATAAACCACTTACCTACTGAAATGAATCTCTATGATACACACAAGAAATCCAAAAGTTTCTTGAGAATTTTATAACAGCTAGAACAGTGCTGGTTTGGACTAAAAAGACTAGAAAGAAGATGAAAGAAGGCAGTTCTACCCTAAAATTCTACAAGTAAGAAAAAAGCTGATGAAACTATATAGCTACAAACAAATGCTACCAGACGCAGGACAAGTCAACTTGAGGATTATCCCCAGGCCTTCAAATCTATGAGTATTGGGATTTGGAAATTGCTTCATCCTGTAACAATTTCTTCCCTTTTGAATTGAAATGTCTGCAAATGGTATCCTTCGCCGCTCCTGCCACTGAGTTCTGGGAACTAGTAAGTTGTTGTGTTTCATGGTCCATAAATAGAAAAACTTCACCCATAGTTGATTTAAATGATGAGATATGGGACTTTTTAAAAACTCATGAGATTTGGATGAGATGTTGAACTAGTGTTGCTGTTGTATTGTTTGAGATTTTTGAGAATGTTAAGGTGAATATATTTTGCATTTGAGTCAGATGTGAATCCTGGAGGTAGACAAGGAATGGACTGTAGTACACAGAATAATGGATTCTCAAAAGATGTCCACATCTCAATCACTAGAAACTGACTATATAGCAAAGGGGAATTAAGATCACAATTAAGATCATGCAGAACTTCTAACCTACAAAACTGTAGTAAAGTTGTGGTATTTTAAGCCAGTTTTTGTGAATTATTATAGCAGCAGTAGAAAGCTATATAGAAAGCATTATTCTGTCAGCTACGGATTCTTCGGAGATGCTCTTTATCGGTCTGAATAAGTTCCTTTCTATTACAAGTTTGTTGACTGCTTTTTAACATGAAAGCTGTTGGATTTTCTTAAATGCTTTTTCTGTATCTATAGATGATCACATGGTTTTTGACCCTTATTCTATTCACATGTACACTACATGATTTTCAGATGTTAAACTAACCATGTATTCCAGGGATAAATCTCACTTGGTTGGGGTGTACAATCCTTTTTACATGTTACTGGATTTTGGTTTGCTTGTATTTTGTTGAGGATTTTTTGTCTACATTCATAAGAGATATCTGTCCATTGTTTTGTTTCCTTGGATATCTTAGTCTGGTTTTAGTACAAATGTCATCCTGACCTCACAGAATGAGTTAAGAAGTGTTCCCTCCTCATCTGCTTTTTTGGAGAAGCTTGTAAAGAATTCTTTAAAAGTAAAGCCAACTAATCCTAGAATTTCTTTTTGAATAGTGTTTTTTGTTTCTTAATTATTTTCCCTATCAATTTCTTGTTATAGATCTCTTCAATTTTTAAATTTTGTCTTGAGTCAATTTTGGTAGTTTCTTTGTTTCTTGAAATGTGTCCATTCCACCTAGATTATCTAACTGGCATACACTTTTTCACAGTACTCTTTCCCTTTTTTTCCTTCTTTGGTTTCTGTAAGCTTGGTAGTAATATTCCTTTTTTTGTACCAGATTGTTATAATTTTGGTTTTTTTTCTGTTCTAGTTTTTGGTACTCTAACTAAAGATCTGTCTTTTTTTTTTTTTGGTACCAGGGATTGAACCCAGGGGCACTTAACCACGAGCAACCACCCCAGCCCTTTTTATTTTTTATTTTGAGACAAGGTGTCACTAAGTTGCTTAGGGCCTCAGTAAATTGCTGAGGCTGGCTTTGAACTCGTGATCCTCCTGCCTCACCTTCCAGAGCTGCCAGGATTACAAGCATGTGTTTTCATGCCTGGCAAGGTTTGTCAATTTTGCTGAACTTTCTAGAGAACAAACCTTTTACCAATTTTCTATTGTTTCCCTGTACCAAACTACTTGCTTGACAGAACATCTAAAACCTACCGAAAAACACATAAAGTTAGTAAACTCACCTGATCCAAGAAACTTATGAAGTTTATGAATCCAGGTTAACCCAACACTATGTACACCAGCTTCATGAGTACAGTGATATCTTGACGGACACTTGGGGTCTGCAAATAGACTCATTAATGACATAAAGGTATCCATTAGAAAACTGAAATAATTTACCTTAGTAGTCTACAAATACATTTGTTGATGGAAGTCTGTAGGAATTTCATACTGTGGCACCACATCAAGGAGTTTGAAAATTGAACTTAAAAGTTAAAAATTTCAAATATATTTTAAGTAAAAAGTCCAATAAAATTCAAATGTTAATTTTCTAGAAAACAACAAAGTGGAATCCACCAAAGCATGAAAACTTGCTGTCAGGTAACTCATTATGCCTTTTGGTCTATTTATACATTTATTTAAAGTTCTTCAAGATAAATGGTGATTAAGAATGATAGCTCTGTAGAAAACTTATGCTTCACATCTGCTTAGATGAACTAGTTGAAGTAAGTGCACTCCTCCTACAGCACAGGTACTACACTGACTCCAGCATAACCCCTCAGTGAATATTCTGTCGTAAGTAATAAGTTAGGTATCAAATGAGAAGTGAAGTTCTGTATTTTCATAATGTTGATTTACAGATAGGTCCAAAGTTTATGACACTAAGAAATGGGAGCAATTGTTAATTAAGATAATGTAACTGGCTTTGAACCAAAATTTTCTGTACTGCCTTTGAGTCTAGTAACAATTAGGACAATCCTGAGGGTTGGAGTTGTAGCTCAGTGGTAGAGCACTTGCCTAGCACATATGAGGGCCTGGGTTTCATACTCAGGACCAAATAAAGATAAATAAATAAAATAAAAGTATTGTGTCCATCTACAACTAAAAAAAAAGTTAAAGATGAGCTCCTGAATATATTATTATTTGTAAATATTTATCTCTGTGGTTAAGAATTTTAAAATATTGAAATAACAAAATATACAAATAATGTACATAGTAAATTTATTTTTTCATGTACCAGGGATTGAACTCAGGAGCACTAAGCCACATCCCCAGCCCTATTTTGTATTTTATTTAGAAACAGGGTCTCACTGAGTTGCTTAGCACTTCGCTTTTGCTGAGGCTGTCTTTGAACTCAGGATCCTCCTGTTTTAGCCTCCCCAACTCGGATTATAGGTGTGTGCCACAGCGCCCAGCTTGTACATAGTAAATTGGATAAGATGGCAATAATAATCCATAAGCATCTAAATTAAAATTTCCTACTAACAGTATACTTCCTTAATGTTAAATTTACAATAAGTTAATGTTATATTATCTTTATGTTTTATATACTGGAGTTCTGCGTAACACTTTTTTCTCTTTCCACATTTTTTTATTGGTGCATTATAGTTGTACATGATGATGGGATTTGTTATTACATATTTGTACATGCACACAATTATTTGGCCAATATTGTTCCCTAGCACTCTACCACTGACCATGAAATCTACTTTTTATAGGTGCAGGAAAAAGTCACTATTGTACATCTGAGTGAATTCATACTGAGGAACACAATCTTAAAACTTGAGAATCATTTGTTTAATATTCACTGGAGAGAAAGAGTACTGTGTAGTGACTAAAAGGCAAAAAAGAACCCAGTTAACTTTTTAATTTTTTTATTTTTTAGGCGTAGATGGACACAACACAATGCCTTTATTTTTACGTGGTGCTAAGAATCAAACCTGGGTCCCGCCCGTGCTAGACAAGCGCTCTATCGCTGAGCAAGAATCCCCAGCCCCCCCCCCCCCCCCCCCGTTAACTTTTTTAAAGGCTGGAACCACAAAACAAATAAATTACCTGTGAACAGGCTGTAACTACTTAGTATAAATATATATAATGGAATAAAAGAACTACATTTAATGAATTCCTTACCTTTGTGAAGTTTAATTGGACATGAAAAGTCAGAATCAAAGGGATCATCCTCTCCAGATGCCAATTTCAGGGCAAGTTCCAGTTCAACACATTCAAACACATACAGAGAAGGAATGAAGTCAGCCTTGGAATCCCAGGACTTTTCTGACTGTAAAAGAAGTACTATAATTTTGATACTACATATTCATTTGAAAATAATCACAATTAAAAACAGGAGAAAAAAGATGGATCAAACAATGCTCTCAAATTCTTCTTAATTCCATCCCCTTTCTTAAGAATGTGTTGATCTTGAGAGAGAGGAAAAATGTATCCTTCTTTAGAAAGATTATTATATGTTAATAAGTAAGTCTATAGAAAAGTCAGCTGAGTGATTCAAAGGTTCCTTTACTTGCTACCAGAGACTGCAATACAGAGGTCAGAAAAATAAATAGGCAAATTGGTGGACCAACTAAATAGTGCAACCTAACTTCTATCTGTCTAGGTTTTTAATATGCTTCAATTATTTGTGTTTAATTTCCAAAGGACCAGATGTGTCAGATATAAGCTAAAATTCCTCATGTATTAAATATTCATATTGGGCCAAGAAGTATACCTGGTGTTAAAGATCTGAAATAGACTAATACTAGCCTGCACTTACTGTTTGGTCATCTTCCTCTTCCCCTTCTAGCACAACACAGTGATACAGCATTCCTGATTCAGTAGCAATCACTAAGATGTTGGGAACACAGGGTAAGCAGAGTATAGCACAAGCATCATAACCATAGTTATCTTCAGCAGCAGGATGCATGGGCAATGGACCCAATAGTTTTCCAATATTCCCAGGGCTAAAGAAAAAATTAAAAACATGTTTAGGAAATGTTAACAGAAGATAGATATGCCCATTCCCCTAAAACCATTCTTTGACTTGGTCTTCCTCCAGATATTATAAAATCACCATATACAGTATAATACATTCCCAATGTCTCCACTTTTTCACTTTCCCACTAACATTCCAACACTCTTGTGGTTCTCAACCAGAGTTGATTTTGCCCTTGAGGGGACACTGTTAATATCTGAAAGCACTTTGGATTGTCACAACAGGAGTCTGTGTGTGTAAAATTAGTATCTTGTGGGTAGAAGCCAGAGATGCTGCTAGACATTCCTCCACAGGTCAGCCCCTCACAACAAAAAATCATTCACTTCTTTCTTTTCTCCTGGTACTTGGAATTGAACCCAGGGGCACTGTATCACTGAGCTACATCCCAGGCTTTTTTGTTGTTGTTGTTTTGAGACTGGATCTTGCTAAGCTGCCTAAGCTAGGTCAAACTTGTACTCCTGCTCAGACTTTCTAAGTAGCTGGAATTATTGCTGTGTTATCACCACATCCCACAACCAAGAATTATATAGAACAAAATGCCAATAATGCAGAGATTGAAAGGTTTTACCCTAAGTTGCCTATGGTAGCCCTTTTACCAATCTATTGAAATTACTCTGGCAAAGATCATCCATATGGTTCTCACAGTGAAATCCAAAAGGCTTAAGTGACGTTCTGCTACATTAACTTTGGTTAACAAGGACTGCTTCTTGACACCTTAACACTCTATAACAATTTTTTCTTTCTTTCTCTTTTCTTTTTCCTTTTTTTTTTCAGTATAAAGATAGAAGCCAAGGCCTTGTACATTGCTAGGTAAGCATTCTACCAATAACCTACACCCCTGACCCCCTAATGTCCTTTGCTAATTTCTTTCTTAAATACTGCTGCACTCCAGTGGTCTGCTGTTTTCAAAATACACATTTACATGGTAGCATATTAAATTGTGCCTGCTTTAACTACCCATATATTCTGACAACTCCCAAATCTTTTCTTCTGAGATGCAGCTACTCTTCAGAGCTCTGATGCACGTTTTATTTAATTAGACAAACATATACATTTAGTCCTGGATGGTACACCCAATAACTGATGACTGAGATGGGGAAGCAGACATTTAACCAGAATTATTACACCATGTAATAAGTGTGACCAAAAAAAAAAAGGATGTACTGGGTACAATGGAACAACAAAAAGGTACAAAGACATGAGTCAGGTAAAAAGGTGTAAAAAATTGGAAACAAATTATCTTGGGGGGTAGGAGGGACATAGTTTATACAAAGTTCCGGAAACATGAAAGGCAAGGAACTAAGAGGGAGGAAACTTAGCTTACTATGATAGGAAGCAAAGTAAAAGCTCTAAAGCAACAGAAAAGTAGCTAGACAGATATCCAGAATTGATTTATGAAGCAGACAGATTTTATATTCAGAGTTATTCTGGGTGAGTATATCACTAGAAGTGTAAGTCAGGAGTGACAGAGCTTCATTTTATAAAGCTCATCTGGTAACACTGAGGAGGACAGGAAGGGTCCAAAATTGGATTAAAGGAAACTACTTAAGAGAATATGATCTGGGCAGAAGATTAACATATGAAGCAGGAACAAAAGAATGGTGATAAGGATGTAAACACTCAAGAAACTTTTATCATAAAATCAATAAAATTTGGGACAATTAGATGCAAGAGGATATAGATGACTACAAGTTTTGGACTAACACCACTAGGTAGATCATGATGTGGAAAAATTAAGGGGAAGAAGGGTAAGGATGATAATGTTACCACAAAATCTCCCCAAGATGGGGTGGGAGTGTAACTCAGTGGAAGAGTGCTTGCCTAGGTGTATACAAGGCTCTGGGTTTACCTCTCCAGAACTACAAAAAAACAAAAACAAAAACATAAAAAACCCTCCCAGGAAAAACATGTGTGAAAGGTAAAGAACATTTCTGCCAAGGGAATGTACTCAAGAGTAAATCTTCACCATTCTGCAACATCAAACTCTTTCATCTTTCTAATCTTCATCAGTTGGTGTACCCTCTTCTCTCTCCAGTAATCACTTCAGCTTCCAATTCCTTCTACTAAATCCTTCAAGTTCAAGCTTTAATATCACAATTTCCTCAAAGTCTTCTAAGATAATAGGACTAAGCATTTACTTCATCAGATGCTCGTAACAACCTGTGATGACCTAAGCGCATTACACTGCACTTTACTACAGTTATTTAGTTGAATGCCCTTTTGTTAGACAAGGAACCACACAGTAGGGACCTTGCCTCCAAACTTGTATTTCCATAGTCTGCCACAAGGTGCACCCTGAATAAATATGTCAAGTTGATTGGTAAGTAAGTAAATAAACTAATGTTCAGCACTTGCCCATTTGCTTTGGTTACAAACCTTGCCCAAATCTTATCCTCTATTTACTCTCTCAACCTAACAGATGACTTTCACATCTTCTCAATTGTCTCTCACCGTTCTACATTTTCCAAGCATCCATACAATATTTCCACTTTATTCAGTACTGTCTCACATTGATCATTTATAAGAAATCTCCCCCTGAAAAATAGTTTCCTTTCTTGATCTCAGTATTTCTGTTAATGGCTCATTTCCTTATCCAAACTGTAACTAAGTCTTATTGATCACTCCTCTGTAGCATCAACTATGCTTCATTTCTCCGTTTAAACTACCACCACCCTTGTTCAAACACAATTGATTTTGTAACACTTTCCTTACATGAATCTTCTGCTCTAGCCCAAGATGTCTAATTGTTGACCCTTGAATGAAACTTGTAACTTGCTTGTTTTGACATTGTGCTTTATGCTGCCCTTATGACTGAAATGGTTTTACTCTTCCTTGATGCTTCACTTAATCCTGCATGAGACTAAATCCCACATGACATGAATCTTTCTCCATGAAAATTTTCTTAATTTCTCCAGTCAGAATGATCTCTCCTTGCTCTGGATTCTTACTGTGTCCCAGTAATGTGGTATGGGTAATTACCTCTTCATGTGTATATTTATCTTTTTCTCCAAAAAGTATATATTTATTTTTTTCTCCACAAAAGGGCAAAGGACACCAGATTATTATCTAATCATTTCCATAGTGCCTTGTTCATATAAGATAAACTATAAATACTTTTTTAGTTAGCCTTTTGAACACAAGCAAATTGTATCTTATTCTAAACTATAGAGCTTATTCAAAAATGAGGAAATGAAAGTTCAAATGATCTGTACCAACTCTTTCTCCAAAATGAGCAAAGCAAATGTTTAAAGGGAGCTCATTTCCACAAACTCAGAAATATGTTTCCCAAATCTAATCATGACAATCAGCACAAGCTTAGTTTCATTTCAGGTAGATTACCACCCCAACTTACCCATGTAACAGACTGACATATGTAAGGAAAGTCTCCCCATTCTCATATAAGATGTACAGTGGGTATGCCACTACTTCATCTTTGCCTTTTTGTCCAAATATATTCTTTGGAACTGCTGTCAATGGCCCAAAGTCAAATGCAACTGCGGTTTCACCTAGAGATGCGGTATATGCCCTTCTGCAAAGAGATGTGAAAAAACAACTTGTTGAAACAAAAACAAAAAAATCTCTAGTAACAGGAGGTAGATAAATACAAAATTTAGACTTAATGGAGTGAAAAGACAAAAAAATATGATTATAAAGAATGTTAACACTGGAAAAATTTCATAAAATTAAATGAAAAAAGAAGGCCATAAAATTGGGCTGGAGTTGTGGCTCAGTGAAAGCACTCGCCTAGCATGTGTGAGGCCCTGGGTTTGATCCTCAGTACCACATATAAGTAAATAAAATAAAGGTATTGTGTCCACCTAAAATGAAAAAAAAAAAATTTAAAAATGAAATCCATAAAATTATTTGGTGCTGCTTTAATTTTAAATGGTTTAAATTCAGATATATAAATAACAAAAACATTCATGCATACATGTATAAATATAAATAAAAACATGGATTAGTTGTCTCCAAGAAGCAGGATTCATTAATTCCACAAATATTTAACCACTTACTCTGTCAGGCACTATTTTAGGTTCTGGGAATACATCAGCAAAATTAAAGGCCCTGCCATCTGGTGAGAGATGTACAATAAACAGAGAAGAAATAAACATAATAGGGGTTGGGGTTGTAGCTCAGCAGTAGCACGCTTGCCTATCATGCTTGAGGCACTGGGTTCGATTCTCAGCACCACATACAAATAAGTGAAAATAAAAGTCCATCAACAACTAAAAAATATTTTAAAAACAGAAAAGGGGGAAAAAAGAAATAAACATAGTATAAGTTCAGAAAACGATGTTATGAATGAAAATAAAATACGGCAAAAGCATATTGATGGAGATGTAACTTTAGGCTAGGTAGTTGGGAAGGACTCTGAAAAGGTAATATTTGGGCAAAGATCTGAAGGAAGTAAGGAAACAGCTCTATAGTTATCTGGAGAAGGAACAATTGAGGTGGAGGAAAAACACATGCCAAAGATCTTAGGTAGAAGGGGCTTGGTATCTGAAGAATGTCAAGGAGGACAAGGTGGCTGTTGCTCTGACAGCCAAGGCACAGGGGGAGGAATGAAGCTGGAGAGGGAGTCAGGTGATAGGCATATAAGTCTTGGTAGATTCTGGGAAATCAATGGGGTGAGGAGAGCAGGGAAGTAGAGTGTCTGAACTAAATCAAAAGCATCATTTTGGCAGCTCTAATGAAGCTAGGGAATAAGAGATTATAAAAGATTTCTATTTTCTTCCTAATATTTTTCTCTATTTTCCCCAATTTTCTACTATAGATATGTTACATGTATAATCTGGAAGGACAAATTATAAAATCATGCTGCTATTATATTTTAAAGTATAGTTATCCAAAAAGACTTAATCTATAAAAGGTTAATAAATATTGTTAAACTAAAATCACAATTTCACAAAGTTTAGAAAGTCAACATCATTAGAAGGTATTATAAGTAACATCTCTCTTCCAAACACTAGAATAAAAGGAGAGTTAAATTAAAAACCAAAAAAGAAAGGGAACAGAGAAGTTAATTTAAGTTAAATTTAATTGACACTTGATAAATATTGTAATATACCTAATCATATTAGGTATCAATGAATGAGTACTCTGTGCAAACCCCATGCCAAGCACTTTTTTATTATAAACATTAGCTCATATTAATTGTACAAATTCATGGATTTCACAGTGACACTTTCCCATGTGCACAATACTGTGCTTTCATTGTAGTCACCCTTCCTACTTTCCTCAGTAACTCTCCCTTTTCTCTTCCTTACCCTTTGTCTAATCGTTCCTCTTCTACTTTTAGGACATCATTTTTTTGTTTATTTCCATATATGAGAAAAAACATGTCTTTCCGTGTCTGGCTTACTTTGCTTAACATCTTGACCTCAATTCCAATTCTTTTTCTACAAATGACAGGATTTCCTCCTCCTTTATGGCAAAATAATATTCCATTATGCATGTATGTGCATACATCATATTTTCTTTAAACATTCATCTGTTGACAAGCACCTAGGCTGATTCCATAGCTTTGATATTGTGAATAGTGCTGCAATAAAGATAGGTATGTAGGTATCTCATTCATATACTGACTTTATTTCCTTCAGGTATACACCCAGGAGCTAAGCAATTCTTTATGCATCTCATTTATTATGTACAATAACCTAAGAAATAACCAGTAATATTTTTTTATACTCATGGAATACAGTCATGAAAATGAAGCTCAATGCAATTGGGAAATATGCCCAGATACCACAGCTGGCAAGGATTGGTAGGTTGATACCAAGGGCAAACCTCTGGACAACACTGCATTTACTCTGCTGCCTTTTATCTAGATCATGTGTCTCTCAAAAGAAAGTAAGTTGATCAGCTATGGAAACATGTTGCAGGAGAAAATGCCCCGACCCAATAACAGGATCAACCCCAGAGGCAGGTATTTGCCAATGTGGAGATGGATGCACTAGAATTTAAGCTGGTGCTATGAAACATTCACATCTTATAACTGAAATCTTCAGTTCTGGGGCCAAAGAGAATTAATGGTCCCAGGTTAGTAACAACCCCTGGCTCCTAGCAGAAACAGTTGTAAATCTTTTCTGGAGGAACATACCCCCAATTTAGGCTCTCAATAATCCCAGATATTAGGATTAAGTAAATGTAAGTTCACAGTCAGTGATCAGCAATAAGAAAAGCAACATGATTGCAACTGAAGAACAAGAACTTCAGATACTGAAACTGTCAAATACAGAATAACTATGTATAAAAGAGTAACAAAAACTAAATAAGAAATATTAGATATGACCATCACAGAGACATGGAACTTCAGAAATATTGCTACTGTGTGATCATGTATGTATGGTAATCGCCCGAAACACTTATCAGGAGGCAAGAGGAATGGGATTTGTGAGTTCAAAGAGTCATTCCGTTAAGTGGTCAAAGTAGACAGGAACATGTGCCTGTAGTGGGTAAGAAAACATGAAAAGAAGCCAAGGTCATGGGAGAATCAAAGGGTTTAAGAAGGTCTCCAACCCAATACTCACTTTTCACAATTTTGTAATTATTTTATAATACATTCTCTTATTAATTTACAATAGAAAAATCCATTTCTGCACTCATTTTTAGAATTTTCTTGAAAAGAAAATAATGTTACAATAACATTCAGATTTATAACTTCTTGTTACCTATTTACATTGCCTACCTTTGCTTACTTCTCACATTACCAAAAGCATGCAAAGTCACCTCTGAAAAATCTTGAAATCTCTTAAAACTACATTTATGATCTCCACAAACAACTGAACAAACATTTCATGACACAAATAAAAACATACCCTTTATTGAGTATTAGACTCTCCTCTTCTGCTTCTGAAAGTACAATCACCTTAATAGGTGTCTGTGGCTCACGGAGAGAATAAATTCTAGCAATCAAGAGAGAAGAAAACAAGTACTTAAAATTCTCCTTCATTTCCTAAAATTGTACTTTCCTCTCAATCTAGTCAGTTTTTACTTGAGAAATTTCCTACCAATTATTAAAACCCATTATGTCCCAAATATTCAATTCTCCAAATAGTGCAATGAAATTGACAAAAGTGCATTAGAATGGGTTGGAAATTATCTATAGCTTATATATCCTTTATGTATTTTTTCATATATTTATGAAATACATTTTTCTTTATGTGTGAAATACATGTATTTTTCAAGTACTCTAATTATTCACCTATTACTTTTCTCAATAGAACTCCAAAAACAATATTTTAAGGTGACCATAAGTGATATATTTGTTGTTTAAGTTTTATAGTGTTCTACATATATGATGATGGGATATCAGCAGTTAACCATTTCTTTGCCAAAGATTTTATTATTGACAAAGAAGCCTGCTTCCTTTGTTCTTTATATAAGAGGGAAGTTTCTTTAGGACCTGAAGTAATGATCTCTATCCATATCAAAATTTCTTTTTTTTTTACTTGCAGTGTTGGGGCCTTGAGCATGATGCTAAGCAAATGCTCTACCATGACCCAAGCCCCCTTAAAAAAATTCTCTCTCCTCCCTGGCTATGAACCCAGCCCCCTTTCCAAAATCCCCCCCCCCGCCGCAATGGGGATTGAACCCATGGGTATCTACCACTGAGCTACATTCCCAGCCCTTTTTATTATTTGAGACAGGATCTTGTTAAGTTGCCCAGGCTGGCCTCGAACTTGCAATCCTCTGCTTTAGTCTCCCAAGTCAGTTAGATTACAAGTGTGCATCAGATTAGTCAGTCAGATTATACGTGTTCAGCCTTATTCAAAAACTCTGAGAAGCCTATACCATTGCACCTCATGTTTTCCATCTTGGGTCCTCAGCTGTACTCTCTGCCTAATCATTTCACTATTGCCCCAAGCTTGCTAGCTTCCCTTTAGTTATAATTATCTGTCTCTATTAGACACCTAAAGGAAATATCTTCTTTACATTCCAAATGCCCAAATATGAATAACATTTAGCTTGCAATCTATATGTATTTTGTTATATGAAAACACTATATCATATCATCCATTTTTTCCCAAGGGAAAAAGTATAAAAGTAAAAAAAAATTTTTTTTCCAAAAATCATTTAAATTGAAAGTAATTTAACCAGTGTGGTGACACATGCCAGTAACCCCAGCAACTCAGGAGGATGAAGCAGGAGGACAGCAAGTTCAAGTAGACACTATCTTGAAATAAAAATAAAAAAGGGCTGGGGTGTAGAGCTCAGTGGTGTCTCTGCATTAAATCCCTAGTGTAAAAAACAAACAAAAAAAAGTAACATATTTCACAGTGTGTATGGCTATATTAAAAGGGAAACTATTTTTCAAAAGGCTGGTAATGTCATTATTAGAAATCAAATGTCACCCATAAAGTCTGCACCAAATTGGTCACTTATCTTTTTCCACCAAGAATTTTTTTTTTTTTTGAGAGAGAGAGAGGGAGGGAGGAGAGAGGAGAGAGAATTTTAATATTTATTTTTTAGTTTTTGGTGGACACAACATCTTTGTTTGTATGTGGTGCTGAGGATCGAACCCAGGCCACATGCATGCCAGGCAAGCACGCTACAGCTTGAGCCACATCCCCAGCCCAATTTTTTTTTTTTAATGTGTTGATGAGGATCAAACCCAGTGCCTCACACATGCTAGGCGAGTGTACCACTGAGCTACAACCTCAGTCCTCCACCAAGAATTTTTAAACTTGGTTTACTCCATTATCAATAAAATGTGACAAGTACTTAAAGAAATATTTGTAATGACAAATTGCTCCAAATAAATGCACATTCACTTTGGTCTTCCTAGGTTCCTACAAGTCATCACTGACTTCAAAAGACACAGTAGTAATTCAAGCAATATTTTGTTGGAGAACAATAAAAGAAATGTTTCTCATAACAATGAGTGGGAATTTCCTTTTGCCCTCAATGTTCTTTCTGTCAAAGTTTAGGGAATGAGAACCGCTAAATAACCCATATTTTTAAAAGAATCTTCAACATTTAGGACCAGCCAGATAGGGTAATCCCAGACACTCAAGAGGCTGAGGTAGGAGGATCACAAGTTCGAGGTCAGCCTCAGCAACTAAGTAAGGCCCTAAACAACTTAATGAGACCCTGATTTAAAATTAAAAAATAATAAGGGCTAGGGATTTGGCTCAGTGGTAAAGTACCTTTGGCTGGGTTCAATACCCCAGTACCTAAAAAAAAGAAGAAAGAAATGGGACCAGATACTTCCTTTAAAGCTTAACATGAGTTAACATGAGGAAGTAAGGACGTGACCTATGCTATCTCACTACCATTTTCCCCGCATATATAACAAGAAGGTTAAGAAGAGAAAGTGTCTAAGAGTTCTTGGGATTACAGAATCATGTTTGTAATGGGGCAGTTTCCCTTCCCCTCTTTCTTTACCTTCAACTTTAAAGCCAAATGGGTGAGCAAGGAAGGCTCTTAGAGAAGGACCAGGCAGATTTGGAGGTACTTATAATAAGGGAGAATGGTGCCTACCTGAATGCAAGGTGAGTTGCAGAAATCTATAAGCCATCAAGGAAATTCTAGGATGAATCTCCTGTTACATCCAAGGGTCTAAGGGCATGCATATACTTTTAAGTATTTATCTGGAAATTTCTAAAGAAGGTATACTAGAGCAGCCTAAGAAAGGATTATGGTATAGTACATCCAGTTCTCTGCAGCCCTTGGAAGGCAGAGAAGAGACTTCTGCTCCATATAAAAGACCACAGCAGGTGATAAGGCACAGGAGATATCAAGTTTGCAAATACTCCATCTTCAGAGAGGGTTTAAGGCATGGATAGCTGACAGAAGCCATGGGAGAGAGATCTCCTCAGTGATGGAGGTAGCTAACAGTTAAACACTGGGCCCCCAAAACACCCCATCTGTGCAGAGATTACCATATCATTAGAGATACTAAGCAACAGATGCAATAAATTAAACCAAGATCAGGAATACCTGCCCTTCCCTGAAAGCAATCAGTCAGGTAAGATCTCTGCCTCACTCACTCACTCACCCTCTCTATCCCCACTCTGAAGAAGAGAAGAAAGAGGCGGCAGCCTCAATCTCTACACTTCACTGTGTGGAGTGAAATTATGAAAAAGGAGCACACCCTCTCTAATCATTTCAGGTCCCTCCAGACATAGGTCTGACCTATGAAGGGTCTTGGATAATGGTTTTGAAAACTGACTTCACAAGCAGAGCTTTAAATGAGACACACTAAGTTTTAGTAACTAAAAGTAACCAGAAAGCCAAGGAATCTGTATAAGATGCTATTAAGGGGGTCAACCATTCCGCAGGGAAGCAAGATTTGGTAGAGAACAGGTAAAAAGCAGTGATTAGGAAAAAATATATAACTGGAGATATTTATACTCTGTTGAGTTCTCCTGATAAACTTTTTACAAAAGACAGATCCAGAAAGTTAACTGAGTGGGGATAGAGCATTTAATCGCAGAGTACAAAGCTTCGAAGGGGCTTCAGAAATTATCAAATCAAATCTGCTCATTTTAAAAATTGGAAACTAAGCCCCTTTGCCTCCAAAAGAAGCTTAAGATCTCAAAGATAATAGAAGTGGCTGTGGAGGAAAGATTCAAATTTCTCATTTCTACTTATATTCTCTTTCCCCTGTGATACACTATCACCAAAGGGTGACATGATGAAAAGTTTGGGGAAAACAGTACTTATAGGAAAGAACAGGAACAGAGATACTGGAGGCAGAAAGACTAGTTGAGAAGGAACAGCAGAAATTAAAGCATGTAACTTAGGGAAAGCAGTTTGGCAATTCTTATGAATGAGAATGGGTTACAATAGCCATCAAATAAAAGCATTTGAACATCCAGTGACTTATTTAGTGTAAACCTGAGCTGTGAATGAGCAAAGTGAAAAAGAGCCTTCACACTTGCAAAGGTACAAGAGAGGTAAAAAGAAAATTTACCTTATTAAATTGTCTGATGTTAATAGCACTATGTGAGGATCTAGCATTTCACTTGGATACCAGGCAGCATGCTTTAGAGTCAGAGAGGTAGAACTGGTGAAAAATCTCTCAGCAATTGGAGTGGTGCTAAAATAAAGATAACAAATTTTTCAAAAATATTTTTAGAACTTGGATGAAACAATAATCTATTTTAATATTCACTGCCTTTCTTTCCTTCAAATTTTTCTGTTAAATCTTGAGGAGACAGCATTCAAAGCACTTATTCAATCAATATTACAGAACTGAAATAAAAGCATTTTCTCAATTGTAGCATATTTTATCAGTGCTTTACAAACATTCTTCAAAACAGTATCTGATCTTTTTATTAGTAAGAAATTATCATTATTATTTTGAAATTTAGGAATCAGATCTAGAAAATATACAGTTCAAAGGGATTTCACTTATATACTATAGAGCTAATAAAAGGTCTCCACCTTATATTCTTTTCAGTAATCATTCAGATCTTCATTTTTCTTTATTTTTTCAAAAAGAAATTATATATAGAAATAAACATCTAAGCAAACTTCTGGCTCCTAGACAATAAGTGCTTTTTAAAGATCATATTTCTAACAAATTCAAAACATAGCCTAACTTCCAATAAGACAGAAATGTGACAATTCAAGCAGAATAAAAGAATAACCACACATATTCTATAAGCATTCATATCACAGAAGCCAGTCTGAAGACCATAAGGAATGGTCAGGTTCAACAGTAACATACTAACCCTACTTTAAGAATCCCTGATCTTGAATAATTATCTGTATGTATAACAAATTATGTAGACATACAACTTACCTACAATTCACTGTTGCTTTTCCACCTTCAAATTCAGAATTCTTCCCCCATCTTTTAGGTAATTCTAATACCATAAGTCCTTTTATTCCGATGAGTGCTACATGATGTTGGGTTGGACTTAGCAAGACTTGATAAATTTCAAACAGAGGTGGATTTATGCAAAGTAATCTCTGAAAATTAAAGCAAATTGGTCAACATAGTTATTTTTAATGTAAATATACATGGTAGACATTTGAAACCACTATAATGCTCTAATTTTCTATAATTATAGGACAACAAAGCATTCCGGGTAAGTACCAACACTTGGGTTGATGAAACATTTTGTCATTTAGACTGAAATAATAAACAAATGCATTAGATTTCCCCACTTTGATAATTAAAGACTATTACACCTAATTTTTCAAGCCTCAACCTACACCTACAACTCCAGTTTCAAATTCCACCATTCCCCACTTGTTCTTTACACCAATCAGATGAATCTGTATTTCTGGGAAACCATGATTATGCCTCTTTGTTTCGGTGCAACCGTTCCTCTTGCAACAGTGCCACTTTTCTTATTAGCCAGCTAACAAGACTTAGCACATTCTCAGAAACTGGGCTTCTATGCCTTTTTCTCCCCAAGAAAATATTCCTGATCTTATGAGCAAGAATAAATGTATCTTTTCTGTAGTTTCACAGTTCCTTCTGGATAATTCCACTATTCTGCATTCTAACTGACTTTTTCACTTGCTCAATTCACACATATAACTATGGATTACTTGAAATGTGCCACTCTTCTCTGTATCCTAGCTTAGCATGTGGCACATCATAGACTCTCAATATGTGCTTAGTGCAACATACAAGACCATGTCTCGAAATAAAATAAAAACTGGGCTGAGGATATGATTCAGTGATTAAGCACCCCCTGGGTTCAATCCCCAGTACCCCTCCAATATATATATATGTATGTGTGTATGTGTGTATTTAATGAGTAGACAAAATAAACTCAGAAGTATTAATAAATAACTATTATAATACAATAAAATGGTTTCAAGAACTTTTGCAGCAAGCAGAATGCTGCTTTAATGCTGATTTAGAAAAGATGAGACATGATGTTTTAAGGGGGTTCCAATAAGTTATTTGTCTTGGTATATGTCCTCAAAAAAAATCACTTTTTCTATTGGTACTTTCCATTTTTTCTCTCATAACTACCTCAGATCCCCATTTTCTTTCTACTTTCAGTTATAAAATTATGAGACTGCCAATATGTCGCCTTTCTTATGTTTAGAGAAGCATCCTAAGTCAAAATCTTTTTAGATCAGACTGTTCCAAAATATGAGACTTCTACTTATTGTTATGGATATCTGGAAGCATGTGTCTTTTAGCTGCCTTTGCTGTTTCTAAACACATTGACTTTTTTTCTCATCAGAGGTTCTTTCCTTCTGTTCTTTATATTCAATCCCCAACTTCTTTCTACTTGATTTTGACTGTAACTCAAACCAAACAGAGGATTGAAACCTTGCTTCTGATAAGTATCTGATCACATTAGTTTATTTGTAACAATCCCAGAAACTAAGTTTTTGTTATTGTTGTTCTTAAAGTCACTACTCATGCTTTTATTAATATTCAGTGTTATAATGCATGATAACTACTTTCTTTTTAACCTTGAGTTTTTGAGATTCTAGAAGTCTGAAGGTTTTGAAGATGGTCACTAGTATTTACTGAGAGCTTACATATTCCAGGCACTGTCATGCGCTGGGGAAACAAAAATGAGTTAAGGTAGACACACACACACACACACACACACACACACTCCCAATTTTGTGGTCTAGAAAGAAGACAATAAATAAATAATTTTAAATAGTTTACTGTGCAAAATGCTACATAGCATATAGAATGCTATGATAATACTGTGTGCTGGATCCAGATGCAATGGTGTGCACCTGTGGTCCCAGCTACTTGCGAAGCTGAGAGGATCATCTGAGACCAGGAATTGAGGCCAGCCTGTGCAACACACAAAGTCCCCATCTCTTAAAAAAGAGGGTAAAGAAAAAAGAAAAGAAAAAAATTGGGTGCTGAACACCTAATAATTATTCTTAACTTAAGTTTTACAGTAAACAGATTCTAGACTCTTGACTTTGTTTGAAAACTGCAGAAGCATTAGTAGTAGCTTGTTAAAATCAAATCACCTTTCAAAAAGAATTAGTCCATGGCACGTAACAGATGTTATTCACTAAAATGGTTGCCACACTTACTTTTAAAATGAAAAAGGAAGGCCAATTTCCTACAAATAAACATCTACACAAAGCGATGTTTGATCCCTGCAAGTCTGGCATACTTTCCAATCACACTCACTTTCACGCGCTACTGGCGATACCAAAAATTTCCAATTTGGGGAATGAACTAATTTACTAAAAGGAAATAATAATTAAAAATTAGTTCCTCCATCTCAGGCTTGAAACTTGCTTTCAACTCCACTATCTTGGCAATGCTCACAACCCAAGAGAAAGTTATGATTATACCCATTTGAGTGTCACGACATAAAATACGGTTCTCTAGAACAACCTCTAAAAATAGCCACTCCGCCACACATTCTCTATCCCTTTACCCTATTGGTTTTCTTCAGAGTACTTAACCATCACCGACGTTTTATTAAGTATTCCACAGTCCTCCCCTTCCTCCCAGACCCCCGGAACACAAGCACCGAACAGCGTGAGTTCCGCAAAGTGTCGGGCAGGGTAGGAGTCAATAAACATGCTGGATAGAAAGGGCTTTTCCGCTTGAAGTGGGTTGTCCCCGAACAGCACACCCACCAGAAGATGAAAAACAGCCAAGATGAAAACGAAACACAAAACAAGTTCAGATCCCGACCGAGGATGGCCAGGCCGTACCTGGTACTGGGAGAGCGAAGGCTCCTCACTACCACCGACGAGGCCTCGGAGGCGAACCACTAAGAAGGAACTGCCTTCTCCGTCCCACAGGAAGAGCTCTCCGCCGAGGCCGAAGATCAGGTTTCTCGTCAGCAACTGCGGCGGCAAAGGCGGCGATGAGGGCAATGATGAAGAAGCCGGTTTCTCAGAGTCTGCTGGGCTCTGGTTTTTCAGTCCCTCCCGGAGCCGCAAGAACACAACGTGATTAGGAAGCCAGGTCTGCCACAGATCACCGTCGACTACCGGACCCTCGGCAGTCGCCATCTTGACCCAACTGCTTTCCTCGCTACAGTTGCTTGACCCGCCGCTGAGCACAGCCTATCCTCGGCTAGCCATCCTTTGCTTCAGCCAATCATCGAACAGGAAGCCCTGAAACACGACTTTAGCGCTAGGGGCGGGACTTAGGAGAACTAGCCTATCAAGCAAGGGCATCTTCAAGGGCAAGCCAATTGCCAGGTTGGTATTCATTAAGAAGTCAAAGTGGGCGGGCCAAAGTGAATAGAACAGTGCTTCTTTAGAGTCAGCCTTGGTTCTCTGCTCGGAATCTAATACCTAAGGTAAAGACGGAGGTCTGCGTATGTCATTGCATCTCGAACACCTCCATTCGGGTAAACCCAGGCATCCAGAACTTTCCTTCAGGACTTACCGCTCTTAGTCCAGATTGGCTTGACCTCATAAACGTCACTTTTTCATCCACCCACCTACCCTTAGTTGGCCCAAATCAGTCTCGTGTGGGGCTGACCTGTAAAACACTTCCCAGAATTCCTTGCTATCTACGCGCGATCTTCTCCAGAAACTATAACTCCCAGAGGTCTCTGCGCGTTCCCAGGGGCGGGGCAATTGGCAGCGACTCCCTCTAAGAGATGGCAGAACCTGCTGGATCTCAGCGACGCTCGCTGTACAAACAGGTGGGCTCGGCGTCCTGGAAAGAGGCTTTCAGGCAGGTGAGTGTGGAGTTTGGGCCATGGTCACTCCTTGAATCCATCCCAAGGGCCGTTGTCCTCCGTGCCTTCAACTCTTCAATGCTCTATGAGGCAGGTGCCTAGAGCCCCTGGCCAGTGGAGGTAGACCCGGAACCCAAACTTCCTGCTGCTTCCTGGGTCTTGGTCACCGCCTTTTCCGGCTTTTTGGCCCGACGGGTGTGGGATTACCCTGTGTGGGCTCAGAGTCTCTAAACTTTGCTTTTTGAATTCCGGCCAGTTTCAAAACTTGAAATGTGATCGTGATCGCACTCTCCGCACCTCTACAACAACACCATCCCCTGCTATTAATTGGACATCTAAAGAAGCACTTTGTATAGTTTTGACATGTGAGGTAGAAATTGTTTTTATTGTAGAGAGGAGTCAGAAGAGTTTGTTGCCAAGTTTGTATTGTTAACTCTCCTCAGTTCTGTCCTCTTCTGTAGACAACATAGTCCCTAGTAAGATACTGCCTCTCCAAGTGTGTATATTCCAGGAAAATAATCTGATATTAGAAAAATTTTGTTTCTCAACCGTGGCTGTTGACATTTTGAGAGAGATAGTTTTTATTGTGTAGGGCTGTTCTGTACTTGGTAAAATGCAGTATCCCTGGCCTCTAGCCCATTAACTATTATTATGGTCTTACCACAAGAGTTGTGACAACCAAAAATATCACCCAGGCCTTGTCACATGTACCCTGGTGAATAAAATCACCTTGAGTTGAGAAATATTGTTACCATAGCCACCTCTAAAGTAGCAAGAATTTGAAAGCAATATGAATGTCCTCTTATAGGATAGTAAATAAGATACTATGCTCCCAATCGTTAAGGATAACATTAAATAACATTAAATTATTCTAGGTCAGTGGTTCCTAAATACTAGATTGTAGACCTGCTACATACTTGGCATTGAAGATAGAATATGAAATATGGTGATCTGGAAATATGTGAACAAAGTATTATAATTTTACTAATCTATATGCAATTAAGGTCTGGACAAGGATATGCAAAAGTAACAGTAGTATGGAATTTTTTTTCATTCTCTAAGTTTTTTTTTAATTTTATTTTTTTTATTTTTTATTGGTTATTCAAAACATTACAAAGATTGCAGAATCACATCAGTTACACATCCACATTTTTACATAATGCCATAATAGTAACTGTTGTATTCTGCTACCTTTCCTATCCTCTACTATCCCCCCTCCCCTCCCCTCCCGTCTTCTCTCTCTACCCCATCTACTGTAATTCATTTCTCTCCTTATTTTTTTCCCATTCCCCTCACAACCTCTTATATGTAATTTTGTGTAACAATGAGGGTCTCCTTCCATTTCCATGCAATTTCCCTTTTCTCTCCCTTTCCCTCCCACCTCATGACTCTATTTAATGTTAATCATTTTCTTCCTGCTCTTCCTCCCTGCTCTGTTCTTGGTTGCTCTCATTATATCAAAGAAGACATTTGGCATTTGTTTTTTAGGGATTGGCTAGCTTCACTTAGCATAATCTGCTCTAATGCCAAGTATGGAAATTTTGTGTCTATAAATTTTCTTTAACATTTTATCAAGCAATCTGAGGGTTTTTTTTTTTTTTTTAATGGAATTGATTTCCCCCCATCTTGCTGCTTTTTCCAAGGGATGCCTGGAGAGAATGAGAAACAGCCGGGACAGGCTCCTGAACAGTTACCGCCAGATTGGGAGCAGTATGCCAGGGAGAGGTCAGAATGCCCTTCTAGTGCAAGAGGTGATGGAAGAAGAATGGAAGTCTTTGCAGTCAAGCGAGTACTGTCCAGAGGCTTTGGCTCAGGTCAGGCTTGGATAAGTGTTTTCAGAGAAGGGTTTGCACCATGAGGAAATCCTAGTGTCTTCTTTGTACCTATTTATGCATTTCCTCTAAACCCACTGACTCTCCAACCCCTAATTTGAATTCTAACAGCCTTTGATCCAGACTCTTCTGCCTTTAACATTAAATTATTCTAGGTTAGTGGTTCCTAAATATTAGACTGTAGACCTGCTACATACTTGCAACATAATCACTTACGAAACTGTAAAGAAATTTTTGTCTCCACTCTTGGGAATTTTGATTACTTAGGCATGAACTAGGAATCTGGCTTCTTAAAAGTCTCTAGGAACATTCTGATTACAGTCTCAGCCAAAGTTGGAAACTGAATATGAATAGGAAATCGTTTATGGTGTATCAGGAAGAGTACTAGATTGGAGGTCAGGAGTTCAGGAATCCTAATTCTGGTTTTGCTACTGACTCTTAGCTTCACTCTCTTTGAGCCTTATACATTTATAAAATGAAGAAAATAATGTCAATATTGTAAGGACTATATGAAAAAATTCTGAAACTGCTTTGAAACTATCAAGGCACTATATAATAGGAAGGCACACTGTTCAGTGGCTTGCCTTACATCACCACAGTTACTACTCATGATAGTCCTCTTGGGTGGGTTTTATTCCCACTTTACAGAGGTCAAAACTGAGGATTATAAAGACTAAGAACTTTTCCTGGTTATATAACCTTGGGAGAACATATATTTAACTACAGCCGTATACTGTCAGCCCCAAATTTGACAGTGTTATTTTATCACTGGCTAGTTTGATCATTTGTCAATGACTTAACATGACCACATTACCCCGTTGTCAGCATAGTCTGTTGGAGGACCTGACTGATTTTTCAGATAAATCTGTTTTTTTATTTTGTTTTTGGTACTAGAGATTGAAGCCAGGGGCACTTAACCACTAAACTACATACTGACCCCTTTTTATTTATTTTGAGATAAAGTCTTGCTAAGTGGCTTAGGACCTCTCTAGGTTGCTGAGACTGGCCTTGAACTTGTGATCCTCTTGCCTCAGCCTTCTAAATTTCTGGGCTTATAGGCATGTGCCACCATGCCCAGCAAATCTGGGTTCTTAAGCCAACCTCTAAGTATGAATTACTGTTGGGTTTGGGGACAGATTAATAATTCAAATTTAAGATGATTCCACTTTCTTTTATAGTTGAGCTTGCCAATGGACTTGGCTGTGCTAGAGGAAATCCAGCAGGAGCTGATTGATCAAGGTAACTCTAGGCAGTGGTCCTTCCTGTATTTAACCACTCTTATTACTGGCCTTTTCTACCACTATCTTCAGTCAAGTGTCTAGAATTCTTTGGTTTTACTCTGAATTTTTGACTGTCTGTCTTCCTAATAATAAGAATCTCTAGGGTGCTGGGCTTTGCTGTTTTGTGCTAACAACTTTTTTCATTCTATGGTATTGCTTTCCCTTTATCTACCCTATAAGATCTTATTAGATTAGAAAGTGGTGTTCTCACACAGATTGTACAATTAATGAATCAGTGGAGCTGGGAAGCAAAATTTTGTGAATCCACTTCCCACATTTGTTCTGTCCTGCTCTTTATTAATAGTTTTAGCCAAGTGCAGTGTCCTGAGCCTGTGGTTCCATCTACTCCAGAGGCTGAGATGGGAGGATTGCTTGGGCCCAGGACTTTGAGGCCAGCCAGCCTGGGCAATATAGTAAGACTCCCCATTAAAAAAAAATAAATAAATAAAGCAAAAAAAAGAAAAAATGGTTAATAGTAAACATGTCACTTTACAGGATGCAGTGGAGTGGTGCATGGTCATATCCCTTGCTTTACCCAATTTAAATGCCATCTCTCTCATCAATTCTTTATTGATTCCCCAGGATCTTGTGAACATTACTCCTTGAGATGTCATAGCATTATGGAGAATACATAATTTTAGCACCTCATATAATTGTCTTTTATTCCATATAGTCTTATCTTGACTAGGTTTCATCTTTATCATCTGTAAAATAGAGATGATAGGCCTGCCCTGTAAGTTTGTCATAAGGCTTAAATAATATGTGTAGAGAACTTAGAGCAATGTCTGGCATGCAGAAAACTTTCAGTAATCAGTAGCTATTATTATGGTAATACATGAGCACACATTCTTGAACCAGACCATAAAGAGACATTTCTCAGCTTTACCACTTATAAATTCTGTGGAACTGAGCAAAGTAGTTAATTTTCCCATGCCTCAATTCCTTCTTCTTTGAAATAAAGATATTTATAGTGAAGAAACTAATATATGTAAAGGATTTAAGCAGCATTTAAAACATAGTAAGTGCTCTGCAAATGATAGCTGTTATGATTGACTTCACTTGGATTGTGAAGTTCTTAAAGTTTAGTTATCTTCTTTTTGTAATTGATTCTCTCTTCCCCCTGCCTACAGAACCTGTCTGAATGATGAAACATATGACCCAGTAAATCTTTCTTTCAGAGTATATTTAACTAAAAATTCTAAAATGATAAGGTTTTACTGTGCTGTGCTACCATCAGCCAGTTGGAACATTCTAAAACAGGGGTCGGCGACCTTTCTGTAAAAGGCCAGCTATTACAACTACTCTCTACTGTTGTGATGGAAAAGCAGTTATAGACAGTGTGTAAACAAATGAGCACAGCTATAGTTGGTTGCTTCTGTGTCTAGATCTGGACTGTGAGTTCATCAAGGGCAGAACAATCTTTTTCATCTCTGTACCCCTGTGACTAGCACATATTAGGTACTGTTGTACTTTTGCTGAATCAGTCAACACAGATTCTGAACAACATAGGTTCTGAGTACACAGCCATTGAGAAACTGATCACTTGAGGCTTAACAGTGAGCCTAATGTCAGAAGTAAATGCTCTGTAAGTATCAGCTTTCTCCATTTGCTCTTGAGACTCCGACATTTCACACCTTTACTCCTGTGGCCTGTAGAGATGTGTGAAAATTATCTCCTTGTCCCTTAGCCTACTTTATCTCCTGTGCTCACAAGGAGGGGTACATGGGGGCTGCAGAGATCCAACAAGATGTTAGCCTGAGTTTTACCTGAATCTTTACCTTAGGTGGAAGAGACTTTTGAAGGTGAAACCTGGCATTAAATACAGGACATCCCCGGGAAAACATGGTGAGGCACTCCTGCTGCCTTTTGCCTTGCAGAACAGTCTATCATCAGCGAGTATGAGAAGAGCTTGCAGTTTGATGAACAGTATCTCAGCATCATGCTGGCTGAGTGGGAAGCGAAGCCCCTCATTTGTCCTGTTTGTACAAAGTAAGAGTCTTCAAATTTTTTAGCATTATTGGTTCCCATCCCTCATTCCAAGGTGAGTGGGATCCCCTTCCCCACCAAAAATCTGTTGCATGAGAAGTTCGGAGGGCTCAGGTCTGACCACCATGATGATAGAAGATCCTAATTCTGATTCTAGGTACAACCTGAGAATAACAAATGGTGTGGTTGTGTGTCAATGTGGCCTGTACATCCCATCTCATGTAAGTATTCCACATAAAGGTTTTGTGCCATCTCTTTCCAAATACATCTGTTTTTTAAAGAACTTTCAGTCATGGACTGAAGCTTATGTGCACATCTCTTCCTGATTTTGTGTTCAGCAATACCAGATTGGTAGCCTCACATCAGCTATGGGAAGAACATATGCAGCATGGAAATTGGCAAACACTTCATACAAATCAGGGCTTTTGTCCCCTTCTCCCCCACCCCGCAGGCAGAGTGTCTCCCACCTCTGCTTCCAGTCTATAGAGTGATCAAAGAGGTTTGGAAACACTTGTCTCTGATCTTCCATAGAAAGTTTCTATATATGAAGACACACCAATATTTAGAATGTAAACCTCAGTAACCTTAAAATGCATAAGGAACCCTCTTTTCAGACATGCTGGGGCAGCAAGTTTGCCAGTTCATTGAGCAGCTGGTTAAAATGGCAAATTATAAAAATGAATAATTTTATGGTGAGTTCCTAACAACTTTGAAAATAACTCCTATATTGCTTAGTCTAAAGTTGTACAGTTTCATCCCTTTGAAGTTGATCAAGAAGCTGAATATAGAACTTTAGGATTTTTCTTTTACTTAACAGATTTTTTTTAAACAACTCATCCTTTTGAATGTTTCCTAAACTCTATTATCATAAAAATAAAACTTTATTTTCATACAGTATCATTGGTTTACATAAATAAAATCTCAGAGATACAGTAGCAAGTTCAGTTAGCACAAATAGATCTGGGAGCAGACACTGCTGATCCTTAGTAAGAATACACTGAGCCAGTAGCTGCAGAAGCAGGTTGTTAGAAAGTAGCCTGCTCTCTCTGAATGTTCCTGCTGTGAGTTGCAGTCAATGTTTTGAAGAGGGAATTGATAGTACTGGAGAGGCAGTTAAATATGGAGATCTTGGCACAGTCTTAGGCCCAGGACTGTCTTTAAAGCTTCAAGGAATCAATCCAATCACAGCAATTGAGCTAGAGTTACATTGGTTGGCATGAGGAATAATTATTTTGAACCTGTTGATAATCACGTAACTTAGTTGCAGTTGAATTTTATTTTTCAGTCTCCAGAATTGTCAGAACAGAAGCTTCGTACCTATTTAGAAGATAGTGTAAATGATCACAGTACACATTGTCCCCATACCCCTGAATTTTCAGTCACTGATGGAACAGAAGAAAAGCCCAGTCTTCTCATGTACTGTCTGGTAAGCTTCCCATGGGACCCAGTGGTAAGAGCAGATCACCAGTTTGTTTTATGCCCATCTTGGTGGAAATAATCTTTAGAGATAGGTAAATGTTTAATGGTTTATTTTTTTAAGCATTTACTTCATAGATAGTGAAGTTAACTTCACCTAAAAGATCAGTCATTCCCTGAAAAGCAAAGAGGCAGCCTAGGATCATGGTGTCCAACTGTACTGTCTGCTCGTTAGATCTGCTTCAGTGGTCTTGGACTCCTCAGATCAGGTCATGGTCATAAAACCCAGGTAGCCATCCTGGCACCGCCTCTGCAAATGGATGTGGGACAGGAAGCACAGCACAGCAGCATAAGGCTAGTCTCTCAACAAGAATCTTCACAGAGGTGCAAGGTCAGATTCTAGGTCCCTAAGTAGTAACTCAGGTGTGAGGGACAGGACTCTAAGTAGGTATGTGTGTCACTTGTCTTGAAACCTTAAGCTTCTTATAAGAACTAGTGTCTCTTACAGTAATCAATGTAATGAAGTAGTCATCACTATGACATGTTATAGCTTCTAGGCCTCCCGGCAAAGGGAACTTTGGGATTAGTGAGCACTAGAGCATGCCAGATACTCAGTAAAACCTAACCCTTCACATAATACCAGCCAGTCTTTTATAGGCTCCCAACTGTACCTGATACCATGAGCCCTCTTAACACTGCTGCATGTGGTGAGCCACTCTGAATAACCATGCCTTCCAGTCCTGAAGCATGAGGCTCTGACCAATCACAAGGCGTGGCTCCAGGTGTAGGCGTCACCTGCTACCTGCAGGGATTGAGCTATTCCTTTGTAATCCTACCCCTTACCTCATTTACATGGCTTTTTCACAATAAAAAAGGGTTCAGAACTTTGCTCCTCTCTCTTTCCATGGACCCCTAAGGTCAGAGGAGCCATCACAGGACCCAAAGAAAAAGGTATTTCTCTTTCTGTGATTATTTCATTTTGCACAGCCCAGTTCACCTAGAGTGTGTAGTTGTGAAATGTGAGGGCTGCAGTTACCTGTTATGTCTTTTGTCCTTTAGGGCAAGGATCATACCTTTATTTTACTCCCAATGCCTAGCATCTAAATAGGTGCTTAATTTTTATATAAATGGAGGAAGAAGAGCTGAAGAGGCATGGGTCATATGACCTCAACTTTTGCCTTCTTAGGATAATGAACTAGTGAGTCACCTGCACAGATGATTATAGTAGCAGAGTAGTGTGGTGCTCCTGGAGTGTGAAAGTCTCAGGCCAAATGCTAGAGAGATAAGAATGACAGTTAAAAGAGGAAACCAGCCAGGACAGAGGCATGTCCCTAGAATTCCAGCTACTCAGCATGCTAAGGCAAGATCCTTGAGCCTAGGAGTTCAAGACCAACCTGGGCCACTTATTGAGACTCTTTGTCTCCAAAAAACAAAAAAAGCAAAAAGATTGCCTAATTACTGAATATACATCTGTGCCTCTCCCTGGATTTGTAGATCTAGTGAGATCAGGCTATAGGGCCATTTAGCATAGATGGGGATGAGGTAGAAGGAAATAGGTGTGGGTAGAAAAGATGGTGGTCTATGACAAGGGCTTGGACTGTCTGAGATATGAAAATATGAAACTGGCCAGGGGATGGAATGTTCCAAGCTATCTGTTAGGGTTATAGCATCTTTCAGAAAAAGCCAAATATATTCTCTATGGAGTCAAGTAAAGGACAGATGTGATTCTTTAGCATAGTGGTGGGGCCAAGCCATCGAGGAATGTTCACTGATCATATTATGGGATATCGAGGGAAGGCTTGTGGGATTACAATTAAATTTATGCTAACTTGTTTTCTGTTTAAATTTAGGTTTGTGATACATGGGCTGTGATCCTCTAGAGCCAGCCTGGACTCATGTCAAATCCTCAAATCCTATAAGAGGATTTCCTGTATGTACAGATCTTTTACTTAGAATTTATCTTATATTAAAATTTTTCAAACATGTCTGTTTTGGTGTTTTGATGCAGTTTGAAGGTGAAGAAATAGAAAAGACAAACTTCCTTGGAGGAGATAAAAGAATTTTATTGTCCATCATTGTGTTATACAAAAATCTAGAAATAATAGTTTGTACAGGAAAACTACCAAATGAATAGTAAATGAGAGCATGACAGCAATAATTTAAATTTGCTTATTTTTCCCCCATGATGTTAGGATTATAACCACTTCAAAGCACATAGTCTGGTGTCAGGGTAGTTTTTGTTCACTGGTCAAAGCTCACCATAATATTAAGGCCTTCAAGTGTCTCTGATTGCTCTACTGGCTCTTGACGAAACTTTTGAGGTCTTCAAGAAAACTAATGTACTCCTGGTGCTCCAGGGCTGTGCTGAGTTCCACCAACTCATCTGCAAAAGTGTTATCCACCCCTCGGTCCGCAAGGAAATCCATTAGGTGGTCATACAAGGCCTATAAAGAAACATTTATTAGTTTAAAGAAGTACAACAACAATCAGTAATGCTTACTAATTAAAATGCTGCTTCTTGTCCTTGAACTGAGACCCTCCCCTACAAGGCATGATTATCCCCTATCCTACCCAGAACTCACCCAGTCCAGGGAATCTGTATTCAGTGTGTAGTTAGTGTCTTTCCATTCTGACTCGCCAGTGGCCTGAAAGCTGACTTCCTTAATAGAGAAAATGTCACTCTCGGCTTCCTCTTCTTGTCCAATCTGAGAAGAAATAGCATTTAGGAAAACTGAAGGGTTCTCTAGGAAAAGCCAGAATCAGGCAAAGAAAGGCTTTGCAGCCTGAAACTCCCAGGTTCTAGCTACCGTCTCTCCTCACCCCCACATCTTTCCCTGCTTTGCTGGTCTAGAAAGTTTCACAAGTATCTACTAAAAGGACCAGAAAGATCCCAGGACACACTCCTTGCCTGGGGGGGGTGCCAAGGGACTGTCACTCCAGCTTACATACCTCATCCTCTGGATAGTGACAATCTAGTACAAGAGCTTTCTTGCCATCACTCTTTGTAACTTCAACCACAAAATTTGGAGTGGATGTCAGTTCAGGCTGGGGAAAAAAAACAAGTCAGTACAAGTCACTGTTGAAAGGAGTTCATCCCTGGACCAAAGGCATCAGGTAGTTCAGTGATGGCCACCACTATTAGGATATCTAGCCATTTTCATAATCTTATGCTATGGTGTTCAAATAAGGAGCCCAGGATCTTTAACACAGTATTACAAAGAGTTTTACTTCTGTTAGCACTCTACTTTTAAAAATACATGGGGTTTAATAAGAAATCTGAATTCCTGTTAATGGTACCAGTTAATTGAGATCTAGATTAGTCCCTCAACCTTCCTGGGCCTGTTCTTTCTCCACCCACACACTGAAAAGACGGCCCAAAGCTCTAAGACACTCTTTCCAGTTTAGTTGTTTCAGGAATCCTTTCTGTATTATAGACCAGGATCAAAGGCTGGCACACTGGTTCTGGTCAAATGGCTATCCCTACTGGCTGAGTAATAGCAGCTTTTCTGATGGTGACCCTGGGAGCAGTTCAAGGTCAGGGAAAATCCATTCAGGGTAGCTAAGACAAGCATACAAGAAGAGCTCTGCTTCCATAGCAGGCCAGAAGACGGCACTGATACCTGCTCAAACAGTCTGGGGACCCCAGGGCCCTCTCACTAGTTGGCCACTTCCTAAGATGTCTCAAGACAAAGCACCACCTAGATCCAACAAAGAAAGCCAGCAACCTAAAAAATGATCTCACCTAACCAAGTGTTAAAATCTCTGAGGCCCTTGGCTTTCCTACGTTGGTTAAATGGGCAGTATTTACTAACAGCTTAAGACCTGTTAGGAACATTCCTTAAGGAGTGAAAGTTTCAGTTTCTTTCCATTAATAGAAAACAGGCCTAACTATGAAGCCTGAGCTGGCTCCTGGCAGTGTATTCAGCCCCTGGGAAAGGAGGGGCCACAAACCCAGGGGCTAACACTGGCTAGAACCTATTGACTCTGTTGCTCTGTAAGTCCACTGCCTTCTCTTCAAGTATTAAGAAAAAAAATTTAAAAAGAACCAGTTGTTCTTGCCTGTTAGAACTGATGGAAAGTCTGGTTAACAGCACAGGCTTACCTCCTGTTCTTCAACCTTCTGCCCTTGTGAGGGCTCTTCCTCACCATCAAATGTTGGTGGGATGCTATTGTTAATGTTGAAAGTGACAGTAATCCTAGAAAGACAAATGAAGACACAATAGCAAGGTATACTTTTAACTGAGTAATAGAACAGGTTAAGTATTGAGGCTTATTGAAACAATGTCTCTATCCTAGGTGGCTGTACATTTATCTGTAGAACTCTAAAACAGGCACATTACCTACATGTGCCAATGGCTCAAAGTTAAATTACTAGGCTCTGGCTGGGGGGGTGTGGTTCAGTGGTAGAACACTTGCCTACTATGTATGAAACCCTGGGTTCTGTCCCAAGCACAAGGAGTGGGGTGGTAGAATTAGCAAGGCCTGTTATCTCAACCAAACCCAGTCATACCTGGGCTACTTCCATCAGGCAAGCATCCCAGGGCCCAATGCCACATGTCCACTGGCCATCTCATGATACTGCCTGCCCTAGTCTTTCCAGGTATCCACTAGAGATGAGCAGCTGAGAAGCTGATGAGATGCAACAGAAGTCCATTTAAAAACTTCCCCATCTCAAAATCTGCCGGAGAAGGTGGCATCACATTGGCATCACAATAAATGTGGCAGTATCAATTCATTCTTCACAATCACAAGACAGGCCAGAAACATCAACTAATAACTTTAAGGGTTAAGAATCCTGACCTGGCAAATCATGTTTGGGTCAAAATTCCTGTGATAAAGAGATCTGGAACTAGAAGTGCTGGGCTACTCCAGCAGGTCCCACTCCATATAAGAGTACATTAAATGCTGCTCCCTGGATTCATACTGACTGGTTGCCTTACCATGAAGCTGCTTTCCTATAGGAATGGCAATTTGAGGTTCTGCCACAAATCTCTGATCTGTAACACTACTGATCAAGCTGAATTCCAGGGCATGGAAATGCAGTATGTTCACCAGAGCATTATTTATAATGGCCCCCAAACTGGTCATGAAAACCCTACGAAAATGACTTAGGTACCGCACATTGGCACATGCTTATAATCCCAGTGACTCAGGGGGCTGAGGATGGAGAATCATAAGTTTGATCAACTTAGCAAGACCCTATCTTAAACAAAAAGGGCTGGAGGGTGCTGGTGTTGTAGCTCAGGGAAAGAGCACTTGCCTAGCATGTATGAGGCACTGGATTCAATCCTTAGCACCACATAAAAATAAAGAAAATAAAGGTATTATGTACACCTACAGCTAAAAATATATTAAAAAAAAAAAAAAAAAAGGATATAGCTCAGTGGTAGAATGCCCCAGGTGTAGTCACCAGTAGGTGAAGTTAAGAATATACAACTGACATATGCATGGAGAAAAAAACCACTATACTATAGGCAAAAATGAATCAAGAGTCCTACTTCACACCACACAGAAAAGTTAATGCAAAATGAATCATAGACCTAAACGTAAGAGCTAAATAAAACTTTTAAGAGAAAAAACAAGCATAAATCTCCACAACCTGGCCCTGGTTTCCTAAAGATGAAACTAATAATACAAGTGACAAAAGGAAATAAACGCTTTTTGGCTGGAAACATAGTTCAGTGGCAAAGCACTTGCATCGAAGGCACAAGGCCCTGGTTCAACTTCTACTACTGAGGGAGAAATAAAGACAAAATTTTAAACTTTTTCTGGGGGAGGGGCACTTGGTGATAGAACAAGTGCTTAGCATATGTGAGGCCCTGTATTCAATCCTCAGCACCACAAAAATAAAGAGAAACAGAAGCCAGAAAAAAATTTAGGGAGGGCACAGCATCCCTAACAACCAGCCCAGAGCAGATTTGTGTTCAGTGAATAAGCAACCTCAAGCTCATAAGGTCCAACAAATCCTCTCTTGAAAACCATGTTAACAAAGTACTGGGCCTAATCCAAGGCTGTCTTGGGGATTGTTCAGGACAGGTCCTGCAAGGTCATGGATTTGATCACTTGGAGTCCCCAGTCCCTAGAACAATACTTACTTTTCCCCAGCAACTTTCCGCACTAATTTAGCTTCTGTCCCGTTCACTTCCAGGTCCCAACCACCAGACATCTTGGGGAGGGACTTATGCTTCTGGATTTTCTTTTCTTCCTTGATTTCATCTGTCAGGAATTCTACAAAAGCTTTGTCTCCTAGAAAGCAAATACAGATGATTCAAAATGAGAAAAGTCAATTGGTTTAAATCACACCACAAAGCTTGAGTTTTTCAACCACGACTTCGGGCCTTCCCAAAGTTCCATTTTCAAGAGACTAAGGATAACGGGGCGTGGTGGCACACGCCTGTATCCCAGCGACTCTCGCATGGCTGCAGCAGGACGACCTGAAGTTTGAGGTGAGCCTCCGCAACTCTGCGAGACTGTCTCAAAACAAAAAATGAAAAGGACTGAGGATGTGATAAGGATGTAACACTGTGGTAAAGCGACCCAGGGTACGAGAAAAAAAAAAGACTAAGAGAAACTAAGGATAAAAGTATCCTCCAGTATTTAACATTGTTTCCACTTCAATACAAAAACAAAACCACGAAACCCTTGGTGAATGGGGGAGGAGAGTGCGATCACAAGTTCAACCGGCTGGTCGTCAACCAACGGAAAGTGTCCCGGCCCCGCGTGTCTGTTCCGGGCGTTCTCTCCGCGCTGCTCTCTCCCTCCCGGGCCCCCACGATCACGCCCGGGTGCGCGAACCTCACCTTCCGTGTGCAGCGCGCCGCAGCCGCAGCCGCAGCCGCAGGGCGCGGGAGGCTGCAGGAGGCCGGGCCGCCGCTCCGACCCGGCTCGCACGCAGAGCAGTCCGAAGGGCCGGACGCACGGCCGCGGCGCCGGCTGCAGCAGTTGCCGGAGCGGAGGGGCAGGCGTGACGGTGCGGAGGCCGGCGACGGCGGCGCCCAGGGCTCGGGGAACACAGCGCAGCAGAGGCAGCATCCCGAGAGAGCGAGCAGACACGTGCGAGAGCAAAGGACAACCCCGGCCAAGGCCCCCGTGACCTAACGCGGCGCCGGAAGCCCCGCCCTCTCCCCGGAGTGTTTCCGACTTCTGCGCCCTGAAGACCGAAGGCAACGGGACGGGATCGCGCCCTCTGCTGGGGACCTCCGGTGAGGCCCCCGGGGGAGTCCTTGCTTTGGAGCAGTTGTTCTCAGGCGACTTTGCCCTGTCTCTATCCACTGGCTGCTTACTCTTCAACTTCCTATGTACTGTTCTCAAACCATGCCAGACTTTCTGACTTCGTGGAACACGCTCTTGTCGCTTCAACTCCCACCACCCCAGTCTCCGAAGTTACCTCCCTTAAGTGGCCTTCCTGGAACTTCATCCTTTTTACCAGAACTCACCCAACATCTTTGCTGCTTCTCCTTTCAACACAATCCTTTTGGCAGCAGCACTGTACCTGGCAGCTTCACCTCACCCACCCCAGATGATGACATCCTCAAGGGCAGGATCCATGATTAATTTCAGTGACCATTCTCCGCAGCATATCCAACTTTGCATCTTAACTCTAATGGAACATTTTTCTGGGGGCAAGAAGCCGTGGCTTAAATCAGATTTAGGTAAGAACCAGTGATCCACAGGCATATATATGGCCACGTATGTAATTTCAGCTACAAAATGGAGACCAGCCTGGGCAATTTAGCAAGCCCCTGTCTCAAAATAAAATATTAAAAGCGGCTGGGGATGTGGCTCATAGATAGAGTTCTTCTGGATTCAATCCTTACTACTGTCACAAAAGCTCCTTTTGTAATAAACTTTTTTCTGACTCTGCATAAAGTTTTCAGACACATTTTTAATTTTACCAAATGAGAGCAAGTACAGTTAGAAACATGAATACTAATAGAGGGTGCTGCTATAATGGTTCATTCTCTGATGAGATTTTTGAAGCACTATATAATGGTATTTAAAACGTCTTTTGGAAGCTGGGCATTAATCCCAGCTATTTGGGAGGCTAAGGTAGAAGGATCTCAAGTTCAGGACCAGCCTGGACAACGTAGATTAATACTATCTCAAAATTTTAAGAAGGGTTGGAGGGCCCCACTACTACTTACAAAAAGAAAAAGGAAAAAAAAAAACACACACACACACACAATGATCTTACTTCCTAGGAACATGGGATATATACTGTACTAAAAAAATATGGCTTACCAAATAGTGCCAATGAGAAGACTTAATAGTTCCTAAACAGTACCCTGTAAATTAGGGAAAGAAAATCCAACAAAGGAGCCACACACAAAATGTACAAGTTTCATTTTTATGGATTTGATAGTCAAGTGCAAATTTGAGCATTATATACAGAGATGTTTTTATAGTTGTACTGGCTAAGACCAGACTCTCAAAATTCAGCATAAGCTTGAGTCAACTAGATTTCCACCCCCATTAGCTTTTTCTGCAAGTTGTAACAATCTAATCAAATACAGTATAATAAAATTCTTATTTTCTTTATGAATTCCTCTTGCTCAAGCATTGGCATCTTAGATGCATAGCCAGAGTTCTAAGCAGTTCCTGATGGCTGAATTACTTGGATTTATGTACCATAGTAAAATTTAGTTTTATGCACAGTGCAAAAATTTGCTCCCCTTTAGTATCTCTAAATAGTAGAGATGCAGTAGCATTAAGGATTTTCACCAAGGACCTGTGTTTGCAGTCCTTCCCCCTGTAATAGAATGTATTACCTGGGTGTTTCATACTTCATGGTTACTGACAATAGAAGATAAACACCTGATGCATGCAGAGCTGCTTAGAATGGTAATAGTGATTTGTCCATATATGGATTGCACAGATTGGAAAAGAAGCATCACACTATCTGATATTTTACCAATTGAAAGGAGTAGCTTGAGATTATACTGCATTATCATTGTGAAACAGTCAACTTTCTTAAGAAAGTTTAAGTTTAAAGTGCACTGTCCCCTGCAGCTCAATATAAATAACCATTTATTTCTTTGTAGTAATATGTTGAGTCAGAATGGGTTTTCCATCCGATTTAATCCCTGAGCAGCTATGTTAAAAATCAGCTTTTAAAAAAGCCCAATAGAAAAAACTACTCTATTAAAATCCTACCACAATGTTATAGTGATAAACAGGTATCTATATAGAAACATTAAAGCTACTTAGAAGCTCTTTACATTCTTTACTCCTCAGAGAATATACATTTCCAGAAACTGTTCAGGTATTTAAGCTGGACAAAACTCAAGGTTTACTTGACCCCCCAAACTCCTCTATATAGAGATAATTTGTTGAGGAATAAACTACCCCACTCCCCATTGATTACCAGCAATGATGAATGTTTTATTAAAAATACAGTATTTTTAGTCAGGCGCAGTGTCGCACACCTATAATCCCAGTAGCTTTGGAGGCTGAGGCAGGAGGATCACAAATTCAAAGCCAGCCTCAGCAACTCAGCAAGGCTCTAAGCAACTAGAGAGACCCCGTTTCTAAGTAAACTATAAAGAAAGGGCTGAGGATGTGACCAAGACAGAAAACACAAAAACAATATTTCGCTCTGTTTCCTGTTCATCCAGTGAGCTGCTTCCCTATGCCACATACTTCCGCCATGATGTTCGGCCTCACCTGGAGTCCCAAGGAATGGAGCCATCACTGAGACCTCTGAAACCTGAATGGAAGTTCTAAAGATGACTCTTTATCAAGATTTCTCAATATAACTGATTCTGGCAATTCCTGCCTTACCCTGGATGAGGTCAATTATAAAACTCCTATCAAGAATGTCCCAAAAGAAGAATAACACGAAGCTGCTAATAGGTCCAGGAAAACATGAAAAAAAATATGATCCTGGGAAACCAAAAAATAGAACCTTACCTGACAACAGTGATCCTGAGAGTCAAAAGGAAGACATGGTTGAAACCACTCTTGTACAACCAATCAACATACAGAGCAATTACAATCCCTTCTTTTCATCAGTTGGTTCAAAGAGCAGCTGGTTCCAGGACCTTAAGGGCTTTCTTTGCCTCAGGAGGAGCCAGGAAGGTTGCAGCTCTGACTTGAGAACATGTTCAGCAGGAGGAAAACCCCTGTCTATCCCTGAAGTCTGAGGAAGGTCTTTGCCAAAGCTTCTAGAGAAGTTTTTCTTAATTATCCAACAAGGAAGTGCTTGCTTTCTAGAAAGTTCCGAAGTACTTCTTTCAGTGCTTTGGATACAACAGAGAACAAAAACGGACAAAAGATTCCTCTCTCTGGAAGTGTACATTTCTCTGAGACACAGAAAATATTCAATATAAGTTACATGAAATGTTTGGAAATAAGTGTTATTGAAATGAAAGAAGTAAGACAATTTGGAATGTCTTCTCTTGGTAGGAATTAAATGAGGCTAACAAGTCACAAAGAATGATTTCAACAAGAAAAGAAAGGAACTGCAAAGCCCTCTGTAATGCAAAATTCATCATAAATTCTATGAAAATGAAATCACCAGTAGAAAGAAAGAGGAGTGATCCATTTTTAATCCTGAATAAAGTCCTGCAAAAAAAGCCCATTACCAGTGTGACACTGCTGATTGATGGACGGATAGAACTCAAGAGGCCTACAGAGGCAGAAGTAGCATCTCTTTCTTTACAGTAATCTATTCTGATGAAAATCAAACATAATAACTTAAAGGTAAAAAATAAAATAAAACTGATATGTGCAGAGGAAGCTGTGTAGATGAAACGGGAGAGGGGGACATCAATTCTATGACATCCTTTGTCTTGGGCTGGCCCGCAGTGAACAACTTGGCCACTTGTAGATCTCCAGAGCAAAAGGACAAATGGCTTTCTCTCCTACATCAATCTGAAGAAAGAGAAGGACTATCCAGAGGATTCCCATTAAAATATTCACCAGGAACATTGGGAATTGTGTCTATGAAAGTGTTTGTAAGCCAGAAAATTAAATTCAGAATTCTTGAATAAGGCAGAAAAGCTCATGGTTAAAAAGAGAGACAATCAGGCAGGGAGAGAGTGCACATGCTATGGAAGTAAGTGTGTAGAAATATCATGAGGAGCTGGGCATGGTGGATCACACCTGTAATCCCAGGAAGCTCAGGAAGCTGAGGCAGGAGGACCATGAGTTCAAAGCCAGCCTCAGCAACTTAGTGAGGCCCTCAACAACTGAGAACCCATCTCTAAATAAAATATAAAAAAAGGCTGGGGATGTAGCTCAGAGGTTAAGTGACCCTGGGTTCAATTTCGGGTACCCCCCCCCAAAAAAAAGAAATATCACGAGGGTGAAACATTTTCTAGGGTGTGTGTTATCTTTGTGTGTATAAAAAGTAAACTAAAAGAAATGGAACAAGAGAAATTAGTATTGATTTAGGTATTTAACATTTATGCTTAGAAAGATTATTGCTTGTCAGATGTATCTTTCTTCCCTCTGATGTGAATGTTTCTCTCAGACCTTTTCAAGAGAAAATGGAGAGGCTTAAAGTTACTTCCACAGGGAGGGATTCCCTATTAGCATAAAGCAAGTGTCTCCAGACCTGTCACTTCTTGAAAGTGGTTTTGAAAAGTTCTTCATGCTTTCAGATTTTCTAGTTTGAGTATTTCCAGATAAAAAGTGGATGATCTGGGATAGAGAATATTTTTAATGGATTAGATTGTTTATATCATATCAATATCATATTGTCAAAGATTAAATATTTTACTCAAGTTATTATGTATAATTTTTTGACTGAAGTTGTCGTACAACAGCAAAGATTTTATCAATGAGGAAAAGATGGAAACATTTTTATAATACTATCAATTGTCATACTTCACAGCAGCTCAAGATCACAAGGAACAGTTTTGTTTGTGGAAAATATGTAGAGCAAAAATGTTACAGCTCAATAAAAATAAAAGATTATACAAAAGTTCTGACCAAAAAAAGCACAATATTTTCTTCTACCAAGTCACGCTAAACATCCTAGCCCCCTCTTATGAATGATAAAAATATACTTAAAAAGAAAACTTTCTGGAGAACTTTTCCGGAAGTCAGTAATGGTAAGAACAAGCTGATTTGTGGAAGAACAAGTTCAAGTTTAAGAATTCTCTACAATAAGGTCCACAGGAACTGTCAGATTCCATTTGACATAACTGTAACCATTTCTAACAGACATAAATACCTAGACAACCCTAAATACGGGCTAAAAAGTCAAATTGCTCAGACTACAGCTAATTTTATAAATAAAGACCATGCCAGATTAAATTTAGACAACTGTGGACCAATGAGACCCTTTAATGGAGGTGAGCAATCAGGCGACAGTCTGAAAAGAGCTCATGGGACCCCGATTGAAGAGACTGCCCACTTTCTTTGAAGAAGCTGGTAGGCAGTTTGGCCCCCTGCTTAATGGACTGTGCAATTCACTATGTAAAGTAATGACAAAATTGCATTTTGGAACAATTAAGCACAACTTTTATCATGCTTAATCTTGGTTGCTTCTAGGTCCAAGCATTCTCTGGGGAAAGATTATTTGCTTTTGATATAAACTAGCTAATAAGAACATTTAGTCTTTCCCCAGTAGGAAGAGACTGTGTAGATCCTCAAATTCCCTCTGACAAATGTAGACAATGAAGGTTAGAGACATCTGCAAAGCCAGATGTCCCCATGTCCCTATAAAGGAAAAAAGACAGAAAATCAACAAGATACAAGACTATAACAGCCAGTCGTGGTGAATGGGAGGAGTAGATGCCCTCTGGGTTCTCACTGACCATGAACCTCTTCCTTCCCTCTTACCCCCAGCACCTCTGACCAGGGGCCCTGCCCACAGAGAAACAGTTGAAACAGAGCACAGAATTACTCTTCATGTGCACACATTTATAGGTGCTCAGTTAAAGAGAAAAATGACAACTGGGTGTGTAAGGAGACTACTACACCAACAGGTTGGTTTCTTGTGTCTACATCTGACATGATTCAGAAGGTACAATCAACTTTCACCCAGGTAACTTACATGTCTCCTGAAAGCACTGATGGGGACATGCGCCAAGGGCCAAGAGACTCCTTCACTGATCTCTGGTTCGAGATGGGCAAAGACTAGTCTGCACCCTGAGACATGAGGCTCAGTAGGGATGGCCATCCCAGGAGATAAGAGACAACAGCACCTCCCTCTTGAAACTTCTACAGAAGTCAATTTCTTATGTTTCTACTTTAAAGCTGTATAAAGAAAGACATTAAATAGAATCAAGGACAACATCGAAGCTCCATGCCTGTCAGTCACAAGAACTCAGGGTATCTTGTTGTACTTAAGTCACATCAGATAGAAAACAGTAACATTATGCATAATGGCTCATAATTTACTATGTGTGTATCTGTATCAGGCAAAGCTCTAGGTAATTTTCCATTCATTTTCTCTCAACTTCATGACACCAATCTTATAAGTTAGTATGATTATTATCTCCAATTGAGGCTCACGAATTAACTAAGTTACCCAAAGTCACCCACCATGGACCAAAAGCATAATTCTGAAATGCCCAAGGTTGAAATGATATGTACACATCTACACAGTTCAGTCTGAGGAGTTTCAGCAAAGATGATTTCAAGCCTCTGGAGATTAGGCGCATATAGCTGTGCTGAAACTCACAGCTTCTCTAGGTGCCAGCCTGGGAGTCTGCCACGAGGCCACTGTGGTCCAAGCTCCAGACACAGCCACAGTGCCACAGCCTGGGGCAGCTCAGTTTCTGGTGGTTCTCAGCTTCCTCCTGAAGTACTCAGGGGCAGCCTCATACAGCCACTCAGCATCCACGACGCAGAGGTCTCTCATGTAGCACTTGTTGGTGTACAGCAGCTCAGTGTATACGACGCAGGCTGGCTTGCAGTGGAAGAGGACAGATGAGGGATGGATGGCCACTGGCTGGTGGGTGTCCGTGGTGGCATAGGTACCATCAGGCTGGAGCTCAGCAGTGCTCATAAAGAGACTGTGAGCCAAGCAGCGGCGGATGCTCTCCATGTCTCCTCGCGATGACATGACTGGCATTGACATCTGTTTCAGGAGATATGGAGAGATGGAAAGACCCCAAACATAAACACTGCTCAACATTACACAAGTGCACTGGAACAACGGGACCTAAAATGCAGCATCCTGCTAAGTCTGTCAAAACACATTTTGACATTCTACGGTGGTTGACTCAATGGCCTTAAGCATCAGCACGGGCAGGGGATGAAGGCACAGTGCAAGAGAAGACTGAGAACAGAAATATTTGCCAGGGAGCATTCATGCAATAACCAGACCACAGGCAGGTCCATCAGGTCATCCCTGGAAGGAAAAGCCTTTCCCTTTCATTTTGACCACATCATCTAATGCGCACTCACATACTGCTGCCAAATTAATCTTCCTGAAGCACAACTCCAGTCTCTCTTCATTCACTCAAAACCCTTAGTGTCTTTATTGCTGTTGGCAAAAAGTGCAAAGTTCCTATGATAAAGCTGAAGATGAGCCACTGCCAGGCCACCCCATCAGTTCTTGGCCCCACCCCTCTTCTGCAGACATTCTCTATAATCAATAGTCTTTTCTTCTCTAGATCCATGCATTGACTCCTAGCTGTTGGCCCCTGCATATGCTGCTCCTACTGGAAATGCTGCCCTCATCTCTGCAGTGAGAATGTCAGTCATCAGTCAATGTCCTTGCTCTGTGCCCTTGCTGAGTGGGTAGTGGAACCTTGTACCACTGGTTATGGCTCAACAGACCAGTGGTGGACACTTACTTACCTGACCTAGGCTGGCATGTTTAGGTCTAAAATAGGAGATCTAATCAATCTGTCAGGCTCCTGCTCACCGACCCCCGGGTGGGTAGGCCATGTAAAACCATCATGTGCATGTGGAGGCAGAAGTGAGAAGCAGAAACAAAGCAAGCAGACAGAACAAGAGAACTAGCGACTCCTGGTGGCTTGTTCCAATCGCTTATTCCAGTCTCTTGTGAAGTATGACTACTTCCTGTCCTCTTCATCCTTTGAAACATCCCCCATTTTCCTCAAGGGCTTTTGTTTTTGGCAATCAGCTGTTCCTTTTTATTTTTTTTCCCTATTGTCCTGTGATCAAACCCAGAGTTCTCATACATGCTAAGCAAGTGGTCTCCCACTGAGCTACATTCCCAGCCTTTTCTTTTAAATTTTATTTTGCAACAGGGTCTTGATAAATTGGCCTTGAACTTATGATCCTCTTAACATGGACTCCTGAGTAGCTGGGATTACAGGTATGTGCTGGCCAGCTTATTTCTTGCCTTTATCTCATCTGTCAAGATGGAGCTCAAGGTGTAGCTTAATGGTAAAACATTTGCCTAGCATGCATAAGGCCCTAGGTTCCATCCCAAGCATAGCAAACAAACAAAGTTTATAAATCTGAACATAAACTATATGTACATTTCTCTCTCTCTCTCTCTCTCTCACACACACACACACACACACACACACACACACACATACAGTAACTGTAAAAAATGAAATAATTTAAAAAATAGTGTTATTATGAAGTAGAACAAAATAGTAAAAGGTAGAATTATGGGTAATTCTTACTTCTTACTTAGTTTTAAATTTTTTTACAATGAGAATTCCTTTTATAATCACTAGTGATAGGCAACTTAAAATATTACCCTAGAAAAGACTGACAGGTTAGTTCCCCAAAGAGCATCAGGAAGAGACAATACCTTTAGGCAGATTTCCCTCAGTTGTGCTCTCACTTCAGCTACTAACAGCATATTCTTGCTGTTCACAAAATTCTCTTTGCACCAGTCCTGAATAGGAGAAAAAGAAATATCACAATCCTCTCGTTTCTACACTGAAAAAGAATGTGTGAGTGTGTGTATGTAAATAAAACTTTGAGAACACAGTTGAATTCAGAGGGAAAATTTCCAGTGTCAAAAAGGACTCTCAGAAAACCTCTTGCCAGGCACAGTGGCACATGCCTATAATCACAGCAACTTAGGAGGCTGAAGCAAAGATGATCACAACTTCAAAGGCCATTTAGTGAGATCCCATCTCAAAATAAAAAAATCAAGGGCCGAGGTTGTGGTTCAGTGGTAGAGCACTTCAACTCAGAAGGCGTAGGGAGAACATCACAAGTTGGAGGCCAGCTTCAGCACGAGTGAGGCCCTGGGTTTGATCCTCAGCACCACATAAAAATGAATAAAATAAAGGTATTATGACCAACTACAACTAAAATATAAAGATTTTTAAAAATAAATAAAAAGGGCTGGGAATACAGTTCAGAGGTAAAGTGCCCCTAGTATAAATCCCCAGTAGCACCAAAAAAATAAAAAATAAATAAATTAATAGTTTAAAGAGAAACTAAAATATTCCTTATTTCAATTCACCATGAGAAAAGCGATAGACTGATATATTTTGCATCATACCCTATAGAATATTAGTACCTCCAGAATATATTTGTAAAAAACAACCCAGGAGGAAAATGGACAAAGGATATGAACTGATTGAACTCACAGAAGAGGGAATATAAACACCCAATAAACTTATGTGAGAAAGTTGAGTCTCTTGAGGAATCATGGCAATGAAGTTTAGAATAACTGAGATACAATTTCACATCCATCAACTAGGTGAAAATTGAAGTTATTTCAACTTAGAATTGGAGAGGATGGTGGAAATGGAAACTCTTATACAGAATGAGGGACCACAGACAATTTGAGAGAATCACTTTCCAACCTGGTAAAACTGAACTACAGCTATCCCAAGGCCTGGCAGATACACTCTTAGGTGTTGATCCCAGTGTGCATAGGGAGACCTGTACCAGATAGTCACTCAGTGTTGTAAGTAGAAAGAAGCTGCCAAAGGATAGTGTAAGAAAATATTTATGTTTAGCGTATACAATGTGGATAGATATGAAATACAGTCGCCCATATGGGAAATACACACCAGCTATAGGACAGTGCTCAATAAGGGAGGAAAAACCTGGCGTTTTTACTGCATCAGCAATATTTTGTTTGCTTAAGAATAAATTAAGGGCTGGAGATGTGGCTCAGCGGTAGCGCGCTCGCCTGGCATGCGTGCAGCCCGGGTTCGATCCTCAGCACCACATACCAACAAAGATGTTGTGTCCGCCGAGAACTAAAAAATAAATATTAAAAAAATTCTCTCTCTCTCTCTCTCTCTCTCTCTCTCCTCTCTCACTCTCTCTTTAAAAAAAAAAAATCTTGTTTAAAAAAAAAAAAAAAGAATAAATTAAAGCACTGGTGTAGCAGTGAATACCTGTAATCTCAGGAGCTCTGGAGGCTGAGGCAAAAGGATCACAAGGAACCTCAGCAACTTCATGAGGCCCTAAGTAACTTAGGAAGACCCTGTCTCAAAATAAAATATAAAAAAAGGCTAGGGATACGGCTTATAGATAAAGGATCCCTGGGTCCAATCCCTGGCACAAAAATAAATAAATAAATAAATAGAACTAAGGTACACATACAAAAAAGTATAGAAATGTTAAAGCTGAATGGTGTTTTGTTTTTTGGTTTTTTTTGTAGTTGTAGATGGAGAGAAGGCATTTATTTTATTTATTTTTAAGTAGTGCTGAGGATCAAACCCAGTGCCTCATGCATGCTAGGCAAGCGCTCTACCACTGAGCTATAGCCCCAGCCCTGAGTGGTGGCATTTTTTTAAAGTAAAAATGTGCACGCTATGGCATAATTACAGATTTTACTAATATACAAGAGAACATATTGTCATTTTCTATCTTGGTACAAGGAACTGAAATATCACACTAGCAAAAACTACTGTGAAGAAAGTTTGAGGTAGGTGAGGGGAAAAAACATTTTGTGATTGCTGTCATCTAGATATGGTATGAACGTTTCCTAAAGCTTCTCTCCCCTTGAATCAAAGTGTGAAATATGATATATCAAGAATTATGTAATGTTTTGAACAACTAACAACAACAAAAAAAAATTAAAAAAAAAAAAAAAAGGCTTCTCAACTCAGAAGGCTTAGGCAGGAACATCACAAGTCGGAGGCCAGCTTCAGCAACTTAGCAAGATCCTGTCTTAAAAAGTAAAAAGGTATGGGGATATAGCTCAGTGGTAAAGCTTCCATAGGTTCAACCTCTAGTATCAAAACAAAAAAGAAATGAAAGAAATTTAATCCTCATTGTGAGGTTCAACAAGTAGAAACTTAATCCAATTATGATGTTTACAGGTGGGGCCTCTGGAAAGTGGCTAGGTTTAGATAAAGCCACTAGATCGAATCCCTCATCATTGAATCCTTTCTATGTGATATCTTCTATGTGATGCTCTGTGCCTTCTCAGGGTTCTGCTAGAAGACTACCACAAGATGAGGCCCATAGATCTGGCACTTCCAGAACTGTGAGCCCAAATAAACCTCTTTCTTAATAAACAAATTAGTCTGCCTCAGGTACTATGTTATGGTAACAAAAAACAAACTAATAAAATAGCTACAAAATTGAAGCACCAAACACATAACTGATTTGGTCCACATCAAGTACAAATTAAACACAAGCAGAACAAAGTCCACAATTAAATTTATTTCCAGGTGATATCCCACTACTCAGACATTTCCGAAATAAAATCTGGCATTCTTTGTGTGGCTCTTCAGATGATCTAGCCAAAAAGGGAAGGGGCATGCCTATAACCCAGTAACTTGGGAAGCTGAGAAAGGGAATCACAAAAAAAAAGACCACTCTTGGAAATTCAGATATCTTTTGTCTCAAAATAAAAAATAAAAGGCCAGGAGTGTGTTGCTGGGCACGATGGTGCACGTCTGTAATCCCAACAGCCTGGGAGGCTGAGGCAGGAGAATAGTGAGTTCAAAGCCAGCCTCAGCAATCTAGCAAGGCCCTGAGCAATTCAGTGAGATCCTATCTCTTTAAATAAAATACAAAAAAGGGCTGGGGATATTGCTCAGTGGTTACATGCCCTGGGTTCAAACCCCAGCAGTGAAATAGGAAAAAAAATATATATGCCTGAAAAAAGGAGTTAGCATTTGAGAAAAGGAACAAAACAAGGCTCACCTTATTTCCACCTATGTTTTTGAAAGTCCGATAAATATTGAGCAGGGTGATGTGATCCCCCTCGCTGGATATGAACTTCTTCCGGACACCCTGCACTTCATCCCGCCGGGCAGGAGGATTATAGAGAACACTGTCCACAGACAGCAGGGAAACAATGGTCAGAATTTCTTCTGTACAGTGGAATTTGGGGGATAGAAGGATGGTCTGAAAATCAAAATTAAAAATGTATAAACCAACTATTTTCCTAGCTTCTGAATACAGTTTTTCTGTATACTCTTTTTAGCTTTTATTCAAAGGAATTAAAGGGCAAGGTCTCTAAAACCATAACTTTATATGTAAAGTCATGTCATTTTACATTTTTGTAAAAGGGATGACTGCCTTCCCTGACTAATTCCAAATCCCTGTGGGCAGGGCTCATGACTTATATGCCTTTGAATCCCACACACAACATTATACAAAAGTAGGGGTTAGTAATTATTTAAGAGAACAAGTGAGATTAGAACCACAGGGCTCAATTGTTTGCTTTGGGATAGCTAACCTGTAACAGACAGAAAAGGGACTGAGGAGAAGATATCATTTACTTTGGCAAATTTGGGCTCTAAAGGAAATGCTGCCATCTTTCTTCCAATTGGAGTCAGTGTAAGCTGGTCATCCTTATGTTCAAGAGCACCTAACAGGTCCAGTTGGGCAATGGCCGCCTGAATGTGATCTGAAGAAACAGAGACATAAAAAGGACCAAAATTCCAAAAAGAAGTCACAGCTAGTTCAGTACTTCTAGGAGCTTTTGACAACTCCACACCAAATAACAGCAAAACCCACCCAACCACTGCCCAGCACACTATTCACAGCTGTTAATGACACCACTAAAAGCCAAAAACTTACAAATAAAATATGGGAGGGCAGTTGTTCTGAGGGAGTGGGAAAGAGGCGGAAGCAGCCAAGTGGGGTCCCTGGGGGTTCAATGGCACCGGTAACAGCGACACAGACATTGGTTTTATTGCTCCTTACACCTTATACATATCATCCTTTGTAGAAATTTAGCAGTGAAAAGAAAAACTCAAGTGTAGAACAGTACATGATATGTGTTGCTATGTGTTTTTTTATTTCTGTGATTTTTTTTCTTTTTTTTTAAACAGTGCTGGGGCTACATCCATGCTCCTCCATGGAGCTATATCCCAGCCCATTCACCTTATTTATTTACTTATGAATTATTTTATTTATGATACTGGGGATTGAACCCAGGGGCACTTAACCATTAAGCCACATCCCCAGCTCTTTTTACTTTTTTATGTTGAGACAGGGTTTCCCTAAGTTGCTTAGAAGCTTTACCAAGTTGCTGAGGTGGCCTTTGAACTTGCGATTACCCCACCTCAGCCTCCTGAGCTGCTAGGATTACAGACATGTGCCACTGCCCCCAACTAGTCCTTTTATTTTTGACACAAGGTCTTAATAAGTTGCCCAGTCTGGCTTTGCACTTCCTACCCTCTTGCCTGGGATTATAGGTGTGTGCCACCTGCCTGGCAGGGCTATGGGTTATTTTTAAAGAGACTGTGCATTCTTGTATATGCATACATTTTCTGAAGAAGACAACTAGAAAATGAACACAACAGCTGCTCTAGGAAAGGAAAACTAAGAACTTGAGGATCAGAGTGTGACCCTTCATAACCATCAAAATTGTTTATATTTTCTCTTTCTTTCTTTTCTATGATTGCATTTTTTTTTTATTGTAAAAAGAGGAAAATCAAGCCAGGCACAGTGGTGCACACCTGAAATCCCAGCAACCCAGGAGGCTGAGAAAAGAGGATCACAAGTTCTGGGTGGGCCTCAGTAATTTAGCAAGGCCTTAAGCAACTTAGCAAGACCCTGTCTCAAATAAAAATAAATAAATAAAAAGGTTTGGAGATGTAACTCTGTGATAAAGCTGCCCTGGGTTCCATTCCAAACAACAAAATAAATAAAAGGACAATAGAGTAGTGATGTGATGTCATATGCCACAAGCTACAATCATTAGGACTCTAGTTGTTATTTTCTTCCACCATGGGGAGATTACCTACAAAGGGCAGGGGACAATCAAATTCCAATTTAAAGCCAAGAAATTTGATCTTTGCTGTCCTTTTGCATACACAAGCACAATTCATTTTTGTAGTATCCCATGGATTACTCTTAATGACCTTCACTGGTTCCAGAGGTCAAGTCCCCTGACTGTAAGTCCCTGCATGATGGGTCTGACAGCACAGAATCTGTCATTTCATGATTTTGAGACCCTTCTCTGAAAGACAACATTGTTATTCAACAAGTTAAATTAGCAAAAGGAGATGATGGAAATACTTGTTTTTCTTCCCAAATACTTGTTTTGGGGAAGAGTACACTTGTTAGCTACTCATTTACCTTCTGTCACACTGAGGACTTCACTTACCTGGAGATGGCTTGGACACGAAGTCAAAGGTGAGCACATTTGGGACTTTCATAGCTAGAAGCTGAAGCATCACACTCGCCAGGTTACACCTGTGAAGAGTACGAGACCAGGATCGTTACTCATCCCTGACCCCTAGCAAGTCAGTCAGAACCATTGACTGAAGAGCATTAACAAAAACCACAGCTCTGGAAAACAAGCCAACAGGAAACAGTGACACGGGGGCAGTCAGCAAGGGTGCAAGCGTGCCTTGAACCGACCTCTGGATCTCTGGCACAGTCATCTTCTCAAACTTCTCAAACTCCTCTTCTGTGTACAGCCGGTAACAGATGCCACTGTCCTCTCTGCCAGCCCTCCCTGTGCGCTGCCAGGCCTGAGTCTTTGACACACGCTGCACAGCTAACACCTCGAGACCACTGTCTAGAGGGAGAATGGGACTCATCAGTGCTTTGCTCATCACATAAAAAAACTGTTTCCACAGTGATGACAAAAAGTAACAGTCCTCAGAATACCAGTGAGCCTTTTGCAATACGGGGATTCAGAAAAAATCAAGGCTAAATGTGAAAGCACAAAACTAGATTGCTCCAGTGCTTTGGTCCCACAGTGAAAAAGGGCCTTGCAATGAGCCCTGTGTAAATCCGTTATGAAAATATCAGAAAAGCCTCATGCTCCTAGGAGGGGCCTGAAGAGTAATTTCAGAAGTCATGGATTAGATCGCAAGATAGTCAACCACCCTAGTATGCTTGGGACTGAAGGTTTCTAGGATATAAGACTTTTTTTGGTACTGGGGACTGAACCCAGGGGTGCTTAACCAGTGATCCACATCCATAGCCTTTTAAATTTTTTACTTTGAAACAGGGCCTCACTAAATTGTTGAGGCTGGCTTTGAACTTGTGATCCTTCTGCCTCTTGAGCCACTGGGATTACAGGCATGTGTCACTGCACCCAGTGGATATGGGAATTTTGATGCTAACACTGAGACAGCTTCTAGCAAGCTAGGAACGCTGGTCTTACTATTGATCGATGACTCAGAAAGTGAATGCCTCAAGTCACTAGTGTGCTTTTTCTCTTTGTTGTTTTTTTGGTACCTGGGATTGAACTCAGGGGCACTCAACCACTGAGCCACATCCCCAGCCCTATTTTATATTTTATTTAGAGACAGGGTCTCACTGAGTTGCTTAGTGCCTCGCCTTTGCTGAGGCTGGCTTTGAACTCACAATCCTCCTGCCTCAGCCTCCTGAGCTGCTGGGATTACAGGTGTGCACCATCACGCCTGACTATCCTCTGTTTTCTGTGAGAAAACAGGTCATGTGAAGTTTGTTTCCTAGGAATAAATGACATTAAAATTTTTCCTTTTGGTAGTGGGGATTAAACCAGCTTTACCATTGATACATCTACACCCTTTTATTGCTTGGATTACAGACATGAACCAGCTGCCTGGCTAACATCTGTTCTGGACAAAGGTGTACTCTGTGCCAGGCCATGAAAACCCACACCATTTCACATATGCTGTCTCTAGGAAATCTACACGACAGTCAGCCCCACCAGTGGCTACAGAGCACTTCAATTAAATACTGGGGAGTGGTAATTTCAGCTGAAACAGAAATGAGCAAAAATAACTTCCAGCAAGTCTCCCACTGCATATTTGTAGGAGACAGATGGTGGTCCACCTGCTGCCCCTTACCCCAGATTAAAGGATCCTTCTGCTTCCTCGGAAACCTGGGAGCACACACCAGCCATACACAAAATATTATTTCTCATAAGAGCCTTTGATTGCTAACAGATTGTCTGTGGTCTTCCAGCAATCATTCTTGCCCAACTTCCAGTGGGCTTTCAAATGTTCTGCCCAAGACTCTGACCATGTTCTTAGGTTTGCTAAATGTGGGCTCCTTTCCTGTCTTGACTTCTTGTCTCCTATACCTGCATTAGGTCTGTCTCCTTTTTGGACTTGATTTCTAGACTATCTCACTTATGGTCCCTGCCATTCAAATCGTAGTTACTAATAAACATGAAATGCTCACTTGGGGAAAATTGTGGGACTAGTTTCAATGGTTGCTCACTATATACAGGAGAGACATTCATGAGCTACAAATTCTCACCAGGGTTATACTTCTTTGCTTTAACCATGCCCGTGTCAACTACATATTTTATTCCTGTAATGGTTATGGAGGTTTCAGCGATGTTGGTTGAAATGATCACTTTGCGATAGCCCTAAAAGGAGGAAGAAAACCAAAAAGCCACATGACACATATATGATTCAGAAGTTTAAAACATATTCTCACCATTAATTTCCACCATCACTCACGACAGAGAAAAGATGACTTCATTATTAATGGTGGTCATCAGTATTAATAGTTGGTCATTAAACTAGACAGGGATGGGAAGGCAGAAAATGACACTGCAGTTCTAAAGATTAACTTGAGGTGATGAGATGTAATGGGACAAGCACAAGATTCAAAAACAATTAGATGAGACCTGGAATCCTGGCCTTGCCAATTTCATATGTGCCCAGTGAGCACTGCCTACTTCCCCTCTGGGGCCTCAATACTCCTGTAGGAGCCTGAATGACGGGAGTGCACATGAGCATCAGCACTGTACCTGGCACAGCAGAGGCACATAATAAACCATAATATGGACAAACTGTGATTTATACTAGCCCTTACAAGAGTCACTCACGTACCTTTCATCTTGGCCTTTGTACTTTCCCTCATCCCCTAAAAACTGTTTCCTTGTTCTTCTCAGAGGACAGTTCCACCTGTAGCTGTGCAATATATATCTGTATTTTCTCAACTAGCTCACTGATGCCTGGACAACCCCTCCCACGTACCTTATCTGGAGCCCAGTGAAAGGCACATGCGCCCCACTGGTGGATCTGACTGGGTGCCCAGGGATGGAGCTGGACAGAAGCAGGAACTCACCTTAGGGGCCCCTTGGAAGACTCGGAGCTGCTGTGCATAGGGCAAGGAGGCATACAGAGGGAGGACCAACATCCCAGGGCAGCCATCAGGGAGGTGTTTTGCGATGTCTCGGCAAGTCTTGCTCATTGCTTCAATCTCCTCCTGACCAGTAAGGAACACTAGTATGTCCTGAGAAGAAGGGGCTTCCTTTTAAAAAAGAGGGGAAAAAAATGATGTTTACTGATAACATTTCACAAAGTGTAGAGATGTAAGAAGCCTAAATGTTGATAGCTCCCTGGGAGAAGAGTTTTACCAGCAACACACAGAACCGTAACAGGTGTGAGTTAATCAGCTATGTTTAGAAACCAGCCAAGGACATTTTGAAGGAAAATTACCAGGTTGCTTTTTTGAAGGGACAATACCAGGGAAAGTACAATCAGGCAAGAAAATAAAATCTACATATAGCTGCCTTCCTTTCCCAAACATCTTAAAAGATGAAACTGATAAAACAGAAGGCAACTTAAGGAAATCCTCATCAATGAAAGTCTCCAGAAGCAATCATGCTGGAAAAGGAGTACTTATTCAATGATGCCATCATATACCAAAAAGGTATCCCATAGCTGGGCATGGTGGCACATGCCTATAATCTCAGTGACTCAGGAGGCTGAGGCAGGAGGTTCACAAATTCAAGGCCAGCCTCGAAACTTAGCTAGGCCCTAAGTAACTGAGCAAGACCTAATCTCCCTCCACCAAAAAAAGAAATAAGAAAGAGCTGGGGATATAGCTCAGTGGTAAGCACCCGGGGTCCAATCCCCAATACCAGAAAAAAAAAAGGACCCTATATAACTGCTTGAGACACTGAGGTTAACTGGGTTGTTCACCTTCAAAGAGAATGATCAAGTAAATGATATGCCCATTTACCTGATTTTTCTTTGACATCTGTTCAATCAGACAGATTATACATATGGCAAAATAACTGAAAAATATTTAGCAATAATCATGTGCGTACGTATGTGTATACAGTTGGCCCTCCACATCCTCAGGGTTCACATCCACAGATTCAAACACCTATAGATCTGACCCAGTTATCCCACTCCTTGGTATACACCCAAACGACTTAAATCAGCACACTACAGTAATATAGCCATATTAATGTTTATAGCAGCTGAATTCACAATAGCAAAGCTATGGAACCAACCTAGGTGCCCTTCAACAGATGAAGGGATAAAGAAAATGTGGTATGCTGGGCATGGAGGTGCATGCCCCTAATCCTAGTAGCACAGGAAGTTGAGGTCCTACGCAAGACCCTGTTTCTAAATAAAATATTTTTAAAAAGGGCTGGGAGCCAGGTGTGGTGGTACACACCCATAATCCCAACAGCTCAGGAGGCTGAGGCAGGAGGATTGCATGTTCAAAGCCAGCCTCAGCAATAGCAAGGTGCTAAGCAACTCAGTGAGACCCTAAGTAAAATACAAAATAGGGCTGGGGATGTGGCTCAGTGGTTGAGTGTTCCCAAGTTCAAGCCCCAGTACATGTCCCTCCTGCCAAAAAACTGCAGGTGGCTGGGGATGTGGCTCAGTGGTTAAGCACCCTTATGTTCAATCTCCTGTAACCAAAAAAAAATGTGGTGCATACACACCAATGGAATATTTCTCAGCTGTAACGAAGAATGAAATTAAGACATTTGCCAGAAAGTTGATGAAACTGGAAACTATCTTGTTAAGTGAAATAAGCCAGTACCAAAAACCCAAGGCTGAATATTCTCTCTTGATATGTGAATGTTAACACACAATAAGTGAGGATGGGGAGTAGAAGTTCATTGAATTAGACAAAGGGGAGAGGAGTTACAATTAGAAAAGAATAGAATGAATCACACATAACTTTCCTATGTTCATATATGAATACATGAACAATGAAACTCCACATCATGTACAACCACAAGAATGGGATCCTAATTAGAATAAGTTATATTCAATGTACGTATGTCAAAATACACATTAATACAATATACATCTAAAAAAAATTTTTAAAAATTTTAAACTATTTAAAAAAACTAAGTCTGTATTAAACAGACTTCTTGTCATTATTTGCTAAACAATCTAACAATTATTTGCATAGCATTTACATAGTACTAAGTATTATAAGTAATACAGAGATGGTTTAAATTATGCAGGATGATATGTGTAGATTATATGCAAATACCATGACATTTTATAAAGAACTAGAGTATTCTCAAATTTTGGTATCCAAGGGGGGGTCCTGGAACTAACCCCCACTTTGAATGTTGAAGGATGAGTACATACTTAAGGACATATACACATTCATATATTTATATGTGTGTGTATTTTTTAACTTATGGGGTACTAGGGGTTGAACCCAAGGTACTTTACCACTGAACTACTTCCCCAACCCTTTTTATTTTTTATTCTGAGATAGGGTCTCACTAAGTTGTTTAGGGCCTCACTAATTTGTTGAGGCTGGCCTCAAACTTGCCATCTTCCTACCTCAGGTTCCCGAGTCACTGAGATTTCAGGCGTGCACCACTACAACCAGCTCTTGTGTGTATTCTTTTGAGCCTAATATGGATAGGACAAATTTCAGAAGTATATACAGACAGAATAAAGTGTAAAACAGTCAAAACTTTATCAGTAGCAGAATTCATCAAAGCTACTATATACCCTGAATGTACCAGTAGCCACCATTCATGAAAAATCCATCATTTCAAGTTTGCTTTTGGCAGTTAAACAAGGCGGACTGACCTTTTCTCTCTCCCAAATACCATCAAATTGACAGTAAGGGTCACTGTGCCAAAATGGCACAACAATGAGATGAGTGTGTTCAACTAAGTTTTGAAAGATGGAAGAGATGGGGGGGGAGACACTGAATGATAGGAATAGGAAGCTGTGTCCTGGGTGCCTACTAAGGGGACCAGTGACAAGAGATGAGGTGATTTCCCTAGAGGAGCCAGAAAGGCTCAGGACTTGGGGGAGCAAGGTAAAGATAAGTTGTGAGAGAATGAAACCTAGAATTTGACTCAAAGTCTTGAGTATGGTCTAGTTAAACTTACAGGTTGCCTCTCCTACCCAGTGCAGCCAGACTAGGAAGCCAGAGGAAGCAGTAACGGGCATCACCGTGGGCACTATGGGAGAGTGGCGAGAGTGTCAATATGACAGTTTCACAGACTTAATAAAAGTTAATTCTTTGCCTTTAGATTTTCTCAGAAAATTAACAGGAAAATTAAAGCAACCCATTATTGAGTCAATTTTTACTTTTTTAATGAGGTAGAAAATAACAGACTATATCACAAGTAATGAAGGAGATAGTTTTTCATAGTCTTAATATAGTTTATATATATCCGTATGTACATATGCATATATATATATATATATATATATATGTATGTATGTATATATATGCAAAGAGAGAAAGAGGGAGAAGGTTGTGATATAAAATGTACTTCTTTAGTGGGGCTTCTGATAAATTAAAAAAAAAAAAAAAACCAAGTAGGGCAGTGCTCTAACATATGATAGTTTTCTAGTTTAGTGGAGAAAAGTTGCTGGTCAGAGTTGAATTATTTTTCTTTTCAGAGAAAATAAGAGAAGCAGAATAGAATAGACAGTATGATTGATGTACGTACATTCCATGTATGTATTATATGTCAAAATACATTCTGCTGTCATGTATGACTAAAAAAATTAAAAATAAATAAATATATAAATAGCAGTCTTGCTAAAAAAAAATAAGAGATACCATAAAAATGACTAAAAACCGGGCTGGGGATGTGGCTCAAGCGGTAGCGCGCTCGCCTGGCATGCGTGTGGCCCGGGTTCGATCCTCAGCACCACATACCAACAAAGATGTTGTGTCCGCCGAGAACTAAAAAATAAATATTAAAAAATTCTCTCTCTCTCTCTCTCTCCTCTCTCACTCTCTTAAAAAAAAAAAAATGACTAAAAACCTAGACATAACAATTGAATTCCTTATTTAACTTTCTGTGTGTTTGTGTGTGTGTGTGTGTGTGTGTGTGTGTGTGTATGTGTATGTTACACATTAGGCAAGTGTTCTACCACTGAGCTACACCCTCAACCTTTCATATTTATCTTGATGACATGCTCACAAAGTGGTGTATTCACTGGTTTTTCTTTTCTTTTTTTGGTACTAAATATTGAACCCAGGGGAGCTCTCTCACTGAGCTACATCCCCAGACTTTTTATTTATTTTTAGACAAGGTCTCGTGAAGTTGCTTCGGCCTCACTAAGTTGCTGAGGCTGGCCTTGAAGTTGCCATCCTCCTGTTTCAGCCTCCTGTTACTAGGATTACAAGTGTGTGCCACTGCACCTGACAGTGGCTTTTCTCTTCAAGGCTGAATGTTCCCCCTACCAAATGTACAGAACACAGAATCTGTCAGGAATTTGAACCCCATTCCATACCTGGTGGATCTGGAAGACCGAGACAAGAGCTGCATGTAGGTAATCATGCTGAGGCTGTTTGGTGTAAAAAATCTGGATTGGATGCTGCCGACCTTCCAGGTAGAGGACAGGGGCTCCATTGAAATACTGAGAAAACAGGTCCACATCCATGGTAGCTGACATCACAATCACCTTCGCAAGAGAACAAAAAGGAGGATAGCAAGTAGGCATTGGACAGCTTTTCTATGCCCCTCCCAAGCCCTAAAAGCAGATGGTCAAGGCCTGTGCCACTCCCATCATGTTTATCTTTCTCTGTGGTTCTGAAGCAAGAAAACACATGGGAAAGAAACAAGCCTGTTTCCTTAAATTGGCTGCACATACTTTGAGAGGCAGTTTCCCCAGTTCCTTTCGCCTCTTCTGAGCAGCTTTCACCACTCCAAAGAGCACATCTGTGTGGATAGTCCGTTCGTGGGCTTCATCCAAAATGATACAGCTGTACTTCCGAAGCAGGGAGTCTGATATTGCTTCACGCAATAGCATGCCATCAGTTAGGAACTTGATCCTGGTGTCTTCTGAGGTGACATCCTCAAAGCGCACTGTATAACCAACCTATATGGAGGAACAACTCGTTCATGCACCAAACATCTGTTGAGCATCCCCTTGTATCCAGCACTGTTCTAAGCACCTATCACAGTGCACAAGACCAACACTACCCTGGCCTGCTCCCTTGGGGATCATATGGTCTACTCAGTGGACATGCACCTTTAACTGCAATTATGTTGAGCATCTGCCAGTAAATAGCTGAAACTGGAAACTAACTTGCTAAGTGAAATAAGCCAGTACCAAAAAACTAAAGGCTGAATATTCTCTCTTAATATGTGAATGTTAATACACAATAAGCGAGGAAGGGGACATATACCTTTAACTGCAATTATGTTGAGCATTACAAAGAATTTTAAACTAACCTCCTACCAGGTACTTAATAAGTTTCACATGAAGCTGTATATCGATATGAAAAAGATGTCCAAGATGTTTTTAAGTGAAGCTAGTATACATGCACACAAAAATAAATCTGTCTTCTATAAAATTCTGAAACTCATCTTAAATACCTACATATATGCTAGAGATGCCTACAATGTTTCTAGAAAAATATAAAAATATTTAACAGAGGTTACTAAAGTCTCAAAATGCTCAAGGAAAACAATTTATCTAACTTTCCAACAGGTGGCAGAGGTACTAGGAATTGAACTCAGGGGGACTTAACCACTGAGCCACATTCTCAACACTTTTTATTTTTTATTTTGAGACATGGTCTCTCTAAGTTGCTGAGGCTGCTTTTGAACTTGTGATCCTCCTGCCTCAGCACAATCCTGAACAGCTGGGATCTCAGGCCTGTACCACCCTGCCTGGCTCCAACAGCTTTTGAAAGCAAAGCAAACAGAATTGCAACCCTTTTAGATTCTCTATCTCTTCAGAACTGGGAAAGAACTCTGAGAATGGCCTAAACAGCTGTGGCAAAAAAAAGGTTTGCCATGTATAAGAAATCTTGTTCAGAAAAATATAAAAAGGCAAAAGGCACAGTGAGAGCACTGCTCAGTAAACAGCACTGATATTAAACAAGGAAATGAAGTACCAGTTTCCCAAGTTCAGTTCTCTTCTCATCTGACACTCTAGTAGCAAGAGAGATGGCGGCTACTCGTCGGGGCTGGGTCACAGCAATGATGCCCTGGCGGCTGATGCCCCCTTCATAGAGGTACTGAGGGATCTGAGTTGTCTTCCCAGAGCCAGTTTCCCCTAGGAATGAAAAAAAAAAAAAAAAAAAGTCTCACTTAGATGTAAATTGACACAGAATTCTCCAATCAAACAGCTTAAAGTCAGAAAAAAATATACATATATATAAGAAAATACCTTGAGTTAAAGGCCTCAGAAAAACGTGCACTCATGTTTACTGCTGCAGAGTGTTCGCTGAAATTGTTTCTGGGGAAGTTAAACTATATTTTTAAAAATTTGAAATGTTGGTGCCATTTGACCCACAATTCCACTTTCAGGGATTGATTCTAAGGAAATAATTAAAGATGACTTCTTCAACTTGGCTCATAAAAATTAGAAGGGAGATCAGTAGCATACAGGAAGGGGACCAGAGGAAGGGAAGAATAAGGGAAAGGGGGAGGTACCAGAGAAAAAACTTAACTAAATTGTGCTATGTGCATGTATGAATATGTCACAATGAATCCTATTACATTTAATTATAAAAAATAAAAAATAAATTTAAAAAAACTTCGGCTCTTGACATTTAAAAATTGGAAACAATATATATGTTCAACAAGAGGTAGCTGGTAGAGTTATAAGATAAAATGAAATACAACTGGGCTGGGGATGTGGCTCAAGTGGTAGCGCGCTTGCCTGGCATGCGTGCGGCCTGGGTTCGATCCTCAGCACCACATACAAACAATGGTGTTATGTCCGCCGATAACTAAAAAATAAATATAAAAAAAAAATGAAATACAACTGTTATACAGATTGGTATGTATTAGCAAGAAAAGATGTCATTCACACATGTAACCATAACAAACTCCTGACCATTCCCTGACCTGCCACTTTCTTTCAATCCCTCTGCCTCTGTCCACACTATTCCAGAACTAGATACCTGCCCTCATGCTGCTACCTAGAAAATGACAAGATGGGTAAGCCAGGGCTGGGGATGTGGCTCAAGCGGTACCACACTTGCCTGGCATGCGTGTGGCCCGGGTTCGATCCTCAGCACCACATACCAACAAAGATGTTGTGTCCGCCGAGAACTAAAAAATAAATATTAAAAATTCTCTCTCTCTCTCTCTCCTCTCTCTTTAAAAAAAAAAAAAAGATGGGTAAGCCCTTAATGGGGCCCAAGGGCTGCACTGGTGGCCCTCATCTGGGCTCCTCTGTGCTCTGTTCATCCCTCTCCTAGCACTGAACAGACTAGTTTGTATAGAATATTTAAATGTTTCTGTCCTTTTCCAATACCAGAAGTACTGGAAAGCAAGTCAGTCTCTGTCTTTCCATGGACTTGAGTACCCTGCATACAGTAAGTATCCAATAAATGTTATTTCCTACCCTCTGTGGGTCCCTTTAACAGTGTCTAATTAGATCAAAGAACTCAGGGAGCTCAAAAACATCTGCATAGAAGCAGCCTTCCTATTCAGCTCCTCCACAGTTTAGAATAGAACAAGTACTTGGGAAACCTAGGCATCCTCTTTCCTTGCTATCATGACCCCTCTCTAGCTTCCAAGTCTTAGAGTCCCATTTCTCTCAGTTATCAGAGCCCTTTAACTGCTCATCCTTCCTGACCCAGCCAAGAATCACAGACTAAAGAATTTGAGTATTCTACAATCTTCCTGCTGAATCTCCTAGGCACAATCCTAACAAATTGGATCCATGTCTCCCCTTCCTGCTCCTATACCAGAATAACTGAGCATTGCTAAAGTAAAATAACCAAATGCTGCAGATGTAGGGCTAAGAGACATCTGGGCACCAACTCTACCATTGATCTTGTTCCTGTTTTTGCAGCCTGTTTTCTGTCTCTATCCTCCCCAAGGACCTACTTGAGGCTCTGAGACTCCCATTCTCAGCAGAACTCTTCCAAGAAAAAAAAAAGTCTTCTAATGTGATTTCCCTCTACAAGTGCATCTGCAATCACACCATTCTTGCTTCCTTTCTCCAGGGCCCACAGTCCTCTGAGACAGCATTCCTCCTATCTAGGCCAGCTCTCCTCTAGTCCTTGTTGCCAAGTGGCCCCCACCCAACCTTTACTATTAGTTCTATCCTTTCTTCAGCCTCCCTCTCTGCTGAGTTCTTCCCCTTAACCTATGAATATCTGTAAATTCTTCTCAGCCTCTCTTTTTTCTCAAAACAGAAAATTGAGCCCTCTACTTTCTTTCCTTCACCTTCTGCCTACTTAACTCAATACCACATTAGCTCTTACCACCATGGTTCCGTTGAAATATGCCCCAAAGAGGGCTGGGGTTGTGGCTCAGAGGTAGAGCACTGGCCTAGCATGGGTGAGGCACTGGGTTCGATCCTCAGCACCACATAAAGTAAAATAAAGACATTGTGTCCACCTATAACTAAAAAATAAATATTAAAAAAAAAGAAATATGCCCCAACCAAATCCAGTGGGCAATTTTTTGAGTGGTCCACCTATTACTAAACTTTACGGTTGCATCTGCTCACTGCCTTCTTACAGCTATATTCCTCTGATAAGCAGCAGTCCTGGGTCTCCTTTCCGTCTTTGATAGCTCATCTTCATGAGATCTTTACTAAATGTGGGAGATCAAAGCCCCTTGAAATTAATCCCTGCCTTACAGCTCTGCTCAGCTCCTTACATGCATCAGAACTACTACTTCCCATCCCATCGGCCTGTTTCCAGTCTCCAGTCTCTCAGGCACGGTCTCTTCTACATAGAAAGCACTCCCTCCAAGTTCACCTCCCCAGCCGTCTTCACAGATTAGTTTGGATCCACTCATCTAAGCTTCCAAAGCCCCCCCATACGCTTCTCTACCCTTTCAGCGAAAGTTAGTCTTTCTCTACAACCGTCGGTAACTTCCACTCTTCTCCGAGGTCCCTCTCCAGGTCTGGCACAGAAGGGACGTTCAAGTTTGTTTAAAAAAAAAACGAATGAAAGGGAGAAGCACCTAAGAAACTGTTCCCGCAAAGCAGGAACCAAGTAAAAAGGAACCCGCTGACGCGGCCACTCACCAATGAAGACCGCGCTGTCCAGGTTTCGGAGCTGGGCCAAGAGCTGCCCCCGCGCCTGGAAGATGGGCAGACTCCGGCGCTGCAACTCCAGGGCCTCACGGTAGGGACTGGCCGAGGGCTGGGCCAGGGGCGGCTGCTGTCGCCGGCCTCCTCCTCCACCTCTACCGCAGCCGCCGCCCGCAGTCAGCAGCATCACTACTCGCCTCTCGGGAGGGTAGGAACCGGCGCGTCTCGGAGGCCCACAGCCCGGCCGGAATCTCTTGGCCGGCGGGAAGCCCGCCTCCTCCGGCATGTCGGGAGGACGCCGCGGCAGGAGGCGCTAGAGCAGGAAGCTCCTGCCCCTCTCGGTTGCCGGCACCACGCAAGCACCGCCCCTTTCTCTCCACGTGCAGCCGGTTCTGGGCGACCACCAACGACCTAACGGCCGCCCCCAAGCTTTAGGGAGGGGACTACAATTCCCAGAATGCATTGGGGGTTGGGGAAGACATTTAATTCTTAGGGGCGATGAGAGTAGAGGCTGATGTACAACCACAAAAAAGCCCGGAGCAACAACAGAGAAAGATTGGGTATGCGGTTCCGTGGGACATTGGTCTAGAATAACGACTTTCTTCTCCTTGACGTTAACACCGGTTTACTTCCAGCAAAAATGCGTTTCTCGCCTGGCGCCGTGGCGCGCGCCTGTAGTCCCAGTGGCTCCGGAGATTGAGGCAGTAGGATCGCGAGTTCAAAGCCAGCCTTAGCAAAAAGCGAAGTGCTAAGCAATCAGTGAGACCCTGTCTCTAAATAAAATGCAAAATGGGGCTGGGGATGTGGCTCAGTGGTTGAGTGCCCGAGTTCAGTCCCCTGTACATTTCCCCCCACCGCCCCAAAACAAGTTTCATCTTCTCTGTGCACAAAAATCGTCACTCTTCAAGGAATTACTTATTTAAAGTCAATGAGAGGGGCTGGGGATATAGCCCAGTTGGTAGAGTGCACAAGGCCCTGGGTTCAATCTCCAGTACCCCACCCTACCCCCCAAAATCAATGAGAAATATAAAGGTTTGCATTGATCTTCTAGAGTTAAATGGTAGATCCTGATACCCTCAATTTACAAATGAAGAAATTGAGTTTTCTGAAATTAAAGTCATTCAAATGTCACAAAATCTTAATTTTGAAAAGGGCAATGTAACCATCCTTATTAACAGAAAAGAAAGACGAATTCTATGACTCTGACAATCATATTTTCCTAAGACAGTGATCATCTGGATGGATGCTGTGTGCTTCAGCAACACAAGCAGGGAAAGAGGGAATTGAATGGAACTAAAATGGTCTTTAATGCTTCCTTTCTCCCAATCATTACTGCCAGACTCTCAAAATTCCTTACACAACTCTCCAGCCCTGTCATGATACTCTAACCAATGAAAACATCTAGAACTCCAGCACAGAAAATATTACTAGTTCCTCTGTTCCTTCCTAAAAGCTTTGAGAGGAACCGGTTGCAGTGGCGCACACCTGTAATCCCAGTGGCTCAGGAGGCTAAGACAGGAGCTTCTCAAGTTCAAAGCCAGCCTCAACAATGGCGAGGCACTAAGCAACTCGGTGAGACCCTGTCTCTAAAGAAAATACAACATAGGGCTGGGGATGTAGCTTAGTTGTTGAGTGCCCCTGAGTTCAATGTCTGGTACAAAAAAAAAAAAAAAAAAAGAAAAAGAAATAAACAAAAAACTAATTCACTCCAGGAAGATTGGCTCTGCATACAGGAAATATGACCTCCAGAGAATAAAGGATAAGTTTCAACCTAACGTGAAAGAACATCTTCTGGAGTTTATTTCCGTGAAACTCAGTATGTGAAAAAAAATTCTCCTCAGTATGTGTTTAAAATCCTCCTTTCCCTTTCTCAAGGTCAAGAGATCATTTTTCTTCAGTTCTTGACAGTGTAATAATCGGGGGTTACTAAAAATGTACGTTGAACCAACAACAGATGTTTTTCAGAATTGACAATTTTTTGCTTTTTAATTCTTAAATATTAATTTAGAAAGGTGATCTAAAACTACAAGGGAAAATAAATGTTGTAATGGACCGGAAATAAACAAAAAATACAAAAACAGAACAAAAAAAGTAAAAGATCCCAGTCCTTTTCCAAACTAACCTATTGTTATATATGTTACAAGAATACAGGTAGGTAATATGAATGAGCGAAATAATTTCTTGATAGGGGACATGCCTTGTCCCTAGAAGCGGTCATTAATTGCTTCTAGGCAACAGCTGTCACGCAGGCTATTTTTCTTCCTATTTTTTCAAGAAAAGCGAAAAAATAAAGATTTTATGTGACACCTGTTTAAAATATTGACTAAAAAAATTTTGACATGTATAATTAGAACAAATTAAAAAATATATATTATATATGCTCTCCCCCCAAAAAAGTGTTTCTTGAAATGCAAAACATGGCACATTAAGCTGGGCATGGAGGCTGATGCTTGTAATCCCGGAAATTATGGGTGAAGTAGGAAGTACAAGTTTGAGGTCAGTCCCAGCAATTTAGTGAGACCTTGTCTTAAAATGAAAATATTAAAAAGGACTGGAAATGTAGCTCAGTGGTAAAGCGCCCCTGGGTTCAATCCCCAATACCAAACACCACGGTACTTCTATATGAAACTCTTCCATAAACTCTGGCTTAGTATCCTGTTCTGCAGCCTCTAAACTCAGTTGAAAAAATTAAATCCTACACAAGCATCAAGTTATATTGCCCACATTTCCCCCATTAGTAGTGTGAAATCTTCTGCCCCTCCAAATAGTCTCTTGTGGTTCAGCAGCTTTCATTTACAGATGTTGACACACTAATAATACTATTCAAAGTATATTCTGGCTCTTCCTCCAAAAGGTCATGTATTAGACACATTTCATTTTTTTTTAAGTGAGAGATAATTTTTTAATATTTATCTTTTAGTTTTCGGCGGACACAACATCTTTGTTTGTATGTGGTGCTGAGGATCGAACCCGGGTCGCACGCATGCCAGGCAAGCATGCTACCGCTTGAGCCACATCCCCAGCCCCACATTTCATTCTTAACTTGTCTGAGATACTTGTGTGGACTTCTCAGGTCTGACCATGACCATACCAGCTGGTGGTCATTGTGAAGGTTTGGATGTGTCTCCCCAAAACTCCTATTGATGTAGGAATGTTCAGAGGTGAAATAATTATATTATTATGAAGGCTGTAACCCAATTAATGAATTAATCCATTTGATGGATAATAATTTGAATGGACTAACTGGGTGATAATGAAAGGCTGGTGGGACATGGTTGGAGGAAGTAAGTCACTGGGGTTTGTATTTTGTCCCTGATGCCTTGCCCTCTCCCTCCCGCTGTGCTGTCAAGTCTTTGAGTAGTTTTCCTCCACCAGTCCCTTCTGCCATGAAGTTCTGCCTTACCTTAGGCCCAGAACAATGGTGTTGGCCAACTATGGATTGAAACCTCTGAAATCCTGAGCCAAAATAAACTTTCCTCATCTACATTTTCTTGTCAGTTATATTGGTCACATCGAGGAAAAGCTAACAGTCACCTGACCACCAAACCATGGTCCTTGATCACATTCAGTTCAGCTCCAATCCCAATTTCAGAGACAATCATAAGCCTCAGCAATTAGGCACAAGCTTGCATGCATACATATGAATCCCTTTGTAATTAAAAATACCAGATAATAGTTTGCTGATTAATAAACAAAGTATTTATTCAGCACCCATGTGCCAAGCACTGTGCTAGGCACTGTGGTGGATACAAAAATTAAGACATGGTCCCTGCCCTTAAGGAGCTTACATTCTCATGAGGGAGACAAGACTAATATACATGTACCAGCTAGGAACAGTACAAGACAATATATAATTTGGTGTAAGAATATGTCATACAGATTTGAAGCTTTATAGAGATTCAAAGAAGACAATGAAATAGGCCTTAGAATCAAGATTTCTTGAGGTGTCAGGAACAAGTCCAGGCCTTGAAGGATTAGAGAGACTTAACTTGAGGTCCCTGTTAGGTAGAAGTGGGAATAAGGTTCAGAAGACAAAAAGTATGCGTTTAATATAGGGGCTAAGAATTCACTGGATTTTTGAGCAGGTAAGTAACTTGACCATATAAGATTCGACAACTTTAATGAAAACTCATAAAATATGTAAGTAATTTAGGGGCATCCTGCAGAGCACTAAAAATGATGACAGGATCTTAGCTAACACCAAAGATGAAACTTACCTGTCAAAGGAGAACAGAACCATGACTTAAAACACTGGCAGGAGAGATGACAATTCTAGAAAGCCAGTTACTCAACACAGCATAGCTCTCATATTTCCTAATTTTCAGAAGTCCAGAGAGACTGAGTGAGGCTTTCCTTAACAAGATCCAGGACAAGGGTGCTTTGCTTTGAGAGAATACAGAAGTATGAAAGATATTAGGACATACAATAGTGACACAGAAAAAAAAAAAAAAAAAGAACCAAGTGGAAGAAACAAATAGAAATCCATAGTGAAAAAACACACCAAAATGTATATAAAATGTATCTCCTAGGGAGATGCAATTTGCTCGTCCATTTATTTTCAAATGAACATATATTGTATTTCTGTAACAAAAAAAACATGTTTTAATCAGGTGTGTGCTTTTCAGTATAACTAGTAAAATTCAGGAATCTTTCAAATTATATGTATGTAAGGTTGACAGGTCACAAAAATTCCATATATCAAATCTCACTTTTCAATTGACTTGCATTATGAAAAGGAAATGTTCTGGAAGACTCAAGATCAAGAGGTAAGCTAGGGAAGAAGTAAGGACTTTTCCTTAGGTTCAGGTAAGCCTGGGGATCCTGTCAAGCAACACAGGGCTGGGGATGAGTGGGAGTGGGACTGGCCAAACTGATAAGAGGTCAGTGATTTAAATCACCACTGCCAAGGACACAGTGTAGTAGCACAGCAGGGCGTCCTGCCACTAGGAATTTATACCCTACAAAAGCAGAGAAACAAAATCCTATAAATGACTGCCTTTAGGCTATACATTCAAAATGTGTTTCCTGTTTTACCCAGTCATGAATGTGTACAGATACTCCCTAATTAAATGAAAAGTCAGTGAACAGATTTTAGGATTAAAATTTTACCACAAAAATTCTATTAATTGGATAACCCAAAATTAAGTCAAGGAGAACAAATAAAACTAGAGAAACCCATTTCTAGCCCCAAAGCAAACAAACAAAAAACTACTAAAAGTCATTGATAAAACTTTCTAGATAAAGACAAAGATGATTAAATTTAAGAATCCTGTAAGGATTATACAATCTAAGTATGGCATTTAAACTTTAAAAACACTTCTTAAACTGCTTAGAAGAAAAAGCAGTCCCATTGACCCAAATTCCATAAAACTGCAACAATCATATTCAAAGTTACTTACTAGCAACGTGTAAAATACGCGTACGAAATTCCATACTTATGCATATTCCAATTTTAAAGACATTAAAATACTTTGTACTTTAACAATAATCTGAAAATTCCCACTTAAGATTTTTTATGTTTGATCTAAGCCTATGTCAATCTGAGGAAATCTCACTCTGTAAAGCTATTCCTAACCAAGACAAAACAGAAGACAATCCAGTTGGGGGACAGGATCTTGTACCTACATGCTATTCATAAAAAACTGAGATCATTTCTTTCTTAGGGGTGCACTCTTTTACTTTCCTGAGTTCTGATTAAGCAGTATGAACACAAACCTGCTGGGATTCGGGAAGAACTTACTATTTTGGACAAGTATTTGTTGAACTACAGGCATGATTTAAAGGCCTGCTTCTGTGGACCCTAATTTCTGCCTAATTGGGAAGGTAACCATTTACTTGGTTCTGAAAAGGTTTTCAACTTTTCATGAAGTAAATGACAAATATTAACCAGCCAATGACCCAGGAGGAAAGTATGTCTAGCTGCTACTCATTCATCTTCCCATAGTTTTCAAAATATGTGGCCATTAACAGTTGCTCCCTGGATAGTTCTTAATGGAGAAAAGCAAACAGAATAAATAAGATACCACATGAGCCTTTTACTTACAGCTGACAATTCTACAGCTGAATTTCTGCTACAAGAACCACCCTCCCTTCTCCTTCTTGTGTTCTGATGACTTGAAGTTTTGCAATTCCCAGATGGAAAACAAGCTATCTGAATGACAGAAATAAATTTTTCTACTGAAGCTAGCACTCTGAATTAGTAAGATGTACACAGCTACAGCACTATAGTCATGTTTTCAATCTTGAAATGAAATCCATTTGAAAGCTGTAAAGACACAGGAAGAGCAGGCCTGTAAACTGCTCAGTCCAGACCTACTTGGGAGAACTAGCATACACTATCATAATTTAAAAAGATCACACACAAAAGCTTTAATACAGTGAAAGAGAGATGGAACTCAGTTTTATTTTGTCCTCTCTGAAACTTTCATTTACACCATGGCCTCATCTATCAAAGAAGAAGAAGAAAAAGCCCTGCCTTATGCCACAGAATTCAAGTACTTATGTACTTGTTAGAGGCAGCAGGATATCTTTCTCCAGTTTTTTGGCTCCAAGAGATTACACTTTCAGTACCAGTGTAGTGAGGAACCACTGGCAAACTGCTGGAAATGTCTTCTGGATTAGTCAGTGTACCATTTCATAAAGTGCTTCTGGAGTTAAAATCTGTCAAGCTGTCAAAAGTGTCCACACTTTTGCAACAAAGGATAAAAGAATCCCAATGGGTATTTCACCAAGTCCTTCCCAGCTGGGTTTCATTATTGGCACGGCTGCTTTAACCTCCGAGACGTTGGCCCTCACCCCAGGCAAAGCCTCCTGGCCGTTCTTCAGGTAGTGGATTGTAATTTGGATCCTCATCTGGTGTATCAAAAATAGTCCTCCTAAAATACACATGACAGATATAATTTAGTCCCAGAGTCATCTTAGGTTTGAAGTACTATAAGGTCAGTTCCCTCCCACAGGGGTTTCCACTATTGGACGAGCACTGGGTCTGCCTGCTAATTAAAGAGTTATCATTTTAATTATTTAACATTTACATTAACTTTTACCTCCTTACTAATTTTATCACAAAAGCAGAATATGTTAATTGTAGAGAAACAGGAAATGTAGATGAGTAAAATATCCCAAGTTCCCGGATAATTTCCACTGATACCTTAATTATTCTTCTAGAATAAATAATTGTGGTTTTACAAAAGGTACATCACACTTCTGTTTTTTAACCTGTTTTTTTTTTTTTTTTTTTTTTTTAATATATACCCAGGATTGAACCCAGGGCCTCTTAGCCACTGAGCCACATCCTCACTCCTATTTTGTATTTTGTTAGAGACAGGGTATCACTGAATTGCTGAGCACCTCATCATTGCTGAGACTGGCTTTGAACTAAAGATTCTCCTGTCTCAGCTTCCCAAGTCACTGGGACTACAGGCATGGGCGCACCCTACCTAACTTAGCTTTCATTCAATTTGGTAAGAATGTCTCACCATAACAAAAGCAATGTGCCCATCAACAGACAAATGAATATACAAAATACAACATATACATATGACGGAACATTAACCTTACAAAGGAAGGAATTGGTTGGGGGTGTTGCACAGTGGTATAATATTCAATCTTGCATTCAATCCCTGGCAACAACCAAAGAACATTTTTTTTTTTAAAGAGAGAGTGAGAGAGGAAGAGAGAGAAAGAGAGAGAGAGAATTTTTTAATATTTATTTTTTAGTTATTGGCGGACACAACATCTTTGTTTGTATGTGGTGCTGAGAATCGAACCCGGGCCGCACACATGCCAGGCGAGCGCGCTACCGCTTGAGCCACATCCCCAGCCCCCAAAGAACATTAAAAAAAGAAAAAATAATGGAAGAAACGATATTCTGACACATGTGCTCCAATATGGACAAACCTTGACAGCGTTATGCTAAGTTAATAAGTCACTCAAAAAATACTGCATGTTTCTACTTATATATTTATATGAGGTTCCTAGAGTAGTTAAATTCAGAGAAAGAGAAATAAAATGGTAATTGTCAGGGACTACGGGAAGGGGATAATAGCAAGTATCTAAAGGGCACTGAGTTTCAGTTCTATAAGATGAAAAGAATTCTATAAATGATGGCGGCAGTATCATGTGAATGTATTTAACACCACTGAACTGTACATTTAAAAATGGTTAAAATGGTAAATTTTAGGGGCTGGGGTTGTGGCTCAGTGGCAGAACACTTGCCTAGCATGTGTGAGGCACTGAGTTCAATTCTTAGCACTGCATATAAATAAATAAATAATAAAGATATATCAATAACTAAAAAATATATTTTTAAAAAATGATAAATTTTGTTAGGTAATAAGTATCCCAATAAAAATTACTGCCAGAACATAAGTACAGATAATAAATTTCCAAGTCTTTTTTTGGGGGGTGGGGAGTGGGTACTGGCGATTGAACCCAGAGGCACTTTACCAAAGCTATATCCCCAGCCCGGCATTTTTTATTTGAACTTGAAGATCCTCCTGCCTCAGTCTCCCAAGGAGCCGGGATTATAGGTATGGGCCATCATGCCTAGCTTTCAAGACTTTTTAAATACTATTATATAATAATTCAAAATTTCATTAAAGTAAGAACCATTAAAGCAGCATCCTCTATTACGAGTCATATATGTAATTCTACTTGCTGTCAAGGCTGTCAATTGGTAAAATTAGAAATGTATTCAAAAACTTCTACTTTATATTAGAGTCAGAAACAAGTATTTATGTTTCAAAAGGAGCTTTGGTTCTTACAAACTAACAACAAAAAAACTAGCACGCCAAGAGGAAAATGGGAACTGATATTTAACAAAGAAAGGGATATTTATAGTCTCAAAGTACTTTCCTACAAAAGGGAAAAGAGTATCTTTACAATGGAAAAGCCTGACAGACACCTTAAGTAATCAAAATGATTATCATCACCTTGATAAATACAAGTCAAAATCCCATGCTAACAGGCTGCAATCAGAACAGTGTCATTTATCTAATATTCCCGCCAAAGGTGAAAAACTTGAATCAAAGTATGTGAGGAACATCAGACAAACACAAACTGGGAGATATTCTATACAATGAACCCAAAATATTCAAACAAACCCATGTCATGAAAGCCAAGGAGAGAATAAGGAGCTGTTCCAAATGGAAGGACACTAAAGAAACGTGTCAATAAATAAAACACCTGAATCTGAGCTCGATTCTTTGCTATTTATAGCAAAATTATATATTTATATTATATAATATTTTGAGAACTGCCCAAACTGGAATTGGGCCTGAGATTTCATGTTTATTTCCTGAGTTTGACTACGTAAAAATTGTTTACAGAAAAAATACACATTAAAGGGGATAGAACATTAAATTGTCGATTTACTTTAAAATGGCTAAGGGAAAAATGTCTTTTGAACTCTATTTGTTTCTTTAATTCTGAAATGAATTTTTAAAATTGTTTAAATTATAAAAAATGAGACACCATCTTTTAAATAGAAAGGGTAAATAAGGGTATTTGATAGGGTTGTCAGGAAATAAATACATACATTGCTGGTGGAAATGTAAATTTGAACATCCACCTGGAAAGTTCTGGCAACTAAAAAAACAAAAACACCAGCAAGTCCACCTCTATGGACTTAACCTTTGAACATAACCCATGGATATGTTCAGACTTATCACCATTCCAATTAGAGAAGGGAAAAGCAAAAGCTAACATCAATGTCCATCAATATAAGATTAGGAAAATTATGCAAAATCCACATCATGGAATATCATGTAACTTACAATTTTGTAGGACATTTATGATGGACAAGTGATCATGACATATTAAATTTAAAAGGCTATGAAATAGTGGCTCAGTGGTGGAGCACTTGCCTAGCATGTGTTGGGTACTGGGTCGAATCCTCAGCACCACATAAAAATAAATAAAATAAAATGTGTCTGCCTACTTAAAAAAAAAAAAAAAAAAAGTATACAGACAAGCCAGACATGGTGGTACACACTTAAAATTCCAGCCACTTAGGAAGCTGAGGCATGAGGATCACAAGCTCAAGATCAGTCTAGTCAACTTAGCAAGACCCTGACTCAAAATAAAATTAAAGATAAAAAAGGTTGGAAATGTAGCTCATGGTATAGCACTTGTATAGGGCCCTAGGTTTAATCTCCAGTACCACACAAAGGGGAGAATAAAAAATAGATAGTAAAAGACTAAAGAATACTTATAAAAAAGTGAACAATGGTAGCCAATGCTATGTCTAAGTAGTGAGATCATGGATGATTTTATTTTCTTTTTGCTTAACTGTCTACAACAAACATTTTAATACAAAAACTTAAAATTTTCCCTCAATTGAACTCTTCTTAATGTAATATTTCCCAAAGACACAAAATTCTGGAATAGAAGAGGTCTTATTTGCTTAAAATCATAACCAGTCAATAGAACAACTACATCTGATTTCTGGTCCCAAGCTATTTCTACTCCACTGTCTCTCCCACCTGTTCTGCAGGACAGAAATCCTACCATTAGAAACTTTCATCTGTGTTGCCCATTTTGCTACCTCACTCTCTAAACTGGACAGCAGCCTCATAAAACCAGCAGACTCCTCCCTGGGATAGGAAGTTCTAGTGGTCCCCTGAAGCAATAATTACCACGGCATCCCATGACATCCTGAGCCTGTTAACCTTGCTCTTGCCACAACCTTGGCACTGCCTGTTCCCACTCAATCCAACTGCGGCTAGATTCCTCAATCTGCAAATATTTACTGACCTGAACTATGTGTACCAGGAGCTCTGAGAGCCCCAAAATACCCAAACATGGGTCTTGTACTGGTTTGTCTGCAAAAAGCACAAACCATGGGGTTAAATACTCACAAAATAGATGGTGTTTTCAGAATTCTTATCCCTCCAGGCTGATTGGGAAATACATCTTCCAAGAAAAAATATATGTGTCCAACTGCAATACCTAGAGTCAACCAGAAATAAAAGATGAGAAAGAGTATTAAAATTTCAACTGCAGGTGGACCTACCAACATAAGTTGCTTATTTTTAGGATAACAACTAAAACTTAATGAACTGATATGGCAGTCTTTGAGATGTACCTATCAAATAATTCTATAATAGTTATTCATGAAAGCCAGACAGAATAAATGTGAAAAACAGTGACAAAATAAACTTAAATTAATATGATGGAAAAAGTAGTGATAAGACTCTTACCCAAGAGGTCCACAATGATTGAGTTCCCCAACAACAAGGAAAACCCCATGAGCACCCAGGGCAGAAAAGGGGCCTGGAAGTTGAGAAGACCAAAGAAGTTCATGCGGACATATGGGTTCCTTCGGCTCCATACATAGACGAGCATTATTGTAAAGGCCTGTCCCAAGAAAACTAAGCTCACAAACAAACCAAAAAGCTAACAGATGGCATTAAGGAAAATATCAACATTAAAAGCATAACAGGGAAAACTAAGAGAACTAAAGACTGTGTTGTAATGAAAGCTTGAATGAGAAAAGTTGAGAAGTTACATCTTTAGAAAAGAAGGAAAAAAACCCTGAAGATAATTACCAGAGCAATCAGACAAAAACTGACTTCAGTGAAATCATCTGGAGTATAGCTATTTCGAACTAATATTCTACTTTTGTGAAGTTCTTGCTTCTGGAAAATGTTAATTCTTTAGTCAATAATTACAATAAAGCTCACTCACCATAAGCACTTTTACCGATGAATGTCAGCAGGAACAAAATCATCTCTTCAGACAGTACTACATCCAAGTCTGTTATACAGGATAAATTTTTTTTCTTCTAAATGCATCATTTTTTTTTTTTAGTATTTTTTTTTTTAGGTGTAGATGGACACAACACAATGCCTTTACTTTTATGAGGTGCTGCCTGTGTTAGGCGAGCACTCTATCACTGAGCCACAATCCCAGCCCCAAATGCATCATTTTTGATAGTGACTAAATGCATGTCTCACCAACTTAGTTTAAAAATGAAATACACTCATCAGTGATATAACGTGAGATGTTTCATAATAACCCACTTGGGTTAAAAGTTCCTCTGCCTTGCTCATAGTAGAAAAAGCATCCTGTCCAACATCTATGCTTGGAAAGCTGTTACAGAAGGTGTGCTGTAAAATAAACGGTCATACTCTAAAGAGCTAAAATCTGGAAGTCTACTTTAATGTGTTTGTTCAGAATATTTAATGAATCATGAGAGACAGATGAAACATTTTAGGAAGAGACTGGCTGTTCTTTAACATTTTCCTGTATTTGTTCTATTGTTTTTGAAGGATACAGTCATTAAGAATCCACCAAAAAGGAACATAAATACAAAGTCTGCTGTCCGACCTCGGAAAGAGCCTTCTTCTAGCATTCGACAGTAACGATATCTTAAGTTCCAAGTTAAGAAAATGTCAATCATACTAATTGGAAGAAAGTAAAGTTTAATGTATTACTTAAGTACCTCTGGACTCCACATTATCTATAAGCATTCAGGCTTCATTTTTATAAGCATGTTTGAGTGATAAGGTAAATACTTTTAGTATTTATTTTTTAGGTATAGATGGACACAACACAATGCCTTTACTTTTATGTGGTGCTGCCTGTGCTAGGCGAGCACTCTACCACTGAGCCACAATCCCAGCCCAAAACTAGCACCATATTTTACTAAGAATGTCCCTAGCTGGGGAACCAATCCAGATGTTACAGAAATATGCTTCAGGTCACCTTTAAACATTTTGAAATTTATACTATTATCTTTCCCACACTCAGCCTAACCTTGATCCTCACCATTCTTACTTTTCCATGAAGAAATCCCCATAAAGAAAACTTATGTGATAAACTATTTTTCCAGGCCAGGCAGGTAAAGCATTTCTATATTTACATCAGTCAATAAAGATGCATTAAAATGAAAAGACTATCATCACTTTCCAGAATAAAGTATTACATAGGAGAAACAGGAATTCATCCTAGGACAAGAGTCCAGCCATCGCTACAAGTCCCTCTGTCCACTGCTGATGAACTGAATTACAATTCAGTGGCCCCAGATCATGGCTTTTAACAATCTGGAACATGACAAGCTCAACAGACATTATGGTACTATGCTTTTGGCCAGGAGAACCAGCAATCAAGACCCAAGATTTCAAGTTCTCCATTTCTCATGAACCCATGGCAAACTCTTGCTAATTAAATTATGACCATGTACAGGTTATGTATTACTTATACCTGATACCATTTTATAAGTATGCTTCTATTAAATGTTTTTCCCCCCCCTTGATTAGGTTTGTAAGCAACTTAAGTAATGATCTCTCATAATTAGACCTCCCATGTAAAGAGTGAGCTACAACTCCTTCAAAATGTTGCTGACCATCTATTCTATGTACAACTGACTCAGAATTCATAGATAAGAGTATCAGAAATAAATCTTAATTTACTCTATCCTAAGTAAACCTAAAGTTTTGATGCTGACTTCACTTAATAAAGGATACAGAAAAATCATGTTAAATAAAAAATTGAATCCAACTGGTCCAAAAAATAAGAAATTGGTGATTAACCTCCATATCTGTAGAGGAAAAAAAAAAAAGAGAGAAAGAAAGATTAGGAAATATTTTATGATTACAATGGTTGAAAAGCCATAAAGGGTGATATTACGGATCCCAAACTGGAAGACACAATCTGACAATGGATTTTTGTGCTGCTTCGACCATAAAGTCAGAAAAATACTGTATGTACCATAAAGTCAAAAAAAATACTGTATGGACTGAAAAATTTATAAAGCTAAAAAAGCAGAAAATTTGAACTGTGATTGTCCTTAAAACAACTCACAATGATCAGGCAAATTATGGAAAAAGTTTGAAGATAAGACTAGGTTGAGCCAGGCACAGTGGCATGTGCTTTTAATCCCAGCAACTTCAGAGACTGAGGCAGGAGGATCACAAGTTTGGGGAAATCCCAGGCAATTTACAGAGACCCTATCTCAAAATAAAATTTTAAAGAGGGGCAAGCCCATTGCAACCTATTTTTAAAATGGACATGTTTCTTTCTTTTTCTCTCTCTGCTCCTCCCTAATCTCAGGGGAAACGGGACTTTTCATTCCTATCCTAGGCAGATTTATCTCTTCTGAGTACACACCCACCATAGGAATGAAGTAATCCAGACTTTGGGGATGATACCAGAAGATCTCAGAAATGACTATCTCCCAAATTAACAGGTAAATTTCAACTCCAGACAGAGAACACATGGAATGTAGCATTTGAATCACTTCTTTAAAAGCCCCTATTCCGGCTGTTAGGCAGAATCACAGTCTTTGGGACAGAGTCCCCTGTGTTTCTCCTTTACTAACAAAGCAATAAACCTTCTTTTTCCTTTTTCTCAAAAATGAATAAATAAAAAGGGGCAGGGGATATAGTTTAGTGGTGGGAGCATGTCTCCCTGTCACCAAACCCCAGTACCACTAAAAATAAATAAATAAATAAAAATTTAAAAATAGGTTCATCCGCATAACAGAAGAGTGTGTTTACATATGTAATATAATCATCTCAGGTAACTTTTTTTTTTTTTTTAATACCAGATATTGAACCTAGGGATCTCGCTAAATTGCTGAGGCAATCCTCCTGCCTCAAGAGTCCATACTCACTGGGATTATAGGCATGTGCCACTACATTCAGTATAAACGAAACATTTGAGACAGAAAGAACACTATGTTTGGGGCAGAACTACTGGTTTTGGGTTTTTCCTCCTCACCAACGATAATCTGTATAATCATCCAGGAATAGAAAAATGCATCTCTCTCTCTCTGAATTTTGATTGCTGGAAAAGACTATCTTCCATTGCAATTTAATATATTGTTTAGTATACTGTTTTAGATACTGGTCTTTTACTGTTATGTTACTACAGTCTGATCCTGGAAGATTAATTATTTCAGTACTGGGAATTGAACTCAGGGGTACTCTACTATTGAGCTATATTCCCGACACTTTTTCATTCTTATTTTTTTTTTTAAACAAAGGTACACGCTTTTTTTTTTAAATATTTATTTATTTATTTAGTTCTCGGCGGACACAACATCTTTGTTGGTATGTGGTTCTGAGGATCGAACCCGGGCCGCACACATGCCAGGCAAGCGCGCTACCGCTTGAGCCACATCCTCAGCCCCTTTCATTCTTATTTTTGAGGCAGGCTCTGCACAATCAGGCTGGCCTCAAATGTGATCCTCCGAGTCATTGGGATCATATGTATGAACCACTGCACAGGGCAAGATGAACTAATTTAAAAGTGCTGTCAGAATTGAATTTATGAAAGCCAGAAGAATGAATCAGACATAAGTTTCCTATGTTTATATATGAATACATGACCAGTGAAACTTCACATCATGTACAACCACAAGAATGGGATCCTAATTAGAATGTTACACTCCATGTATGTATGTCAAAATACACTCTACTGGGCTAGGGCTGTGGCTTAGCGGTAGCATACTTGCCTGGCATGTGTGAGGCACTGGGTTCAATTCTCAGCACCACATACAAATAAATAAAGGCCTATCAACAACTTAAAATATATATATGAAAAAATACACTCTACTGGCATGTATATCTAAAAAAAAATTAAAAAAAAAAAGAATTGAACTTATGAACTGAACCATGATGATAACAAGAAGGTGGTGTGAACAGGTGGTGAAGGACAAAATAAGGCCATCCTGCAAAACCCTCTGGGCACCTTGCTAATCAGTCTCCATTTAAAACTACAATTAACTATAAGACAGTGATACCCAATACAGGAACTGAACACATGAAAACCATGCAAGGAACCTTAAAGATAAAATACAAAATGGTAATTCCTATCCCTGGTGATTCTGATTTAGTACAGAATTAAAAAGCTTCTACAGATAAAAAGCTTGTGACTCTCTTAAAAGTTCCCTAAGTGACTCTGAAGCCCAGCCAGCTTGCAGAATCATTGCTTTACACCTCAACAGTATGATTTACAATCTCAGGTCCCCAGTGGACTCTTTTCTGAGATGCCACATGGCAGAATTTGCTACTTAACAGCTCAAAACAGAAGCAACAGAAACATTAACTATGGTTTTGAAGGGCCACTTACTTGAAAGTGTTTAAAAATTAATTCAGGATTGAAGTACAGCTGAAAAGGTGTGATCAATTCCAGCTGCTGAAATAGAAAAAGAGCGTCTTAAAACAAATCAATCAAAAAAAAAATTCATCACTTACAACAAAGGATTAGTAAATAGGTCTAGCAAGTGCCAATTCTCAAATCTTTCTTAGGCCAGAGGAAGAAGCTGGTAAAGAATTGTCTACACCTGGCACAACTCTTTGTATCCTCAATAACACAACATTTTTAAAAAATGTGTTACAATGCTTGAGGATCACATGAAGGCATAGGAGGCAGGCAGGTGATGGTATTTTTAGATTTAGTCTACGTAAGAGCAGCTATTACTAATTTGCCCATTACGTGAGCACCACCGAAACAGATGGGTGCAAAACACAACTTACTTGAAATAACCGAGATTGGAGACCCTGACATCATTAGGACTGGGGTGCTACCGCCAGCCCCTTTTATCTAGGACTATGATGTTTCCCTCTCCATAGTTTTCTATATTCAATACCTAAGTCTCTTCACTTAGCGGACCTTCCTTCCACAAATCACTACGTTACCACCTAAAAATTACTATAGCTTTCGGACACATTTTGGGTGGGCGGCTCCCGCAGCCCTTACCACCTATAGGTCCGGTTTCATCTCTCAGAGACTGATCTGATCCCTCATGGAGCAGCACTCCCTTCTCGGGCCATTGAATTAGCACTCTTGGAACCACCCCGAACCCAGGAGTGTGCCTTGTATGCCTCTACCCACCCCTGGGACCAGACCCTCTGGGCTTCCTCGAGGCCCAACCCCAGTTTCCTGAAGAACCAGTCATATCCAGCCCGGAAAAGGAGAAGGAGGCGCTGCAGCTGCTCACCACAGCGGCGGTGGTGAGGACGCAGGCGGTGGTGTAGGCGCGGCTAACCGGTGGGATTTGCAGATACTCCAGCCGGAGGCTCTGGTACGCCATCTTTCCCACCGCCGCCTGCCCACCCCCCAACTTCCCCTTCCGCCAGTATGCCCAAGCGGCAGGGCGGGCTCAGAGCGTCCCAGGCTTTAGCTTACCGCTACTGTCCAATCAGCGCCGCACAATCGGCCAGCCACCAATCACTAGAGCGTTAAGAATCGCTGACCCACCAATCAAGAGTTGCGTCTCCGCGTCGCCCCGGCCCACCTTCTCCTCCTACCAACGTAGGAAAGAAGAGAGAAAAGATCGATTCCTTCCGCCAATCCCCGCCAGCCACAGCTAGCTTTCCCTTCTGGCCCCTTTCCGTCACCAATCGAGGTGCCCACTCTGACCCGACAGTCAGCCAATCGGGAGGGCGATAGCATCCCGCCTTTGCTTTCGTTCGTGGAGGCACAAATCAGTCGGAATTTTGAAGTGCCAGCAGTGCCGCCCATCTTTGGCAGATCGCGGTGCCTTAAAGGAGATAGCGGGACCCTTGTGTGTGATCGACTTCATCACCTCCATGGTAGCTACGGTAAATGCTGCGGGGCCGCGTTTTCGCTGAGGAGAGGCGGGAACTAGGTTCCCCCACGTAGAGGGACTTGAGCGGCCTCTGGGTGAGCCGCGCCGCCCTGCTGCGGGCCCCGACCTGAAGGTCCCGGCATGCAGCGGGATCGCAGGGCCGGATGGGAGCCGGGAGCTGCCCGGAAGCTTCTCCAGCTCTGCCGCTTCTGGGTCCTGTCCAGTGTTCGCGAGCTCTTAAAAGCATCTAAGTTCGCTGAGATGGCCTGGGCGTCTCCCGCCCTGAATCTCTTCTTACCTTCAGGAACTCTAAGGCTAGCAGAGAAGATGAGACCGTAGGACTAGATTAGTCAGTTGCGAAGAGAGCAACTGATGGGAATTCAGAGGAGGGTGTGGTGGGTCATCAGGAAAGGGTGCTTGCAGTGGCCCTTAAAGGCTGTTTACCCAAGGCATGCCTACTGGAGGGCAAGAAAAAAGCTCGTTTTGGTCGGAGCAAAGACTAGCCTAATCATTGCAAGAGAGGTTAAGAGCATCATACTTTATTGGGTGGGCTAACAAAGTTAGAAAACGCTAAAGAATTCCGGAGCAATGAAGCAGGAGGATCCCAGATTCAAGGCCAGTCTCAGCAACTTAGCGAGACCCTGTCTCAAAAGAAAAACGACTGGGGATGTGGCTTAGTGGTTAAGCACCCCTGGCTTCAATCCCCGGTACAAAAAAAAAAAAAGAATTTCGGAACAAGGAACGGAGCATCATCTAGTGTGGTAAGGAAGGAAAGAACCAAATAAAAGGTTGGCTAGCACTTTCACAGGTCCTCCCCTAGGCAGTGGGGCCAGGATTTGGTAGCTGGTGCTGAGAGAAAACCATTGGTTGCATTCTTGCCCTGGTACTGTAACAGTGGCAACTGTCACTCAATGGAACAGAGAAGAAAAACAAAACAAATAACAGGTTAGAGAAAGTGGTTCAACAACATCAACAACAACAAAAAGACCAGGTGCAGTGGCAGGAGTTTATAGTCCCAGCTGCTAGGGGGTTTGAGGCAGGAGGATCACATGAATCTCATGTTGGAGGTTAGCCTAGGCAACTTGTCTAGATCCCCTCACAAAACAAAAGCTACAATAAAAAGGGGGTATGAATGGGTAGTTAACAGAAAAAGAAATCTTCACAGCCTGTTGATTAAAACAATGGTTGTTTGTTACTTACTGTGAGACCACCACCTCAGTAGAGCATTGACAGTGACTCTTAGGGGAGAAGGATAAGATTGGAATTTTTTGAGATTCTAAGTTTGGTTTCAAGTATATTTCCCAATGTATGGGGCTTGATTACAGTGTGCTATGTGTCATAATACAACAATCCAAGAAAGATGGAAACTTGAGGTAAAGTTTAGAGAATGGTAGCATACAGATTGTTGATAGTTTCCACTAAGAGTGGACCATCTTTTAGGGAGTTTGTAAGGAACAACCAGACCATTTGAACAGTGGAAATATTCTAGTCTTCTAGAATATTAAAGTCATGCTAATGTGGACATGAGGTTGTGGGGGAGGGAACGTAGACAGTTTCAGTTCTCAGTGTTCAGTTAGTGTCTGAGGGTAGATGATTTTGGTTTTCTAAAAACAACTTGTGTGAAACAATTTTATATCTGCCAAGTTGGCAAAAGTTAGAGTGTTGAATACTGTTGAGTGTTGGCAAAGATATGAGGAAGAAATTGTCATCTAGCACAAGTGTGAGTGTAAATCAGCCCACGTGTTCTGGAAAACATTTTGGCAATATTTGGTGAAGTTATCTATGAGTAAACTCTTTGGCCTAGCAATGACTTGCCTTTGAAAAACCTGGCAAGTCCCCAAGGAGACATCATAGGAAGATGTTCATTTAATTTCTGGTAGCAAGATGCTAAGAACAGGCCAGGCATGGTGGTACACACCTGTAATCCCAGTGGCTGGGAGGCTGAGGTAGGAGGATCACAAGTTCAAAGCCAGCCTCAGCAAAAGCGGGGTGCTAAGCAACTCAGAGGCTATCTCTAAATAAAATACAAAATAGGGCTGGGGATGTGGCTCAGTGACTGACTACCCTTGAGTTCAATCCCTGGTACCCACCCCCCAAAAGAAAATGCTAGGAACAAATGAGGTGTTTGTCACAAGAAGAATGAATCTTTAAATGTGATAGAGTTGATGGAATACTTTAGTCAGAACAAATGAAGTAAACTTAAATAATAATATGAAGTTATCAAAAAAATAATAAATGTATATGTATAAAATATATATATAAAATATCTATCCACAGATAAATATGAATTTAAAAGACACATTAAAAACACTATAATTAGGTTCCTACTAAGGATGGGAGGTGAAAAGTAAAAGGATAAGTAATAGAGGACAAAAATAGAAGTTTTAACTCAAATTAGACAGTAGGGTACTTAAAAAAAAAGTGTGGTTAATAAGAGTCAGATGATGAAGGCCCTTATAAACCACATTGAGAGGGTTTGAGTTGATCCTGGAGGCATAGGGAAGTATTGAAAATAAAAATTCAGAGAATCCTCTACAAAATAGAAAAGAAAGCAATTTTATTATTGAATAACATCAAGATTACAATGTTTTGTAGACAATCTCTAAACAAAGAAATTCTACCTTGTTTAAACAATCACACAGTTACAATCACTCTATTTTAAACCAATATATACATAAAACTTCAAGATTAGTAGTATCTGTTTTCTATAAGAAGATTGGAGGGCTGGGGATGTGGCTCAAGCGGTAGCGCGCTCACCTGGCATGCGTGCGGCCCGGGTTCGATCCTCAGCACCACATACAAACAAAGATGTTGTGTCTGCCAAGAACTGAAAAATAAATATTAAAAAATTCTCTCTCTCACCTCTTTCTCTTTAAAAAAAAAAAAAAGAAGAAGAAGATGGGACACATCATTTCCTGCATGTTGTCATGAAGTCCATCCTAAATTAACCTGGTAATTGAAATGTCAGTTATTATTGCCTATGTACCTTTATCTAAAGGAGTTAAGAAAAAAACTTCTCTTATTTCTATGACAAGCATATGGTTACAACTAGGACAAAGATGTCTAGATTGATCTCATTGTGACAGGGAGATATGTGATATTTTCCTAGATATTTACATTTGAAAAGAATGAAACCCCCTCCCCCAACACACACACCCTTGAAAAAACAAGTCAGTGTTATAAAGCCCCCTTGTTCATCTTCTGATAGGGATTTTTTTCAGATGGCTGGGGTGGAAGGCAAGAGATTGAGGCCACTGGCAATAGGGTATTTAAAGTAATAGAAGACCACGAGGCTTGAAAGGACTGGGGAAAGAACTGAAGAGACTGAGAGCAAGAAAGAAGGTTATTAGATTAAAGTACAATGAGAATATGTGAATGATAGTTGGAAGAATAATATAGGAGGTTGTGGTCAAAAAGTAGGAGTTGTTGGGGAGAGAAGTTAGCAAATATCAAGAACCAGGTGGCTGGGGCTGGGGATGTGGCTCAAGCGGTAGCGCACTCACCTGGAATGCGTGTGGCCCGGGTTCGATCCTCAGCACCACATACAAACAAAGATGTTGTGCCCGCCGATAACTAAAAAATAAATATTAAAATTCTAAAAAAAAAAAAAAAAAAAAGAACCAGGTGGCTGAAAGAATGGAGCTGTAGATATTGAAATTCATGTCTCTGGGGCAATCTCATAGGTCATCTATGTAAATTTTAAAATTGTCCAAGATGATAACAGAGCCAGAAGATTGATCTGTGTGCCAAAGACTTCAGCACATGAGAGGTGGAGACAAATGAATAATGAGGAGAAGGGAGAGGGGCAAGTCGGTTCTAGAATGAGGAAAGAGCCTCAGTGAAGCATGGTTTGTATCCTTTTATGGACAATCAAGGCTGGAAATAACAGCAGGTATCAAGGAACACAAACTTATTTTTTTCTTTGAGTCCTTGTTTGTGATGTGATCTATTACTTTCTTCATTTTTTTTATCCAAATGAATTTTTATTTTCTTTTTACATTTGCAGATTTTTCATAATTGAAAATAGCAAAGTAAACCAAGATGTCAGTGGATCCAATGACCTATGAGGCTCAGTTCTTTGGCTTCACACCAGAGACTTGCATGCTTAGGATCTACATTGCATTTCAAGATTACCTATTTGAAGTGATGCAGGCTGTTGAACAGGTTATTATGAAGAAGATGGAGGGAATCCCAGACTGTGATATTAGCCCAGTCCAGATTCGTAAATGCACAGAGAAGTTTCTTTGCTTCATGAAAGGACATTTTGATAAACTTTTTGGCAAAATGGAGCAGCTGCTTTTGCAGTTGATTTTGCGTATTCCCCCAAATATCTTGCTTCCTGAAGACAAATGTCAGGAGACGCATCCTTACAGTGAAGAAGAATTCCAGCTTCTCCAAAAAGAAATTGAAGAATTACAGGAAAAGTATAAGACTGAATTATGTACTAAGCAGGCCCTTCTTGCAGAATTAGAAGAGCAAAAAATTGTTCAAGCCAAACTCAAACAGACTTTGACTTTGTTTGATGAGCTTGAAAATGTTGGCAGACATCATGGGACTAGTGATTTTAAGAAGAGTTTGGTGTCCCTGGTCCAGAACTGTAGGAAACTCCAGAACATTAGAGACAATGTGGAAAAGGAAAGCAAAAGACTGAAAATATCTTAATTTCTTAGTAGCAAAAACAAAGAACCTGTAAAAAAGTAGTTTTCCTTTGTTCACTCTTTCTTATGTTCCCCATCTTTTTTGGTCTACTCTTCTCAAGTAGCTATACTGCCTTGAACTAGTCTTTGAAGCATCTGTTCATTAGAGTTTTCTAATAAGTGGAAAGAGATTCTTGATTCAATAATGGCTCATTTGGGGGCATGATTGAAGAAGTAAAACTACAGCTGAAAATATATAATTGTACCTTGGTTATAAGACTTTGTGATCCTGGCCCTTTTGGCTTATTCTTTGGATAATACCAGGTGAGAAAAGGGTTAAATGGGTGGCTTCTTTATTAACCAGCCATTATACTATGAAATAGCCAGCATAGGGTGCTGCTCTTGCCCAGTAACTTTGCTTTACATGAAGATGTTATAACTGGTTGAAGAAGCAAGCAGCAAAAAAAAAAAAAAAAAAAAAAAGACATCTTTGATCTTTGGTAAATAAGAAAGTTGTTTTTATTTCTATAATAAATCTCTCCTTTTAAAAAATATTTTTAGTTATAAATGGACAATACCTTCATTTTATTTGTTATGTTTTATGTGGTGCTGAAGATTGAACCCAGTGCCTCACACGTGCTAGGCGAGCTCTCTATCAATGAACCACAACCCCAGCCCAAATAGACCTTTTTATAAATGAGGCCCTGGTGATGTTAAGCAATTTAGTACCTTGGGGTCCTGCAGAAGATAACATTGGACAAAAAAGAAGCAGATACCACTGGAATAGAAAAGGAAGCATGGGGTGGGGGGTCATGGCTCAGCTGTAGGGCACTCGCCTAGCACGTGTGAGGCCCTGGATTTGATCCTCAGCACACATAAAAATAAGTAAATAAAAATAAAGATATTTAAAAAAAAGAAAAGGAAGCATTGGGCATACACAATAATGAAGTTGGTATTTATTGACTCAGGTTTTATACCTTTTTTATAGTAAAATTAGTTTTAGACTCTGCCTTATAAATAATATTTAATTAACTTATTTATTCATAGTGAGGGTAATAAGCATCAAATGTTTAGTACCCTCAGATTATCTAAGGGAAGGGGAGAAATATTAATGATTGATTTTTTTTTTTTTTTTTTTTGCATGCAATGCTGAGAATCGAACCCAGCGCCTCACACATGCTTGGCAAGCACTCTACCACTGAACCACAACCCTAGACCTAATGACTGATCTTAATGTGTTATTTGCTTTTCATGTCTTCCTAAAGAACAGGATTTTGAGTTTTCCTGTAAAGAAGGAGTTACTTGGAGTATTAATATTTGCAACTAAATATTTATAGACTTAGGAAACTTGTGCTTATTATCAAAAAGTCTTTTGGGCTGGGGATGTGGCTCAAGCGGTAGCATGCTCGTCTGGCATGCATGCGGCCGGGTTTGATCCTCAGCACCACATAACAAACAAAGATGTTGTGTCCGCCGAAAACTAAGAAATAAATATTTAAACATTTTTTTTAATTTAATTCTTGTTTCTAATCCTGTGCATTAAATATATATGTTCTAGAAGCTTTGGATTTTGATTTTGTGTTGTCTATAATATCATGATCTATGTTTTTTTCTCAGTATGGCTTTTTACTCAAATGAAAACTTCCATTTCACATTTGAAGCTTATTCAAAATCACCTAGTGTAATAGGTTGAATGGTAATCCCTCAAAAGATATGACTATGTTCTAATTCCTGGAGCCTTTGAATGTAGCCTTATATACAAAAAGGGTCTTTGCAGATATAATTGATTTAAGGATTTGGAGATGATGAGATCATCTTGAAATATGAGCCCCAAATCCAATGAAAAGTGATAAGTTAGGCAGAGGGAGACCTTTAAAACAAGAGTAGAAGGCATAAATGCAGGTTGGAGTAATGCAGTCGTAAGTCGGGAATGCCAGCAGCTACCACAAGCTAGAAGAGACAAAGAACAGATTCTTCCTTAGAGCCTGCAGAAAGGATGTGGCTCTGCTAGGTCAACTTCATACATAGTGTCCCAAATATATTCCAACTACCTCCCTCAATTTAAATAATATCCCATAATATTCAGAAACCACTGCTTAATTCACTGTCTGCATATATCTGCTCTTTACAGACAACTCAATACATAATAGAACACTTTCCCCAATCAATAGGTTCTATATCATTGTGATCTGCTGCAAATCTGTTATTTTTACCTGCCTAACATCCATGGCACCTGAGTGTTCTTCAGGGAAGGAATTTCTTTCTTACTACTTGCCATTTTCATGGGATTGCCCTTTGAGGTGCCTTGTCTTTTTTTTGACCAAAAGGTATGTTACCTAGAATTTTTTTTTTTTTTTTCCTGGTGCTGGATTTAAACCTAAACCTTGCACATGCTAGGCTATTGCCATACTACTGAGTTACACCCCTGAACCCCCTAGAATTTAACTCTTGAGCAAGAAAGCACAAGTACCAAAATATGGGCACAATCATGATGGAATTTTGAAAAGACTGACTATCCATTAATAGCAGAGAAAGGCTTGATATTTTGAATAAGGGGAAACTTTTTTTTTTTTTTTTGGTTACAGGTGGACACAATGTTTTACTTTATGTGGTGCTGAGGATGGAACCCAGTGCCTCACTCATGCTAGGTGAGTACTCTACCTCTGAGTCACAACCCCAGCCCCCCCCCCACCCACCCAATAAGGGAAACTCTTACTAGAAGCCCAGAAATTGAGGGACACTTGAGAAAATTCAATATAGAGAAGTCACCATGAAATAGAGGGGCAAAAGGTATGTAGGGGGCAATTAGGATATGTGACCAAATATCCTGGGATACTTAACTATAGAAGAGGAAAGTTGGCCATATTAGACATGATGATGCTAAAGGCAAATGTGGATAGCATGAAAGTAATGGAAATTTAATATTGATTAGAAAATATAGCTGGGCACAGTGACACACATCTGTAATCCCAGTGACTTGGGAGGCTGAGGCAGGAGGATTGCAAGTTCAAGGCCAGCCTCAGCAATTTATCGAGGCCCTAAGTAATTTAATGAGATCCTGTCTCAAAAAGGGCTGGGGATGTACCTCAATGGTAAAGTGCCCCTGGGTTCAATCCCCAACACCCCCCTGCTCCAACAAATAGGTATACATATGAAAAAAGAGTGTGTGTATGGATGTGTGTGTGTGTATTTTTTTGAGTGAAAAAAGTAATGGGTGAATAGAAAAAAATATGAGGCTATGAGAAGAGTAATGGAATCTTGGTGCAGGGCGGGGATAGCAGTGAATGTTAAGAAACGTCAGAGTGCAGCATTAGACCAACTGGGGAGAAATGCAGTAGATTCTGAAATAAGGGGATTCAATGGGCCTGGATATTTAGGAGTATTAAAGTCACTATTAAAACATTGTAGAGGCAGAAGGATCTAACCATTGATTGATTGATTGATTGATTGATTTTGGTGCTGGGTATCAAACCCAGGGCCTTGTGCATGCAAGGCAAGCACTCTACCAACTGAGCTATATCCCCAGCCCCAGGATCTAATCATAGTATCAGCAAAGCAACCAGATATTTGAATATGGGATAGAAAATGGAGACCCAGATTTGGTAGCACAAGTTATTGTGGAACAATAACAAAGATTGAAGAACAGAGGACTTTGGTTTTGGGATGGGAAAGGAGTCTGTCATCAGGTGATTAGGTGACCAAAGGATATTGGGGGATCATATTCTGAAGTCATCAAAGGATTGTTAAATAAGAGATAATAGGGGATATGTGAATGAGAAACAATAGGAGCAAATGTTTGGAATACACTAGGCCATATCTTGAGATTCAGTGGGAATCAATATTAAGGGATAGTAGAAGATCCAATATACAAGTTTAAAAACTGGAAAAGAGGTGTATATTGAGGTACCTAAGAGCTGTGATTTGAAGAAATGGTGTCACCAATTGTTGGAGGAAATTATTTTAAACTGTGGCTATAAAGCACAGGCTGATGTTAGGGAAACAGCGGATGGCACACTTGTAGCATTTAAGTAAGATGTAGAAGGGCAAGATACCAAGGTACACAGTGATATGGGATTAGGGGAAATCAAAATTGGGAAATGACAAGGCTTTATTATTGGAAAACAGTTTATAAAAACCTAAGCTGGGGGCTGGGGATGTGGCTCAAGCGGTAGCGCGCTCGCCTGGCATGCGTGCGGCCGGGGTTCGATCCTCAGCACCACATACAAACAAAGATGTTGTGTCCGCCAATAACTAAAAGAAATAAATATTAAAAAAAAAACTCTCTCCTCTCTCTCTCTTAAAAAAAAAAAAAAAAAAAAAAAAAAAAAACCTAAGCTGGATGAAAGGGCAAATGCCGGAGCTTAATTGGGGGACTGACTGAACTGGGCAAGAAGTGTCTTGATATGGAAGCAAGTGGGGACTAAATCCTGAGGAGTAATAGACCTGCTGTTAGGAGACAGCAGGATTGGATCCTGGCATGTTGGAGCAGACTAGGAAGTCTGAAGGGGCCCATTGTACAGTTGGAAATTAATGGAGAACTAAATACAGAGGAGACTGAAAAAGATTTATTCCATCAGAGGTGCCACGATTACAGATATTTCGGTAAAGAATATGCAGTGTTATAGTGCTGTATTTGGACATTTGACATTCATGAGCAAACAAAGAAAGCAAGTGGGTTAATAACCTGCCACAGTGGGTTCTAGTATTAGAATTTTGGGTTGAAGATGACAAACCCTCCACAGGATTTCTTCAATGGACACATCCCCCAGCCCCTTCATCTTGGGTACCATAGTTTGGGAAGGGCTACTGAATAGAGTGAAGCTACCCCCAGAGTCCCCAAGTAGAGATCTCCCGTCAACCCCAGTTAGGGCCTCCAGTCTCATACAGTGGAAGATCTCCCGTGAACCGCAGCTAGGGCCTCCAGTCTCATACAGTGGACCCATCGAAATCGGCCTGCGTCCTGGGAAGTGTGCAGCTGCAGATCCCACGCAGTTCCGATACGTCCTGAGCGTGGCTTTCTGGAACAAGGGTCCTCTGGCTACAGGTCTTGGCTCCGCCTGGCAGCGACAACAAAGCCTGAGGCAGGAAAAGCGCACATTTCGGATCAGTCGGAACCCGGGAGGTGTGGCACCATACCTTGACAAATGCCCCTCACCTTGTCCAGGGTTCCAGCGGTGCCCTCTGCTCACCCAGGTCCGCCAGAGCTCTGAGTACTGACTGCGCCAGCTCTGAGGCACAGCTGGCTCCTTCTGGGGGTCATGCAGCATCACAGGGCTCTGGCCCAATCTGGGCCAGGGCGCCAATCCTTCCCATGGGACCCTCTCTGGAAGGCCGTGGGCCCAGATCTGGCTCATCCCTTGAAGAACAGAAGGTTGGGCTCACCAAGCACAAAATGCTGGGCTCGCTGTGCAAGCCCCCACATCACAAAGTGGTAGGTTACAGCGACTTTATCCTAACTATAAACGGGGTTCAATTGCACCCCAGCATTCTAAACATTAGGAGCGGTCTGTGCCCCCGCCCCCTGTCTGCGGGTGCTATTGCACCGTTATTTCTTTGCCAATGGCTACTTTGGACCTTCCTCCTCCTGATGGACAGTTAGACAAAGAGAACGACAACAGAGATGAAAAGAAACAAGCATCGAAAGCTAGATGAAGGGGGTGCAGCTAGTCTCCACAACAAATTGCTGCGCCCTTCTTTCCCTTTCCCTCCCCCCTCCCCTCTGCGCCCACCCCTTCCCGCCCTACCGACTTAGGCAAGCTGTAAATGGATATAGGTGAAGATGCAGGAGGTGATGGAGAAAGCGATAGCCGCGTAAATAAAGATGGAGAGGTGCGGGAAGTGATCGAGATAGCAGCCCTCGTCCAGTGGAGGCGCCTCTTCCTTGAACTGGGGACGAGCGGCGGCCTTGGGGGGCTGCCCGGAGCGGATCCCCTGCGCCTTCCCGCTCGCACGCCGACCAGACTTCTTGCCCGCAGCAGACGCCGACTTGGGCGCGCGGGCAGCTGGAAGATCTTCTGGGGGAGGCTTATCAAACAGGCCTTCGGACTCAGGGTCGGAGTCGGTGGGCATCTGTTCGGTGCCCCAGGGTTTGCGCTGAAAGAGACCGTCAGCCATTGGCACTGGGCGCGGGCAGGTGGGGGTCTGCTGGATTCAGGCGATCAAATCCAAACTTGACAGTCAAGTCCGAACCGGTCGAATGCAGTGGGCAGCGGCTGGAGCTGCAGCTGTATTTCTACTACCCAGAGTGGGGGTACAGGGGGCGGAGCCAGTGAGGTAAGGGGCCTCTGCAGGGTATGCTGGGCCTCTTAGCGGAGGCGCCACTTCCCTTGACTCCTCCTTCTGCCCCCTGCCTGTTGCAGAGGTTGGCTCTCCCTGTTCCAGCTCCCCGGCCAGTGGCCAGAGGCTAGCAAGTCTCCACAAAGCCAGGTTTTGTCTCCCTGGCAACCACACAGGCCACCAGGGTAGATGCAGGCACTGGAAGCTAGCTGGGAACCCCTGGCGGGAAAAGAGGGCTTGGCGCGCAGGAAGCTGGAATGCAGACCACCAGGCACCAGCTGCGTGCGGAGCTTCCCCAGGGTTTACTTCTCCTTCCTAAAACTATTGTTAGTATTAGTATTAGTATTAGTATTATTTACTAGGTACCAGGGGTTGAACCCAAGGGTGCTTACCACTGAGCAACATCCCCAGCCCTTTTTATTTTTTATTTTGAGACAGGGTGTCACTAAGTTGTTAAGGCCTCCGTAAAGTTGCCAAGGCTGGCTTTGAACTTGCAATCCTCCTGCCTCAACCTCTGAAGGTGCTGGGATCATAGACGCGCGGCCACCGCCCAGCTAAAACAAATATTCATTGAAGAGTTGTTTTATTATTATTATTATTATTATTATTATTATTATTATTATTATTATTATTTTGATACATGAAATGGAAATCTTGTAGAAAACTTAAAATTTATAAGCAATATAAAAAACACTTAACAATTTCAAGGTCCTGCAATTGCACCGTTAAAGAGTTGATGCCTTTCCCTCCCTGTTTCTTTTTCTACCCATCCACATTTGTATCTATACATTGTGTTTTTGTTGTTGTTGTTGTTTTGTTTGTTTTGTTTTGGCTTTTGCACAAGAGGATGAACCCAGGACCTTGGGCATGCTGAGCATGATCCTCAACCCCTACATCCTGCTTTCTCTTTTTGCTATTGAACTACATATGGACTCCAGCGTTTGGGCATGAACCCAAATCCTTTCAAAGACCTCTTATCTGAGCCCATTTCTTTCCCACCTTCACCACCCTGCCCCACCCTCCCCTCTGCTAACTCAAGCCCCTCTCTGGCTTCCTCTAGTATTGCCACAGTCATTGGGCATTACCATCTCCTGACATCTCTGTTGCATCTGAGGTTCCAAGGCCGGGTTAGTGGAATGGAGAACTTGGTTTTATGTGGTCCCAGTGGGTCAGAGGGGTCCTTTTGCAGACCCTGGCAAATGCAACTCATGGGACTTTAACTGCCATCAGGGAACTTATTACCTCACCCGCTGGATCCTTCACCAGGACTCAGGTCCAGGATGCTGTTTTTCTCAGTCTTACAGTGTTGCCAAAGACTTCTCCCCCCACCCCTTTGGTACTGGGGATCGAACCCAATGATGCTTCTCCACTGAGCTACATCCCCAGTCTGTTTTTGATTTTCAGACAGGGTCTCTGTTAGGTGCAGGACAGGCTGAGTAAGTTGTCTGCAGGGTATGCCAAACAAAGTTAGCTGCAGGATGACCTGGCCACTCAAACCCTCTGTCTGGTTCTTTATTACCTGTTTGCTTCAAGCCCAAAGGCCCAAGCCCCTGCTCAAGGCTGAGCGCTTCGCCCCCCACCCCTTAAGGCTGAACACTCAACCCCCTTATGTGCCAACAAGGCAGCTTGCAGACCCAGAGACCCCATTAGATTTGGGCTATAAAAACTCCCTCCTGCAGGGCCCCTCTCTCTTGCTCTCTCTCTCTCTCTCTCTCTCTTGCTCTCTCTTTTTTTTTTTTTTTTTTAAACCTAGCAACCTCGCTATGCAGAGGCAATGATAGATCTGTTCCAACTGTTATGTCTTTTTTTTTTTTTTTTTTTAGTTCTTGGCGGACACAACATCTTTGTTGGTATGTGGTGCTGAGGATCGAACCCGGGCCGCACGCATGCCAGGCGAGCGCGCTACCGCTTGAGCCACATCCCCAGCCCTCTTGCTCTCTCTTTCTTCTGTCTCTCTCTCTCTCTCTCTCTCTCTCTCTCTCTCTCTTCGCCTCTGTTTCACTGCTGCAATAAAGATCTCTTGGTTGCTCCAAATGTTGTGGTCACTTCCTTTCAGTCTCTAAATTGCTAAGGCTGGTATTGCCTTAGCCTCCTGAGTCATTAGGATTAGAGGTGTGTGCCACTGGGCCAAGCTGCCAAGGATTTCTTGCATAGGCAGACACTACCAGGTAGTGGTAGGTATTCACTTAATTTTTTTTGAATGAATGGCTCAGCCAAAGGATTGGCTTTTTGCAGCAGACTCACATTCTGTTGCTAACAAAAGGAGACTTAAAACTCCAGCTACAAGAGCTGCAAAATATGGATTCTCTTAATCCTAGTCCACTAAAAACTGGTAGCTTCATAAAAGGTTTAGCATACACTTACCATATGACCCAGCAATTCCACTCCTAGGTTTCTACCTGAAAGAAACAAAAGCATATGATGACATAGAAACTAGTACAGGAATAGTCATAGCAGCATTACTGCTAATAGCCCCAAACTGGAAACAATCCAAATATCCATCAAATGGTGACTGGATAAAATATATATATATATATGGTTTATCTATGCAATTGAATACTATTCAGCAATAAATAGAAGTGAACTACTGATACATGCTAAATTTGTATGGACCTCAAAAACATTGCACTAAGTAGAAAAAGCTAGATGTAAAAGACCACAGAGTATATGATCCTTTTATATTTAATGTCCAGAAAAGATACATTTATTGAGATAGAAAGCAGATTAGTGATCACCTGGGGCTGGAGTAGAAGAAACCATTAACTGCAGTTTCAAGGCAACCTTTTAGTGATAGAAATGTTCTAAAACTGGGCTGGGGATGTGGTTCAAGCGGTAGCGCACTCGCCTGGCAAATGCGTGCGGCCCGGGTTCGATCCTCAGCACCACATACAAAAACAAAAGATGTTGTGTCCGCCGAGAACTGAAAAATAAATAAATAAATAAAATTCTCTCTCTCTCTCTCTCTCTCTCTCTCTCTCTCTCTCACTAAAAAAAAAAAAGTTCTAAAACTGCATTGCAGTGATGATTGCACACTTCTATACATTTTCTAAAATTAACTGTCTTACATAAAGTAGGTGAATTTTGTTTGTTTGTTTGGTACTGGGGATCAGACCCATGCCCTCACATACATTACAAAAGTACTCTAGCACTGAGCTACATCCCCAGTCCTTTCTTTTATTTTGAGACAGGGTCTGCTAAATTGCTCAGGGCTGGCCTCAAACTTGTAATCCTCCTGTCTCAACCTCCTGAGTAGCTGGAGGTATGTACCACTATCACAGGAAAGCAGGAAGCTGAAACTCCAAATCTTACTCGGTTCTTGTGTTTTGACAAAAGAAAATTTAAAGTGAGACACCAAAAGCCATTCAAGAGACGTTTAATATAAGCCACGATAGAGTGTGGTGGGGCACTCCTGTAAATCACCTCAGCTTGGGAGGCTGAGACAGGAGGATAGCGAGTTCAAAGCCATCCTCAGCAAAAAAGCAAGGTGCTAAGCAACTCAGCGAGACCCCGTCTCTAAATAAAATACAAAATAGGGATGGGGATATGGCTCAATGGTTGAGTGCCCCTGAGTTCAATCCCCAGTATCTCCCCCCTCCAAAAAAAAAATTAATTAATTAAAAGTGCTGGGGATGCAGTTCAGTGGTAGAGTGCCCTGGGTTTGACCCCAAGTAATGCCAAGGCAGAGGGAAAAAGAGTTAAGATGATAAATTGTATTTTATGTATATTTTGCCACAAAGTTGTAAAGAATCATAGAGATATATTTTGTTCTCCCCAAACTATAAAAAAGGTCTATTTCAAAGGTCTTGTAAATTAAGACCTTTGTTGACTGGGGTTGTAGCTCAGTGGTAGAATGCTTGCCTCACGTGCGTGAGGGCTTAGGTTAGATCCTCAGCACCACATAAAAATAAATAAATAAATAAATAGAAATAATTGTCTTACTCTGCCTCATCACTCCATTCACTGCCTGCAAATGACCATGAGCTCCATAACCCTAGGGACTAAGTGGTCCTTATTTGTAGCTATATCCACAAGGCCTGCCACATTGCAACATTCATTTAATGAAGGGACTTGGGGCCTGGTTCCAAACTCTGTTGCAACCACACTTCTATAATATAATAGGTTGTTCTTTTTTTTATTTTATTTTTTTGTATCAGGGATTGAACCCAAAGGTGCTTAACCCCTGAGCCACATCCCCAGCCCTTTTTATTTTTATTTCGAGACAAGGTCTCACTAAGCTGCTTAGAGCCATGCTAAAAACCGAGGCTGGCTTTGAACCTGCAATCCTCCTGCCTCAGCCTCCCAAGCCGCTGGGATTACAGGGATATGCCACCACATCAAGTGATGGGTTGTTCTGATTAGTTATGAGACCAGCTAAGTCACCAGTCCAAGTAAAAGGGCCTGGGATTTGTGTCAGTAGTGACTTGTCTAACTATCCCCAAGAATCTTCTCCTTCAGACAGGACTTATAAAGTATTTTTCTATCGTTCAACACAAACACACTCTCAAAATGTTTGGTTGAGAAAAGAATTACACTATAGCCTGCACTGTGCAATAAGAGCTGGTAGATAGATGAGGAGGCACATAGAACCTTCCTGACTTGATCCAAACTCAGTGATGGAAGTGTCTGTGCTGATGTCCAAGAGGGGAGTCAGACCAGGGACCTAGAACTAGTTCTGTGTGACCTTGAGCCGATACCTTCTCTCCAATGGGTCTCAGTTTCCCACTTAACAAGTGAAGAAATGTCAATACTTTGCAGGTGGGGTACAATCAGTCCATTTCTCATTCTGGAGGAAACGGAAACCAGCTGTGAGGGAAGCAGTCAAACAAGACAGACTGTCATGAGAATATTCATGTCCTTTTATATAATCAGCCCATCCCTTAATATTGATTTTGATGCGACGATCTACAAGAAAGAAAAGCAAGAGGATGCGTATTGCAGTACTGTTCATCGTGGCAAAGAAAAAAAAATGGAAGCAAACTCATTGTCGGAACAAGAGGAGAATAGTTAATTAGATGATGCTGCAGCCAGGGCTGGAGTGTAATATGGTTTCCATCCCGAGCTCTGGAAAAACAAAACAGAACTGTGGCTACTGCATGAGTCATCCAGTCATCAGAGATGAGTATCCTGAAAACTCGTATGTGGCTTGAGGGATTCTTGTGATAATCCAAATCAAAGTCCAAAAGTAAGATTTAAAAGGACAATAAAAAAAAAATAATGCTCCTGCAGAGAAAGACTGGGGTGGAAAGAGTAAAGATGGTAATTTTAACCTTATTTGGACATTGAATTCATGGGTAACCTCTTTCTCATTTTTCCAGATCTTGTGTACCATTGATGTGTGTGTGTGTGTGTGTGTGTGTGTGTGTGTGTGTGTGCAGCAAAAAGCAGTTAATAGGTGTATCCTGTGATATTCTAGTTGGTGCCCACAAGACTAAGGTCCTTACCCAACTGTCTGGATGGCCCCATATTGCTTAGCAACCACCTGCTGAACAGCAGTTGCTAGGAAACCAGGAACAGAGCTGGTCTCCTGAATAATAGTCCAGCATTAATACCAGTGCCAGCCTCTTGCCCTCAAGTTCTCTCTGGCAGTGTCTCTCTCCAGCTCCCCTCCTCTGGGTTCCTAACTTCCTGGAGCTAACCTACTGGTTGCACTCAGTAGGACTCCATGATTGTAGAGTCCACCAGAGCACAGGTGATGACTGTTTCCATAGGACCCTATTATTTCCCCTGCTCCAGGATTAGGTCTTAGACCAGAGTATGTACACAACTCTAAGTTTAATTTTGTAGTTATCCTATCATTGAAGCAAGTATTACCCACAGCCTCCAGAGGGTCCTTGACCCTGGGAACCTCTTCTCTGCCTGCTTTTTCCTGCAAAAAAAGCATGGACCTCAGTATGGGCTTCCACAACCCCAGCAGGTGTCTGACTCAACGGAAGCATGAAATCCACAACTCTTGAATGAGTTCTTTGACAGGGTCATGTGGACATCTCCATGTTTCAAGTAGCCCACCTTGAAAAGAAAATTAATCTACACTGAATTCATCCAAATCCAACAATCCTGAAACACCCTCCAACTTCCCACCAGTTAAGAATGATCCTGCACTTGTTCCTGTCATCTCTACGACTTTGCTATACCATCACCTTCATCCTGAGGAAGTATTTTTCCGCCTCTACCTAATACCCACTGACTTCTCTATTGAAAAAAGAAAGAAAAAAGAAGCCAGGAAGATGGACCAGGATAAGCTGATAACAACTATGAAATGTAGCCAGAAAGCCTCCCAGACAGGCCCTCCTGGGAATAGCGGTGGCCCTCTTCTTCTACATGGGATCCTTGATGTGAGTGAATGAACTCACTCTGAGATCAGCCATGGACTGGATTCTTGACTCATAAAGGTCTCCCTGGAATGTGTCTTGGGTCCATCATTGGGGTCTAAGTTGCTTTTTTTCTGACCTACTCATAGATCAAAATTGTCAGAGGTATCTTCAAAGTCCATAACCTGAGATTCTGAAAGATACATGTGTCTCTTGAGAACCAACAAATGGGAAGAGAGCCAGGGGAAGGGCAGACACTCTCTTCTAAGTGGGATGATGGTAAACCTGGTTGTCAGTTAAAGAACTCCTGGGTCAAGGGCATTTAAGATGCAAGAGAGAGAGGTTTCAAAGATGCAATATATTGCATTTCTGGAGATGGCTACTCCCAATACGTTTGTCATATACTCTTCTTGCGGAGTGACTGACCTACCAACCACTGAGAGGTGGGGGTTAAGTTCCTCCCCTTGAATCTGGACTGGGGGCATGATTGCTCTATTAGAGTATGGTAGAAAGGAAGCAACGTGGCTTCTAAGGCTTGATCATAAAAGGATGCAGCTTCTGCCTGATTCTCTTGGAATGCTCACCCTTGGAACCCAACCACCATGTTGCTTACAACTGGAACTGTGCAGGTGTTCCAGCCAGTAGCCCAGCTAACATCTCAACTCACAGCAAGCATCAGCCACCAGTCATGTGAATGAGCAGCCTCTAGATGACTCAGGCCCCCAGCTTTTGAGCTTCTTCATCTAATTTGAGTGGAACTAAGACAAGTTCCCATTTTGCAGTGTCTGTGTGGAATCTTGTCATTGTTTAAGCCATTAAAGTTTAGGATGCTTTGTTATACAGCCATAATAACTGGAACAGTGGATAACTAGAAATCGAGTGTAGCTACATGAGAAACTAGGCAAGAGACTTAGTTGGAAATCAAGAAGTGACACTATGTACTGAGGTTTGTCCCCACTATAACTCACATTGAGGCTTAATTCCCCCCACTGAAATGTTGAGGTGGTAGGGACTTTCAGGGGGAGACTTCCAAGGTCATGGGACACCACCTTCTGAAGGGATTAATGCCTGTCTCTTGGGAGTGTGGTAGATCTCAAAGGACTGGATTATTTTCTGAGAGAGCAAGTTATTGTAACCATCTAGCCCCCTTCATTCCCTTTCTCTTTCTCATGCTATTGGCCTCTCACACTTGGTCCATCGTGATATGGTTTACCACATTGTGACACAATAGAGGCCCTCTCCAAGGGCAATTGCCCATCTACTCTTCAGAAGTATGAGCCACAAGAAATCTCTTTTCTTTATAAAGTTCCCAGCCTTGGGTATTTTGTTATAGCAATAGAAAAGGGATAAAGGGCTGTGGCGCACACCTGTAGCCCCAACAGCTTAGGAGGCTGAGGCAGAAGGATTGCAAGTTTGAGAGCAGCCTCCTCAACCTAACGAGACTTGTGTCAAAATAAAAAATAGAAAAGGGGCTGGGGATGTGGCTCAATAGTTAAGTGCCCCTAGGTTCAATCCTTACCTCCATAAAAAAAAAGAAAAGAAAAGAAAATGGGAAGAACCAACCTGAGCCCTTAGATAGTTGTTCAGTATGATCATCCTAGTGGAAGGACAAAATCTTCCAGTGCAATTGGGGTTTTTCTTTTTTTTTTAATATTTATTTTTTAGTTTTCGGCGGACACAACATCTTTGTTGGTATGTGGTGCTGAGGATCGAACCCGGGCTGCACGCATACCAGGCGAGGGCACTACCGCTTGAGCCACATCCCCAGCCCCAGTTGGGGTTCTTCTATCCTTGGTAAACCAACATGTTGGTAAACCAACATTTTGCTCCCAGGAAATCTTGTGGATTCACAACTGTATACACATGTCAAACATCAAATATATTGTATGTCAATCGTACCTTAATAAAGCTGGACATGTGCTTTTTTTTTTTTTTTTTTTTTTTTTAAAGAGAGAGTGAGAGAGAGAGGGGGACAGAGAGAGAGAGAATTTTAACATTTATTTATTTTTTCCTTAGTTCTCGGCGGACACAACATCTTTGTTTGTATGTGGTGCTGAGGATCGAACCCGGGCCGCACGCATGCCAGGCGAGCGCGCTACCGCTTGAGCCACATCCCCAGCCCCTGGACATGTGCTTTTGATTCTCCTCTTGGGTAAGCAGGAGGAGTAGAACGGCTTACGTTATAATCCTGGCACCATGAGAGTCTAATGAAGAATGGTGCCTCTGTGTGTGTGTGTCTGTCTGTCTGTCTGTTCCAATGGGAGGATGTCAACCTTCAATAAAGCCCTGCATTCTTTACAGCACAGGGCCTCACTCTGCTCTCTAATTTGTGGCTGGTTTTCCTGAATCCAGAGTCTGACTGGTTCAGCCCCTAAAGAGACTCAACATTCATGAAGTCTTCTGCAGGATTACGGGAGCCACAGTGCTGGCAAGGATGGGAGAGGTCTAGGGGCCTAACTCCTGGCTGCTCCTAATCCAGACTTTGAACAAATCCTGCTACCTTTGGCATCTCTGTGCCCACGTGGGATAGACCCCTCACTTCCAGGTCCTGATCTTTCCTGGGTCCTGCAGTGCAAATTGTTAAGTGCCCCTAGGTTTCTTTTGAAACTCTGCAGGCTCAGGCTTAGCTTTCCCTGTTCTGCCACAGCAGAGCTTATATTTGCTTACCATCTTCCAATATTTGTATTGACATTCTTCATTTCTTGTATTTTCCCCTAGTTCTCATTACTCTGGGACTGTACTTGTTCTATTCCTTTATGGATATTTTAGTGGGATTTCTGGAGGGAACAGGGATAACTAAGTATATAGAATCCACATCCGGGGCTATCAAGATAGGTACAGGGACCACTACCATGGGGTCTTATGGTTGGGGAAAAAAAATGGGGCCCAATTCCAAATATAACAAGGAAAATTATATATATTCATAACTAGAAGCACTGCTGGTTACCATGATATAAATTATGTATATATATATATATATATATATATTCATTTATTCAATGACTTGTTGAGTATCATCATATGCCGGGGACTCCCCTAAGGCATGTGAAATGCGTCAGTGATTTATACATTTATACATCAGTGGTAGTGTGTGCTTCGCATGGAAGTCTCTGAGTTTTAAAATGGAAATAATTAGGGTAGAGTAGAGAGAATCAAGAGTATGGGGGTGGAATATATTAGAGAGGGTATGCCTGATGGAGAACGCAAGATTCAAGTCAAACTTAAAGGAGGTGAGGGAGTTGGTCTTGTGGCTATGGAGGAAAGAACATTCCAGGCAGAGAAAATAGTAGAAAAGATGGAAGCGTGTCTGTTAAGGAGACCTCGTGGCAGGGGCAGATGGAGAGGGGTTAGAGAAATTGGGAGGCAAGGGTAATCTTTTATATTTAACCCTATTTTATAAATCAAACAAAAACCCTGTGTGTGAGGGAGTGTATATTTAAGAAATGACATGACTCTTGGTAAATTGGAAAGACAGACTTTATTCAGGATTTAATGGGGTTTTATAGTAGGGTAGAAAAATTGGGTCCAACTTTGATTTATAGCCAAGGAACACAGTGGGACTTATGGGACCTGGGGTAGGTCGTTGGATGGAAAATTATCAAAAAGGTAGATGCCATGTTTGAATTTTTCCCTCCAAAGAGGGAACTAACTATTTGCTGGGAACTAATCCCCAAAGAAATAGTGTTGAGAGGTAACTGGGCCATGAGCACTGGGCCATTACTTTGGCATTATCGGCTCAGTGGCTTTTTTGTACTCTCCTTCAGAAGAATCAGACAAAGGCACAACGGTGACAGGGACAAGACTCTATTGGGAACTCTAGCTGCAGCAGAGGGGAAATAGCATTGTGTGTCAGTCTGGCTCCCTGGACAAAGGAGAGAGCCTGTTTTATTCATGTGAAAGGGTTGCTTGTAGGGATGAGCTAGGGTCTAGGAATTTTGATTGGCTTTGGGCACATTTTCTAAGGTGTTTTCTTGGTGGAAGGGTGTTCAGTCTGAAGCCAAATGTCACAGCTCTTCCTGTATATTCATCTTTGCCTTGGGATAAGGATGAGTCTGCAGCTATTAAGGAAACACAGGTAGGGAGCGGAAGAAAACACAAACCATGCAAGTAACAGATTAAGGGTCCAGAGAATTGGCTGTTTCAGTGATCCCTCAACAGTATTACCCTTTATGTTGTTCGTCCTTGCAAAATCAAGGTGCAAGCATCTGGTTTTATGATGCACCTGATTTCTGAAGCAGTAAGACCAGTGAGAGAGTGAGGGGCTAGGGAAAGGCACATGCCACTCTCTCATCAGCTAACAAACTAAGAAAGCATTTGCCCTTTTTGGGTGGGGGCTGCCTATAACTCATTCACTCCTTGGGTGTTTTACTCCTTTAACCTTAAGGGATGCTTCTTTTCATGGGAGTGAGGTCCCTACAGATAGTGGTTGTGGATAAGTTATCAAGGGGGTAGTTTCTTGATAGAAAGATGAGTTCAGGAACCGGGTGCCATGGTACACACTTGTAATCCCAGTGGCTCAGGAGGCTGAGGCAGGAGGATCCCAAGTTCAAAGCCAGTCTTAGCAACTTAACGAGGCCCTGGCACCTTGTTAAGACCCTGTCTCTAAATAAAATACAAAAAGGTGTTATGTGGCTCAGTGGTTAAGTGCCCCTTGGTTCAATCCCAGTACCAAAAAAAGAAAAAAGAAAGATGAGTTCAGGCCCCCTTCTTGCCTCTTTGGAGCACTCTCTCCCTATGTGATGCCTTCCATCATGGAATGGTGCAGCAAGAAAACCCTCACCAGATACAGCTCCTCAGTCTCACACTTCTCAGCTTCTAGATCTGAAATAAATAAGAAAAAATTTTTTTTATGAATCACCTAGTCTGTGGTATTCTATTATAGCAGCACAAAATGGCCTAATGAAACAGAGAGCTCCTGAATTTCCTCATGATGAGAATAAAAACCTCCTCATGCTTATGACAGAGGCCAAGGAAAGTAAAACTGTGTCATATTCTGTAGCTAAGCACAGCCTAGCTCAACCTATATATGTATATGACCTAGCTTTTGCTTCTACAAATTATAACCTCTTTTGTGACATCAGTGGAGAAGCAATCTAGCTGCTTCTCCCCAGTTTCATAAAATTGCATAAAGTTCATTTCACCTTTTGGCACTATTTCTTATGTGGGCAGGTGGGTGAATCAGGCCAGCTGGGATCTAGGCAGTGTCCCTGGGTGAGGCTGCCTGGTCAGTCCAGTGGTTCTTTGCTGAACTGACCTAACAAGATTCTTGCTCAAGGCAGGCTAGGGTGATCAGCTATCACCTGGGGGATGAATAATCTTATCAGATATTCAGGATGAACAGATATTGAGAGTGTGGCATTCTGGCTACACTGATTTAGCAGAATTCTTGCTGAAATCAGACAAGGCAAAGGACACAGAAGTCATAAAGTGTAGGCATCATCTGGAAGAGGATTCAGAGGAGTCTGACCAAAGTTTGGTCAAGAAGAGATTGTCAGTGTGAATATAAAAGGATATGAAGATTGGAAATAGAGGTGGGCACAGTGGTGCGTGCCTGTAATCCCAGGGGCTTGGGAGGCTGAGGCAGGAGAATCAAAAGTTCAAAGTCAGCCTCAGCAAAGGCGAGGTGGGCACAGTGGTGCATGCCTGTAATCCCAGGGGCTTGGGAGGCTGAGGCAGGAGAATCAAAAGTTCAAAGTCAGCCTCAGCAAAGGCGAGGTGCTAAGCAACTCAGTGAGATTCTGTCTCTAAATAAAATACAAAATAGGGCTGGGGATGTAGCTCAGTGGTTGAGTGCCCCTGAGTTCAATCCCGTGTACCTGCCCCCACCCCCCAAAATAAGATTGGAAATGGGTATGGAAGGAGACATATAGAAATTGTTGTTACAGAGCTGGGGCCTTTCGGGAAACTGAGCCAGCACAAAGACACTTCCCTCCCAAACCTGATTCTTATGATCAAGTCAGAAAGATTTCAGACATGTTGCTCAGAGTAACAGGCATGAGTCTATCGAAGGGATAGAAAAGGGAAAGGAAGACACTTTCAAGGGAGAAAATGGGTCCTCTCAGGAGAGGGACCTTCTACTTCTCCTGCACTCCAGTTTTATTGGGGATCCCAGAGAAGTTTCCAGAGACTCCTGCCCAGGTCCACCTCTTGACTTTTGACTGACAAAAGGATGACATCAGCCTTTCAAATTCCCACTGCCATGACAACTCTGACCCGGGCCCCTGCTCACTGGTTCTAATTGAATTCATAACCATAAATTCTTACAGATTTTATGGTTAGGAGGAATTATCATTATCTCCCTGAGTTTTGGAACTGGTTCATGAAAAGAGTCACAAAAGTTCCCCCTTTAGGGTAACTTGTGTTCCTCTTCTTGACATTATTTCGGGCCTGCATTTCTCTTGCAGATAATAGGTAGTTTACTGAACAATGTGACATAGCATGTCCATTTAGGCAAAGCAGGGCTGCAGGTCAATTTCCTCTCGGAAAAGAAAGCATGAGGGGGTCAGCACAGTGGGCCCATTTTATAGAATAATTGTCATAATCTTGTGTTCCCACTATTTGCACCTGCCTGTCTTCTATCATTGTTATCGGAATTCTTGTGTTTGTAAGGTACAAACCCATAGCAGTACTCCAAATAGCAAGGATGTCTGTGAGCAAAGGTCTGACCTAAATGTCACCCCCTCAGGAAGATCCTCTCATCCTAATTAGAGTGGTACATACAACCACTGAAACCAGAGTTTTGAGATGAGACTATATCCCCTGCTTCACAAACTCCCTTTGGGTTCTTGTCTTGCAAATTTTGAAGAATAAAATGCATGGACAATCATGGAAGGGAAGAGTAAATGGAGCAGATTTATTTAAGCAAGAAGAGATAGAACTCTGGCCCTGTGGGAGGGGGCCTAAGAGCAGAAAAACCCATTTTGGTGTGTCAGTTTATGAGTTTATATATGGTTCTGGGCAGAGGTTGGAGCAAAAACTGTTAAACAGGCATGGAGAAGGGCCATCATTGTTCTTTCCATTCAGTTCACCCCCACCTTCCCTCCAATAACTTCATCTGGGTTCACCCCCACCTTCCATTTTCTACCTCTGGGACAAAGGAGTTGGCTGGAGGTATTCCCACAGGGGAGCTTCAAAGCCTTTTACATTTGAATTAGGCCTTGATGGCGCTCATTAATATGTCTACCAGTTAGCCTCCAGTTGTGGTAGAATGGAGGCTAACTGGTAGACCTATTAACTGCCTGGTCATTTTACCCCCTCTTTCACCACCTCTACCTCCCTCCTCAATTTTTTTCCCTTTCTCTCTCTCTCTCTCTCTCTCTCTCTCTCTCTCTCTCTCTCTCTCTCTCTCTCTCTCTCTCTCTCTTTTCTTTTTCCTTTGGCAGCACTGGGGACTGAATCCAGGGCCCTGTGCATGCTAGGCAAGTGCTTTACCACTCCACCACTGAGCAACACCCTTACCCCTACAATTTTATTTTCTTAAAGCACCTCCCAGTATCTGAAATGATCTTATCTATTTGTTTATTTACTATTTCTTATCTCCTTGACATTAAGAATGTACATTGCTAGAGGGCAGATACTTTGGCTTTGCCTGCTCACTGGCACCTAGAGCAGCCCCGGGCACAAGGGAGCTAGGTTCCTTTGCCTAATGATTGTTCTCTGAATGAGTAACTGTATGGGAACTTCACATCCATTAGCCCTCATAATCAAACAACCCTTTCACTCAAGTACGGAAAATTGAGGTTCAGAGAGATTTATGCCATTCCAGGATCACACAACTAGAGGACAGCAGAGCCAGGATCTGATTCTCAATTCTCTATCTGTTCCTTAAAAATCCCAGTTGTCGCTCTTAGAACTGGGATCCCAAGCAGACGTGCATCTCTCTCTCTCCCACCACCCCACACACTTGTTTGCTTCTGGCCTTTCTCCTACTCCTCGACTGTCCCCATTTCCGAGCTGGCTGCCGTGGAAACAGCTGCCGATTTGGGTGGGAGTAGTTTCTGCTGGGTCAGACAACAAAAGTTCCAGACAGGCGGAGGGAGGGGAAAGGAAGGGGGCTTCGCGGAAGGGGGAGGGGCTGGGTGGCCTGGAGCGGGGATTGGAGCCGCAGCTGCGGTGTGCCCCTCCTCGCACCCCACCCTCCTCTTCTTCTCATTTCCCGCGCACAGGGGTGTGTCCCGAGGGCGGTCCGCTGCGCGCTAGGGCAGGCCCCATCCCCAAGGCGCGCTCCAGAAAACCACCCTGCGTTCCGAACTCGTCTACCAAGCCTGCTGCCCCGGTTTCCCCCTGATTTCCTCTTCAGAGGTCGAGGCGAGCCTCCCGTGTCCGCCACGAGACGTCCTCGCCTTCCCTACATAGGCATCTGGGTGGTCGCCCCAGGAGGTCGGGGCTGGATCTGCTCCAAGAGGACGCGGGAGGGCCCAGCGACCTGAACGCGGGCACCACCTGGTCCCCGGCGGTGCCCTCGACCTCCATTTGAGTCTTTAAATTCAAACATTCAGGTCTCCGAGACTTCTATACAAAATAGGGCTGGGGGTGTGGCTCAGTGGTTGAGTGGGGCAGGCTTGGAGGGATGGGTGGGAATGAAAATAGGTGAGACGCGTCATCTGGTGATTTGGGGGAGCATTCTCTAGTACTTGTCTAGATATCGGTCTCTGGACCTGTTTGTTCCTCATCTCTTCTTCCAGTGAGTAAAGATAAACTGATGACCGATAAATGCAATCACCGGAATACGGAGAGCATTTTGTACCAGAATATCTTTTCTAACTTTACTGGGAGTCTGTTGCTGAATCCTAATTTGTGCGCTCAATTGTGGTGTCATTTGAGGAGCTATCCCTGCCTAGAATTTGTTGGTCCACCTGGAAGAGAATGTTCTTCCTTTGGGGAATGGTTGTTCCCGAGCCATGGGGGTTACCTCATCCTCTCTGGCCCCTTGGATGGATGGATGGGCTTAGGGTAGTGGGCTTGGGGAGTCTGCAAAGTAGAGATCTCCTTGCCCCTCACCCTCAGCCTAGGAGTCGCTTTCCGTTATGGCACTGTCTGCAAATCCATGGGTAGGCTCCAGGTCTTCCTGCAGAGCCAGATTTGGGTAGCGGCCCTCCGAAGAGGGTCTCCTGGGGAGAGTCGATGCCTTGGCCTGCTTGGACTGGAGCCCTGTAAATGCTGCATCGCCCAGAAGAGGAGCCAGCTGTGCCTCAGAGTTGAGGCGGGTCGAGGGAGGACACCAGCGCTCAGCCGATGTCCGGGCGTCTGTTGGGTTATATTGTTTTGCACCCAGGGGCTCTGGCTGACCAGGACTTTGGGAATTTTGTTCTTTGCTTTATTTTGCCTAAGGCTTTGTCGCTACTGCGGAGCTTGGAAGACACTCCTAAGCCTAAGGAACCGTCCTCTTTGGAGTCCCCCGCCGCACTTGTCCTGAACGAGGAGATTCCCCAGGTGCAGATCTTCCTGGACGCAGGCGCCTAGAACTCGCTTGCTGAGTAGAATGAGACCCTGGGAAGCCGTCTGGGGTTAGATGGAGGGCTGTCTTTGGGTACTGTGGTGGCAAGCTTTTACAGGCATGGGAAGGATATTGAAATCTAAGAGATCTATTCAGTACTAAAATAGTTAAGGTGAAAAGTTATGGAGTGAATGGCTCAAACATGCTCAAAGGGAGAAAGGCAGGCCCTATGGAAAAAACTAGTAGGTGGGTGGGAGGAGTGGGGGGGAGGGATGACTTATACAACTTTTTAAAGTGTATCGCTGCTTGAAAATCCATTCATTGCTTGCCTGCAGCAAACTTGGACTAGCACATGCACTGTAATAGATGCTAATGGAGCACTATGTATATTCTTGTTTGGCCAAGGAAGTAGTGAGGATGCAATCTTTGGATTTGCTTATGCGGGGGAGGGAGATATTACTAGCCAGTCACTCCATTGTGCTGGGGGAATCCTTAATGAACGCATGTGATGCTGCTCCAGTTAGAGGCCAGAGGCTTTGTGAATGTTGCTGTTTATATCCATATGGTGTAGAAATGGTCCTGTGGGGGAATAAGCAATAAAGCTTTAGTTCCCTGTGCATCGATCAGCTGAGCCCATTTGCACTCCTAAAGGCTGAGCCTTTGAGTAAAGGAAGGAATTCCTTCCCTGGTTGTAGTGGCACCTCCCTCCACCACAGAAAATCTTAATGAAGCTTCTCCAGAAATCTTCACCATAATTGATCTCAGGACTATCAGCAAAAGGATCTCTGCAAAAGAGTTCAACTGTAGTTAAGCTTCCCATTTCCTGTTGCTCTATCTTAAAATAATTAAATTTGGCCAGGGGCCTGAAAGAGATTAGCACTCCAGGTACTGAATGCCCTTTTTCTAGTTTTTCCACAAACATTTATGGACTTTCTAGTATAGTAACAATATACATATTAGTTTGTAAAATATTTCAAGTGGGAAGTGCTTTGCAAACACAAAGTGTGATAAGGAAGACTTGTTTTTTAATGAGGCCTCTTGGGCCAGAGGCCTTAGGGCCTGGAGCTTCACAGAGATGTTTACATTTCAAAGATAAGAGAAGATGTTACTAATTGGGCTCCATGGTAACAGCTGGCAGGAGGAGGGAAGAAAGGGGAGAAGAAGCTCTCCCTTTTCATTCTGACTGTCCTTGAAGGGTTAATTTGCCTAGAACAGTGAAAGAAAGAGCTGCTTTTGTGTGAACTTCTGCATACTGTGAACTTCTGAGCCCCTCCCCTTACACACTGGATATAAAGTTCTGAAACTGCTTGAACTCAGGGTTCAGGGGGATTGATTGATTGCAGCAAAAACTTTGCCTTCTGAACCTGGTTGCAATCAAATAAGCCTGCTTCCTGTTTGTTTTTCTTTTTTTTTTTTAAATATATATATTTTTTAGTTGTCAATAGATCTTTATTTTTTAAAAAATTTATTTATATGTGGTGCTGAGAATCATGTGCCTCACACATGCTAGGCAAGCACTCCGCCACTGAGCCCCAGCCCCAGCCCTGCTTCCTGGTTTCCTATCTGGTGTCCTGACTAGTCTGTCCCTACAACATGGTCATACTGTGACTTTCAAGGAACTGCCTCTTCTCAAGGGGACAAGGTACCTCTTGGACCAAAGGCAACAGGGAAAAATCTAGGGCAACGAAGGGGCTGGACTTTCAGGACCGGCTCTGCTTTTTTTTTTCTTTTCTTTTTTTTTTTTTTTTTAAGAGAGAGTGAGAGGGGAGAGAGAGAGAGACAGAGAGAGAAATTTTTAATATTTATTTTTTAGTTCTCCGCGGACACAACATGTTTGTTGGTATGTGGTGCTGAGGATCGAACCCGGGCCGCATGCATGCCAGGCGAGCGCGCTACCGCTTGAGCCACATCCCCAGCCCCGGCTCTGCTTTTTAATGAATGACCCATCAGTATTTGGGCTCATCCTTTCTTGCGACATTCCTGCTTCTTTTCTCCTAATAATAGGTCTTCTTCTGCCTTCCCTTGTCTTGCCGTGAGAGCTTGGCACCTCCCTGTACTGTTCCTCTGTATTGTCTCCTAGTAATCAGTCTAAAGTCTAACATCTTCCATATATTCCTCAATTGTAGTGCCCTGTCTACTCAATATGCTGCTTTGCCATTTGCTCACTTGAGGAATGCAGTTCAGAATAGGGTTGGGGCAGGGGAGTTCATACCCTATAGTACCTGTCGGGCCTCATTTGAACCTTAGATTGACAGGGGCTGATAGACACAAATTTAATATTCTAATAAGTAGTATATATGAAAAATGACAACATCCGCCCCCAAATAGTGAGACCTGGGAAAAGGGGAGTGAGAAGGAAAGCCATACATTGAGAGCATTGATCCTTTCCCAATTCATTCGTTCCTGGTGATAAAACAAACTGGGGAAGAGGTGTCCATCAAACCTAGAAGGGCAGTCTCTGGGAAGAGGACAAAGCATTAATCCTTCCGTAAACAAATCCTTTTCAGATACCAACCACTGACCCCAGGGCCTCCATCAGGTCCAGTAAGATAAGTCCCAGAGACTGACTGCTGACCCTAGACTCCCTCCCATTTTGCCCAATAAAACAGATCCCAAATTCCTGAGTGCCCAAGTTGACATACTCATTAATTAATTCACCTTTCAGTATAACCTGAAAGGGTAAAGTTTCTAAGCTGCAAAGCCTGAGTTAAAATGTAAAGGACCAGGTATTGTTAAGTTCCTATGCTACACTCAAAACCTGAAATTCCTGTAGCTGTTAGGACAATTCCTGGGACTGCCCAGTAGATATTCCCCCCTGACCATTTAGTTGCTAAATAACCTGGACCCTGTGCAGTTTGGCACGTAGGCATTCAGGGCCCAAACCAATCAGTTTGAATGTACCCCCCTCCTTAGGACTGACCTATCACCCCCGCCTGACCTGTTCCCGCCAATGAATGGACTAATCATGTTTGAGAGTTGTTGTTCAATTTTCCTGTGCCTCATGATGATTTGCTCTGATGTATGCAAAGCCCCCGCCCTCCCCAAAAAGTGTACTTAAGCACTGCTCAACCCCTGCTCGGGGTTCTTGGCCGCTCTCCCTTCTTGAGTGAGCCTGGAGCCCCAGCGCGCTGGATTGGATCCTCAATAAACCCCCTTTTGCTGTTGCATGAGTCGGTCTCTTGGTGGTCTCTTCCTCTGACGTTCGACGGACCCTTACAAACCTACATAAGCCTAGTCCCTTCCTTTGTTCTGGGGCTCATTTTCCACCAGGAAAGTGGGTTCATTCCTGTAGATGTAGTCCCGTTCCTGAATAAAGGCTGACATGATCTGTGAAGTTTGCATCCAACCTAGACTCTTTGTTCTAACAATAAGGAGCTGAATATATTGTATTAGTAGGAACACAATAATGATTTTTTAAAAGTATTAATCATTTCATTATCATAGTGACAAGACAAATGGTTTTTCATGTCATCATTACACTCATGCTAGAGATAACAATACTTTCTGTTTTACAGATGCTACTTGATCTTTTTTTTTTAATATTTACTTTTTAGGTATAGATGGACACAACACAATGCCTTTATTTTTATGTGGTGCTGAGGATCGAACCTGGGTCCCGCCCGTGCTAGGCGAGCGCTTTACCACTGAGCCACAATCCCAGCCCCTACTTGATCTTTTTTAAACACATTACTTATTATGCTTGGAATAAATGAGCATGCTTAATAAAATTTAAAAAATTATAAAACATTCCAAGATTTTTAATTAACAAAAAAACCTACTCTTATACAGTTTACATACCACTTTCAATGTTAGGAATAGAAACAATGAAATTATTTCTTGATATTTAACAATAACAACACTAACTTCCCAAGACATGCACTACAACCATATGATAGATTCTGTCATCGATATGATGGTCTTGGCATCTTAATATATTATGTTCACATTTAAAATTAAGTCCTGTTTACTATAATAAAAACAGATGAAGGGCTGGGGATAATAGCTTAGTTGGTAAGAGTGTTTGCCTTGCATACACAAGGCCCTGGGTTCAATCCCCAGCAACAATCAATCAAACAAACAGATGAAGACAGTGAACAAGATGATCATGAAAAGAAGGAATACAAATAACCAGTAATTTTTTTTATCAAGCCCATTTGTAATGAAAAAAACACAAATTTTAAAAAATGAAGGGCTGGGGTTGTGGCTCAGTGGTAGAGCGCTCGCCTAGCATGCATGAGGCACTGGGTTCGATTCTCAGCACCACATAAATGTAAAATAAAGATATTGTGTCCACTTAAACCTAAAATATAAATATTAAAAAAAGATACAACATTCTTCAGTTATACAGACAAAGATTAAATATGGGGGAAAAATAAAAGATAAAACCTACAGTTGACCAGGGATATACTGATAGGCATGGTCACACATACTCTACAGCTTTTTTGAAGAACAATATGGTAATATTTACCAAAACTCTAAAAATGTTTAAGCCCTTTGGATCAGTCACTCAACTTCTGAAAACTTTCTTTTTAAAATTTTTAGTTGTAGTTGGACACATTACCTTTATTTTATTTATTTATTTTCATGAGGTGCTGAGGATCGAACCCAGGGCCTCACATGTGCTAGCTGAGCACTGTACCGCTGAGCCACAACCCCAGCCCCTCTAAAGAGTTTCTTAAAGACATAATTAAGCATGTGCCTCAAAATGTACTAGGACATTCACTGCACCACTTACAGTAATATAATGCAGACAATCAAAAATGCCTAACAACAGAAAATAAGTTCATTATGGCACATCTTTCTTATGCCAAGCAGTGGGCTTCATCTCAATGCCATAATCCCAAACCTCCTTTAGCTTTTTCCTTTCCAACAGAGTCTACTTCTAACAGAGGCCAAAAGAATGTCAGATGCTAGCTTTCTCTATGACCAAATCTGAGTTGATGGAAAATTAGGGGAAATTGTTTGGAGGCTAAGAGGAGAAAACTTCCACACCCATAAAATAAATGTTACAGGAAAAATGGTCTTTCGTGCCTTGTAGATGCAATTTTAGGAAGATATAAGACTAGAAGTTATAGCATTATGCTGGAGAGTGGGATGAGCCTAAGGCAAAAATCAATAAATTGAGGCCAAAAATAAAAAAATCCTTAGAACCGCTAAAAGTTTATATAACAGAGGTATTATGAACAGTTTTTAAAAATGTACAAAACAGTATTTCCCATTAAAAAAAAAAGTTAACATGGGTTCAATGGCCAAAGAAAGTCTGGAAAGATAACTCAGAGTTAAAGAGTAATTTATCTCTGAAAGATGGGATCCAGATGTTTCCTTATTCCATATTTGCACTATTTTTTTTCTATAATGAACATGTAAAATTCTGCCAGCCTTTTTCCATCAATTCAATGCAGTTTCTGACTGGAAGAGGTAAGTAAACGTATTGTACCAGAAGTCTGTTTTTTTTTTTTTTTTAATATTTATTTCCTTTAGTTTTCGGCAGACCCAACATCTTTGTTTGTATGTGGTGCTGAGGATCGACCCTGGGCCGCACGCATGCCAGGCAAGCGCGCTACCGCTTGAGCCACATCCCCAGCCCCCAGAAGTCTGTTTTTTTTAGTAGTAAAAGTTTTCAGTTTTTAAAAAATTGTTTTGTGAAATAAAATTTGATACCATAGGGCATTGATATTTTTTTTTCTGTGAATATGGAAGATTACAATTTTCAGTTCCCTTTATTATGTAGGGAATCTTGTCATGACTTTGTGCCATTTTTGGATTGGAATTTCTTCTGTGAAGCAAAAACAGTCCCCAAATAAAGGATTTTTTCATGGGAACAGCAGATGATATTAAATCATTAAAGCTGGGAATAGTAAACTGCCTCTGGGTTGGTATAGAATCATCTTGGGATGAAACATCCTTGTGTCTAGATCCACTGGATTTCCTAAGAAGTGCAAAAAAAAAAAATGGGGTTCATATATTTTGCTTTCCTCAGATGCCCATTATTTTTCTTCCTCTCCATCCAGGAACAAACGTGTTTCTTTATAAACTTGGCCTATATCCAAGTTTAATGGAGATATATCAAATTCAAGCCGCTGCAATTCAAATCTCAGTCCAACACCAATAGCTTTCATGAAGATTTCCTTCAGCACCCAATTCCTATAAAACACATCTAGCTGAGTCCATTCAGCCTTAAAGCTTCTGATTGTTTCCCATTCTTTGTTGGTAAATTTCCTTTTCATAATATGAAAGAACTCTGGAATTGAACCTCAGCCTGGAAAACGAGTCTTCATTATATCAATTCCAACATGTAGCTCAGGTTCCCCAGTAAACTCTGCATAATCCTCTTGATGAGAGGTGTTAAAGTTGAAATTAGGGTAAGGATTCAACGAGTCCTTTGTAAGGACTGGATTTCCTTTTGCAGTTCTTTGCAAGCGGATATGGTGCTTGAGGGATATTCAATTTCTCTGCAGCTAATTTCCTTATCATCAGACCACCAGCCATAGCTGTCTTTGTGTCCAGGGCAAAGACAAACTGGCTGATGTGCTCCTTCTCAGGCTGGAGAATTGCCTTTCACTCAGGGAGGTCAGTTGTTAGTTCTTTTCAGGCCTACGACTGATTGGATGAGGCCTCCCCACACTGTGGATGGCAATTTGCTTTATTCAAAGTCCTCCAAGTTAAACATTAGTCTCCTCCAAAATCACCTTCACAGAAACATCCAGAGTAATATTTGATTGACACCTGAAGACATACCCTCGCAAACCCTATGATCACAAGTACTATTCTCATCTTCATCCTTGATCTACAAGGAAACCAAGGCAGAGAGAGATGTTAGATAACTTCCCTAGAGTCCCACAGGAAGTTTACCAACAAAGAATGGGAAACAATCACAACCTAGAGGCAGTTTACTATTCTCAGCTTTAATGATTTAATATCATTAAACAAACAAACAAAAAATGGTGGAGATGGGACTCAGCCCCTTGCAAACTCTGCTGGACAAATAGCTCAGTTGGACAAATAGCCTGCTGTCATTGAAGACCTGGAAATGCATCCAATGTAGAGATTCCTGGAACTTGTCATTGCCCACTAAGGGGCCAAGAAGATAAATTTGTCAAAAACTACAGGTTTCTACTCCTTTCGTGACCTTGAAATATATTGTTTTTAATTTCCTGTGGCACCCACCAAATTCCAAGAAGCTCTAATTTTCTTTAACCAGTGGTATATAGCCAACTGGTAAAACAGCTATTTTTATTTTTTTTAAAGAGAGAGAGAGAGAGAGAAATTTTTTTAATATTTAATTTTTAGTTATTAGCAGACACAACATCTTTATTTGTATGTGGTGCTGAGGATCGAACCCGGGCCGCACGCATGCCAGGTGAGCACACTACCGCTTGAGCCACATCCCCAGCCCCCAAAACAGCTATTTTCAGAATCTGTATTTTGCCCTACATATAATTGTCTGCTCTCATCTATTTTACCCATCTGACAAAAATGACTTTGATGTGGGAAATGGGTCCATGTTTCCTGTAGGAAATACTTGGGGTGATCCTAGTACTCCCGCCTTGAGGTTAACCACTCCCCTGGAAAACTAATATAGAACCCCCAGTCCCTCCAGAGGAACTGTCAGGTCTCCACCATTACACCCCTGCTTGCAGAAACATGGACTTTTAGAGGATGTCTTCATTGAAGAGGGCAGTTACTATTTGCTATTTTGTATAACAAAAGGGGATTAAATTGGCCAGGGCATCTTTGAAATAGTGTGGATGAAGGAAAGCTTGGCTGTGTGGGTGGTGTATGCCATGTTTGTAAATTCTGATGAGTGTGTGTGTCCTCATATGAGGGGCAGTCAAGTGGCAGAATATAATGGACATGTCCCGATTGCCCCATTCCCCAGCACGCTAAATGGTAGCAGAAATAGCCATGTTTGTAACTGACCTTTTCTCCCTAGCCCTAGCAGACAGGTCATGGAGGAGATGTTAGCAGGGACCATTTCCTGGGAATAACAGAGGAAGGCTGGCTGCAGGGTTACAAGGGACAGGTGAGTGTAATTCAACCCAAAGGGTGACACCTACATCTGAAGACACGCCCTCGACTTCCTGAGCCGGGACAATGCCCAAGTCACTATGAAATGTAGTGATCCATCGATTGGTCAGAGCCTCTTGCTTCAAGATGGAAGGCATGGGTCATTCAGAGAGGCTCCCCACACTAGCCTACCCTGAAAAATTTGGAGTTGCCAGCCTCCATAATAATGTGAGCCAATTCCTTAAAATCTCTCTCTCTCTCTCTCTCTCTCTCTCTCTCTCTCTCTCTCTCTGCACATCATATTGATACTGTTTCTCTGGAGAATCCTGAGAGATACAGGGTTGTCATTAGAATTAGATGAGCTCCTGCACATAACACTTTTCAAACAGGGCAGGGTTGGGGGCCATGCTAAGAGACTTCAGTATTCACACATCCGGTTGAACTTCAAAGATACCTGTGCTTTCTTGCTCTTTGAACATATCCCAAAGCTATTGAAAATGCCCTTCTACCTTCAGCAAGGCAGCAAGAGACACTTGGGTCTCCCTGCAAGTCAGACACTCAGAGGTGGCACAGCAGGAAGTTGGAGGCTGCCTTCAATGACTCTTGGTGTTGCAGCCCCAACAACTGTGGCACCTCCAGCTGGGAGCTACAACTTGAAGGACAGCCCCTTGGACAGCTCCTGAGCTAATAGTCTCCACCTGCAGCTTCCTGATGGTGTGGCTCAGAGCTTCCTCTAGATTAGAACCGTGATGTGCAGTGCAAGGCAAAAGAAGCAAATAGTTTGATCTCTCTATGCTTCTGAGAGACTTCTTTGAGGCCTTCAGTCATGCAGAGAAGAAACAAAGTCTAAGACAAATATGGCCTCCTTTCCTTAAGATAGCTGAGGAATCAAATTCAGATGCAAGTTTTGAATCTGCCACATTTAGCAGAAAACACAAAACGCTGTGTGGACACAGGGAACTGATCTGGAATCCATCTAAAGCAGCAAGTTCGTTATGTATAGCTTTCTTGTCTTTGGAAGTGGACAGAGTCTTGGCTATAGGGTCCTGAGAGGCCTTAGGGTCTTATACAGTTAGCAGCAGAAAGTAGCCACAGTTATCTGGATCTTAAGTAAAAACATCCTTTTCAAAGTATGAGACTCCTTTTCCATTATGGGGCACATCTAAGAGCTGGCATACAAAAATTCGGGGACATTCTCATCCCTTTAGGAGGATCCTGATAGAATCAACCAAATTTATGGAACTTGTTAACAGTGTGGCCTGAGCATGAAGATCAGTGGGTCCAGAAAGTGGCATCTCTCTGGCTCATGCTTGTGAGGCAGGTGGGACTAATGTCACATGTGTGAACCCCTCCCTTTCCAATTTGTTTTATGCTTATGCACTAACCTTATTAATTTCTCTGTAGGAATACTTGTGGGTGGTTGAGCTATGCTGACCTCTCTCACCCATCCAGTGAGCAGGGAAGCCAAGAGATTGAACCTACCCTTTATTGCTGCTGTAGTCCCTCCCAGCCACCCCAACATGGTTTCAATTTGTGCAGTTTGTTACCCAAGGTCAAATGTATCCCAAGAATATTAAGTGGAAAATTCCATAAATAAACAATTCCTAGTTTTAAATTGTGTGTCATTCTGAGTAGCATGATGCAATCTCTCGCCGTCCTGCTCTGTACAGTCTGGGAAGTGAATCATCCCTGTTTTGTGTGCACACATGATGCTGCATATGCTGTTGCCTGTTAGTCACTCAGTAGCTGTCTGGGTTATCAGACCCACTGTCATAGTGTCATAGTTCTTGGGTTCAAGTAACTCCTTTTCCTTAATGGCTCCAATGTGCAAGAGTAGTGATGCTAAGAATTCAGATATGCCCAAGAGAAGCCACAAAGAGCTTCCTTTAAGAAAAAGGCCAAATACAATAAGATATTTTGAGAACGAGGGACACATTCACTTAACTATCTACACACACGTATATTTTATTTTATTTTATTATTGATCATTGTTGTTCCTCCTGCCTGCTTTGTGCTAGGGATTGAATTTAGGAGGCTTAACCACTGAACAATATCCTTAGTTCTTTTTAGTTTTCATTTTGAGACAGGGTCTTGCTAAGTTGTTTAGGGCCTCAGTAAATTATGGAGGCTGGTTTTGAACTTGGGATCCTCCTGACTCAGCCTCCTGAGCCACTAGGATTACAGGTGTGCACCACTGTACCCAGCTATTGTTAATCTCTCATTGTACCTAATTTATAAATTAACTGTATTTATAGGTAGGTAGTTATAGGAAAAGTATAATTATAAGCTTCAGTACTATCCACAGATTCAGGCTTCCACTTGGGGGTCTTGTAATGTATGCCCTGCAGAAAAGGGGGGACTACTTTACAAACTACATGCTTGACACTGATCTGAGCACCTACATGTATTATCTCCTGACACTCTTAGAACAACCTCAAGTCAGGGACACCATGGAAGAGATCCCTCCACCCAGAGGGACCCACCCCCCCAACTGTGCAGTGGTTGGGAAGGGCACAGGATGGGGAATCAAGTGTGTTGGCGATAAGATCAACTTGTGGTTCCGGATCTTGGGCAGGGGTAATGCGAGTGAAGTCTTGCTCTCATGAGTCAAAGGCAACATTTGTATAAATGTCATAATACCAGTGGGTTCAATTCTTTTTTTCCCCCTTGCTTCATGAACTTTATTATTTTTCAAATTTTTTAATTTGTCCTTTTTAGTTACACACGAGTCTCTCGGTAGAATATATTTTGACATATCAAATACATGGAGTATACTTCCCATTCTTGTGGTTGCACATGATGTGGAATTTCACTGGTCATGTACTCATATATGAACATAGGAAAGTTGGGTCTGATTCATTCTTCCATTCTACTGTATTTCCCATTCCCACTACCCCTCCATTCTATTCCCCCACCCCGCACCGCCCCACATTCCAAACCAGTGAACCTCTACTCCTTTGATTTTTTTGGGATTGTCTTATTTCACTTATCATGATAATCTCCCGTTCCATTCATTTACTGGCAAATGCCATAATTTCATTCTTCTTTATGGCTGAGTAATATTCCAGTGGATTCAATTCTAAGATGACCATTCACTGGAGTCATGGGTGGTCTATTAACTTGGAGATGATGAGTAAGGTGAACCCTGGCATCACATGGATAATGTGATGGTCAGGGAAGGAACTAAGGGAGATATCTAGAGAAAGTTCCTTTACCATTTACCTATTAATAAGTTCCCCATGTGCCAGGCAGTATACTAGGCACCGGGAAGGAATTGATGAGCACATTAGACATGGCTCCTTCCCTCAGGAAGCTTACTGTTTAATGGAAGGAGATGAGCAATGAAGCAGCAGGGATGATGCCATGTCTGATGGGCAAGAAGGAAACAGGGTGCTTCAGGATCACAGGGCAGTGTGGTACCTAAACCCAGTGGAAGGGCATGGCATCACTTTCTACAGGAGGACATCTCTCAGCTAAAACCTAGACTCCACCCTGCCCCAGGCCGCCTTCTTTATCTTTCCTGGCTCTAGGAATACATCTAGACTTCAGAAACAACATTCGAACCAAGATCAAAGCCAAGTCCAACATGACAATGGGAGATGCCCACAGTCTTGCCCCCCTTTCTTTATTTTTCTAAGTCACACAGATAACCTTGACTGCTCTGTTACCTGGCCAGCTGCATGTTTTCCTCTGAAGGATGGAACCCAAGCTGTGGCCTTGGGCCATTCCTAGGTACTGATAAAGTTGTCTAGATTAAACAATGAGAGAGCCATCACGTAGAAACTATCCCTGCTCCTGAATTTCCATGAACTCTATGATCCAACCCGCTTTCATGGATCTGCCTGCCTAGAACATGTCCTTTCTTGATATTCATCTAGAAGATGCTGATACCCTCTATAATAAATGCTTTAGATAAGATCACCCTGGCGTTTAGTGCTTTTTTTTTTCCTTTGGAACCCCAAGCGGCTCTATCTTGAGATGATTTGGGATGGTCCCTGGCAGCAATTCCCCTGTCATTACTTTAGGTGAAACTCCAGCTCTGAGTTTGGCTGGATAGAATAACTGAGAAATAAATCTTTCCCTTTCCTATTCACAGGTCATTCACACTCTCCAAGTACACATGTCCATTTTTCCATTGTCTCAAGTCAGAGGCCAACAGCCCCATGACCTCCCTACTCCTGTGTGCATCTGGATGGGACAAGGAGTGCTCTGGGCTTGGGTGCTGGGGCCACAAGACCAAGCACTTCAAGATCTGCAGGAATCTCGCCAGCTTCAGAGGAACATTCCCTGAGATGCTGTTATCCCACCTGGACAGTAGGCTGTGAAAGTCAAAGGAGGTAGTCCGGGGGCCTGTGAGGCATCTCAGGGCAGGAATGTCCATCAGGGGGCATCATCCATCCCTTTATAGCTGGATGGCAACTCAAACGATAACTTATTAATGATGAAGAAACTGAGACCAAAAGAAGGATCAGGCAGAGCCAGGACTCAATTGCGAACTCTCAAGACTTCAGTTGTTGAGCTTGTCAGAGACTCCCTAAGCCTCCCCCCCACTTCTCCCAGAGTTCCACAATCAGATGAGGATGAATCTCCTTCAAGGCTCGGTAGAGCTGGTCTTTGCAGGCCCAATCCCAGGACCGGCTGAAGCTAAAGAGCTTGCGCATCTGGCCCAGCTTGGTGGTCTCTGCCCGTACCTTCTCATACTGTTCTTCGCTCAGCACCTGTCCATGCAGCTTGTCCAAGACAGGGTCTACAGATGTCACTCGGGCCACCAGCTGTTCCCGATGCCGGTCCACAAAGTGCAGTGAGCCCAAGGCATCTGGGGAGTAAAGGTGAGGCTGGCAATGAGCAAGGAAAGGCTCCCACCATAAGCTCTACCCCTGATCCCACAGTTCTGGTTCTTGTCACTTATCTCATCTGCATCTCTGGCTTCATATTCCCTCTGGAAAGGCATTGGACACCAGCAAGGCACCTCAGCCCTTCCTCATGACAGCATCTAGCCTGGCATTCTGATGGGGTGGGGAGGAAGGATTCATGATGGGTCATTGTGACAGAGGGGGTACGAGGGCCTCCATGGGCAGGAGCAAGGCAGATGGGCAGGAACTCTGCCCTGGGCATGCACCACTCTTCAATCAGATCCCTGGTGAGGCTTGCAATGAGAAGTTCCCCTCCTTTCTCTGGTCCCTTCCCTCCAAGACAAGACAGTACACCCTAGGACTATACCTGGCTTCTTTGTTCTCTGACAGCTGTTACTGACCTTTGGTGACTGGAGGGATCGGAGTGGCTGCAGGTCTGAGGTCTCCTGGAGGAAAAGAGAGACGTAGAAGCATTCGTAATGGTTATAAATATGTATGACACACCTTAAGACTCCCACCCACTTCTGAGATTCTTTGATTCTGAGAACAAGCTTCAGACCAATTGGGGTAGAATCTGGAATAAATCCTGGAGGGCTTTTAGGGATTATTTAGATGAATCCCTTCCTTAGGCAGATAGGGAAACTGACTCAGAGGGGGATAATCATGGACTAATAAAGAGAGAAATTATCTGAATGAGCAATAGCAATTTCTCCCTCAATATCTCAGACTCAAGGTTTTATCTTGTCTTGGCTGGCACTGAATCTGTGATGGAGAACTAGCCAAGTCCCTTGCCAGATAGCTTAAACTATTTGACATCTTATTCTGAGCAAAAACACTCTCTTTGTACTTGTTTGATCTTCCATGCACACAGACCGAGTATGTGTGTTCTGAATTAGGATGTCAGAATCAAGAACAAGCAAAACCTTTGCACATGGGAATAACGAGTGAATTTTAATAGGAAAGTCAGCAGCAGAGGCAGCAGCAAAACAGCAGCAAATGAAGTGGCTTAAATAATTAATTCCATAGAGGGGAAGGGGTAGTTCTGAGCAATTTATGTGAATGAGGTCTGAGAGTTTGAGCAGACCCTAAATTCAGAGGACCCAAAGGGTAGGGAAGTGAGCACAAGGACCCAGGCTGTGGTACTGGGGGCACTGGGTCCATTGGTATGCTGCGGTGGGTTTTAGGGGATGGTGTTCCTCCTACTCAATTTTGACTCAGAAATCTTGGAGTCAATCCTGACTCATGCACAAACTGGAGCATCTATTGAGAAAGGTGACAGGGAGATCCAGGATTAAAAACCAAAGTATAAGAAGAATGATAGAGGGAACTGGAGATGTTTAGCTTGCATAAGGGTAGACATAAGGAGGCCGTGAATTCAGTCTTCCACTATCTGAAGACATTTCCCTGGGGAGGGAGGTAGACTTCTGTGAGCTTCAAGGGACGGAAGTAAGATAGGAGAAAGAGGTTGGCTTAACATGAGTAAGAAGAAGAATATTGCTACTATTTATTAAGGATCACTGCTTGAGGCATGGACAGACATCATTTTATTTAGTCTTTCCAACAATCCTACCAGTTGGTCATTTTGATCCTCATTTTACAGATGAAGAACCCCAGACTCAAACAAGTTCAGTAATTTCCCAAGGTTATCCAGCAAGTAAATGCTGGGGTGGGATTCAAACCAGGTCTGAGGCTGGGGCTGGTTGTTTCTCCCACTGTGGTTGTACCCAAGCCAAGGCTGAGTCCAGCCCATCCCCTTTCCACCATGCTGTGGAGCCTGTGTGTCAGTCCAGGTGGTGCCATCACCATTGTTTGACGGCTGACAAGGGCTGGTTGTCCCTAAAAGTACTGATTATGGGATTTTGGTTTGGGGGGACGTTGGTGCTGGGCTAAGAATCTATAAGTTTTCTTTTTTTTTTTTTAAAGAGAGAGAGGAGAGAGAGAGAGAGAGAGAGAGAGAGAGAGAGAGAGAGAGAATTTTTAATATTTATTTTTTAGTTCTCGGCGGGCACAACACTGGAGAGAAAATGGGGCTTCACTAATCTCCAGGATATATAAATAACTCAAAAAAAATCCCTCCAAAACAACCAATCAATAAATGAGCTAAGGAGCTGAAAAGACATTTCTCAGAAGAAGATATACAATTGATCAACAAATACATGAAAAAATGTTTAACATCTCTAGTAATTAGAGAAATAAAAATCAAAACTACTCAAAGATTTCATTTCACACCAATCAGAATAGCAGTTATCAAGAATACAAACTACAGTAAGTGTTGGTGAGGATGTGGGGGAAAGGCACACTCATACATTGCTGATGGGACTGCAAATTGTTGCAACCAATATGGAAAGCATTATGGAGAATCCTTGGAAAAGAGAAGTTATGTAACTTCTCTGGGCTATTCTCCTTAATGAATTATGAACTCCCCCTTTCCCCCCAACACTGATCTTCTTTCCCCCACTTCTGAGCTGTCTAGACTTGTCCTGGTTTTACCTGGTTTCAGCTGGGCCTTCCAAACTACAGTTCCACCTTTCTTGTTTTTGATTTGCAGCCTGATCCCTGATCCCAAGTGGCCAATGTAGAACTCAGAGAAGAGCTGAGGTTCTCTGGGGCTCCGATAGCAGAGCTCCAATTCCTGAGGAGACAAAGAGTTGCCATGTGAGAAGCCACTGTTCATCCTGCAAGTGAGGTCTTTCCTTACCTGATACCTTCCTGGCCCGGCCCAACCCCATTAAGGATACTGATTATCTCTTTTACTGCAATCATTCTCGGTGGGGAATCACTCCGAATGACCCATGCCTTCCTTCCTGAAGCAAGAGGCTCTGATGGATCACTACATTTCATAGTGACTTGGGCGTTGTCCCGGTTCAGGAAGTTGAGGGTGTGGGGGTGTCACCCATGGGGTTGACTTACACTGATCTATTCCTTTGTGATACTACCCCTTTGCCCTGTTTGGGATAGAATGTTCCATGAAACACCCTTTGTGTGTCTCCTTCTCTTGCTTTGTCCTTCCTTCCTTCCTTCCTTCCTTCCTTCCTTCCTTCCTTCCTTCCTTCCTTCCTTCCTTCCTTCAGTACTGGGGATTAAACCCAGGGGCACTCTATCAATGATCTACACCCCCAGCCCTTTTTAAAAACCATTTTATTGTGAACTTGCAATCCTCCTGGATTATAAGCATGTACCACTATGCCTGGATATAACTGCTTTCTTTAGATTGCCCTCCTAGAGAAAAGATTTATTGAGATGCTCAATCATAGAATTCTCCTGCTTCCTGACAATATCCAATCTAAAGTAAATCTGTTTCCTTAGAAATTTCCTCAAATTATTCAACTGAGGCCCAGATGCTATGTTAGTTTCTTTCTTTCTTTTCTTTTTTTAAAAGTTGTCAATGGACCTTTTATTTTATTTATTTATATGTGGTGCTGAGGATTGAACCCAGTACCTCACACATGCCAGGCAAGCACTCTACCACTGAGCCACAACCCCAGCCCATATGGTAGTTTCTTTTCAACATTCTTTTACTGAACTGCCCTATGATTTCCCATGGTGTGTATTCTCCCGCTGCAATAAGTAATAAACCCAGAGTGTTTGATTACAGGTGTGTTCCTGGTGCATTTTGGCCGGAAGGCATTGATACCCTGTAGTCCAAATACTTTCCAGTGCCCTCAAGTTGAACCCCATCATCCTCCCCATCCTGAATGTGATCCTTCCTCCCTTAATTTCCTTTCTTTCAATCTTTGAAGCATTCTTATTCACCCTGAATCCCACTTGTTTTCTGCCCAATCTCAATTTACCTAGTCCCTGGGAGAACCCTGAGACCTGCCCCCATACACTCTCCTAAACATGACTTCTGACTCACTGAGGGGCAAACATCCAGATTGCTCACCTTGGGGATGATTTCCAGCTTCCTTGAAGCAGACACAGTATAGCGGGATCCCAGGTAAAGGGGGGTCACTGGGGGTGGCTTATGTATTCGCACAAATTGGAACTTCTTTTCTTCATCATCTATGGCCTGAGGGATATACAGAAAATTGGGTAAGGGAGATCTGCCCTACAGAATCTGGTCTGAATACGGTGAGAATGGTGTGTGGGTATGTCAGTGGGTTTGTGTTGGGGACCACACCACCTCTGCCTCCCTCTTCTGTAGAGTACTGTCACGTAGATAGCCCCAAGCTTGGCCTCTGCTCTGTTCAGGGTAGAAAAGAGATCATTGTGAGAGAAGAAGGGAGAATAGAGAAAGAAGACAGTTTGGCTATCCTTTTGACTCTTAGAAACAGGTTGCAAAAGGTTATCTAGAGGTGAGTAGTGGAGCAGTGAACACAGTTTGGGGGGACTTGAGTGTCAGAAGACTAGTCCACCCTGAGTAGAGGGTAAGATTATTCCCCATCAAGGTTCCTTCAAGAGTCCCATCCTTATTCCCAGTTGAGGATTCCTCTAGGAGTCTCTCTGGCTGCATATTATGGTCAAGGTCAGCCCACCCTGGCCCTATCTTTTTGGTTCTTAGCCTCACCTTCTGAATGGAGCAGTCACTAGGGATCAGGTAGAGGTGGAAGGAGGTGATCTCCTTGGGATGGAGTTGATGGTACAGCAGTGTGGTGGAGGTGATGGGGATGAAGCACAGGGCGGTGGGGATCATTCTCAGCAAGATTCCCATCGGGGAGAAGCTGGGGTCCTCCAGGACTGCATAGTGTGGCTCCACCCTGCTTGGCTTCTCCAGGAGCATCCCTTCCTCTTTAAAGTGGGCCACATGGAACAGGGAGATGTCCACAGGCCCCTCTGTCAAAGAACGGATTTGAGAGGTGTGGATTCAGTGTCCTCACAAGGTCAAGCTTGGCTGGGTAGAAGGATATCGGGGTTTTGGCTCAAAGATCATCCTTGGGAAAACCTAAAGCTATGGTCTGAATGTTTGGGTCCTCCAAAAGTCACACGTTTAGATCCTAACCCCCAAGGTGATGGCACCAGAAGTATTTGGGAGGTGAGGAGGTCACGAAAGTAGAATCTTCATGAATAGAATTAGCAAGACCCCAGGGACCCCTCTATCCTGGGAAGACACAACTAGAAGATGCTATCCAATGAAGAAGAGGGCCCTTGCTAGTCACTGAATCTAAGTGCACCTTGATCTTGGACTTCTTAGCCTCCAGATCTGTGAGAAACAAATTTGTTTTTTATACACTATTGAGTGTATAATATTTTACTAGAGCAGCCCAAATGGACCAAGACACCCAGAAAAGGGAAGAGGGAGCATGTCTGGGCAGTGGGGGAGGTGGCTTCAGTGGCCATGGGCAATACTGTCTCTAGAGTGAGAGTACCACAGGAACCCCAACTGCTGAGCTTCTAAAACTCAGACACAGGTCCAGCTCCTGTCCCTGGAGATGGAACGGATACTGAAACTATGGTTTCCTGTGCTGGTGTGGATTCTGTAACTCTGAATGTTGAGTGTTTTTGTTGTTGATGATGATGATGATGATGATGACGACCTCGAACCACTCCTAACAGCCTACGACTCAGAAGACAACAGGCATTTCAAATAAGATGGAAGTGATCTGTTCCATACAAACAGCTGTTTGCCATTTAATTCCTGACTTGAGTTTAACCTGTAATGAATTAACCCACAACTTAAGTGCGTATTTCAAAGAAGAAATTTACATAATATATCACTCTTCTGTGGAGTGATGCTGGCAGGTTTGACTCTAGGCAGTAGAGAGCAAAAAGGAGGATGTGGTGGTGGGAAATGGAGTGACCAAGGGCAGCCTACCTTGTTTATCTGTTTGGCTATCATTCAGACTATTATTTTGGGGCTGGGTGCAGAAGTGCATGCCTGTAATCCCAGGGGCTCAGAAGGCAGAGACAAAGGATCATGAGTTTAAAGCCAGCCTCAGAAATGGCAAGGTGCTAAGCAACTCAGACCCTGTCTCTAAATAAAAATACAAAATAGGGCTGGGGATGTGGCTCTGTGGTTGAGGGTCCCTGAGTTCAATCCCTGGTTACCTCTCCCCACAAAGACACACACACACACACACAACAACAACAACAACAACAACAACAACAACAAAACCCTACTATTTTGGGAAGAACCTCTTTCTTTACTGTTGGGTGGGTGTTGGCAGGAGATAAACTGAGACTCCCACCCAGGAAGCAAGCAGCTACTCCTTGGCAGCTATGACACAAGTATGTGACCAAGACTTAAAAGGGTGATCCTAATCAGGACCTAGAGTCTAGAGGGGTGAATTTCAGATGAAGAGATGGCTGGAAATAATTTTGGCAGTTGCAGTGGGATCAAGAATCCAATGGTCCCATGGCAGGAGGATCCCACAGGGACTGTGACTGCAGTAGATATTGCTTTATATTTTCTTGGTGTGACCTTGGCTATGTCCTTGGTTTCTTACCATCATTGGTTCACTGACTTTTCCCACCTCTTAGACTTGTCGCATAACATTTTGTTAAGAATATGGCTACTCAAGAATATTCTAATATATTCCTTTACTTCCTAAACAAATCAGAATTTGTTTCTTTGATTGTAACCTCTGACCACTTTCCCAGGTAGGGATGTTGAAGCCATAAGAGACAGCTCAAGTGATGAAGGCTGGGCATGGGAGAGACACTGGCTTAGAGATCAAGAGTTCGGGCTCCATCCCTATGTTGTTCAGCAACCACTGCAATGCAGGTGGCATCTGGGCAGCAAGCCATCCATCTAGCTGGACAAGGTCCTTAGTGTGGCAACAATCAGAACATTACCGAGTGATATTAATTCTGGAAAGGGCCATGAGGACCATTACTTAGGACCATGCACTTATTAATTGCATTTTTGGATGAAAAATAATGTCATAGTGGTGGACCTCTTAAAAAATTCAAGAATTCACCTACGAATTTCAGCAATCAAGCAACACAGTTATTATGATCATTGTTCCCTTTTCTGTTACAGCTGTTCCTTGCAGCAACACTTTTTCCACATAGCCATCCTAGTCCAGGTAGCTTTTTCTCCTGCTTTTTCTCACTCTGGTTTAAATTGTTGCAAGCATCTGTGGATCTTTCTCATAACCACAGCATGGGATCCCTGCCAGTGGATGCCTCTCTCTGTAATTCTCCATCTGCATCTGGTTGCAGTGTTTGCTTCCAAGTTTTCACCATGATGAATAGTACTGCAGTGCACACATTTCTGCAGAGAGCTTTTCTATTTCCTTTGGGTAATTGACTTGGAATCAATCAGTACCAAAGGATGAGAAAAGGATATGAAAACATATGGCCTTCCCCGGTCTCCCAAATTGCTTTTCTAAGGGGTGGTACTGCTTGCTTGGCACTGTCATCGGTGACACTAGGTGAATGGGCTCACCTGGACCTCCACAGTACCAAAATGTCTGTAATCCTGGGAAGGAAGCCCTTTTCCCAAGGTCCCACAGCCAGCCACAGCCCTAGTGACAAATTCTGACATTCTGACCATAGTCTGTGGCACTTACAGATGCTCTAATTTTGACTGAATTCTGGAAGGTGCTCTGACTTTCCAGCTTACTTTCTTGCTACGATATCCTGAGAAGTTTTCTGGAATGCATAACTTTCAGTGCTAAGATCAAGAAGGTCCTGGGCCATCTAAGATGATTTGGTCAATTCTCTTTAACACATATTTTGTCCCTTCCACAGACTATAGCAGAATTACCTTCTCCCAACTTCCTGACAACAGTGTATTTGTCTGATAGACTGGAGGGAGAAGATTGTGGTTTGGAGGGGAAGAAGCTTGAGGGATGACTGGGGCAAGTATCATTGGCAGGAAGACCAAGACCTTCAGTCTGGAGCTGCCTTTGGCTGGTCTCATTAGACATATTCAGAATAAGCCATCAGAGGTAAGAGTGTTTCTGTGGCAAGGCCTGGGGCCCAGGCCTTCTATTTACTTATGGATGCTCCATGCATGTAGTTGGGAACTGGGACACATAAACACTGCAGTGCTGGAGCTTGTGGTCCAACAAGGAAGATAGACAGTGACTAGATCACTGTCTAAAGGATCACAAGTGCTCTGTCAGGCGAAGCACCATGGCAGCCTCCTTTTCCCCAGCCTCATGCCCAGCCATTGTCTTGGTCACTGCTGCTCCCATTCTCTAGGTGGATCTTACTTCTTTGGGACCTGCCCTTGGGCCTGTGACATGATGCCACCCTGGCCCTGTCCTTTGCTGAGAGTTGTCCACACCTTCCAGACTCAGGTGAGCTGTTGACTTTTCTGCTCAAAGAGGGACAATGGGATTCATACATGAAGACTGTCCATCAGAGCGGTTAAATGATAAGGATTGCCTGACTTGACTCCTAGCAATGCAGCTCAGAGCAAACTACAAAGCATCCCCATATGTCATCTGAAAAGTGCAACCAAGAATGGCCCACCTCCTATTGTGGTTATGAAGATTGTGAGTTTGTGTCTTAGGGTTGCAGGGGCTTCCTTATTATCATGGAAATGCAACTTGACCAACTATATCATCACTCGACTCTTGTGGTTCTTTCCTCAAACAACTTGGCTCAGTCCTCCTGGGAACCCTTGGGGTCTTGGAAGGAAAAAGTAGTAAGATCTTTTGAAGAAGCATTTTGCTGAACCTGAGTAGATCTGGGGCTCTCTACTGCTGTACAATCAGAAGGTATTGGTCCCAGAGAGCCAATATGGGTCCCAGCAATATAATCTGGGTGAGCTCCTTGGATGGGTGGATAAAAGGACTGAGTAAAATGAGGGAATTCGCCTTGCCAGAGGGCAGGCCATGTGGAGAACAGGGGTCTGTGTGCCCTGTTTATTTCATTTATTTATTTTGTTGGTACAAGGGATGGAACCCAGGGGTGCTTTACCACTGAGGCGCATCTCTAGCATTTTTATTTTTTGAGACATGGCTTTGTTAAGTTGCTGAGGGTGGCTTTGAACTCGTAATCCTCCTTCTCAGCCTCCTGAGCTGCTGAGATTACAGGCATGCACCTCCGTAATCTTATCTCTTGGAGCATGTTATATACACTTTTTCTCTGTTCTATTTCTGATAATTTCAGTAACTGAAGCATTTAAAGGGCTTATCTGGTACCTGGGGGTTCCTCTGGCTCTTACTTGTGGTGGTTGTTAATGATAGTGACATTTTTTTTTTACCATGAGGCTATAGTATTTGGCACTTTATTTGTAGGAAGTCTTTGGAGGTGACTGAGGACAGAAGACTTTATAACTACTGTCTTCTATTAGGAAGTCCCTCTTCCATGACTCCAGCTCTCCAGTGGAACTGGGCAACTCTGTCTACTCTCTGCCTACAGGGTTGTAATGGCTTACCATTGTTGATAGGCCCTGGCTACTAAATATTCCCTGTTAGTTCATTTTGCCTTACTTTGACATAATTGTGTCTTTAAAAATCTCCTTGAAAATCTCAACTGAGCATCTCATCTGTCTCTTGCTGGAACCCTGAGTGGTACAATCTCTGTCCACAAGCCCTAGGGCTGCATCCAGTAGGTGTTCGAGGAGTCAAGAACACTTAACATTAATATGCTAGTTAATATTGTGATTGAGGGTTGATAGGCACCACATAAAAATAAAATAAAATAAAGGTATGTGTCCAACTACAACTGGAAAAAAATAAAAAAACCAATTCTTAAAAAATAATAATTATAAGGCTGAGAGACATAAACTTAAAAAAATATATATATATTTTAAGAATGGAATGAGGGAAAACCTCAGTCTCTGCGTCTGTAACCTTACTCTCTGCCTTAGTTAGGAAGACACAAGCTCCTTTCTCATCATCCATGATTCTATATTCTCAATCCCATTGTTACCACCCTCCTCCTTAACCTGCCCTCATTTACCTTGGAGGGCCACAAAGTGAGGCAGGTACACAGCGGCCACAGCTCCCTGTTCAGCTTTGATGTCAAACAGAGGCCCTGCCACCATCCAGCTCTGCGGTGGGATAGTGTTGCCCAGGAACTGGTCCCATGCACAGAACTCAATCTCGATGGTCACCGCCCTTCTTACCACAAAGGTGAGACCCGTGTTGGACCAGCAGTAGGAGCCAGCCATGGGGAAATGAACTCTAGGAAGAAGAGGGAGATGATATTAAATGACACAAACTCCTCAAGCACCTACTGGGGCAGGGGCTTGTGGACAGAGCGGAGCAGCTATAACCTCAGACTGTAAATAGGAATAATAGCAAGACCCATCTCCTAGGGCTGTGAGTGGTGAGTCATCTAATATACGTCAGCCTAGAGGCCTGGGAGCCCTTAGCTATTTCTATTACCATGACAACCATGATGAAATGAGCAAGAGTTCTTATTATTAAGGGACCTACCCACCAGTAGTTAATAGCAATCTACATACTGATATTAACTGTAACCCTTGGAGCTAAAAATAGTGGTTTTCTCTTGGTTCTCCAGGTGGCACATGGTCGGGTAGACAGATGCCACATTCTGTGAATGCGAGTTGGGAGTGACACTATCTCCCATTGGAGAGAGTGATTTGACAGTGTTTGGTGAGTGGTAATGTGTTATATAAGAGATCATGATTTTGATTATAGGCATTTATGACTCATGAGACTACAAATGCTCGGAGAGAGCAGGGTTACCATATTCATCTTAGGGTTCCCCCCTACCAGTAGGTAATTATCACATAGAATAGCTATTAATACAATGGAAGCACATAGATTAAAAGAGAGTTAAGGGACATAACCAAATATAACGAGAAGATCTTGTTTGGATCACTGGCAAGCATGCATTTTAGATAATGGAGCCAATTAGAATACAGTCTGGGTGTTAGATGATATAAACTCATGTCAGCTTTGTTAGATGTCATAATGGCATGGTGGTTATAGAAGAAAAGGTATTTTTATTTTCTGGGTATGCCAAATGAAATACTTAAGGATAAAATAACCCAGTGTCTTGAATTTAAAATATTGTAACAGGGGGCTGTGGTTGTAGCTCAGTGGTAGGTAGATTGCTTGCCTAGCATGTGTGAGGCCCTGGGTTCGATTCTTAGCACCAGATAGAAATAAATAAATAAAGGTTCATCAACAACTAATAAGATTGCTTTGCATGCACAAGGCCCTGGGTTCAATCCCCAGCACCACCAAAAAAAAAAAAAAAAAGCAACTAATAAGAATATTAAAAAAATAAAATATTGTAACAATAATGAAAAAGGACAAAAGAGAATAATTGAATTTGGCAAAATGGCGGCTGAAATTGGGTAATGGGATGTGGAAGTTCCTTGTACTATTTTTGTGTATGGTTGAAACTTTTCATAATAAAACATCTTTTTTTTTTCCATAATAAAAAGCACAAAGCCAGGATCTTAGTCCTGTCCCTTCCTGCTGATTTGGTAAGGGGAGAGTTCCCAGGGGGAATGGGGAAGAGAAGGCCAGCCTGAGACAGGCAGAGACCCCTCACTCACCGATACAAGCTCTTCTCTTTGTCTACCATCTCAGTAGCCACAGGCCCTGTGGGGCCCCAGAAGTTATCTTCAGTCCCCAGAGGCTGCATGTGCAAGTCCTCAGCAGAGGCATGAGAAGACAGATGGAAGGGTTCCACTTGTGCTACTTGTGGGGAGCTTTCCTCTGGAATAGGCAGGACAGTGGTCAGCTGTATGTTCTCTTGTCTGTTCTCCCCAGCACCCTACAGCAGGCTTTCCTGGGGCTGTCCACTATCTGAGAATATCCCCCCACTGACCCTTGACTCAGCCTCTGTCCACCTCCCCTTTCCCACTGGATCAGATGTGTCACTCTGCTGGGCGCAGTGGGGCACGCCTGTAATCCCAGCAGATTGGGAGGCTGAGATAGGAGGATCACAAGTTCAAAACCAGCTTCAGCAACCATTAGGTGCTAAGCAACTCAGTGAGACCCTGTCTCTAAATAAAATACAAAATTGGGCTGGGAATGTGGCTCAGTGGCTGAGTGCCCCCTAGGTTCAATCTTTGGTACCAAAACAACAACAACAACAACAACAACAACAACAACAACAAAAATCCCAGAGGTGTCACTGTTTTCAGCATGCCCTAGGTAGACAGATCAAAAGATGGATGGGCAGTGATGGAGAGGTGATTCTTTGAACCCAGGAGCCCAGAATGGGGGCTTCAGAGTCTGATGCATGCCATAGACATTAGAGAGGGGCAGCAGCAGCCCCCAAATCTGGGAGAGAGGGAAACAGAAATTCATCCAGGTTCTTGCAAGAATATCTTGCATGAGGCAGGACACTTCTAGATGGGGAACCCCATCCTACTCTGGAGTTAGGGAGATGGAGATCATCCCATATCTTAGAGGTACCCACTCCATCATGATGCTCCCAGTCCAGTCCCTTCAAATACCTGATTGTGGTCTCTGTCGCTTGAGTGAGGACATGTTCTCACCCATCTGTCCTTCATCCGGGTCCCCAGTAGGGATCATCACACTTGGCTTCCTGCCAGAGATGTTCATGCTCCCTCAGATCTTGGGGAAAGCTAGGGTTGTCTATATGACATCCCCACTTGAAATTCAACTTATCTAAATTCAAATCCAGTCCCATCCTGCTCCTATAGTCCCTGTCTCAGTGAATGGTCTCCATCCACACAGGCATACATGCTAGAATTGGGGCATCATCCTGACTCCTTCCTCCCTGCTGTGGTTTGATGTGTCCCCAAAAGATCATGCATAAGAAAGTTAATCCCCTATGCAATGGTATTGGGAGGTGGGAGCTTTTTAACCATGATGAGGTCAGGAGGGAAGTGCTCTCATCAGTAGGTTGATGTCATCATCACAGGGGGTGGATTTGTTGAGGCCAAAGTGGGTTTGTTATAAAAGCAAGTTCAGCCCCATTTTTCTCTCTCACATGTAGTCTCTGGCCCTTCTGCCTTCTGCCATGGATGATGCAGAGAGAAGGGCCTTTCCAGATGCAAGTTTCTCCACCTTGGACTTCCCAGCCTTGAGAACTGTAAGAAACAATCTCTGTTCTTTATAAAGCACCAAGTCTCAGATATTCTGTTATGGCAGCACAAAAGAAAGTAAGACATTTGCCCACAGCTGACCACCTTGATAATACCCCCTGGTAGCTCTCCTTTCTGTTCTCCATTCTCTGCCTCCAGCATCTCTATTCTAGTCCCAGGGCCTTGCATCTGTGGCCTGAACCACTGCAGCATCCCACCAAAGGTTTCCCTGCTTTTGCTCTGGGTCTCTCTCCAGCACATTTTCTGCACAGTAGCTAATATTAAAATATGCATCTAACATATCATTTTACTGTGAAAGTCCTGTAATGTCTCTTTATTGCTTCTGGGGGAGGGAGCGGGGGAACGAGAAGTTCCTAAAATGGTCCAAAGGGCCTTGCTATGGCCCTTATCTCTCTCCAACTCCATCTGGGCCATTTTCTCCCTACTCACTGATCTCTAGACAGGTGGCACTCAGACTCTATGTGCTTAAAAATGGAACGGAGCGTTTGTTCAAACAGATTCCATTGAGAGAAACTGGCTCCACCCCAGAGATTCCAATTCAGTAGGTCTGGAGAGGGGCCTGAGTATTTGTGTTCCCGAGAAGTTCCTCTGTGATGGGGAGGATGCTGCTGCTGGTCTGTGGACAACACTTTGAGTGGCACTGTCCACACACCTGGCCTCCTGTATTCCTCAAAGGAGCCGAGCTGTCTCCTGCTTCAGAGCCTCTGTCTGGAATCCTCTCCCTTCTCAGTTCAGCTGACCTTGCCCCATCTTTCAGAACTCCCCTCAGCTCCTTGGACAAGATCAAACAGGCCCATTAGTCTCTCTGTTGGACTTGAGATAGAATAGAAGATATAAGAGATAGAAAGGAGTCGAAAGAAAGCAAAAAGGGACTGTCACTTTAATCTGAAAGCCTTGTGCTAAAGTTCCTCACACTTTCACATCCTAGGCCAGGATCCCTCCCAGGCCTGTTACTTCCCAAGCCAATTCCCCCCCCCCCCCCCAGGCCTGTCACTCCCACATTTCTGAGAAGTCTCTAAATCTTTATTCACAATCTTAGTGTTACTGGAAATTCACTCAGGAAAATGTGCCATGTACTTTTAGAACAGATGGAGCAAAGGGAGATGTGATATTTTAAGTAACCTGTAACATAGGGAACGTTCCAAACATTATCTATTGATCAGATAATGCAGACAATGTCAAAGATCCTGAGAACAGCCAGACCACCATAAAAAATGTCATCTCCCCATACCTTCCCAAGTCCATCCCTTACAAAGTTTGCTTTTCTTTTTTTTTTTAAAGAACACAAGATCCCCAAAGTGCTTTCTCACTTAAGATAACCCACATTCTGTCTTGAATATGTACTCCTTGCTTTCGTGAACAAATCTCTTCTTGTGCCTCTCTGACACATTAAAATTCTTTTTTTCTGATGTATGTCAAGGACCTCATTATTCTGAGTTGAGGTCCAGGACCTCCTGTCCAGGACCTCCCTCACCCCTTCCAGTGACAGACTGAGCTCCTGGAGGTTGGACTGTGTCTTGTTTACTTCTGCGTCCTCAGATCCCCAAATAGTGCCTCCTGTTCTTTTGATGAATGGATGACTCTGTGGCTTAAGCCTAGGAGTCCTTTTCTTTCCATTTATAGTGAGGCACACAGCCTCCAGGAACTTGAGGACAGAAGGATTTCACAGTCAGGTGCTGAAATGTGCCAAACTAAGAGAACATGGGGGCTACAGAGCATTCCCTGGGGGTGGAGGACGGATTCTCTTGCTCTGAGGTGCTCACTCAAGTCCAGGGGATGGGTACAGTGTGGGTGGGTGGTGGGGTGGTGGTGGGGAGGGGGTGGGGGTGGTGATGGTGGTGGTGATAGGGGAGATGTGATGGTGGTCTTTCCTCCAAAGGTTTCTCGGTGTCTTTGTCTTTGTCTCCCCCTTATGGTCATTGTTTTCACTGATCCAAATCTCCAGTCCCGGTGGCCATTCCTTATCTGTTTGTCTTTCCCACCACCCCAAGACCCTTTGTCCACCTCTTAGTTCTGGACCAGGGGCAAGGGCTCAGCCCTGGGCCTGGGTGGGTCAGAAGGAGACCTGGTCCACCCCTTACCATCTGCTGGAGATGAGCAGCCTGGGTATCTCTTCTTCCAGGGCCTTCAGCTCTTCCCTCACCTGGTCACTCAAAGGGGTATAGTCCAACCTGCAAGCACAGGGGCGGGGTCTGGTTCTCCTGGGATTCTCCATGTGATCCTAAGTTCCTCAAGGACCCAGCTCCTGGGTTCCAACACCTGCTAAAGGAATCTGCCACAGGTTCCCTGGGAATCAGGCTCTGAGTTGGAGGTAGAGTGAGGAGGTTTATTAGGGAGTGTTCTTGGGCCAACACCAGGACAAGGGGAGGGAGGGCAGCAGAACTGGGCAGGGGTGGAAACTGCTGTGATATAGTCTAAATGGCAGCCTTGGCTAGCTCATGGGGGGTTTCTGAAGCCAGGATGAAATGATACTTTGGAACTGGGATGAGGGACTGGGAGTTTATACCCCAACATGGGTCAGTCATTGGATGCAGGCTATCCCAGGAAGGGGATGTCCTTGGGTGAGGTGGCGCTCATTGGCACAGGACATTCCTGTGGCCAGCTGCCATCCGCATCTCCAGTGGTGGAGGGATACATCTTCATTCCTGAAGGGACTCTGGGCTACATTTCACAGTGTCCACCACAGAATGGCTATTCAGAGTGACCACCTAGGGCCTAGTCTCAGGTTTCCTTCCCAGAGGCTGGAAGAACAGAGTCCTGGGGTTTCTGTTGTATTTGAGGTAGTTATTCTCTTCTCTGGGCCCCTGTGTCCTCAATCTACAACCTGGGATTGGTCACTCCTGCTTTGCTCATCGTGAGGCAGGGTGAAAAGAGCCTACATCTGCAAAAGACTGTGCATTGTCACGGTTACTGCTGTTGAGCTGTTCTTTGGGGGAAGAAGATGGAGCTCTTGAAGCGAAGCTTGTCCCTGTTTACCAAGCCTTGGGCTCAAAGAAGGAGGATGCAGAAGCCATCTCAGAATTTCAGGGAGCAAGATCTGAATCCAGATCTACCCACAGCATCAGCTCTGGAGAGACTTCTGAAAGAGCTCTGTGGGGAACCAAGGCACTAGCACCCAGGGTAGAGTTCCCCTGGTTGTAAATGGCCAGTTTTAACCACAGGAGAACCTGAATGTAAGTTCTTCATTCCCATTATCTTGCCCAACTACTCCTTTAGGTTTTGGAGTCAAGGCAGAAGGCCTGGCTGAAGAAAGCCTGAAGGTACAGGCTTTCTGGACCCCTCCTAAGAGCCAGATAGAACCAGACACTCAATGACACTCTCTTTCCCATTGGAGTGTACGCTTTGGGAGGGCAGGGCCCATTTCTGTTTGCTCATTATTGTATCCCTAGGGCCTGGGCAGTGCCTGACACATGGGAAGCCTGCCAGGCATTGGTGTATGAGTAAATAATGGATGAAGTACTACCCTGGAATGAGGTGAACATGGGAGAGACCCTTAGAACATGCAGTCTCCCCAATAATTATCATGTGATCATGCTCAGTTCTCTTCCTGGTACCATCTTTATTTTTATATGCAGTTCATTATAACCCAAAAGGTGGGCATGATATTTCCATTACATAGATGAAGAAACCAAGTTTTAGGCGAGATCATGACTTGTCCAACTCACACAGTATGAGTGGCACAGATGACAAGGAGCCCAGGCCACCTGGGCTATGCATTTATCCATTTTCCTTCCCTTGTCCCATCTCTCAGCACCCCACCTCTACCCCTGTCCCTGACCAGAAAGGACCCACAGGGCTCTTACCACAGGAGTGTGAGTTGGCAGGCTGGATGCTTGAGCCCCTTGTAGAGCAGCCTCACTCCATGGTCGCCCAGGTCATTCTGTTGCAGGTCTAGCTCCAACAGTCTGGGGCTGACGCTGAGTGCAGAGGCCAGGTCCTGGCAGCAGCTGGAAGTGAGGCCACAGCTGACCAGTCTGCCGGAGAGATGCACACGGACCACTGGTCATTGTCCTGAGGACTCATTCCTTTGGGTAACTGGGGTCTGGTCTCTTTTTCTAATTATTGTGGCCCTGTGGTGTTCCCAAGTGATGTTAAAGGAACATAAAGACCTTCCTGACTTGTGCTAATCTGGGAGGTTTTAATTTTCCTTTCAGGAGAATTAATCATTCAATTATTAAATTTAATTTGCGACCCAGGAGCCATTCAGGATGCAGGCCACCTCCCTTTTATGCTCCTGTGGGAGTCACATGAAATCTGCCCATGCACTGTATCCACCTTGTATGAAAAATTTACTCAACCTCCCATTGGTGTGTCTGGGTTTAGTTGTTAACCACATTGGCTTGGCCAAATACTCAAAGTCAGTGGACACAGGATGCTCTGGTGGGTTTCAATATTAAGGGGATCTACAGTCTAGGAGAAAAACTACTGAGTTTCTAATATATGAACAGAAGTTGAGGGGGATATGATAGGTTCTATTGGAATTGAGGGCCTTTCCTGTATTCTCCAGTACAAATGGGTAAATATTGGGTACATATGCTGGCCCAAGCCAGAGCCATGTCTGACATGCTGCATGCTGCTCTGAGCAGTGCTAAGCTCTAATGCCTTGTCTTATCTGTGTGGATAACTCTGTATCTCTTATAGTCTAGCTGCAGGTCAAATGGAACGGACATAGAGATCCATTGGTCTGCTGCTTCTGGGCTTGAAGAAGGGCTCATATTCCATGATGTCTGGGAAAATCTGATTCTTACTGTTCATGGCCATCTTCTCCATAGGGAGAGGATGGGATGGCTCATCTGGGAGAAGCAAGGATGGAGTGGAAGGATGGTTTTACTCTGTTTTTCCAAATAAAGCCCCCTTTCCCCCTTGTAGAAGTGGGGTAGCTATAGACATTCACTGAGAAGGGGCTGGTGCTGGGTGCTTGTGACTGAGGCTTATGTGTCCTATTTAATTTTGGTAAACAATACCCATCCCCAGCTATTTGATACCAGGGATTGAACCCAGGGGTGCTTAATTGCTGAGCCACATTCCCAGACCTTTTTCATTTTTTATTTAGAGACAAGGTCTCACTATGTTGATTAAGGCCTTGCTAAGTTGTTGAGGCTGGCTTTGAACTTGTGATCCTCCTGCTTCAGCCTCCTGAGTCGCTGGGATTACAGGTGTGTGCCACTGTGCCCAGCTTCAACAATGTTCCCCTTAATTAGTACATTCTTTGTAGAAGGCAAAATTAGCAGTACATATAGTCTTTACCCAGAAATTCTCAGAGTTTAGTCTACAGATAATACACTGTGTCTCAGGATACATAGAGGAGGATATTAATCGAAGCTCTGTTTATGGTGATAAAGATTAGCGATAACCCAGATGCCTAAGGAAGTGATTAAAAAACTAATGGTGAATCCGTGTAGTGAAATTCTGTGCTTCCATTAAAAAGAATGAAGCAAATGTATGTATTGATGTGGGACCATCTCTAAGATCTGCTTTTAATGATGAGTCAAGGTTCAGAAGAGCATTTGGGACCTTTACTACAGGAAGAGGCTGTGCATGTGCAATATGTAAAAATAGGCTTTCTTTAGGTGATTGCTGTCTGGAGCTCCTCTGCTCTTGGTGTCTTAGTTCAACTTCTGCAGCCCTCAGCTTCCACAACTTGATCTGCTCTGCTCACAGCAGAACACTCAAGACTTATTTGCAAACCAACCTGGTAGCATGTCACTTAGTCCTTAAAGGGTCTTGGTGAAGAGGGGGCGCTTGGAAAGTGGACCACCAGGCTTTGATGTCAGACCGGATTCAAAACCCAGTGCTACTGCTTCCCACTTATGCAGCCTTATAAAAATAATTTAACCTTTGACCCATTTTGTCTTTTGTAGATGTAGAAAGGATAAAATATTACCCTAGCCTTCTAGGGATGGGTGATCCCTGGTGTTAGAAGGAGACCCCAGTGGCTCCCCTTTCCATCCTCCCATCCCATCTACCTTTTTGCTCAGGATTATTGAGTAGCAGAACAGGCAACGGCACCGTGAAGCAGAAGATTTGACCTTGGGAAGGTCAAATGCAAGTAGGACCAGAGATGTGAACAAACATCTCTTGGGGCTCAGGCAGAAGCCAAAAGGAGACCTGATGGCAACTGTGAGACCTGAGTGCATGTGTGTGTGTGATCTTGTGCATGGGGGGGGGCTCCAGAGAGACTAGGGAGACATGAGCAATCCACTCTTGTGCTATCACCATCATCCTCTGTAGTAGATTGTGAACTGGCCACATAAGTTCTCTCCTGGTGCCCACCTTGCACCTGTGCCCCATGGTAGTGTCCTTCCATCAAGAACTAGAGTCTATTTTTTCCTCCCCTAGAATCTGGGCTTGGATATCAGGGGATCTTGTTTTACCAATGGGACAATAGCAAAGGTGGCCAAGATAGGTGTTTGAGAAGGGCTTGTACACTGGGACTTGGCTTCTCTTGTTGCATGTGGAGCCCTGAGGTCACCCCCCACCCCACCTCAGCCCAGGTGTGGGTGAGCATCCTCCTGAGCCTCCACAGAACATTGAGTTTCTGCAAGCTCCTCCGCATCCCACGAAGCAGGTCCCCCCTTTCTCTGCCATTTTTCTTAATCTGCCACATGGTCAGCTTCTTTCTCCACTGTCCATGTCCACCCTCACCAGGCAATATCTCTCAAAGAGGGACACTTACCGTAATCGCTGTAGCTTGCAAAACCTCTGACTCAAACTCTGGAAAAGGTGCTGGGCTCCAGCATCTGTTAGCAAGTTGAAGCTCAGCTCCAGCTCAGTCAGGGTCTCGCTGGTGCTCAGCCCTATGGCAAGGTCTTTGCAGCTTTCAGCGGTGAGGCCACAGCTGGCCAACCTGTAGGAGACACACACATCCATGACCTCAAGTTTATCATCTTGTGGTTCAATGTATACCCACAAACAACCATGGAGCACCTACTGGGGCCACACTTGTGGTCCAGGTGGAGGTTGATAAGACCTCTTATCTCAGGTCCCCAGAAATGCACATGCTATGGTGGGGATGGACTTAGAAACAAATAGCAATAGGTCAGTTTTTGATCAAAACTCTACAGTGCTTTTACTCAGAGTAAAATTCAAGGTTCTTATCCTGGTCACCAGGATCCATCCTGATGATCTGGATCTTTGTCATCTCTGTCCCCATCTCTTTTAGCTCCATTATTACTAAACTTCTCCCTGTTTCTTAAACACACCAGAGCCTTTGCATCTGCTCCTTCTTCTGCCTGGAGCAATCTGGAACAAACCAGTACCTCATGATTAATTCCTTTACAAGCTTCAGGTCTTTGCTCAATGGTAAGTCACCTTGATGAAGTCTTGCTCACCACTCTGCCTATTCAAGATTATACAAGCACCCCCAGACTCCCCACAACTTTATTCTGCTTTGCTTTTTCTACAGCCCTTATCACTCACAATGCATTTTACTTGCTATTTGACTTTTTTGTGTTCCTTCCTCTTCATAATATAAAATCCATGTGTTTTGTCCCTTTTTATTATTAGCCACACTCCCACCCCTGGGTTAGTGCATTTCTTAAGTCTGTAGATGAATGCACAGAATAGCATCAAAAAAGGGGTAAGTCAAGATCACTGAAGGCAGAGGAATGAATGATTGAGAAAAGAAGGAGGATGAAGGTGTGCCTGGAATGGGTGGCTCCCAAAGGTGAGGGTGGTTTTGGGGGTACTCCTGGATGGCAGGGTGGATGTGAAATCACAGTACATTTGTTGTTTAATCTCGTTGGCATACAGATTAAGTTTGAGGATACCAAGATAGTGGTAAGTCTCGACTGTCATTATAAGATGTTTGGACTTTATTCAGTGGGCACTGATGACCCTGTGAAAGTTCTTGAGGACAGTTGTGATTTTTGTATCACTTTGGAAAGGTCCCTGACAGCCAGTGGAGGGTGATAGGTGGGGCAATGCAAGAAGCAGGTGGTATGGTGGGAGAATGAACACCTGGGTCAGAGTCATGGCTATGGGGAGATGTTTCTGGGAGACTAGATGACACTCAGTGACTCTTTAGATTTTGGGACCAGGGTTGGATATGGAGTTGAAGCTACTGCCACTTACTGAGAAAGCAGATGAGAGAGGAGACAGGGTCAGCTTCTCAGGTCCACAACTAAGTGTACTTGCCACATAGTGCCAAGTGCTTAGGAGGGCCCATGATTGGGGTTTAATTCTTGGTGGCTGCCATCTTGGATTTTTAAATATGCTTATCTTTGAATTTATGTTTTGGAAGCAAAGCTTGATGGAATAACAGAATCTTGGCTTATATATGCTCTTATCTCAAGTCAGTTCTCTCCTTCCCTGAGCTAGAAGAGTTCTTGGCTTCCTACTTCCTTGCCTCCTGGTGTCACAGGGTATCAGCTAGCCTTTTCCTCAACCCAGTGACCACTGTTGTCCACTGTCTCCAGTGTGGGACTGGATCAGGAATGGGGAGGATAAGGGTGGTGCACTTAGAACCATGGCTCATTTGGTAATTTGGTGAGAACAAGACTCACCCACTAATGATCTGGATACTGCATGCATCCTGGCAATACACTGGTGGTGGTGGTGGGGTTCTCCCATCTGCCGTGGATTGGGTAGTAGAACCATGGGCACATACATGCTCTCTGGCTTGAGTTTTGCGCCCACTCTAGGACAAGGTGCATGGGTCTGGTGACTGCTGGGAGCGGAAACCTGGCATTTGGTGGGCTGTGTGCACATAAGTTGTGGGTGGGATCTCAAGGAGCCACTTTTGTGGCCCTCTTCATCTGCAGGGATTCTCCTTCTTCAAATCTCAACCTCTCCCCAGACCACCAAGGACATCAGGCCTCAGGCTTCATTGAAGAGGCTGAGGTTATCTGGTTAGGGGTGAAAGAGTGGACTGTATAAGGGCTCTGGAGCCAGAGAGACATTGGTTTAGGTCTCACCTTGTCAGTCACCAGTAGAAGACTAAGGGCAGATTTTATTCTCTTTGAGTTTCACTTACTTACCTATAACATGGATTTGCTAACTCTACTGTGCAAGGTGGGTGTAAAGATCTGAGAAGATAGTGTGTGCTGTGTGTTTAGGACAGTGCCTGGCAGTGTTTAAAGGATGCTGCTGTGGGACCTGAAACCCTCAGTGTCCCTCAACCTCTCTTCCTCAGCTGCCATGTTTCCACACAGTCTGTCTCTGTCCCTTTGTTCCAGAGAAGCCCAAGGCTCCTCCTTCAGGTGTCTTTGATCCTATGTCCTTCTGCTCTCCTTCTGGCTTTGCTCTTTCTAGATCTCTGAGTTCTCCATCCTCTTCTCTTACAACTCCTCCTATGTTTATGCAATATGCTCTTATGTAATGCACTTTACATGAAAGTGCATTAAAGAAAAATTCCAGAATTCTTGATTCTAGCCCATTCAATGTATTTCAAGAAAAATCCAAAAGTGACATAAATGACATAAATCCTATATTTAGAAGAACCAAAAAAGGCTGTGTGCAGTGGCACTCACCTGTAATTTCAGTGGCTCAGGAAGCTGAGGCAGGAGGATCATGAGTTCAAAGCTAGCCTCAGCAACTTAGTGAGTCCTTAAGCAACTCAGTGAGACCCTTTTTATTTAATGAAAATATAAAAAGGGCTGGGGTTGTGACTCAATGGTTAAACACCTCTGGGTTTAATCCCTCGTTCCAAAAAGCAAACAAAAACCCTCAAAAAATTCCGCCAGAAGACTTGTGGAGTTGATAAACAAATTTAGCAAAGCAGCAGATACAAGATCAACATACATAAATATATTGCTTTCCTGAACTTTGATAATGAATCAGCTGAAAAAAAATTAGGAAAATTATATCCCATTCCCAATAATCTTAGAAAATACCTGGGAATAAATCTAACCAAGAAGGTCAAAGACCTCTATAATGAAAACTACAGAATATGAAGAAAGAAGCTGAAGAGTATCTTAGAATATGAAAAGAACTCCCATGTTCTTCTTGGATGGGCAGAATTAATATTATCAAAATTGTCATACTAAAAGACTAATACTTTTGTCAACAAAAGCATTATCAGATTCAATGCAAATCCTATTAAAATACCAATGACATTCTTTACAAAACTAGAAAAAAAATTCATCTGGAAGAATAGCTAAAGCAATTAGACCCAGAATAGCTAAAGCAATTCTGAGCAAGGATAGTGATGCTGGAGGCATCACAATATTGAACCTCAAATTATACCAGAGAGCTATAGTAACCAAAACAGCATGGTATTGGTGCCAAAAAAGACATGAAGACCAACAGAATAGAGTAGAAAACACACAGAGAGAAATCCATATACATATAGTCATCTGACACTCGACAAAGGTGTGGAAAACATATGTTGGAGAAAAGATAGCCTTTTAACAAATGATGCTGGGAAAACTGGATATCCATATGTAGAAGAATGAAACTTGATCCCTATCTCTCATGCTTCACAAAAGCCAACTCAAAGTGAACTCAAAGGCTGAGGAATTAGACAAGAAACTGCAACTGGTAGAAAAAAAATGTAGGCTTAACACTCCAATGTATTGGCACAGGCATTGACTTCCATAACATAACTTCTAAAGTGCAAGAAAGAAAACCAAGAATCAAGTGGGATGGCATCAAATTAACCAGCTTCTGCATAGCAGAGGAAACAAGAGGGTGCAGAGAGAACCTCCAAGAATGGGAGAAGATCTTTGCTACCTGCTCCTCAGCTAGGGGATTAATATCCAGAATATATGAAGAACTCAAAAACCTTTATACCAAACAACAACACCAACCCCAACAACCACCATAAAAACCCCCACCAAATCATCCAATTAATAAATGGGCTAAAGAACTAAATAGATAACTTTTTAAAGAAGAAAGACAAATGGCCAACAAATATATGAAAAAAATGTACAACATCTCTAGAAATCAGGGAAATGCAAATAAAAAGTGCATTGATATTTCATCTCACTCCAATCAGAATGGCAATTATCAAGAATACAGATAATAATAAATGTTGGCTAAGATGTATGTGTGGGGGGAAGGTACACTTATGTATTGTTGGTTGGACTGAGTATTAGTATAAATACTCTGGAAAGCAGTATAGATTTCTCAAAAAAAAAAAAAAACTGCAAATGAAACCACAATATGACTCAGCTATCCCATCCCTTGGTATATATCCAAAAGATCTAAAGTCAGCATATTATAGGGATGTAGCCACATCAGTGTTTACGACAGTGCAATTCATAATAGTCAAGCTATGGAACCAGCCTAGGTGCCCATCAAGAGATGAATGGATAAAGAAAATATGGTACATATACATAATGGAGTTTTACTCAGCCATAAAGAAGAACGAAATTATGTCATTTGCTGGTGAATGGATGGAACTGGAGAACATCATGCTAAGCGAAACAAGCCAGACCCAGAAAGTTAAGGGTCGAATGTTTTCTCTCATTCGTGGCAGTTAGATCAAAGTAAGGGAGAATAAAGGAGGGGAGAATGCCATGAAAATAGGAAGAGAAATTTGTGAGGTAGAGGACAGGGATTGATGGGGAGGGAAGAGGGACAGGAAAAGGGAGGAGTGGTGGAATGAATCTGACCAAACATTCCTAAATACATATATGAATATACCCTAGTGAACTTCACCTTTATGTATATCTATAATGCACTTATTTAAAATAGACCATAAATAGCTGGGCATGGTGGTGCATGCCTATAATCTCAGGGGCTTGGGAGGCTGAAGCAGGAGGATCACAAGTTCAAAGCTAGCCTCAACAACTTAGCAAGGCCCTAAGCAAATCAGTGAGACCCTGTCTCTAAATAGAATACAAAATAGGGCTGGGGATGTGGGCTCAGCGGTTGAGCGCCCCTGAGTTCAATCTCTGATACTCCCCCAAACAGATTATAAATAGATAGAATAAAGATCAATAGTATAGAGGAAAGGGAGGAGGGGGAGGAAGGAGAGAAGTCAAAGAGAAAGGTAAATGAGAAGCACTGGGGACTGATTTGGAGCAAATTACATTCCATGCTTATATAATGATGTCAAAATGAACCCCAAGAGTGACATAAGCCAGAATAGAAGAACACTGCATGATCTCACTTGTTGGTTAAAAAGAAAAAAAAATACACAAAAAAAGTAGAATGGAGGTTCCATGGAGAGGTGGGAGAGGGATACTATTCCCTCTGCCTGGGATATTTTCCCTCCGGTTTCACTTAGTCAAATCCTCTGTGTTTTTTAGATTTTCTTCCAGTTACTTCCTCAAGGAAGTTTTCTCCACTAGAGCCTTTATCTGGGCCTGTTGTCACTTGTTTGTTAGCTGTGGTCCTTAACACCAGTCTCTCACAAACTGCGGGAAAAGATTTTGTGTGCATGCGTTTACCATAGTAGCACAGGCATTCGTCACAGTGCACGGTCAGAGGGGATCAATGGGTATGTGATAAATACAAAGACTAGTCTTTCATCCTAAGACTCAGCCTTTGCCTCCCATCTCGCACCCCTCACTGCTTCATTGGACACCCCAGGCCAGACTTACCTCAAGGTCTCCAGGTAGCACAGAGGTGGTCTCAGGGTCCTACGAAGATTCTGCACTGCAGAGTGACTTAGCGAATTTCCACTAAGGTCCAGCTCCTTCAGGCCTCCACTGACCCTGAGAGTAGAGAAGAGAACCTGCCAGCTATTGTCGGTGATGGGGACCCATCTGGACCTGAGGGAGACAGAGAGGAACAGGAGAGATGTGACCCAGATGTGCAGAGTCTGTGTGCACAGCACTGCACAACAGGGAGGGGTTCTGTCCTCCTGAGCACCAGGCCTCAATGGGGAGTGACATTGTCAGGACTGACCCACGTTTCCACCTGCTCCTGCCAACCTGGTTAGGTGGCCTCCTCTGTGTGGTACCTCATTCTACAACCCTTACCAATATGCAGGGGCAGATAGTTGGTATCTCTTTTTATCTGTAGTACTCAGCATAGCCCCTGGCATAGAGGAGGAGCTTGGAAATTTGGACAGCCTTCCTCCCATCAATGAAGAAAGACATACCTGTCTTTGGCCCAGAATTTTGGAGTCCCAGTGGCTAGAAAGGAGATGGGAACAGAGTCCAGGAGAGACGGTTTGAGGATGATTTTGTGATGGGATGTTGGATATGATTAGATATACTACTCTTCATGTTGGTTTTTGTGGGCCCCTGTACTTTCTAAGGACAGCAAGACCTTAGTGAAGTTCCACAGGAAAGAGATGGCAAAAGGAATGTCCTAGGAGAGAATATTTGCAACCCAGATGGGAGAGGATGATGAGTTTCACATGAGTGTTAGAGTAGACTCTGCCTTATAGGACTTCCACCCATGTACTTTCTCCATTTTCACCCAATACTTTAATGATCTCACTTGCTTCTGGGGTGTTTTGGTTGGATATGAGGTGTCCCTCCAAAACTCCTGTTAATGCAGGAATCTTCAGAGGTAAAATGATTGAATTGTGAGAGCTGTAGTCTTATCAGTCCATTCTAGTTTGAATGAACTGGGTGGTAACCATAGGCAGGTGGGGCATGACTGCAGGAGGTAGGTCACTGGGGTTGTGCCCTGGAAAGGTCCACCTTCCCTGTGGCCTCTTTCCCCTCCCTCTCTTTGCTTCCTGACCTTGTCTTGAGTTCAGAAGCTTTCCTCCACTTCACCCTAAGCCCAGAGCTTGCTTGGTTTTGTAGAGCTTGAATAACGCATCTTTAAATTTTTGCTTCACCTTAAGCCCAGAGCAATGGAGTTGGCCATCTATGGACTGAGACCTCTGAAATCATGAGCCGTAAATAAACTTTTCCTCCTCTAATTTGTACTTGTTGGGTTTTTGGGTCACAGAGATGCAAACGCTTACTGAAGCACAGGGCTTCAACTGCTCAAGCTCGATTCCATGTTTCAGAGTGACATTTCTGTTTTCTTGCCAGAGGTCTCTATCACCACACTCCAGTAACTCTTCCACCCACTACAGTCCAGTCTTAACTCATCTTTCCCCTAAAGCCTCCAGAGCAGTGCAGAGGTGTGGAGCAGAGGCTCTGGAACCAGCTGCCTGCTTGCGAGTCCCCCTCCCTGTGCCTCATTCAGTCTCCTTAGCTGCAAAATCAGGACAGCAATAGCACTTGATGGTGCACAGGGTTTGTGACGATTATAAGATACTGCAGAATCTCTCCCAAATCCTAGCGCAGTTTTAAACATTAATGACTTCAAAAATATAAATGCTACGCATGCATCAAAAAAAAAAAAAAAAGATTCTCCAGGTGGCCAGTGTTGACTGAAACAAAAATTTAAACACGTATTATTCAAGCTCTACAAAACTAAATAAATATAAAATAAATCAAATAATTAAAGTTCCAAAGGATGGATTTTGTTGATTCATACTTAGCATTTTATACTACCTGAAGGGCAAAATTCAAAACTGATTCTTCAAAATGCTTGATGCTTGATTATAAGACAAATAGATACCTGAGGCCTCTCATCCTGTCTTGATATATTTGGTGGTGCTGGGGATTGAACCCAGAGCCTTTTACATGCAAGGCAAGTACTCTACTGACCAAGCTATATGCCCAGCCCCTCTTCCTGGAATATTTTTGTTGGTGGACTCTAGTCTTCTGGCTGTTCTCCCTGCCTGGCCTGGCTGACTTGGAGCCTCTCAAATCTCCCTCTCCACTTGTATACCTCCCACTTTCCCATGGGATGCTGCTACCATCCATTCCAAACTCTCTTTCTCTGGCCTTGTATCCCAGGTTCCTCTTATCCCCCATCTGGTCTCTGCCTCTGTGCCTCTCCAGGATGCACATCAGGGCACTGCCACTTGCAACACCTGTGTCCATATCCTTTAAGGCCAACATCATGTTTACAACCAAGAATAACTAGAAACAATCCCACGAATAGGGTAATGGTCAAATCAGTCATAGAGCTCTCCTGAGGGATGACCCCCATGGTCATTCAAAATGCTGTTGTATCGGACTTAATAACACAAGAAGATAGTCTTGACCTTTTAGGAAAATAAAGCTGACTGATATAAAATGCATAGCATGGTTCAAATGAGTAGAAGACATAACTGAATTATTATTATTATTATTATTTTCTGGTGTCAGGGATTGTACTCAGGGGCCCTTAACCACTGAGCCACACCCAGCCCTATTCATTTCTTTATTTTGAGAGAGAGTCTCAATGGGTTGTTTACAGCCTTGCTAAGTTGCAGAGGCTGGCTTTGGACCTGCAATCCTCTTGCCTCAGTCTTCTGCGCCTTGGGGATTACAGGTGAGAGCCACCATGGCCGGCAATAACTCAATTCTTAATAATGGTCATCTTTGAGTGACAGAATTACAATTGATATTAATGTACATCTTTTTGCTTATCTACATATCTTAATCTTTCTACAGTGAACATGGGTTTTATTATGAGAAAAAGCTTTAAAAATCTGAAAAGAGAAGACTCAAATAAATAAAACATTTTTTTTTCCCTCTGGGCCTTTCTCCTTTTCTGGTTCACTTGTGTGCTCATTCCCTTCTTTGGGCTCCCCGTAATACCTTTTCCATACCTCTATTATCGAAGGCCATCAAATTCTATTGTAATTATTTGATGGATGACTGTTTTCTCTCCCAGTTCCTTAGGGCAGGGATTGTTTTTTTTTTTTTTTTTGATTTGTAATTTGTAGGGCATGGCACAAAATCAGTGTTAAACTAATATTTTTGGAATGAACCATCTAAGGGGGGAAGATAGACTCATACTGATACTGAACCATCAATACTGCAACACAGGCAGGGGAAGTTCCCAGTGTTGCTGGGGTTGGATGGCCACTCAGACAGCCACTGTTTTATGCTTAGAGAGTGTGTTTCAGGTTGAGTGTCCAGGGCAATAGTGGCACCATTGATGCAAATAAGGAAATCAGTTTTGCAGGGAAAAATTGGGGACTCCACTTCATAGACATGTATCCTGAAGTGATGGGGGAAGATCTCAGGGTCAATGTCATTGTCATGGGAAGGGAGAGGGAGGTGTGCTTGAAGCAGTTGAAATAGAAATTTATCATTTCTTGGAGAGATAGCATATCAAGAGAGAGGGGAGCAGAGGCAGATGGATGGCTTGATCCTTGGAGAGGGTAGAGTTTTTTTTTTGGTACTGAGGGATTAAACTCAGGGTGCTTTACCACTGAGCCACATCGCTAGCCCTTTTTATTTATATTTATTTTGAGACAGAGCCTCACTAAGGTGCTGAGGCTGGCTTTGAACCTGCTATCCTCCTGCCTCAACCTCCTGAGCCACTGGGATTACAGGCCTGCACCACTGTGCCCAGTCATGCAGAGGATCTTAAGAAGGTAGAGAATGGTGGTTGGATGGGGCAGTTAGAAATCATGGTGACATCATCCTTTGGCCCCTGGGGCTGAACATGAGTGTCTCCAGTGCTCAGGAAGTGGGTGGGAGCTGATGAGAGGAGAGGTCAGGATACTCACAGAACAACACCAGGGGGTCTCCATCCTTGTCCCTTCTGTGGGCCCTCATTCAGCTGAAGCCTCTTCACATGACGGCAGAATTTAATGCAGAAAATGAACACCAGAAGCTCCATGTCTGTCTGGACATACATCCTTGTTCTTTGGAAACAGTCCATGGCCTGCATTAGGAATTCCTCATCCTGAGTCTCATACAAACAATGGAGAAACTCCAGAGAGTGTGGCTGTCCTGGTGGGGATTTGGCCTCCACCCATTGCAGCAGCTCCCATTTCCTTTCCGGATACAACTGGAAGGTGAAGGGTTCCTCGGTTGCTCTTGACCAGTGATCACTTAAGAGGCCGAACAGGAAGCGCACGGTTGGTGCCCCAAAGAGGTTGTTCCTTCCATACACATCTAGCAGCTCTTCCATACCTCCAAGGCCATCAGGACTTTGGCTTCTTTCCTCATTATCCCTCAAGGCATAGGACATTGCTGCAAAGAACTCCTGGAAACAGAGATGAATGAAGCTATAGGTCAGGGAGTCAGGGCCCTTGCGGAGAACACCCCTCTTCAAGAAAATGGTGATGATGGCTTCATTTAACTCGTGCTTCCTGAGGTCACCTGCACTGAACACAGTCTTTCTTTGCCAGAGGCCTTCAGCAGCCAAAGAACAGAAGTCCTTGAGCTGTGTCCCTAGGTGTGGAGCTGGAAAGGCCTGGAAAAGGTAGTGCATACACAGGCTTGTGAGGGTCTGAATGGTGGGTGGGAGTACTTTCCCCAACTCCATGTTCTCCTTCAGGTAAGTGCAGACCATCCAGGACACCAAGGGCATGAGACACAACGTCAAGAGCTCAGGGTTTGATTTCAGCATAGTAAAGGCTCTGTCTGCTTGGCTTTCATCTGTGAAATATTTGTAGAAATATTCTTTCCTGCCAGACTCTGAGAAGCCCAGGACTTCTACCCAACGTGGTTGCTTCAAAGAAGGAATGAGTTTCTGCAGATCTGTGGTCCGAGATGTGACCAGCAAGGAGGCCTCAGGGAGTATGGCTTTCCCCAGCAAACCACCCAGGAGTGCATGCACGGGCTGTGACTGGCTCCAGTGCACACAGAGCTTAGGACTATGATTCTTCAAGACCCATTTTGGCTCGTCGATACCATCCAGGATGAAGAGCAATTGCCCTGGCTGAGACAGGATCTGCCTGATGGGCGCTGTAGGGGCTTTCCCATCTTCTGAGATGAGCTCAGCCAGACTCACCAACTTGCACTGGGCCAGCTCTCTGCAGCTGAAGTAGAAGACGTGCTGGAAGCGGTCTCTGTACAGCTGGCCTTCTTCCCAGGCTCCCTTCACCTGCCTGGCCAGTGTTGACTTTCCAATTCCAGGAGCCCCATGCAGTATGACAATATGAGGTTCTTTCTGGAAACCTGGGCCTGGGCCAAATAATTCACGGATCTCAATCAAATGTCCTTGCTCCTCCACTATATCACGATGCCAGCTTTTCCTGGCCAGGGGATCCTGGCCTCTGGGATGAGGCTTTTGTAGAAGTAGCAGCTGTGTGAATTTTTGGTGCATATTGTCATTTTTCCAGGATTGTGCGTGGCGGAGCTTTTCTCTTCTCTGGTTTTGATATCTTTCTCTGATTCCTAAATAAGGGAGGAAAAGATGGGAACTAATGGTACAGAACAGAGTTGATCATTTATTCATTTAACAACTGAATTGACTTAGGTACCTACTCTGAGCCACATAGCACATTAACTGCAAGATAATGGTGGGTTATGGCAGGTGACGTAGAAGGAACAAGGGCTTTGGAGTAGAAGATTTTAGTTCAAATCTTTACCAAATCATACTCTCTGATATATATTTTTTTTCATTCAAATATTTATCCAGGGCTTTCCAAATGCCAGGCACTACTCTAGGGGCTGGGAATAAAGAGTGAACCAACAGACACAACTGTCTGCCCTCATTAAGCCTAGGACTTGGGCCATGAGCTGCACTGAGCCTCAGTTTTCTCATCTGTAAGTTGGGCATTTTGATATCTCCTTGTAGGAGGAGTGGAAATCATAGATAATGGAGCAGATGCTGTTGTCTCCTGAATGGCATCTTTTCAACACCCACCTTTGCAGGACCTGCCAATCATATCCTTCAATAAGCACCTGTGATTGTCTGAGGGCTCTCTCATGGCCCACAGTGGGATGTGCCAGAAAGACTGCAAAGCTAATGCTTTAGAGAAAGCATTAGCTGACAACAGATGGGGTCCTCTGTACTCAGGACAGGCAACTCTGAGGAATGTTCTACGTTGTCTCTCAGACATCCTCAACAGCATTGAACCTCAGCTGCTGCTTTGGTTTGGATGTCATTTATTTCCCCCCAAACTCATTGAAATTTGGTTGCTGATGTAGTGGTGTTGGAGGTGGGGCTTAATGGGAGGCATTTAGGTCATGGGGGAGGAGCTTTCATGAAGAGATTCATTCATTTCTTGAGGAAATGAGTTAGCTGTGGAGGGAATTGGACTCCCTTTCCTTTCTTCTGCAGCCTCCTGCTTGCTCTTCTGCCCCCTATCCCTCTCGCACACACGGAGCAGCACAAGATCCTCAACAGAAACTAAGCAGATGTGGCCATCTGATTTAGGACTCTTGGCATCCAGAACTGGCAGGAGATAAGTAAACCCCTTCTCTTTATAAAGTACGTGGTCTCAGTTACTTTGTTGTAGCAACAGAAAATGAACTAAGACAGATGCTCACAGGGGTAGCCTGCTCCATGGTGCACCTTTGCAGGGATTCTTCCTCCCCAGACTCACTTCCTTCTTCACTCCCAGTGCCTCTGGGGAATCACCTCCCCAATAAACTACCTGCACACACAACTCATCTCAGGACCTGCTTCTAAGGGAACCAACCTGTGAAAGATGGAAAGATGCTTAGTGAACAGTGAGAAGCTGAGCTCATCATGCAAGAGATCGTTCCCCACAGATGGTCTTCAGGCTCCAAATTAAGTCAGATTCTGAATGGAGCAATTGTTATAATCTCGCCCCACATTTCTCTTCCTAACATTTTGAATGTCTCTTGCTTTCCCCCCTAGATGAATTTTAAAGATGATCCAGATGGTTCATCTGGGATGGTGAAGACCAGTTTATCCCAGGACACCTGGTGGGCTATATCTGGAGGTCAAGCTTACTACCTGTCCTACCTTTCAGGCAGGATGAAGAAAATCTGGGGAGAGTTTGGAGTGTGGAGTCAATTCATATTGTTATTCTTTGTGAGACTGCAGCTTCAGGGTCCAACTCACCTCTGAAATCATAATCTATGGGTCTGCCTTTATTGTCTCTTGTGAGAACATTTCTAGCAATGTGAATATCTTCTAGGAACAATAGGTCACTGCCAATTGTTACCTGGGGCCACTGTCCACTCTGCTCAGGCTGTGCCTCTTGAGATGCCAAGAGAGGACTTAACTCTTCTGATGTCACTTTTTCCAAAACCTCCTAGTTTTCATGGATCTGTGACCATGGACTGTCCTCTTGAATCAAGTCACACTTAAAAAAAAATATTTTCTTTCTTGAATTAAGTAATACTTAAAAAAAATCCTCTACCTTGAATGAGTTTCATTTTAATGTTACGCCCCTGACCAGGTAGGTGTTGGTCAGCTCCATCCAAATCCACAAAAACCAGGAAAGCTGGCTGGATTTGGCCTGTTTTTGCCAGTCCCAGCCAGCCACCTGTTTTTGTACAAATTGCAAGCTGAGAATGACTGTTACGTTTTCAAATGGTTGAAAAAAAATCAAAAGATGAATATCATTTCATGTTGTGACAATTATATGATATTCAAAATTTAGTGTCCATAAATATAGTGTCATTGGAACACAATCATGACAGTTTGCTGCTGTATCGTCTAAGGTTGCCTTAAGGCTGTGATGGCCGGTTTGAGTAGCTGCGGCAAAGACCCACAGAGTTTAAAATATTGTTTATCATTTCCTTTACACAGGCAGATTTTTCTGCCTTTGTTCTTGATCAATGAGAAAGCCTGCTGTGTGATTTTTGTACTTGTTATGAAACTGTTCAACTTCCACCCTTGAAGAATTTCTTTAGAATTTAGAATCAGGAAAAACTTGAGGAAATGGGTTAGCTGTGGAGGGAATTTGACTCCAGTTCCCTTGAGCGGGTCTTTTCTCTTCTTATTGATAATAGCTATTATGTAACCCATTATATTGCTCTTTTTGCCCTGCTTGCCAGGATGCTCAGAACTGATGGAACCTTTAATTATAGCAACTAATTTGCCTTCATGGTTTTTATACTTGCTTTTTAAAATTTTTTAATCATTATTGCATTGTATGTTTCTGTACGATGCCTTGACTCCTTCCTATTTTTCTGCCTTTCCTCATTTCCTGTCTCCCTTCTTTCTTCCTTCTTTTCTTTTTTTGAATGGGAAGTGGTGTGACTAAATCAGTTGACACACATTGAGCCTAGGCCACATTTTCGGCCCATGAATTCTGTAAATTAACTCCCAGTTGTGTGTAGAAGGATTCTTTTTCACTCAACACCTCTCAGATACAAAAAGAGCATCCCCTAGCATGGGTTAAGACCATAACACCAGAAGCCAGTGTGGCTGTGGCTTTGAAATGACTGTCCTCATTGCCTATACAGCAGAGGGAGTAGGACATAGGGGTTAAAGGTGTGGACTGTGGTGTTGGGGAGAAGGAAGGCTGAATTCCAGCTGTGCCCCTCATTGTGAGACTTTACTTTTTTCAGCCTCAGTTTTCTCATTTGCAAGATGGGACCATAACGGTGGTTGTGAAATTTAAATAGAATATGCAATTGAAGCACTGGCACAGGGTCTGACATGGAGTGGGGTGTCTAGCGAGCACTTGCAGGCACGTGACTTTCTCTAGACCACTTCCAGCAGGGGATTGGTGAGAAGCTCTGTGGACATCAGATCCAGCTTACCTGACCCCAGGCCAGTGGAGTATGTTTCTTGTGCTGGAGAATGAACCCACATCCTCATTTTTAGCGGCTTCCTAGAAGCAGGGCCTAGGTCTAGTGGTGACTGCAGTGTCAGGGGTCCTAGGGAGTGGATTCAGAGGTTCTCCAGGTCCTCTGCTCAGCCTGTTAACCTGGCCCCCAGGGACCTGATTTTGTGCATGCCTTTGTATCCCCGCCATGCCCCAGAAGCTCGGCAAGGCCTCACCTCCATAATAGTTTCCAGATGTTTCAGCCAGAAGCCTCTCAGTCTCAGGAGCTCCCTGATGCCTTGGTTCTGCATTGGTTTGAGATGGAGGTTCCCAGCCCCCCAGCACTGTGGATGTGGGGGCATTGGGTGACTCTTGGCTTGGAGACTCCTGGTCTGTAGAGCTTGAAGGAGCTCTGTGGAGGAACAAGGGAGAATTTCCTGGATGGGGGGATGGGGGATGACAAAAGAGAAATGATTAGCTACTGAAAATGCACTTTGACTCTCACAATGATCTTGCGGACTAGTTGTTAAGATCTTATTGTTTAAGCCACATCAAGGTAGATGGAGAGTTTTATTTTCTTACGGCTGTTCTGAAACATTTTGGTGGGAATATAGTGTGTTTAAGGTTGCAAGATTTTGATGAACCACTTGAGAGGCCAAACTCCCTATTTCAAGTAACCATAGTTACTCTGCAGCTTCCTGGGCAGGGTGGATCCTCTTTACTGCAGTGCACAGTTTTGCCAGACACTGAGAACTCAGGCCATGCAAGTTGGAGGTAGAGTTGAATTGTTCAAAGTGATAGAGAGCAGCAGAGCAGTCTGGTACTGATTTGGGCATGGGAAAGAGGAGAGTGCTCTTGGGAGGCATAAATAGTGGGGGATCTTTGTTAGGGGAGACAGGTGAGCAGTCTAGCCCCTCTTATATCAAAGTAGAGTGTTTGCTCAGATTTTGTGCAAGTAGATATGTGTGTGCGTGCATGTGTGTGTGTGTGTGTGTGTGTGTGTGTAGTTTAATTCTACCCTGTGGAGTTGGAGGTGGTACAAGGAGCTAAAATTAAGTAGTATGAAGTCTCAGATGAGGGTGGAAAGACTTGTTCCACATCATACCACAAGTGGGTGAAGTCAGAATGAAAACTGAGGGCAATGGAGTTGGATCCTGTAGCCACCTATGCCAGGACTTGGGAGCAGAGGATCGAGAGTGGGCACAGAGGAAGGGGAAGGAAATTGGGGCAAACCCAGGACTTCCACAAAGCAGTGACAGGGTGGAGAATGAAATAACTTCCCCAGGCATGGATTGCTCTGGATTCTAGCCCTGGCTCTGCCCCTAAGTGCTTGTGAGTTTGAACAGGCGGGCTGTTCTCTTTAGCTCTTCTGCACTGTCAAGAGGTGGCCATTTTGATTGTTGGGATAGGAGAGGAAGAGGCAAGGGTGTAGCTGAGGTTTGAACCCTGGTGACCAAAACGGTAGAGAATAAAATAAGAGAAGTTAGGAAAGGGAACTGGCTGGGGATGAGGAATGAGCCCAGCCTCATGCTCAGATTTTGTGCAAGTAGATATGTGTGTGCGTACATGCATGCATGTGTGTGTGTGTGTGTTTTCATCTGGAGAACAGAAGCCTCTTTTGAACTTCTGGGCTACCCTGACCCTGTGGATCTTCAGTGCCCACCAAGATTATGGGATGAGCTCTGCATGGTCAAGGACCATGCCACACAGGACTGATGCACATGGGTCCCAGTTTCCCCATCTGTCAAACGGAAAGGGGAGCAGTCTCAGCACTGAGAGGTCCTTGAAGGACCATTACTTCCAGCCGTATGGCTCTCACCACCCCTATCCTGGCTCTTTCATCTTTCCTCTATAGTATGCCCCCCCAGGTCCCCATGAAGGTCCATGTGTAACTGTGGGGACCCACTGGCTGACTCACTGCCCCACCCCAGTCCCAGGCAGGGCTCTTAACTCACCTTTCTGGATGTGGCTAGGTGTTACAGGAAAAATTCTCTTTGATTCCCGGGTGGACCCGGTGCAAGGAAAATTCCAGAACTTCAGCACTTCTGTGGAGGTGGGCCAGCTGGGGGACTCCATGGCGGGTGTTTTTGGGGAGCCAATGATTAAGGAAGAGTTGCCTATGGGAAGGAGACAGAGAGGTTGAGGGCTTGTCCAAGGGGCAGGAACAGAAGCCAGACTGAGCCTGGGGTTCTTCATATTAATCAGCTCCCATTTCTTAACCAAGTGAGGTCGGGAGAAACCCATGAGCCCACTGAGGCCCTCACAACCTCCCCCCGACAGGCTTATCCAGAGAATGATATCCTCACAGACACCACTGGGCAAAAAGTCCTGATCTGGGGCTCAGAGAATTTGCCTACCTTTCCTGGTTCTGATGTTGCTTCTTTGGGTAAGTTAACATTCCCCTCTGAGCATTAGCTCTCCCATGTGAGGCTGCCAGCACCTGCCTCCCCAGGTTGCCAATAATGATAATAGCAGCAGCAGCAACAATAGCAAGAGCTTGCATTTATGGAGCATTTACTGTATATTAGACTCTGCTAACCGTTTCACATGGATTATCTCTTTTAACTCCCACACAGGCTCTTACTCTCTCATGGAGAAACAGAAGCAGAGTAGTAAAGCGACTTGTCCAGGGTGGCAGTGCTGTGACAGGAGCCTGCCTCTGCCTATCTCCCAGTCATGTTCATAACTACAATGCTCTGTAAGGGCTTCTTGGGGAGCCGGGCTTGAAACCCATGCCCACTCCTCTCTGTACCCTTCTGAATGCCAGTCTACCCCCCATCAGCCCTCCAGGCACTGTGAGGATCCCATGGGGGATAGAAATGCACTGGAATAGAAGAGGGTATAGGGCAAGGAGTCTAGCAAGAGCCCCCCCAGCAAGCCTTCTAGCTCTAGCCTAGTCTTCATGCTCCTTTGGACAGTCCCAAGTCACCCACCCAGAGGTGGCTTGGTGGGAGGGTGGTAGTGCCAGTGGGACTGGGGTAGGGTCTTTTTCTACTCACTTGAAGTCAAGGTCGTCTGTGCCTGGGCCTGGGCACACAGCAGACTCAGGCCCATCTGTTCCCAGGTATGGAAGGCCAGGTCCCAGGCTCGCTGCTCCCCATACTGAGCCACCAGTTGTGAGGCCACCTCCGTGCCACTTGCCTTCTCTGGTTGAGCTGGTGTCACACCAGAAGGACACCCAAAGAGTGTTTTGTTGGATAGCCGAAGCTGGAATTCCTTCAGCTCCTCTTTCGGCAGTAGCTCCAGGTAATGAGCCAGCTGGTCCTGGGTCCCTCTGGCCATCTCTGCCCCAGGAAGGAGAGCCTTGGGGATATTCATGGGGGGAGCAGTGGGCAAGTGAGTGGGTGGTGAAGGGCATCAGGCAGGTAGAGAAGAGTGATCTTCCTTTGCCTTGGCCAATGCACGTCTCTCAATGCACGACTCTCCTGGGGATCATGTCTCTTAGCCTGGCAAACTCCGATTCAGCATTTGGGACTCAGTTTTGTAAACTGAGGGCATCTGCCAATATAGATGATATCAGGAGGAGAGAGGGGAGTGGTAGGAGAACCACAGGAGGGAGGAGACCCAAGGGGACTGGAAGATACTGGGAGAAGTCAGAGTCCATGGAGGTGCGGGGGCAGGGCCCAGGGCTGGTCAGGAAAGGTGATGGGGAGGAGGAAAGGGAGGAGGGAGGGGTGGGAGGATGGAGGGATGGGGAGATGAGGGTGTGACTGACACTTACTATTCTGGGTTCCTCAGATTCTTCCTTCTCCTGGGATCTGGACTCCTGGAATCAACCCTTGGGACACAGCACTGAGAGGGGGTGAGGTGGAGGGGGGAGAGAGGCCACCCAAGTGGTGGGCTCAGAGCCCAAGATTCAGTTCAGACCCATTTGCAGTTCTCTCCAGAATGCTCCTGGTTGGGACATCTCCTGGTTGAGAACAACCCAGAGCTGGCCACAGCAGGAAGGACAAGTCACCCAGAGGAAACCTCTGAGGGGTGTGGTCAGGGGAGGGGAGGGGCCTGGACAGGCCTATCTACATCCAGGACAGACACATGCTGTGTGTAGGTGCACATTGCACCCTGTCACCCACCACCTGAGCCTGCCTACAAGGCCAGGGTGCAGACTCTCCAGGCAGGGGCTGGGGGTCTGTGCCCTGGCACTCAGGGTAGGTGGGGTCCCCCTGTGCCTGCCAGGGCAGCTTCTTAGTGGAAAACGTTAGAGTTGTCCAGGAAGCATCTTTCCAGCCTCTCATGGTTTGGGGGCTTCCTAAGCCCACTTGCTCATCCTGACATCTATCTATCTATCTATCTATCTATCTATCTATCTATCTATCTTTCTATCTATCTCTATATTATCTGGGAATAGATAGATTCCAGATCGAGGGGGCTGTGCAGGCTGCCCAGCTCTCAGCTAGCAAACATCTCCACCCGAAAGCGGAACAGTCCCTGCCTTATCGTCGCGAAGCCAGGCACTGGGGGAATCAGAGACAGATGTTCTTCCTCTTTTGTCAAAGTGGCAGAGTTTGGGGACTCTAGGCTGGAGAATGACATTGCCCAACTCATTTGCTATTGTGCAATAAATAACAGCAGGAGTTTCAGAAGATGCCTTGACTTGCCCTGAGCTGGAGGAGCCCAGGCTTCAGGAGCTTCAGTCCATGGCTCGCTTGGCCACTGGCTCCCTGAGTGGCTCATTCATGTCTTTGAGCCTCAGTCTGTTTTTTTTTTTTTTTTAAATTAAGTGGGACATCATAAGTTTTCCAAGAGCCTCCAGTTCAGCAGGCATTCTTCAAACATCCTGGAGCTGAGCTCTCAATCAGATCACTTCCTTTTTCCCCTGCAGCCTGCCTGGATCACATGCTCTTTGTTTCAGTAAATGACTGCTGGGGTCCCAAACATTGGGTCCTCCTTGACTCCTGTCTCTCAAACCTCACATCCAATCTAGCAACTTTTGCTGACATCATTTAGAGAGATCCCGAGTCTTCTTGCCCCTGCCTATTGAGACTGCTGGTCCAGCCAGCATCTCTTTTACCAGGATTGCTTCTCTAGCTTCCAAATTCTTCTCCATGGTGCTGATGATGCCCTTTTGCTGTCTACTTAGCCCAGCAGCCAGAATTATCCATCTAAAATATGAATTAATTCAGTTCTCTCCATCTCACTATGAGTAAGAGCCAAAGTCCTCCCAGTGGCTCACAAGATGCTCTAATCCAGCCCTGTGGTCTCTCTGGATGATATCCGAATCCCTTTCCCTCTCTCATTCTGCTGGGGGTCCTCTTGGCCTCCTTCCTAGTCTTTGAACACACCAAAACCATTCTCACCCCCGGGCCTTTGCACTGGCTGTTCATTCTCTTGGAATGACTTCCCCCAGCTATCCAGACTCTTGCTACCTGTACTATAAAGCATCACTCCTTCCCTCTAATACTCTTCACCCTGCTTTATTTTCCATTGACACCACCTGACATTATAGACTTTGTGTCATCCTCACCTGCAAATAGAATGTTAACTTTTGGAAGACAGGATTTCACTTGTTTTATGGACTCTTATATTCCCTAGGCCTAAATCATTGCCTGGCTCACAATATCACAATAAATGCTTAGGGATCCTGAATGTCTTTTTGACTTCTTTCCTTTTTCATCCTTCTGAGCAGCCATTTACTCTGGCCACTAGATGGCACTCAAGTACTTTCTGTAGGTTGAAACTGCCTCATCAATTAGAGGATCTCTGGTTCTCTCCAACTGAGTGCTTTTTTTTTTTTTTTTAATTGCAAAATTATCTTCTTGCGGACCCAATTTAAAAGCAAAGTATTTTACAAGGTTTCTAGCTACATAAACCAAAAAAAAAATAGATGTTATCTGTTCTCTATCACGTGTAATTATAATGCCCCAGAGTCACCTGCATTCATTTTTTTTTTTAGCTATTCTTTTTGACACTTGCCTTCACAGTTCTAAATAAACATTTCTACTATTAGCTCTTTATCATTAGCTTTAGGTATCAGCTTTTGACTTCCTGCTATACAACATGAGGATTTAACTCTTTTCATGCTCATTTTCATCCAAATACAATCTTTCCCCTGCTCCATCCCCCATCTTCCCAATAAAGTCCTCCCCCCCCACCCCCGCACCCCCAGGTGGCACATATAAATGGAATCATATAATTAAAAACAAAAACCTCTATTGGGGCCTGGATTTTTAAAGTCCTCTCTGTTTCTGGTGCTTTGGGTCTTTGCTTCCTTTCATTGCAGGCCTTTTAGGAGCACATAAAAAAACCAATTTTATTCAAGTCATGTTATTTTCTACTAAAAAAGGACCGATGAGGATCCTCCACATGTCCCCTACTGGACCAGAGTGAACTAATGCTTTCTTTGTAGATTTAAATTATCATGACTTCAAGCCAAATCTCTGCAACTCTTGGATGTAGGTCTCCTTAAAATTTGTTTCCTCTCAGCTGTTTCCAAAAATGTCCTTGGCATTACCTGATGGGGATTCTGGAGTCAGTCCTCAGTATGCTTTCTGACCTCCTGGTCTTACTGCCTTGCTGTTGTCCCCAGGATTTCAGATGCCATCTCTGGCTCCCTGAGATTGATGGGCCTTGTTGTTCTTTCTGGTTCACCAAATCTGGGGGTCACTGTTATTTTTTTGCTCATTCCTAAAATGTGGGACAGGATCCCCTCAATTCTCCCTGACACAGCAGAGACGGTGATATAAAGATAATGACTTTGAGGGGCTGGGGTTGTGGCTCAGTGGTGGAGCACTTGCCTTGCACACGTGAGGCACTGGGTTCGATCCTCAGCACCACATAAAAATAAATAAAAATATTGTGTCCATCTACAACTAAAAATATTAAAAAAAGATAACAACTTTAAACAGACCCTCTTTTGTTTTGTTAAAAATATTTTTTAGTTGTAGATGGACACAATACCTTTATTTATTTATCTTTATAATGGGGCTGAAGATCAAACCCAGTGCCTCGCCCATGCTAGGGGAGTGCTGTACCACTGAGCCACAACCCCAGCCCTGAACAGACCCTCTTAGAGGATCAGGGATAAAGGGAAATGAAGAGAGCAGAAGGTGACTTACAGTGGCAGCTGCTAATAGTGTTCGTGGAGCCCACAGGTCCAAGACCATTCTTAGGGCCTCTTTTCCAGCCTGCAGTCTCTGGCTCTGTCTGACCTTCTTTTGACATGGCTAGGTCATTCTTCAGCCCCATGATTCTCCAGTCACCTCCATGCCTGGGAGGCTGGGTCCATCTGGCTTCAGGTCCCAGGAAGAGATCAAGTTTTCTCCATGTCTACAATCATTCCAACGCAGTGAAGCTTTGACCTTCTCTCATGATGAGTGACATGGAACTCTATCTAACCCTTTAGGTGTGTGGTCGGCACTATGGACCCAACAAGACAATAGCTGACAATTCGTCTTCTACAACTTGGTATATTTCAGGCTTAGCTAAAACTGTGCACAGAACACTGGTACTTGTCATTCTTGGTTAAAAAAGTACAATCTAGTCCATCTAGTCTCCCTCATTCCCTGTGCCTCCTCTTCCTCCTTTTTTTCCCCTTGATACTGGGAATTGAACCCAGGGGTGCTCTACCACTGGCCAATCCCCAGTCCTCTTTAGTTTTTAATTTGAGACAGGGCTTTGCTAATTTGCAGAGACTACCCTCGAGCTTGCACTCCTCCTGCCTCAACTTCCCGGGTTGCTGGGACTGCAGGTATTTGCCACTGTGCCTGCTCCTCTTCTTCCTTCTAATCTTTCCTCCAGTACAAAGTGAAGGAAATATCAGGAATTGGTGTCTCTCCCCTAAACATGGTTTGCCTTTAATCTCTGTGAAATCGGACAATATCATAAAAAAAAACACACCCAGATTCTGTAAGGAATATTGATATTTATTTGGGAAAAGCAGAACAGTTCACGAGAATATCAAGATATTGCAGTGGGAATATGCATGATATAGTAAACTATGGGTGAATTCAAAGAGGATGAGGCAGCCGGGCAGTGGGGCACACCCCTGTCATCCCACTTACTTGGGAGACTGAGGAAGGAGGATTGTAAGTTTGAGGTCAGCCTGGGCAACTTAGTGAGTCTCTGTCTCAAAACAAACAAACAAACAAACAAACAACAACAACAAAAAAACAAACAAAAATACAAAATGTAAAAAGGGCTGAGGATATAGCTCAGAGGTAGAGTGTCCCTGGGTTTAATCCCTAGTACCTAAGAGGGCGGGGAAGGCCAGTTTTCAAAAAGGGAAGCTTTCAAAGACAAAAATAGGGAGGATTACATCAGATATTTTGAAACAATAATTCTTGACCACGATGATTAATAATAGGAGTGGTGTCAGTGTGAGGTTGAACAGACAGTTAAGAAGTTGTGGGGCAGATGTCCCTGAAGAAGTACTTTTTATATAAGGTTCTGGTGTGGCATTTGGTGATAGTAATGATTAGGCAGCCATGTATTGGAATCCTTCTTTTGTAACCTCCCTGGTTTATTTACTTTTTTTTAAAAATTAAGATTGACACAAGTACTCCATTTTGATCATGACAGCATTCACATTCCTTCACAACAAGAATATACACGTTCATATCACCATTTTCTAAGAACACATAATGTCCAAGGGACACAGTCAATTTACATCACTTACAGTAAACACATCCTCCCACTCTGAATATTCTCATTTGACTTTCTTAATTGCATTTAAGTCTCAGTCGAGAACAATGATGGGTTCCTGAGTATGTCCCATAAAAATCACCCACCACCGGGGTCCTCCTATACTCCAGGTGAGGCAGACCAAAATCTCCACTCCAGAAATCATGTATAATGTTTTAGGAATTCTTTTTACCTTGAAAACACTTCAAATGTACAGGAAAATGGCAAGAGTTGTGCAGTGAGCTTCCATATAACCTTTATCTAGATTCCCCCATTGTTACATTATGACATTTGCTTTCTAACTCTGTACACCATTGTTCAATTTATTTTTTATTTATTTTTGGCTGGTTATGTGAGAATAAGTTGTAGATGTCATGTCTTTTCACTTATAAGGACTTTGGCAAGGATCTACTAAGGATAGTTATTTTCTTATATAACCACAATATGATTCTGGAAATTCAACATTAATCCGATACTACTATCCAAATACACTTAATTTTTAAAGAGAAATTTCCCCCTTATTTTTTAAATCCATTATTAGCATAACAAAATATAATACAAAAAAAAGGTAAAGTAAAAAGTTAAAATTTTCAACTTCCATCATCATTCCAACCACTTCCCAGGGGGTAACCAGTGATATATGGATGTTACATGAATATTTCAATGTTACATTAAAAAATTACACTTTTTCATGAATGTAGTTACTTCTCTATGTACCACATATGTAGAACCTGATTTTTTTTTAAAGCAGAGAATTCTTTTTTTTGAGATGGGGTCTAACTATGTTGCTGAGCCTGTCATTTTGATTTATTTCTGGTTTTTAATTTTAGTTACTTTCTCCATTGAGTCACTGTTCTTTTAATGTAGTTCCTCTCCTTGCTGGTTTTCATTTCCTCTTCATGAAATATCTTATTGAATATGTTTTTTTAGTGCAGGCTTTCAAGTTGTGAATTCTTTTAACTTTTGTTTATCATGGAATGTTTTTATTTAATCATCTATCTGAAGCTTAATTTTGCTGGTTATAGTATTCTTGACTGGCATCCATTTTCTTTTAGAGCTTGGTATATGTTATTCCAAGACCTCCTATCTTTTGAGGGATCAGCTAAGATCTGGATTGGTTTTTCCCTAAATTTTATTGTTTTTCTCTGGCAGCCTTTAAAATTCTATTATTATTCTGTATTAGGCATTTTCATGACAATGTGCCTTGGTGTGGGTCTGCTGTAATTTTGTATATTTGGGGTCCTGTAAGCCTGCTGTATTTGATTTTCTATTTCATTCTTTAGGTCTGGGAAATTTTCTAATATTATTTCATTGAGAAGATTGTGCATTCCTTTGGTTTGTATCTCTGAGTCTTCAACTATTCCATATTTCTTGAAAGTTCTGTTCATGGTCTCTTAACATATTTTCTCCACAATCAACTTTGTCTTCAAGATTATATATTTTGTCTTCATTGCCTGAAGCTCTGTCTTCTTTGTGATGTTTTCAATTGAATTTTTAATTTGGTTTATTGATTCCTTCATTTTGAGGATTTCTGCTTGTTTTTTTTTTTTTTCAGAATCTCTATCTCTTTAATGAAGTGATCTTTCACTTCCTGTATTTTCTCTCTGATTTCACTCCTTATGCCATCCTTTACTTTGCAGATCAGTTTAACTATCTACATTCTAAACTTCTTCTCTGACATTTCTTCCACTGTGGTATCAATAGATTCTATTCTTGGAATATCTTGGTTTGTTTGGGGCTATTTGTTTCCTTTCATGTTGCTTGCATGTCTACCCATGTAACAGTGTGGATATGAGGCAGTAGAGTTTCTACCCTGTGGACTTACAGTGTCTCTGAAGGTTTATAGTACCTCACTGTTTAGGGAGAGGCAAATAATAACAACAACCAATGAAAACAATATACAGCATTAAACCAAATATTTCCTGCTCTAACATCTACAATGCTAATTATCACAATAAACAGAAATGATACGATCAGTTGTTGCCTACAAGACAAACAGCATGTTTGCAAAAGGGTTTCCAATTTCAAATGGTGGACAGGGAGAGAACAGAAGTGGTATAGGATTTGATGATTATGAGGGAAAGGAGAGAAGATAGAAGCAAAAAATTAAAGAAAGAATGAAAGAGAGAACAATAGCGGTTGTTTGTTAGTGGAAGAAAAGAAAGAAAGAGAATCAAGAGAGACAGGTGAGAGAAAAATATATATAAAGTAAAAATTTAAAAAAATTAAAAATAAAAATAAAAGAATAAAAAGCAAAACTGAAATATACTAATCAAATATCCTAGTCCTCAAAAACCTGATCCATGAAAAATGACTGGCTTCAAAACTGCTGGAAATGAGAAAAAAAAAATCAAAATATGAGTTGTGTAAATGCCCATGAACCATTAAGGTCACAATTAAACAGAGGAAAAAAAAGAAAGAAAGAAAAAAAGAAAAAGAAACCAAAAAAATGAACAAAGGAAAAAAAATAAAAAAAATTAATGAAAAGTTAAAAGAATTCTCTCCATTGGAGTTCAAAAGGTTTTCAGCTTCCTTTCTCAGCAGTTTTAGGTTGGGTCATCTGGAGCATAATGCTCCAGTCTCTGGACAGCTGGAGAGAGGTAATTCCACAGGTGGAATTCCTTGAGGCAAGGTTTAGGCTTAGGTGAGCTCCAGGCTCTTCACTGAATGCCAGTTGGTCTGAAGATTTTATTTATTTTTATTTATTTTTTTTAACATAATTAGTAAGATAGTTTTATTTGATTTTTTAAAAAGATTTTTATTGTTGGTTGTTCAAAACATTACAAAGCTCTTGACATATCATATTTCACATTTTGATTGAAGTGGGTTATGAACTCCCATTTTTACCACGTATACAGATTGCAGAATCACATTGGTTACGCATCCACGTTTTTACATAGTGCCATAATAGTGTCTGTTGTATTCTGCTGCCTTTCCTATCCTCTACTATCCCCCTCCCCTCCCCTCCACTCTTCTCTCTCTACCCCATCTACTGTAATTCATTTCTCCCCCTTGTTTTTTTTCCCTTTCCCCTCACTTCCTCTTGTATGTAATTTTGTATAACAATGAGGGTCTCCTTCCATTTCCATGCAATTTCCCTTCTCTCTCCCTTTCCCTCCTACCTCTCATCCCTGTTTAATGTTAATCTTCTTCTCATGCTCTTCGTCCCTACCCTGTCCTTGTTTACTCCCCTTATATCAAAGAAGACATTTGGCATTTGTTTTTTAGGGATTGGCTAGCTTCACTTAGCATAATCTGCTCTAATGCCATCCATTTCCCTGCAATTCTTTGATTTTGTCATTTTTAAATGCAGAGTAATACTCCATTGTGTATAAATGCCACATTTTTTTTTTATCCATTCGTCTATTGAAGGGCATCTAGGTTGGTTCCACAATCTTGCTATTGTGAATTGTGCTGCTATGAACATCGATGTAGCAGTGTCCCTGTAGTATGCTCTTTTTAGGTCTTTAGGGAATAGACCGAGAAGGGGAATAGCTGGGTCAAATGGTGGTTCCATTCCCAGCTTTCCAAGAAATCATACTGCTTTCCAAATTGGCCACACCAATTTGCAGTCCCACCAGCAATGTACAAGTGTACCCTTTTCCCCACATCCTTGCCAGCACTTGTTGTTGTTTGACTTCCTAATGGCTGCCAATCTTACTGGAGTGAGATGGTATCTTAGGGTGGTTTTGATTTGCATTTCTCTCACTGCTAGAGATGGTGAGCATTTTTTCATATAATTGTTGATTGATTGTATGTCCTCCTCTGAGAAGTGGTTCTGAAGATTTTAAATCAGTGTACCTCCAGGGCCCGGTAATTGTCAGTCCACACTGGAAGACTATACCTCAGGAATCTCCCCTGGCTTCCACTCCTGGGTGGAGGAGCCAATTCTTAGTCCTCTATGTGACCTGAAGACCCCACATTTCCTGATCTTGGGTTCAGTCTCAAAAACTCAATCTCTCCTACCTCTGCCCTTGCAAATTCCCAGACAAATAAGTCTCTTTGGCTAGCAGCTGGATTGGAGGGGGAGGAGTAGAGCTGAGTGGGTTTCTGAGGCCAATTGTCTCCTGGGTAAACCTCTCTCCATGTATGATTTTCTGCTGGTCACTTAAGCACACTCTGTGTTGTTCAGTGTGTGTTGACTGGGCCTGTGTTTTGGGCCAAACTTGGGTTTGCCAGGAATTGGCTCCCTTAGCTGCTAGCCCCCCATGCCACTGCTGAAAAATGGCTCCTCCCTTTGTCCTCTGCACGCTGCCTGGAGAGATGGTGGCTTCTTTCCAGTCCAAGAATATTATGCGGTGTGCCTTTTAGTTTAATCTGAAAATGTCCTTGATCTCTAAATGCTCCATACCTAGATATGCTTCAGGCCTCCTAAAAGTGCAGATTCCTAGCTGGGCACAGTGGCTCACACCTGTAATCCCAGAGGCTTGGGAGACTGAGACAGGAGGATCCTAAGTTCAAAGCCAGCCTCAGCAAAAAGTGAGGCGTTAAGTGAGACCCTGTCTCTAAATAAAAAATACAAAATAGGGCTGGGGATGTGGCTCAGTGGTCAAGTGCTCCTGAGTTCAATCCCTGGTGCAAAAAAAAAAAAAAAAAAGTGCGGGTTCCTTTAATTCCCTTTTCCTCCACTTTGCTCACAAAGGGACCCTTTTGACTGGTGCTTCTGGTCTGGCCATGGCAGTGGCTGTGCTGCTGGGGATTTCTTCCTTATTTTATTATATCCAACCTCCCGAGTCCCTGATCTGCTTTGAATGTCCAGTTTTAAGTTCCAGTGAAGTGCCCCCCACCTTTTTTGTTTACCCACCTGGCTGAGAAGCTTCCTGTCTGCTTTCTTGGTTTCATGCCTCAGAGCAGAGCCAGGAAAGTCACTCCCTCTATTCCGCCATCTTGAAAACCTCCCGAGGCTGGCTTAGAACTGGAGATTCCCCTTACCCCAGCCTCCCAAGTGTCTGGGATGACAGGTATGTGCCTCTGTATCCAGCAGGACCTAACTTTTCATGAATTGATTTTGTTTTTATCTTAAAATAGTTTGCAGACCCTTTTGTGTTAGTACATATTGATCTAAACCATTCTTTTCCCTTTCCCCTGTTTTTGTAGTCATATAATAATTTGGATGTATAATTTAGAAAATCAATTTGATGAAAATCTAGCTTGATTTTATTTGCATTTCTCTGCTACAAATCATGCTTCATTGACCAACTTTGAGGACTTTTTTTGTGTGTGTGGGGGTGTGAGTGGAATCCAAGGCTTCATGCATGCTAAGCCATTGCTCTGTACCACTGAGCTACATCCCTAGCCCTATGACCAACTTTGTACACACATAGATCTTTTCACATATGTGTGAGTACCTCTAAGGGATAGATTCCAAGAGAAGAAATTTCTGGGTGAAGGGACCATGCATGTAAAAATTTTTGTTTGGAAATGTGCTTTTCTGGGGGAACACACTTTTCTTGGGAACATTTGCTTTTCTCTTTCAAGCACTATGTCAACAGACTGGAGATATATATGCATAACTCTTTGGTTTGTCTTCTGGGAAGTTTTTTTAATGTCAAATATATCATCCTTCTCTTAAGAACGTACATGAAAAGCTGGTTTGTAAGCCCAAAGGCTGAGGCAGGAGTTTCGCAAGTTCAAAGTCAGCTTCAGCAACTAAGGAGGTCCTAAGCAACTTAGAGAGACCCTGTCTCAAAAAAATACATATTTACATGTATGTGTGTGTGTGTGTGTGTGTATGTGTATATATATATATATATATATTTTTTTTTTTTTCTGTCAATCTCAGAGAACGTGATTCCTATACCATCTACACTTTTGGTTTCCTCTTCTCCCTATTCTCATTTTCATTTTGTTTCATATGCATACTAACTTAATGCATTTTAAACTTTTCCTGTATCTTTACATAATGTAACTTTTGCACCAAGTGCTTCCAGAAAAACTTTCATTCAACTATTTTTTTTTGTATGAGTGCCGAAAATGGTTGAATGGAGGTTTTGGATGACAGCCCTGAAGCAGGGAGGGAACAGACAGACAGCTGTCTGTTGAGAGGGCTCTGTTCCCTGCAAACCCTCTGTAGAGCTGGTTCACCTTGCTTTCCCAACACTTTCCTAAGACTGGGATCTTAGATGCAGACGAGAACCAGATCTACAAGACTCCAAAGTCTGTCCTGCACATCATGTTGCCTTTGCTGTGTGGAAAGTTGTGCTGGTATATCCACCTACAACAGATTCATGGTCCTGTCACTCCCAAGGCTGCTTCTGAAAGACAGTTGGGATGTGAACCTCAGGCTTACTGTGGTCCTCACACTTGGGGAAGCCTGACCTCTTGGGGCACACCTGCATGTATTGCATTATGAGGACTGTCTCTCATCCCCTCCACTTCAGACTTTTGAACTAAGTACAGAGGTTGGATGATGACCTCTGAGTGTATCCAGATTCACTGATGTCAATCAAAGCAAAAGGGGCTTTCATTGTAGCAGGAGGGACTGGGGTAACACTGCTGCAGGGTAGGACTCTGCTCAGGGAGAGGTGCTAACTACAGAAATGAGTGAGCGGAGGTGAGCATGGAATCCCCTTCAAGTGCCCTTGAAAGAATAAGCCAGATCTTCAACTGTCGGAGGCTTAGGGTGGATGATTAATAAGGCCCCTGTGCCAGCCCTGCTAAACTTCCCTAGAAAGCTACAAATCCACAATGCCAACTGGTCATTAAACTCCATCACTCCTGGCTCTCTTTTCTCTACAAAATTTGGCTTAGGCCACCAGGTGGTGATGGTTCAATAGAAATAAGCCACAAGTGAAAGCATTAAAAACAGGCTAGAAAGCTCTGAAGTCGAGAAAGGATTTTTTTTTTTCTTGTGAACACAGTGGCCCCGAAGAGTGGGCTGGTCGAGGAAAATTTGGAGGCTCTAGGGGAAACTCTGAATAACAAAGACAGAGGAAGAAGCAGATGCCACAGGTGGTGGCCTCCTTGGCCTCTCAGGGATCTCCCAGGCTCCCTTGTGTTCACTCTTAGTCAGATTCAGAGGCCAGAGCACTGCTGCCCAATGGATCATGGGCAGATGAACTATGCCACCTGGAATGATTAGATCAAGGCCCACTAATCTGCAGGAATGGTCAGTAGGATAGGAGCTGGTCTTCATGGAGCTGTCCAGGGTTCTTACCAGGGCCTGGCTTCCTTTGTGGATTGGTCTTTTGCTTTCTTGCCTTTTTTTCCCCCCAGGGCTTTGTCACAAAACCTATTCCTAATATATATTTACTAAATTGCTTCCTTACTTGACAATCTTATTGTGCCCTTGGGACCCACCAATTAGTCTGCTAAATCAGGTCCAAATGGGTGCATCTCAGCACAGAACCAAATGAATTAAATGCCTCGTTCTTCCTCCATATCTGTGGCATTTAAAAAAAATATTTATTTTTTTTAGTTATAGGTGGACACAATATCTTTATTTTTATGTGGTGCTGAGGCTCCAACCCAGTGCCTCACACATGGTAGGTGAGCACTCTGCCTCTGAGCCACAACCCCAGCCCCTCTATGGCATTTTTGATTCTCAATTTCTGTCCATCTCATGTCACTGCCGTGAAGGGTGCATGGTGGGAAAGTAGCAAGGGATGGTGCTGGAGGAGTGAGCTGTGGCCAGATTGTGAAAAGTCAAGGTGAGAATTCAGTGCAGGGCAGGTGCTTTGTCCATCTCGGAGTGCTCATAGTGTCCTGCACAAATTCCAGGCACAAAGTAAGCACTCAGTAAAAGATGTGTAATGTCTAATAGTGCAGAACTGTGTAAAGGTTATGGAAATGTGGGCTGGCTCTAGGCTCAGTCCCCTGGAATGGCTCAGTTAAAAACTCTCAGAGGAGAAGAGGGTGAATGATCCCTATTCCCATTTCTTTCTTCCTGGTATTAATTTACATCTGGATTGACTAAAAGAACCAGTCCTTTGTTCTTCTGTGTTGCTTCTCACTATCTTAGACTCATGTGTAATACAAGGTTAAGATAGGAATGAGGAAGGTGAGAATCAGGAGCACAGGTGGAGCTAGGGGAGCGAATCCAAGACTGGGGGACTACAGTTTGACAGACAGGCTGTAGGAAAGTAGGTATCTATTATGCAGCTCAGAAACCAGTAGGTGAAGAAATAAAATTTCAGAAGTATCCATAGAGATGAACCAGAGGTAGATACAGGGAGTGATTTGGAGAAAATACCCAATCTTGCTCTGGTATGGTGTGGGGAATCCTGATGTCAGTGCCCATTGTGATCTGAGCAAAAAATCTCCCTTAGGGCCAGGCACCATCCAGCAGGGTGTTGGGGGCAAAAGGCAAATCTCCTCCTCTTTGCACAAACTCTGGAGCACTTATTTGAAGGACTCTGGGCACTTCTTTGGTCTCCACAGCTCCTTAGAGATACATTGATTTGGAAGAAGCCCAGTGAAAGGCCATGAGTCAGGTGCCCTGCATCCCTCTATTCTTTCCTACAAGTATTTATCTCTGAGATGTCTCCATTTTCTGCATTTGCCCTCTTCTCCATCCCCTGATCACCATCCTTTCTTCCTGGGTTACTGTGATAATCACCTCTCAAATTCGTCTCTCCATGTCTGATCTGTTCACTTTCAATCCATCCTTTACAAAGGCAGCCAGAGAGATTCTTCTGGAATCCAAACTTAATCATGTCACACCCCTCCATAAACCCCTTCAATGATTCCACACTTTTGGGTGTCACTCAAGGTTCTTTAGCCTTGGCCCACATTTCAGCCTTACCTATATCCCCCTCTCCATGTGTTCTCTACTGCAGCCTCGACTTCACAATGTCCTTGGAACCACGATGTCCTGTGCCTTTGCTGATACTCTTTATTCTATCTGGGATGCCTTCCTTGTCTTTGATGAACTTCTCATCTAAGATCACGTTCAAATATCACCTTGTGCTGGAAACCTCTCATGTCCCCAGGCACAGTTCCTTCTTTGCCTTCACGTAAACTATTTATTTTCCTATTTTTCTGTGTTAGTCAGCTTTCTGTCACTGTGACGAAATACCTGAGTAAATCAATTTAAAGGAGGAAAGATTTATTTTGGTTCACAGTTTCAGTCCATGGTCACATTGCTGAGGCCTGTGTTGATGCAGAACATCATGATGGCAGAACAGAGAACAGAGGTGCTCACTTCATGGTGGCCATGAAACAAAGGGGGGCGCAGGGAGAGGGGATGGGGCTGGTGAGGACACACCCCCAGTGACCTGCTTCCTCCAATTAAGCCCAACTTCCTAAAATTTCCATCAGCTCCCAACAGTGCCACTAACTGGGGACCAAACCTTGAACACCTGAGGCTTTTGGGGACATTCCAGATGCAAACTCTAAGGATATGTTAGAGGGTTTGGTGCTCCTCTGTTTCCCTGTGGGGCACACGTGGACTCCCTGAGAATAAGAATTACATTTGCTTTGCTTCCTCTCAGAGTTCCCTTTCCCCTCACCTCACAGCAGAGTGCCTGGAACTTATCTGCCGCATGTTGAGTATTTTGAGATTTGTGAAATCAGTTAAGCCTAATGGGCAGACCCAGGGCTTCCCTATGGAGACAGAACACAGCCAAAAGCTCTAAAAAAACCAAGGTGATGGGCTGGGGATGTGGCTCAAGCGGTAGTGCGCTCGCCTGGCATGCGAGTGGCCTGGGTTCGATCCTCAGCACCACATACAAAACAAAAATGTTGTATCCGCCGAAAACTAAAAATAAATAAATAAATATTAAAAAAAAAAAACAACCAAGGTGAGCAGAGGTCTGCACAAACTTCTCTCATCTGTCTCCTGGTCTCTGGGCTGGTCATTTCGCCTTGCTTGTAGACCCATCTATTGACCGCTCCCCTCCCTGCCACTCTTTTTAAGCTTTATTTTACTTATTCAGTTTCACATGGTGCTGAGGGTGGAACCCAGTGCCTCACATATGCTGGGCAAGAGCTCTACCCCTGAGCCACAACTACAACCCCTTGTCTTTATCTTAAAAGCTGTGTTCAGGCCATTGGCCGCTGGTTTCTGTCTAGGTTTGGCTAGAGATTAGAGTGTGGAAAGAAGAGAGAAGCCAGGACAGGCCTCTTCTCTCTGCTTTGGGCAGGGAGAACGTTTTCTGGTCTGGCTGTATCTACATAGCTGTTCCAAGTCCCCTCTGGACATCTTCTCCTTCCATGGTCTCATCTCTTGCTGTAGCTCAGACTGGATGGCCCTGCCTTTTGGGTTTTGGTAAATCCATCATCCCCCGTGTCCTGGGTAGAGAAGTGGCACTGGTTTCCTGCTGCTCTTAATTCTGATCGCTTCACAATATCTGGTTTGGTGTCTTAGTCTTTCCAGCCTCGTATGGCCCATTTTCTCTATTTGATTCCCTGGGATTGAAATACTGGAGTGGTTTCAGTTTTTCTAATTGGACCCTGACCATTATAATTTTTTTTAAAGTATTATTATTATTTGTGGTGGTAGGGATTGAACTGAGGGCCTTGTGCCGGCTAGACAAGTACTCTAATATTGAGCTGTGTCCCCAGCCTTTTGAATTTTATTCTGATACAGATCTTGATGAGTTGCCCAGGCTGGCCTCAAATTTGTGACTCTCTTGCCCCAGCTTCCTGAATAGCTGGGTTTACAGGTGTGTGCCATCATACCCAATTATTTTCATTTAAAACGGATGCATAGTCATTTTATATATTTTTGGGGGTATTACAGTCTTCTTGCTTATTTAAGCTGAAGATTCAGTCCTGGGCTCCTGGACTAAAGTCTGCCTGTGGTTTCACCCACATGAGTACCTTGCTTTGATCATAGTGTCCCCGCAAGGCAGTCATTGGTGGCCCTTATGAGAGTCAATGTAGTCCTGCTGTTGGATGCCTTTCAATTCCCACTGGGTGATGTTGGTGGTCTGGCTCCTTGGCTCAACCAATCGTTCCATGCCCTTTGATTCTTATGAAGGAGGATCTTGAATCTTGGAAGAACAATTTGGGAGGCTTGGTGCAAGAGCACAACCTACTTCCAGGATGCTAATGATGTTTTGTGCCCTGACACTTGGAAGAGAAATGTTTGAAACCCATTCAGAGAGTGGTAACCTTCAACAATTCATTAAGCCAAGAGTTGGTGCCAATAGGAAACATAAAACCCTTCCTGAGAGGCCTGGCTGAACTCAACAATTGATCTGTATACTACTATTAAGGTGAATGAGCCTGTCATGTGGTCATTACTGCTATGGAGCAGTGATAAAATACTTTGGGGAAACTGGAATCAGACCTGTGCTGGGTGGACCAAGGCTGATCACCTGGTGGTTTCCAGGATCCTTTGCAGGAGGCAGGAGGGTGAAGAGACTCCACAGTCTCTGGTGGAGGGATTGGGATGCAGGGAGCAGGGCTGGAGAGGAGGTGGATGCGCCACTCTGAGGAAGTGGCTGGGACCAGGTGCAAGCTTTCCCTGGAGCAGAGAAATGAAAATATTTAAAGCTTCAGTTTGACAAGTAAATATGACTCTCATTGAGCAAAGAGAGAGGAGGCAAGAAAGAGCTAAGAGAGAGTGGGGGAAAGAGATCTGGGACCAGAAAAAGGGAGGACATTTCAACAGAGGTCATGGAGGAGCTAGGATGGCCAAAAAGATAGGAATCCATCTTGAGGGGCCCCAATCCCCATTCTGCAAGCAGGATCTTTTGGCTCCAGGGATCAGCACTTCTGCATGCCTGGTGCCTGGCAATGCAGAGGTGGTGAAGTCACAGTTCTCTTTGGGAACTTACGCTCTGGTTGTGGAGAATGAACGTAAAGCAGATGACCATGGGTCAGTGTGATAAGTGTGCTGGTATGTGCCCGTTGCTGTGGAAGCTTGGAGGAGGAGCACCTGTTGGGTAAGTTTGGTGGAAGGGATGTCTGTGGGGCATCCTGAAGCATGGTCTGTGGTTATGCAGGAAGAGAGGAAGCAGTGGAGTGGGGGAAAGTCCTGCAGGCATCTAGAGACTGGTATCCAAAGACCTGTCACGAGGGACAGCAGGATGCGTTTTGGGCACTGCTGTGGAGGCAGGTAGGTGACAATGTTAGGAAAGGCTGGAGAGCTGAGTGGTAGAGGAAGGGGCCCAGAAGTGCCTGATTTGATTCTGGGAGGCTGGAATGTTCTCCTGTGAGATGTGGAAAACTGATAAAGCAGTATGCCAGGGGGTGACACAATCCTATTTGTGCTTTAGAAAGATCATCCTGGCTGCGACAGGGAAGCAGGAGTGAAGAGGAATAAGAGTGAGACAGGGAGGTGAACCCAGGTGGTGGTTGCTATGATTCGTCTGCCAACTGCTTCCTGTCACCCCAGGCTATGCTGTGGACCCAAACAGTCCAGCTGTAACAACCAGGCAGAGAGACAGGAATTGTCTTGTTCCCAACCAGGATCCATGGGGCTCATTCTGGAGTGGAGAGAGGGGTCTCAGGAGCAGCTTTTGGGACAGAAGTGGCATCAGCCTGCCAGGCTCTGAGATGTGCATCCTGAGCTTTCACGTGGAGTGCTCTGTCCTCTGCAGGCCACTGCAGGCCACTGCAGGCCGATGTGTGAATCAGTGGGACCGGAGCTTTGCAGGTGGAGGCAGAGGTTTAATGGCTGCTGATGAGTTGTGAGAGTGAGGGTTTTTTTCGGGAATGTATGTGAAGGAGGCATCTCTATACAGCTAAATTCCTTTATTAACTTAATGAGTTTGGCTGCTTTCCTGGAAACGCAAGTGCCATTTGGCACCATCGCTGCTGCTTCAGAAAGGGTGTCATTAAACTAAGAATCTGTAGGAACGCACAATAGTGATCAACGAAGCTGCTGGGGAGATTTGCACAGCCTCACGCAGACTTCGCAAGGACCTTCAGATGGAAAAGGCTCTGTCTCTGAGGCTGACACTCAGTTAGGGGCTGCAGGTGGAGGTGGTGCAAACTCCAGTAATGATCTGGACAATCCCTCTGTGCAGGTGATGGTGGATGATTCTGGGAGCACTGATATTAGAGCCATTTTGAGATTGAAGTAGAGATTTCAAAGGGGTCAAAATGCAGGTGTGTTGGTGCTATTGGGAGGCTGAGGCAGGAAGATCACAAGTTTGAGGCCAACCTGGGCAATTTAGTGAGACCCTGTCAACAAAATAAAAAAGGGCTGGGCATGTACCCAGTGGTAGAACATGCACTGAGCATGCATGAGGCCATGGGTACTACTAAGAAAACCCAAAAGGGGTGGGGCTCAGGACAACTCCCAACCTTCTCTGTCCCAGATGCACCCTTAAATCTGTTTCTTTTTCTTCCTCCCTCCCTCCCTCCTTTCCTACCACTCACTTTCTTTCTGTGCTAGGGATTAAATCTGTTGGGCAACTATTCTACCACTAAGCTACAGTCTTAGCCCAAGCCTGGGTTTCCAAGGACAGAATCCAAATGTCATTCTTTGTTCTATGTCCCAGCTTTGCACCACTTGTCTTGGTGGTTCTCACCTCTGCCCCTCGAGAAGGAAACTTGAGGCCGATTACTTCTTGCAAACGCTGGATCAGATTTGGAACCCCGCAGGTTGGAATTAGATCACTGGGTAGAGTGAGAACAGCACTCTGATTTTGTTCTTAGAGTGGGAGGAAGCTTGAAGTTAGGGGTGGGGACAGGAAAGTTTTGGACTTTTGAATTGATACTATCATTGTGAAACCCTCTGTCTCTAAATTGACTCTGGACCTGAAAATTGGACCCGGACACCCTGTGGCAATAAAAACTTCTCTGATTGGTGTCAGCCAAGACATTCTTAGTTCATGGGATGTCAGGTCCTAGGAGCCACTGTTGCAGAGAATGGGACCCAGTGGCCACAGAATGGCCTCTTCCTGACACTCTTAAGTGTCAGTCATCGTCCCTTGCAGCTGGAGATGCAAGTGCCAGCAAGCCTGGCAGCAAGCCTTTGGTGGCGGTGTTAGTCCCTTACAGGGGTGAAGTAGAGGCTCAGAGAGATGAAGATGCTAGCAAAGGCCTTTCCCCTGGTAGGTGAAGGAGGCGGGATGGAATTCTGATTATGTTCTGCCCAAACCAATGCCTTTGCCCACATACCTCTCCTTGCCCATGAGGAAGATGTTGGCTGGGGACCCACGTGAAGTCAGACTCGAGCTCAGCCCAGCTGAGAAGAGCGTCTGTGGCTCCTTCCACCCCCTCTTGGCTCCCATCCCAGGAGTGGATTCCACATGGTTGAGAGCTTTTATCAAAATTTCAGTTTTCAATTACATGCTCATTGTAACAAATCCAAACAACACAAGGCAGATAAAGTAGGCGGAGAAAGGCCTTGCCTCCCTCTCCCGGCCAGAGATCTTCTCCGTCACTCCAACAGACAGAGTGTGGTGGGCGGGGCCAACTCAGGAGCCAGCTTGGGTTGGCTCCGCCCCCATGGAACTCCACAACTTCTGAAATACCACTTAACCTCCTCAGTGCCTCAGTTTCTGCATCTGTAAAACAGGACAAGAGTACTTATCTCATGAGGCTGCTGTAGGGATTAAATATTTAGATAAATGTCTGGCAAAGAAGTACTTGATAAATCATCAGCTATTTTTATTATATATGTTGTTTAAAATCCAAAATGAGTATGAACACTACACATATTGTGCCTCAGCCTCCTTTTTCACTTTACAATATGCTGTAGATTTCTTTCCAAGTTGGTACATATGGTACTTCTTTAATGCTTGTGTAGAATTTTATTTGTAGGGATGTACTATAATTTATTCATCCAGATATGGGTATTTATATTGTTTCTACTTCTTAAAAACCATTAAAAGTAATGTGACCTTGGGCGCTTTACAGGGCCTTATGAGCAAGAGAGAGTTCTAGGGTGAGATTACAGGATTCTAGTATATACACATTAAATATGATTTTATATATTTACAAATTTCTTTTCCAAAATACAGTGCCAATTATATTTTCACTGACCATGTAATAAGAAAGCCTGTCTTCTCATCCTTAACCAACACTAGATTTTTAACTCATTTTATAACTGATTGATGAAAGAAATATCCAACTAAAGGTGTATGTCGATCGTAAGAAAGATGTTCATATGAAAGTAACTTAGTCATCTACTTTATGTCACAAATAGGCACACATAATACAAAAGAGACAATAGCCCAAGAAAAAGATGGCAAAAGTCATGAGACCCCGGTGGCACACCTTTGAACCAAAGTTAGGAGTGTAGGCAACACTATGCAGACATGCTCAAATCCTTATGATGCCTATTCATTATCGTCCTCATTTTAGAGATGAGAAAACAGAGGAATAGAGAGATTAAAAAGTAGTTTGCCTAAGACCAGGTGGATGGTGAATGTCAGCTTAGGAGTGGAACCTATACCTCCCTAACATCAGGATTGGCTCTATTCAAACGTGCACCCTCCGTGCAGAAGTCGACACACACTTTGGATCTGAGGAAATTGTTGAGGCCTCAAGAGAGTGGAACCTTCTATAGTCTGAGACACAGAGCTCTGAGTGGTTTGATTCTGCCGTGCTTCTTGTGTGACTTCAGACAATTTCCCTGGGATACAAGGGGGCCACACGGTAATAGGGAAATATCAGTGTTGACAGAAAGCATTCCTGATCCCCTTCACTCCTTAGGATGAAGAGACTGGGAGGTAAGTGGCAGGACAGCTCCTCCCCAGTGAGACTCCATTAGCATCCCTGTATATTTATATCAAATAGCCCATAACTCCTTCTTGCTCTCATTTCTGTACATGCCTAGCAGTGTAGTAGTAAATCCTGGGCCTGCCTGCCTTTCTTTCTTTCCTTTTTTTTTTTTAACAAAATAGAATCAGAGTCTTTTGTGTTCAAAAGCTAAGTGTTCATAAATCAGTGTTCCTTGAATGGGAAGATGTATGTGGATCCGTGAATCCAGGGCTTTGAATTATTTATCAAGAAGAGATGCTTCTTGAAAGTCATGCACATCTCAGACCCACAGCAAAGCTGGGTGGCTTCTCAAGATGTCTTTGTGGCCATGAGGGAGGATGACGTGAATTTAAAGAATTACTCTTGGGACCCTTCATCATTTGGTACCTACCCCCACTGTTCCAGTCCCCAGATGTCCCAAGCTATAGCCACTCCCAGATGCTCAGATATTCCTGAGGCATCATGTTTGCATGTAGTGTTCCCTCCCCTTGGATAATCCTTTCCACTTATCCATCCTTCAAACTCTTTTTAATTATTTTTTTTTTTGAATTGTAGATGGCCAGAATGCCTTTATTTTACTGATTTTTATGTAGTGCTAAGGATTGAACCTAGTGCCTCACACATGCTAGGCCAGCTCTCTACCACTGAGCTACAGCCCCAGCCACCATCCTGCAAACTCTTATGCATCTGCCAAAAGCCAGCACGCATGTCCCTATCTTTTAGAATCAAGTTCCCCTTCCCTTGGTCAGGATCAGTAGCTTCCTTTTTTGTAAGTGTGGCTAGATGCAGATCATTTCAAGGGCAGAGTTAGTGAGATCTGTCTATCCAGCAGTAGAACAATGTCAGGCACAGAGAGTGTGGGTTGTTGAGTGAGGGAATGATTTGGTCTCAGTAGAGGGATATCTCTGCTTGGTCTGCACAAGGTGTCTGGCACACGATAATTATTCAATTTCTAGCACAATGTGTAAAAATACTTCTGTGAGTGGCTTGAAGGAAGATGCTAGGGGCAGATGCTTCACTGACTCTGTGGGTGATGCAAATCTGGAAGTGAGAGTGAGCGCACGGAATGATCACTTAGTATTTGAAAAGATTTTGAAAGGGTGGCAGAATTGCCTGAAATTAACAAGCGGCTACTGAATATGGGTAAATTGCAAGTGTTACTCATATAAAGGTATGAGAATCAATGGCTCTTGTGGCTGGAGAGAGGGGGGAAGGAAGATTCACAGGTGACTGAGGTGTGAAATAGTTCTCTGCATGTGCCTAGGTTTTTCATCCCCCAGCTGAAGGGAAGCTGAGAAGCTCATCTGAAAAGAGACAGGCATAGGCAGAGTTTTGTTCGCTGCCTCCTCTGTGGTTGTAACGATGCCTGCTACTTAGCAGGTGCTCCATAAATATTTGTTGAATTATGAATGAACACCCTAGCAACTTTGCATTTACCCTCTGCTTGGAATATCCTTTGCCTTCAAATTCTTATTAGTTTTTAAAACTAAATTCAGGGCTCCCCAGCTCTAGGGTACTTTCCCAAGTGCATACTTCTCCACTGGGCTGTTAGAATACTCTGTTTTAAAATGTAGGACTTATTATACTGTGTTCCTAGTATGGATCTCTCATTATACTGAGAGTCCACAGAAGCAGAGGCTGGTTTGATCGATCTCTGGTTGAACAACGCATTCCATATCATTGGGGTTCAATATATGTTTGTGGAATGAATGACTGAGAAGTGCTGACATATGATGCTTATTTAGTTTCTAGTAAAGGTAGGAGAATTATAGATGGGTCAAAGGGCAATGTCCTTGACCATGAGGGCAAGGTTGTAGGGCATGGGTTCAAAGGATCCCAGCCTGTTGCTAACAGCAGAACTGGGCTTACAATTTGTTAAGGGGGTAAGTGAAACAGGAGTTGAGATATTGGCCTGTGAAAATAGGTAGGTTTGATTTGTAAGCTCAAATCATCCTTCAGGAGCTGGTTTATAAACTCGGGTTGTCTGACTCTGAATCTAGTACATTATGTGTGCATCACAGCTGTGTCCAAAATGTTGGAGGTGGAATTCAGAGTTATGACAGGGCCCCAGGCTTGGGAGGCAGTGGAAGAGAGGAGACTGTCAATGGCACTCAGGAGGCTGATGCTGTAAGACAATAGAGTAGAGGTTATCATTTTGGATGTTGAATTCATCAAGGATGATTTCAAGGGATGGAGTACAGAGCACATTTTAAAGACTTCTTCAGAGTGAAAATTATAGAAACCAACTTCAAAGAAGCTTAAGCAAAAAAGGATAATTTATTGGCTTCCAGTATCCCAGAAAGTGCACATCAGTCAAGATCAGTGGAGAAGGCAGGGAAGTGGCTGAGTCTCGAAAACAATCGGAACCAGGAATTCCAGGGCCAACAGCGCCCCCCCCCCCCGACCCTATTATCTCTCCATACCTTGTCTATTGGACCTATTTGTTGTCTCTATGATAAATGACTTTCTTCATGTGGCAGGACACATGGCAGTTCTGCATCTTATTTCTCATAGCTTTAAACATCAAAGAGAATGCTTCTGTAGGACTGTGATTGTTAAATCTTGATTGTCAGCTTGACTGGATCCAGAGATGCTTAGAAAATTAGCCAAACACACTTCTGTGTGTGTGTGTGTGTGTCTGTTTCCAGAGATGATTGGCATGTGTGTCAGTGAACTGAGGGGGGAATAACCATCCTGAATATGGGCAGCATATCCCGTAACCTGGGGGCCCGGATGGAACAAAAGCTGTGGAAGCAGGAAGTCTCCCAATGTGTGCAAGTGGATTCTTCTTGAGTGAGGACAATTTTTTTTTCTTTTGCTGCTGTCCTCACCTGTGGACACCAGACTTCGGCTTTTTCAGCCTTTGAATGCAGATTCACATCAATGACTCTCCAGGGAGCTCCCAGTCTTCAGTTGGGGCTGCATCATTGATCCCTCTTGTTCTAAGGCTTCCAGATTCTTGGACTGAGCAGCTACTAATTTCCCAGCTCTGCAGTCTGCAGATAGCATTTTGGGACCATCCAGCCTCGGAATGTGTAAGCCAATCTAATAAATATGTATGAGTGTGTGTACACAGGCACACATATATAACATATATATTTATATTCTGTTGGTTCTATTCCTCTAGGGATTACTGACTAATACAAGGACACCAGTTTTTAATTCTCAGGGAAGAGACCCATTGGCTCAGAGGCAGAAAGGTGTCACCCCATGACTAGTACTGGCCATTAGATAGGGTGAGAGAAGTACTTGCAGAGAGGAGAAGCATAGCCATTTAGGAGAAATTTATTCTTCATTTTATGAGAGAGAGATGGCAATTGGGATGACTTTGGCTGCAAATAGAAGAAACCTGACTCATACTGGCTTAAACAATAAGGGAATTTATTGGCTCATACTGTGAAGGCCAGGTTATAAATGGTATAAGGATCAGTTTAATCCAACTGTTCCGGTGTCCATATTTCTGCAGTTCTCTCTTCTTGCTTTGTCTTTGTCTTCAGGCTGCTTTCTTTATGGGGACAAAAAAGAGGTAGCACTTTTCAGCTCTACATTCACATATCAAATCCAGAGGAAGAGAAATCTTTTAGAAGATTTTTTCCCCCATAACAACAAGGAAGCTTTATTCTCAGAGTCTTTTCAGCAAACCTCTGGATGGTTTCCTTGGATTTAAAAAGGAAGGTACTGGGTGCTCTGCAGCCCTGATCTCTCAGTCCTCACAACAGCATTGATGTGCTAGGTGCTGTTCGTATTCCTATTTTGCAAGTGGGGCAATTGCAGCCCAGGGAACTAAGCCACATGTTCAAGTTCACAGAATGAGTGAGTGGAGGAGCCAGGGCTTGAAGGCAGGGTTTGGAGCCCAAAGTTCATGCTCCAAGATTCTTGGCAGAGCATGTATGCAATCCTTGACAAGTCGCAGCCAGCCTTCATGTGTTTGTGATGGTGGCATTCCAAAGCCCTCATCACAGCGTCTCCCCTCCCATCATCTTTCAGCACACATGAGAGATCAGGGCTGCACAGCACCCAGCACATGCCTCCTCAGGGCCGGGTATTATATTACCACTTTGCCAGATCCTGTGGGCAGAAGAGCTGGAGCAGAAATTTAGTCCATGCCCCCAGAACTCAGTCCAGGACTGTGTTGGCAAGAGACATCTCCATTCTGCCTCCTCTGCCCAACACTGAGGTGACGGAGATGCTGCAGATCTTTGTGCTTCAGCCCTCCATTCCCCCTCTCCTCCTCCTCCTCCTCGGTTGTCATCTTGTCCCAGCCAAATCCTGGATTCTTCATAGTAAGAACCAGAGACAGTTGAGCTTGAATCCCAACGTCCTCACTGAGTGACCTTGGGAAAGTCATTTAACTTCTCTTCACCTATTTCTTCACCTGGAGAGCCCAGTCATGGCCAGATGCATGTTTCATATATTTTAAGGAATCCTCAAAAGTACTTGGGGATAGATGCTATTAATTTATTAGTTTTAGACATGAAGAAACTGAGGATCAGGGAGGTAAGCCCACTTATAAAAAACAAACAACAAAACAGCAGCAACAACAACAACAACAACAACAACAACAACAAAAACAAACCCCCAAGGCCCTAACAAGTAGCAACGCTGCAACCACACCTGATCAGGGCTGATCTCAAAGCCCACACTTAACCATTCTGCTAACCAGTACTAAGCTACCAGCACTATGCTAAGCCAGCATTGAGCTACTTAGCACTCTTAGCACTTCACAAACCAGCCCATTTTATCTAGCTTTGAGCTGTCCTTGACTGGGCTTTTCAGCCTTGTGACAACCAGCATTGAGCTATCCAGTATCAATATATCCAGCCCTGCTCCATTCGGTCTCATGTGAGGTGCAGGAGTAGTGGGGACCCTCAGCTCTGTGCAAAATCAGATGTTTGTGGGATGTGCTACCAGTCTCAATTACCTGAAATTACTGCTGGGAGAAGAGGGGTAAGGCTTATCTGCTTCTTCTCAGGGTTGAAATTTTGGGAACAACACTCTGGTGACAGTTGAGAATTTGGTACAGAATGAATACCCTGCCAAAATGATTGTTGTGCTGAACCAAATTGTGGGTTCTCCCGTGGAATCTGACAATTCCACCAAGATGCCCTTGAAGGCTGCATAGGAGAATTGAGTTCCAGATCTCCAAAAGCTCCGAGGCTACTCCAGCAGAAGTAAGAGCAGATTCAGGCTCTCTGTGGGAGGGCATGGGTGAGCTCCAGACCTTCCCATTCTGGGAGCAGAATTCCCAGCAGTTTGGATGAACCAGATCGGATCATATGCACACAGTGATTTTATGCTTTTCACACTGTGCTATAACCCTCGGTGCCCGTGCCAGCCAAACAGGAGCTGAGCAAGAACCACATCCTCCCTCTGAAGCAAACATTCCCCACAAACCTTTTTTCTCCCCAAAGTCATGAATAACAATCTCCGTCCCTGCAGCATCTGCTAACGATTTATTATTACACGGGTAGTATAACATTTTCATACACCCAACATTTTTCATGCTAGGTTGAGTTAATTACAAACAAACAACTCACAAGCAAGAAGAATTTCCTCCAGCAATCCTTTGCAAACAATGATGCTTTGTTCCCTCTTGCCACCTGAAGCAAGACTCTGCGGTTTTCTTGGCTTCTACCACTTTCCCTCATTTATCACCATTGCTCTAAATGAGTCACACAGACCCACAGGAAGGGCCTCTGAAACTTCTGACTCAGTGGCTGCTTGCTGCTGTACACGTAGCTTCTATTTTTTTGAGCATAAAATAAGGTTATATTTTCCATACTGCAATGTACACCATTGTACCCAGAATTTAGGTACTCAACTGCATATAGGTTTTTCAACAATAAAGTTGAAATAAAGTTATTGTGTCCATCTAATACTATATATATATATATATATATATATATATATATATATTTTTTTTTTTTTTAAAGAATGAAGTTTATGGGAGTAGAATGTCAAAAAGAGCTTGGCTCTTTTTGAAAATCACATCCCAATTTCTCATTCAATTGATGAAGAAATTCCCCTCAGAATCGACTCATACCTAACTCATGTCCATGGGGTATACAAGAAATCAGAGATATCCTGGAGGTGACTGAGGGACCTTAATGTTCATTAGGGAGGTGACTGAACAACCTTAATGTTCATTAGGGAGGTGACTGAGGGACCTTAATGTTCTTTAGGGAGGTGACAGAATGTTGCTATGTTGGGGAAGAGCTGTGTTAAGCATGGCTTTTCAAATCAGTGCATTTCCCGGAACTTTAAGGTAATAAAATAAGTTAATAGCATAAGTTTATAATAGTTCTACTGAGTGCCATGCACTAAGTTCCACATGTGTCTTTTTTTAAAAAAAATATTTATTTTTTAGTTGTAGTTGGACACAATACATTTATTTATTTATTTTTATGAGGATGGAACCACACGTGCTAGGCGAGTGCTCTACCACTGAGCCACAACCCCAGCCCCCACATGTGTCTTTTATATATAGATATTGAATATATAGAATACATAACATTCTCATAACTATTCTGAGATAATAACCATTAGCATGCTCACTTTACATGTGGGGAAACCGAGGTACAGAGAGCTAAGCGACTTGTCCAACATCCTAGAGCTGATAAAGTGTTGGAACTAGTATTCAAATCCAGGTGATGTTGCTCAAGTCTGAGCTCTTATCTACTCTTCTCTCCAGCCTTCTTGGGGTGTGCATCCTCTTTACTTTAATATGCCACTCTGATGTCTCTGAAGACTATAAAGAAGAGATGTTGAATGAACCAAGGTAAATGAAGACCATGAGTTTGTTGAAAAAAGGGTCAAAGGGCACCACATTTATAGGGCTCTCTACCTCTTCCAATAATGGTAAAAAGCCCCACCTCCCACACCCAGGGGAATCCCTTCCATCAGCTCTGGGTCTGTGAGGGATCTTGGTGGAGGGGGCATCCTGGGAGTTGGAAGACCTGTGTTTGAGACCTGGTGCCATCTCTTTCTGGCTATGTGGTGTGAAAGGAACACTCGTTCACTAACATGGCCTTCCACTAATTGACCATGTGCCCTCAAGTCTTGTATTTTTCCTCTCTGGGCCTTAGTTGTGATATCTGCAAATTGAGAGGTTAGCCTGGACAATAACCAATGTCACATCGTACTCCAGTGGGGGCAATTTTTGTGCAGGAGGGAGGAGAATCATTCATTTGAAAAATTGATCTCCAATCATTGTCGTAGTGATCACATGAAGCACATTTGGGAGAGTAAGTCTGCATTCAAATTCATGCTCAGAGGAAGAATGCCTGAACCATCTGAGTCTTTCATGAACTGTGAAGGCAAGTGGTGACAGTTGTATCAGTTATGTGACATTTTACTTCCATATACCTCATTCTTTTTTAAAAAAATATTTTTAGTATTAGACGCAATAACTTTATTTTTTAAAATGTGGTGCTGAAGATCGAACCCAGTACCTCACATGTGCGAGGCAAGGGCTCTACCACTGAGCCACAACCCCAGCCCCCATCAACCTCATTCTTTAGATGAAGAAATTGAAGCTAGAGTGGTTAGTGACTTCTCTAAAGCTTCACAGTGAAGTAATGGTGGAGTTGGCATTGAAAGTCGGTTTTTCTACATACCTGCCATTTTAAGTCACAATATGAGAACCGGCACAATAGCTAATAGTGACTGACATTTATTGAAAACTCACCATGTCCTCACAATGTGTGATAGAATTAAATTATTGTTCATCACCAATTCCTCCCCTCTGATCTCATCCAAAGGCAAATGGGCCAGAAATAAATGCTTTTATAATACTGAGATTTTTCTGTGGTTGTTATGCAGCAATAGCTAACTGATACAGTAGCTGGTATATGAAATGGAATGTTCCCATAACGAGAACCTGAAATACATGACGTTGGCTTTGGGAATGGGTGGCAGGTGGTGAGGAACGTGTCCTAGGAGGCTAGTGAAATGGCACTCACTAGTGTTATGTAATAGCAAAACATTTGGTAAGACTGTCACTTGCAATAAGCTGGAAGATAGAAAATGTGCCTGAGGCATTTGTAAAGTTGGATGACGGCATTTTGAGGCAGGATGTTGAAAGCATGAGCTGGCTGCTGCTAATTGCATTTGGAAGTGAAAAATTTAAGAAGGATTGGCCAGTTTGCAAGCAGAATTCCAAGGGACCTACACAGTGCAGAAATTGCCCTGGGAAAACAAAATGATTTTCCACCAAGCTGGAGGTGTGGCCTCAACAACACAGGTTTGAGGAATGAAATTTAAGGTTTTGTGGGTTGTTTTGCAGTAATGGTGGACTAAGAGATACTCTACCAGTTGCTGTGCATGCATGAGCTCATTTACTCCTCATAATAATCCCAGAATATAGATGCTATTATTTCCATTTCATAGTTACCATAAAACGGAGGTATTTGAAACATGCCTAAGATCATGAGGCAGATCCAGAGTTGGAACTCGATGGTGGATCTGACTCCAAAACCTATTCTCTAATTCAGCAAGCTCTTCTGCCTTTTATTGTCTCTGACTTCTTTATGTGTGAATTTGGTAGGCAGGATAATGGACCCTCAAATCTGTCCATATCCTAATCCGTGAAGATGGCAAGAGGGACTTGAGGTTGCAGATAGAATTAGGTTTGCTAGTCAGCTGATCTGAGAATGCAGAGTTTCTCCTGGGCTATCTGAGTGGGCCCAAGGTCCTTATACATAGAAGAGGGAGAAGAAGAGTTGAGTCAGAGGGACATTTAAATTGTTATGCTTTTATTTTATTTTTTATTTGCCCTTTGTAGACATATATGATAGTAGAATATATTTTTACATATTCTACCCACACAGAATAAGTATAACTTGTTCCAATGAGGATCCCATTATTGTGGTTGTGCATGGATGTGGAGTTACATTGGTTGTGTATTCATACATAAGGATAGGAAAGTTATGTCCAATTCTTCCTATTATCTTTCCTATTCCCATCCTCCCTCCCTTCCCTTTTGTCTAATCCAATGAACTTCTATTCTTTCCCTCCCTTCTAGTGGGTTAGTATCCACATATCAGAGAGAACATTCTGCATTTGGTTTTTTGGGGACTGGCTCATTGCACTGAGCATGATAGTCTAAATTGCTATGCTGCTGGCTTTGGAAGTGGAGGAAGGGGCCACACCTGAAGGACTGAATGGAGCCTTTAGAAGCCTTTAGAAGGGAACAGATTCTCCTCTGGAGCTTCCAGAAGGAATCGTCTTGCTGATACTTTGATTTTAGCTCAGTATTTGGAGTTATGATCTCCATAACTGTAACATAAATATGTGTTGTTTTAAGCCATGAGGTTTGTGGTCATTTGTTATAACAGCGATCGGAAACCAATGCAATGAGTATTCCTGAATGTGTGCTTTCTGTGTACAGCCACTGGTGCTTCTCTAAGTGTGTGTATTTCATCAAAGTCTAAATGTCCTTGAGGGAGGCAAGCCCCTTTGGGCTAGGAAGCTAGCAGATTCTTGGGAGGGCTGCCTACTTTCCACCTGTTCCTTTACTAGTTGACCATAGCCCAACACAAGATTGTGAGTTAATTCAGTAAGCGTGATGTGTCAGAGGATCTACAGGTAAGTATCCATGTGAGTGATTGGGAGCTTGTATCTGTGTTTGGGTGCTCATGTGCACAGGTGTGGCCTGACATGTGCCATCCTTGCTCGTGCATGCGTGTAGACTGTTGTGCTTGCATTTATGGATGAGTATGAATCTCTGCAGGTAGGAGCGTACATAAATGAGGTGCAGGAGAACACGCCTGTATGCTCCTGTATGTTGTGTGTGCATGTGTGTGTACACCCTTAATTCACTTGGAGATTTCAGGCCTGAAATCAGCCACTTCCTAACCTGGGGAGCTGGCGCCTTCCTGAGCCAGACCCCAGGTTGAGAGGTAGCACAGAAGCCCTTGACAGGAACCATTAATTCGCTCTTTTCTCCCTGGGGCTGGAGTAAAATGAAGCTTTTTTTCCCATTTCTACACAATGAGAAGAAATGTATTGATTTTTCCTCACTTCTGATTGTTCACGTTAGAGGCTTGTTTCTAAATAATTGACACCAGGATCATTTATTTTACTCCACAAACATATTTTGCAGGTTTCTTTTTCCCTTTGAGACATAGTCCTGAGTGGACCCCAAGAAAGTCGCTTTTGTAGACTGGCGTTCTCTGCTTGGAGTACTTCCCTCCACGGGCAAGTTCAGCTGCTCTGGTGGTCCCCTTTTAATCGCTCATTTGCTCACCCATTAATTTGTCCAAAAGAGTGTATCAAAGCCAGTGGTGTGCAGACCAAATCCAGGCAGGGGGTGAGGGCTGTGGTTGAGGGGCACTAGCTGGTCCTTAATTACTGGACAACTCTAGGACGGCAAGAAAGTCTCCCACCATCCTTCTCAGGAAGCCATGAAGAAATTCAAGGGCTGAGGAGGCCTGAGGGAGAGGGAGGGGCAGATGTCAAAACCCCAGGCTAGCAAGGTCCCTTCTCCTCACTGTGCTCCTGCCACTGTGACATCTCAAAAGTTGCTGCCCCATATTTAATCTGTCCCATAATTAAAAATTAACTTAAACCTGTGCCACCAGTGAAGGTTTCTCTGAACCCCCAAACTGGGAGGATGCTCCCTCCCACAGCCCCTTCCCTCCCAGGTCAAGATCAGAACCATTTTCGGCACATAGGCTTCAGTACAAATGTCTGACGTGGGCTTCAGTACCGATTTCTTCTGATGTAATTTCTTTGAGGTTAGAAGTCACCCCTGACTCCCCGTCTCTGGCTTCCCCAAGAAGTTTTTTTTTTTTTTTTTTTTGGTCCTAGGGTTTGAATCTATGCCCTTGCACATCCTAAGAAGGGTTTCTAATGCTATCACTTATCCATTTGGATCACCCTCATTCCCTGGGCTCACAAAATCCTGAGAGAGATTAGCTAAAATGGAAAAGGTAACCACCCCCCCAAATGAGGCCTGACCATCTTCTCTCTCCTCCACCCTCACCCCTATGTTGAGGTACCCCACTTGGACACCTTGGCTGGATCAAAGCTAATTTTCTTTACTTAAGATGGTAGTAAGAGCAGCAGTTTCCTGGTAGGGGTAGACCTTCCATGGAGAAATCAGGTGTCTAAGTTTCAGTGCCACCAGTGAAGGAAGAGGAGAAGATCCAGGCCAAAAAAAATTCCAGCTTTCCATTAGGTGACCTTCCATGTTCTAAGGATGGTGAAGCAGAAAGACTAAGGATCCTGATTCCCATTTACTAGGGAATACCTTTTACTCCTTAACCTAGTACTTCTGTATATGAGAGAGAAATCAATGATTTCCATTTTCTGTTACTAGTTTTGCAACTCTGGATATATGAGGCTGTACAGTTATAGCTCTTACCGAGAATAGTTGGGTGTTCAGGGTCTGGATGGCTCATGCTCAAGTAATCTACTGACTTTTAAAAGTTCTATCACTGAAACCTAAACATGCTCTTTCCTTTCCAGCAGAACACTGAGCCTCATTTTCCATTGGCACTTTGTAATAGTGTGGCACCCGCTTCCTTTTGATTGAAGGCTTATAGGCATCTCCATAATTTGGGGATGGTCAGGTGATCAAAGGGAGAAAACCTTATTATGAATGGTAGATGTAAGAGGAGTTCAGAATCCAAAGGAGACTTTCTGATATAGGTATCCTGAGTAAAGCAGCAATTTACTCAGGATACTATGCCTCAAATACATCCTGCCTCAAATCTGCCGAAGTGTTTTTGAGTTGGGGGTCCTTAAATGACCCTTTATAGTTCTTTGTCTGTTGTTCAGATTCTCCTGAAATGTATGGGGATCCTTAGTCCTTCTTTCATGTTTTTGAATGAAATGACAGATACTCTGATCAGGAGTTCTATGTCCAAGGCTGGGGTTGGCCACTTGGTAGGCTTCCTGCCACAAGAAATACCAGAAAGTCACATCCTGTACACTTAAGATTGGTGCATTTTGCTATATATAAATTATGCTTCAATTTAAAAATGTATAAAAATAAATTTAAAAAAATTTTAAAAAGGAAGTGATTGATATATGCATGTGTTTTTATAAATCTCTGCAATGATGTTCTTCAATGGGTGAACGGACAAACAAATTTATGAAATGTTTATCCAATACATCCTGCCTCAAATCTGCTGAAGTGGTTTTGGGTTGGGGGTCCTTAAATGTCCTTTTATAGTTCATAGGTTAAATGTGCTCAGCATGGCTAAGTAACCAGGCTGTGCAGCCCAGCAGAGCCCATTCCACTTTGCAGAGGCTGTGTGCACACACGTGCAGCTGACTGACTACACGTTTGGATTTACTATTATTATTACTATTATTATTATTATTATTATTATTATTATTAGGTACTGGGGATTGAACCAGGGGGCACTCAACCACTGAGCCACATTCCCAGCTCTATTTTGTATTTTATTTAGAGACAGGGTCTCAACAAGTTGCTTAGCACCTTGCTGTTGCTGAGGCTGGCTTTCAACCCTGGATGCTCCTGCCTCAGCCTCCCGAGCTGCTGGGATCACAGGTGTGCACCTCCAAACCCAGCTCTTGGATGCGATATTAAGGTCAATGTTTGTTCCGGTTGGTGGTTGCCAAGGCCATGTTAGAGTTAGCACCTCTGAGTGGCACTTCTGCATAGTACAAGGCTTTCAAGCTTGCTGCTTTCCTCTCTTGATGATAAACCACTTCCTTCCCAGCTCTGATCTGGAACCCTTGAGTCCACCAGAGTTCAAACTATGTATTCACATAAATGATTTAGTCGACACACATGGAGCTCTCCATAATGCTGAAAAGGAGGGCAATGGACTGAGCATGTGTGTTATGGAACCACAGAGACCCTTCCACCAAGTGGATATCTCTGAGACTCTTTTGGTTGTTTTCTTTAACTGCCTAATTGGTTGTTGGTTATTTTTATGATCAGTACAGATATACTTTAGGGATTAATCATATCCCAACCTGTGCAGTCACTTTTTTCTGTGTGCCCCAAACGACAAGCTCTTGACCTTCAAACATAGTCACCCATTAGGTTGAGCCTTTCAGTCCTGCCATCTAAGTACACATCCGCTCAGCAAGTGTGAGTGCCAACCCCTGGGCCTTCGCCAGTCTGGTCCCCACCAAAGCTGTCAAACTGACCACATTCAGCCCCACCGGAGGCACGGCATGGCTCTTAGGACTTGTGGTTCTATTCTTCATTCTAGTGTCATGATGTCTGGCTTTCTGGGAGGTCTGGACATTCTACTCTCCCCAAGCCTTTTGAGAAGGTTACTCAGGACTAACCAGAGGTAAGTGCAGGGGTCTTGATTGCCTATGTCCTGAAGTGGTTTTGAGTTGGGGGGTCCTTAAATGTGCTTTTATAGTTCATCTTGGGTGGAAGTTCCTGTCCTTCTAAAGCTGCTCTTCCCTTCTGCCCCACCCCCTAGACTAGAGGATGAATGTAAGATCTGATGATGATGAGGAGATCTTGGGAATGTTCTCCAAGAGGTTGTGAAGATTGGAAGCCTAGTAAAGTCATTCCTGGAGGATTTCCTGTTCCATGGGCTGGACTGAGCACACGTTATTTCTTTTCCTTTTGCTATCTGTAAAGGAATACAGCCAGTATAACCCTCTAGCAAGGAAGACCATGGGGGGTGGGGACAGTGGATGAGAGATTTTAACATGAGTTTGGCAGGCAGAGAAAATACTTAAAGAAATGCTGGCTGTTGAGGCAGAGTGGACAAACTCTTAGCTCATAATACATGCTAAGGGAACATGCTTAGTGGAGCTAGAGATGCCTCATATTTAGATAACAGATAATTCAAGTGGTCTAAGATGAGAAAGCGAGGAGGAATAATTGAAGTTTTAGGAAAAAACAGATAACCCTTGCAAACTTGTCTTTCTCAAGATGGAGACCAGATTATAGTATCAAATTTATCCCCTGAATAAAAGAGAATCCTTCTTTCCCTCCTCCTCTCCTTCCTTCCCTCTCTCTTTCTCTTTCTCTTTCTTCTCACTCCCTCTCTTTCAGTACTGAGGATTGAACACAGTGTCTCACACATGCTAAGCAAGTCCTCTTCCATTGAGCTACAGCCCCAACCCTTTAAAAAATTTATTGTTTTGAGACAAGGTCTCCATAATTTTCCCAGACTGGCCTCAAACTTACAATTCTTTTGCCTCAGCCTCCTAAATTTTGGGGATTACAGATATGTGCCCCTGCAGGCATCCCATCCTGAGAATGATTATTTCTTAAGAAATTGTCTGAAGTTTTAGGGCAGAATCAGATCAGCAAGTGTGAATTGGTTGGGTGTAATTGTGACTTTCTGGTATTTCTTGTGGCATGAAGCCAGCCCCAGTCTTGGATACAGAACTCCTGGTCAGAGTATCTGTTATTTCATTCAAAAACATGAATGTAGGACCAAGGATCCTCATACATTTCAGGAGAATCTGAACAACAGACAAAGCAAAAGGTAAATGAGAGTTGACTTCAGAGGAAACCGAGATGATTAGGGAATAGAAGAGAACTCCTAAAATGCCTCCTCTCTCCAAAGAATTCATGCTGACCCTGGGTGTATGCAGCACCCAGGGGTCTCACTCTTGGGTCACTGTGGAAAATTTACACATATTTGTTTAATTTGGGCTTCTGGATTACATGCTGTAATGATCAAAACAGGAGCTATGAATCACATGTAGCTATTTATATTTAACTTTAAATTAATTAAAATGAAACAAAATAAAAAATTTCTATCCTTCATTCTTACTAGCCACATTTCAAGTCTTTAGTAGCCACATGTAGCTAGTGGTTAGTATGTTGGACAGAAGCTAATGCAGAACATTTATATCACTGAAGAAAATTCTGCTGAGCAGTGTTGATTTATAGCAATAGGTTTCAGTCCAAACTTGTATTTTAACATCATTGCAGAGATTTATAAAAACACATACATACATCAATCACTTCCTTTTTAAAAAAATATTTAATTTGTTTTTATATATTTTTAAATTGAAGCATAATTTATATATGGCAAAATACTCAAATCTTAAGTGTACAGGTCGATGAATTTTTAACTTGTCTATGCCAGTGTGACTACCACTCAAATCGATATATGGAATATTTCCACCACTCTAGAAGGTTCCCTTGTACCCTTTCTCCAATATTTCAGCTCACTCTCTTCCCTCTTTCCCAAGTAACTACTGCTCTGAAATCTATCACTGTAGATTTTGCCTGTTTTTGAACTCACACATGGGATCACATAGTATATCTTTAGCATCCAATTCTTTCTGTGAGATGCCTTTGAGAGTCCTTTATGCTGTGTGTTTTTTTGTGCATGTTGTGTTTGTTCTATTTTATTGCCAGGCTGTGTTCCATTGCATAAATTTGTTTATCCATTCACCCATTGAAGAACATTTGGGTTGTTTCCAGTTTTTGTTTGTAATGAATAAAGATGCTATAGATATTGTTTTTAAGTCTTTTTTTTTGGGCAGGTCTCTCCCTCTTTAGGAACTTCTTGGCTTGGACACTGTCAGATTATAGGACCCACCTGGGCTGGGGGTTCCTGGTAAAAATCTGAAGGACAATTTTTAGCTTCTGTCTTCTAATGCAGAGAAGAGGCATGGGGCGTATAAAATTTAACCAAAAGGAAGACAAAATCATTCGGAATGGATTCACTAAAGGCTGAAAAATGTGTTGAAAAAATGGGTGGATTGCCTTAGAGGTTGCTTTTGGCATCTTTATGAATTTTGTAGGGTTATCATGAACTCCCTGCTGCTCAGTCCTGGGAGTCCTAGCAATGCCACCCTCCTTGTGAGCCCCAGCAGTCATCCAATAGCCCTGCCTTAGATCAAGCTTATCCCTTCTTGCCCTAGCAATGCATTAGCCTTCTGGACGGTCCATAGCCAGGGTTATCTTTCTGAAGTCTGACTCTAATTTTATTCACTACAATACTTCAGTGGCTCCCCATTGCCCACAGGAGAAATGGGCCTGAAATTGCCTTTATAATGCCCTTTCTTTGGAATTTTCTACATTCAACCTTTATTCTAGCTACACCAGACTCTCATAGCTCTTTGCCTTGGGACCAGGGTAAGGCAAAAAATTCACCTTACCAAAAAAAATCTCACTAAGACAGTAATATGTTAAATAAATATTTTTAAAAAATCAAAATTAATTAAAAATTTATTATGAAACATATATCAGAATTTCACATAAACATGGGCTCTGACACTGTTGTGCTGAGCTATTTTGGATCCTAAAGCAAAGGGAAAAAGTGCATCCTTATATGTGTGCTTTTGAGTATTTTTAAAAAAGGTTTACTTAAATATTGGAAAAATAGAAAAGTAGATGTATCAATACTTATAAGTGATTTTACACTTATTTCAGTAGGTGATTTTACCCCAGGCCAGAATTTATTACAATTTTACTTTTTTGGTTTTATTTTTTATTTTTCAATTTTTTATGCCATTATACATGTACTTTTTTTGGTTTGCATTACAATTCTTTTTTAAAATATTTTTTGTTGTTATTGATGGACCTTTATTTTTTATATGTGATGATGAGGATTAAACCCAGTGCGTCACATATGCTAGGCAAGTGCTCTACCACTGAGCCACAACCCCAACCCTGCATTACAATTCTTAATACACATATAGCCCATATTTTTTCATATCTCTGTTTGTATATAAGGTATGTTGACACCCAATTCAAGTCTTTATACATGTACTTTGTGTAATGATGACCATCACAATCCACCATCCTTGCTAATCCCCTTCCCCCTCCTCTTCCCTCCCACCCCTCTTCCCTATCTAGAATTAATCTCATCCTCCATACTTTCTTGGTTTTAATAGAAACAAATGATCTGCACGTGCACGTGTATACACACACATGCACACATGCACCTTGTGGGGTTGAGGATTGAACCCAGTGCTCTACCACTGAGCTACATCTCCAAACTTTTTTAAAATTTTACTTGGAACAGGTTTTGCTAAGTTGTTCAAGCTGGCTTCAAACTCGTGATCCTCCTGTTTCAGCCTCCCAAGTCTTGGGTTACAGGCAGGAGCCACCACACCTAGCTGTCAGTTGTATTTTCAAAATCTAGTTCTGGAAAAGAGTAGAGTTTGCATGCAGTTTTACTGTGGCTCTGCATGACATCCATGTCCTCGTCTTGAAAATTTGTTCTTTTTAGATATACGTGACACTAGAGTGTATTTTGACATATCATCTGTGTCTTCTTTACCTGGATCCCCCTTTCTTCTGACTAGGCAGTGTGGCACTGTGGTTTTGAACCTGGACGACCTACATTCTCCACCCTAGCACCATCATTCACTAGTTTAGTTATATGATATTGGAAAAATTATTTAACCTCTCTCTCTTTCTCTCTGTTCCTTAGTTTATTCATCGGCAGAGAAGATATCATATGGGAAGCTCTCTATTACAGTGGTTGTAAGGATTAACTGAGAGAGTCCACGTAAACAGAGAAAATTGTGAGAAGAAAAAGGATGACGTTTCTGCCTCACGGAGGTCACAGTCTAAAGGAACAGTGGAACTGACGTGAAGACCAGTGGCCTCAGATTACAGGTCAGTCCTAACTTCAGTCCCTGCCTGGCTGGGGAGAAGCCTGCAGTGTTCTTGAGGGAGGATCCAGCCCTGCTGTTGTGCAGAGGCCCTTGGTGCTCCTTGAACACTGAAATGAACCATTTCAAGGAGTTGTGGAGCCTCTTAGATCAATTTCTGGGATCTGAATAGCACCTTAGGTCATACAGGGGACTCCTGGGATGGGGCTAGTCACCTACATTGTAGGCATCTTCATATCCTTTAAGGGGATGACCCCTGATTCTGTATTGGGGTTTGTTTCTGACTCTTCATCTGAGGAGGATCCTACACCACCTATTCTGCTTTTAACCTCTAGTCTAGGACTCCTGTACCTCCTTTCCCATTCCCTGAATCACTTAGGGTTCCTATAGAGAAACGAAACAGGAAGATGCTTAGATATATATATGAATATGTATGGTTATGTGCCACATAATGTTGTGTTGGTCAATGATAGACTGTGTGTGCACTGGTAGTTCCATAGATTATAATGGAAAATTCCTACTGCCTTGTGATATAGTAGTGGCTGTTGTAACATCACAGCAAGCTACATTACTCATGTGTTTGTAGTGATGCTGGTGTAAACAAACCTATTGTTCAGCCATCATATAAAAATACGGCACCTACAATTATGTATAGTACATGATACTTGACTATGGTAATAAATGGATATTGTTGGCTTATGTATTTATAATACTTTTTATCATTATTTTAGTGCATACTCCCTCTACTTACAAAAAACCAAACAAACAATAAAGGGCTTGGGGTGGAGCTCAGTGGTAGAGCGCTTGTCTAGCATAAGTAAGGCCCTGGGCTTCAGCCTCAACACAGAAAAAAAATATAGTTCACTGTAAAATAGTATACTGTGTTATGCTGGCAGTATCTTTTTTTTATTGTTGGTCATTCAAAACATTACATAGTTCTTAATACATCATATTTCACAATTTAATTCAAGTGGGTTATGAACTCCCAATTTTACCCCGTATACAGATTGCTGTATCACATCAGTTACCCTTCCATTGATTGACAAATTGCCTTTCTAGTGTCTGATGTATTCTGCTGTCTATCCTATTCTCTACTATCCCCCCTCCCCTCCCCTCCCCTCCCCTCCCCTTTTCTCTCTCTACCCCTTCTACTGTAAATCATTTCTTCGATTTGTATTATCTTGTCTTACCCCTCCTTTCCTCTTATATGTCATTATGTATAACCCTGAGGATCGCCTTCCATTTCCATGTGATTTCCCTTCTCACTCCCTTTCCCTCCCACCTCTCATCCCTGTTTAATGTAAATCTTCTTCTCAAGCTCTTCGTCCCTACCCTGTCCTTGTTTACTCCCCTTATATCAAAGGGGTCATTTGGTATTTGTTTTTTAAAGATTGACTAGCTTCACTTAGCATAATCTGCTCTAATGCCATCCATTTCCCTCCAAATTCTATGATTTTGTCATTTTTTAATGCAGAGTAATACTCCATTGTGTATAAATGCCACATTTTTTTTATCCATTCATCTATTGAAGGGCATCTAGGCTGATTCCACAATCTTGCTATCGTGAATTGTGCTGCTATGAACATCGATGTAGCAGTGTCCCTGTAGCATGCTCTTATTAGGTCTTTAGGGAATAGACCGAGAAGGGGAATAGCTGGGTCAAATGGTGGTTCCATTCCCAGCTTTCCGAGAAATCTCCATACTGCTTTCCAAATTGGCTGCACCAATTTGCAGTCCCACCAGCAATGAACAAGAGTGCCCTTTTCCCCGCATCCTCTCCAGCACTTATTGTTGTTTGACTTCCTAATGGCTGCCAATCTTACTGGAGTGAGATGGTATCTTAGGGTAGTTTTGATTTGCATTTCTCTGACTGCTAGCGATGGTGAGCATTTTTTCATGTACTTATTGATTGATTGTATGTCCTCCTCTGAGAAGTGTCTGTTCAGGTCCTTGGCCCATTTATTGATTGGGTTATTTTTAATCTTATTGTCTAATTTTTTGAGTTCTTTGTATATTCTGTTTATTAGGGCTCTATCTGAAGTGTGTGGAGTAAAGATTTGTTCCCAGGATGTAGGCTCCCTGTTTATCTCTCTTATTGTTTCTTTTGCTGAGAAAAAACTTTTTAGTTTGAGTAAGTCCCATTTGTTGATTCTAGTTGTTAACTCTTGCGCTATGGGTGTCCTATTGAGGAATTTGGAGCCCGATCCCACAGTATGTAGATCATAACCAACTTTTTTTTCTATCAGATGCCGTGTTTCTGATTTAATATCAAGCTCCTTGATCCATTTTGAGTTAACTTTTGTGCATGGCGAGAGATAGGGATTCAGCATCTTTTTGATGCAAATGGATTTCCAGTTTTCCCAGCACCATTTGTTGAAGATGCTATCCTTCCTCCATTGCATGCTTTTAGCCCCTTTATCAAATATAAGATAGTTGTAGTTTTGTGGATTGGTTACTGTGTCCTCTATTCTGTACCATTGGTCCACCCGCCTGTTTTGGTACCAGTACCATGCTGTTTTTGTTACTATTGCTCTGTAGTATAGTTTGAAGTCTGGTATCGCTATACCTTACCGCCTGATTCACACTTCCTGCTTAGCATTGTTTTTGCTATTCTGGGTCTTTTATTATTCCATATGAATTTCATGATTCTTTTATCTATTTCTACAAGAAATGCTGTTGGGATTTTGATTGGCATTGCATTGAACTTATAGAGAACTTTTGGTAATATCGCCATTTTGATGATGTTGGTTCTGCCTATCCATGAGCAGGGTATATTTTTCCATCTTCTAAGGTCTTCTTCTATATCTTTCTTTAGTGTTCTGTAATTTTCATTGTATAAATCTTTCACCTCTTTTGTTAGGTTGATTCCCAAGTATTTTATTTTTTGGGGGGATATTGTGAACGGAGTAGTTTTACTCATTTCCGTTTCAGAGGATTTGTCGCTGATATACAGGAATGCCTTTGATTTATGCGTGTTGATCTTATATCCGGCCACTTTGCTGAATTCATTTATTAGCTCTAATAGCTTCTTTGTAGACCCTTTTGGGTCTGCTAGGTATAGAATCATATCATCTGCAAATAGTGATAATTTAAGTTCTTCTTTTCCTATTTTTATGCCTTTAATTTCTTTCGTCTGTCTAATTGCTCTGGCCAGTGTTTCGAGGACTATGTTGAACAGAAGTGGTGAGAGAGGGCATCCCTGTCTTGTACCAGATCTTAGAGGGAATGCCTTCAATTTTTCTCCATTCAGAATGATGCTGGCCTGTGGCTTATCATAGATTGCTTTTACAATGTTGAGGTATGATCCTGTTATCCCTAATATTTCTAGAGTTTTGAACATAAAGGGATGCTGTACTTTGTCGAATGCTTTTTCTGCATCTATCGAGATGATCATATGGTTTTTATTTTTAAGTCTATTGATGTGGTGAATAACATTTATTGATTTCCGTATATTGAACCAGCCTTGCATCCCAGGGATGAATCCTACTTGATCATGGTGTATGATTTTTTTGATATGTATTTGAATCTGATTTGCCAGAATTTCATTGAGGATTTTTGCATCAAGGTTCATTAGAGATATTGGTCTGTAGTTTTCTTTCTTTGAAGTGTCTTTGTCTGGTTTCGGAATCAGGGTGATGTTGGCCTCATAGAATGAATTTGGAAGTTCTCCCTCTTTTTCTATTTCCTGAAGTAGCTTGAAAAGTATTGGTGTTAGTTCCTCTTTAAAGGTTTTGTAAAACTCTGCTGTATACCCATCCGGTCCTGGGCTTTTCTTAGTTGGTAGTCTTTTGATGGTTTCTTCTATTTCCTCCATTGATATTGGTCTGTTTAGGTTGTCAATATCCTCCTGACTCAATCTGGGCAGATCATAAGACTTAAGGAATTTATCTATGCCTTCACTATCTTCTATTTTATTGGAGTATAAGGATTCAAAATAATTTCTGATTATCTTCTGTATTTCTGAAGTGTCTGTTGTGATATTGCCTTTTTCATCCCGTATGCTAGTAATTTGGGTTCTCTCTCTTCTTCTCTTCGTTAGCATGGCTAAGGGTCTGTCAATTTTATTTATTTTTTCAAAGAACCAGCTTTTAGTTTTGTCAATTTTTTCAATTGTTTCTTTTGTTTCAATTTCATTAATTTCAGCTCTGATTTTAATTATTTCTTGCCTTCTACTTCTTTTGCTGTTGTTTTGCTCTTCTTTTTCTAGGATTTTGAGATGAAGTATGAAATCATTTATTTGTTGGTTTTTTCTTTTTTTGAGGAATGAACTCCAAGCAATGAATTTTCCTCTTAGAACTGCTTTCAATGTGTCCCATAGATTCCGATATGTTGTGTCTGTGTTTTCATTTAACTCTAGGAAGTTTTTAATTTCCTCCTTAATGTCTTCTAAAACCCATTGATCACTCAGCAACCTATTGTTCATTCTCCAAGTGATGCTTGATTTTTCCTTCCTTCTTTTATCATTGATTTTCAGTTTCATTCCATTATGATCAGATAAGATGCATGGTATTATCTCTACCCCTTTATATTGTCTAAGAGTTGCCCTGTGACATAATATATGGTCTATTTTTGAGAAGGTTCCATGTGCTGCTGAGAAAAAAGTGTAACTACTTGATGTTGGGTGGTATAGTCTATATATGTCAATTAAGTCTAGGTTGTTAATTGTGTTATTGAGTTCTATAGTTTCCTTATTTAACTTTTGTTTGGAAGATCTGTCCAGTGGTGAGAGAGGTGTGTTGAAGTCTCCCATGATTATTGTATGGTGGTCTATTAGACTCTTGAACTTGAGAAGAGTTTGCTTGATGAACACAGCTGCACCATTATTTGGGGCATATATATTTATGATTGTTATGTCTTGTTGGTGTATGGTTCCCTTGAGCAGTATGAAGTGTCCTTCTTTGTCCCTTTTGATTAACTTTGGCTTGAAATCTATTTTATTAGATATGAGTATGGACACTCCTGCTTGTTTCCGCAGTCCATATGAGTGGTATGATTTTTCCCATCCTTTCACCTTCAGTCTATGAATATCTTTTCCTATCAGATGCGTCTCCTGTAGACAGCATATTGTTGGGTCTTGTTTTGTGATCCATTCTACTAGCCTGTGTCTCTTAATTGGTGAGTTTAAGCCATTAACATTTAGGGTTATTATTGAGATATGGTTTGTTCTTCTATCCATATTTGTTTATTGATGTTACTAACCCTGATTTCTTATCCTCTTTGACTACTTTCCCCCCTTTACTGTCCTACCTCCCATTGTTGGTTTTCAATGTTATTTTCCATTTCCTCTTCCTGTAATGTTTTGCCAAGGATTTTTTGAAGAGATGGTTTTCTAGCTGCGAATTCTTTTAACTTTTGTTTATCGTGGAAGGTTTTAATTTCATCTTCTAACCTGAAGCTTAATTTCGCGGGATACCCGATTCTTGGTTGGAACCCATTTTCTTTCAGTGTTTGAAATATGTTATTCCAGGATCTTCTAGCTTTCAGAGTCTGTGTTGAGAGATCAGCTGTTATCCTGATTGGTTTACCCCTAAATGTAATCTGCTTTCTTTCTCTTGCAGCTTTTAAAATTCTCTCCTTATTCTGTATGTTGGACATCTTCATTATAATGTGTCTAGGTGTGGATCTCTTATGATTTTGCACATTCGGCGTCCTGTAGGCTTCTAGGATTTGGGATTCTGTCTCATTCTTCAAGTCTGGGAAGTTTTCTCGTATTATTTCACTGAATAGACTTTTTATTCCTTTGGTATGGAGCTCTGTGCCTTCCTGTATCCCAATGACTCTTAAATTTGGTCTTTTGATATTGTCCCATAATTCTTGGATGTTCTGCTCATGGTTTCTTAGCAGACTTGCTGAGCTGTCTATGTTCTTTTCCAGTTGAAATACTTTGTCTTCATTGTCTGATGTTCTCTCTTCTAAGTGATCTACTCTGCTGGTAGTATTCTCAATTGAGTTTTTAAGTTGGTTTATTGTTTCCTGCATTTCTAGAATTTCTATTTGTTTGTTTTTTATTACCTCTATCTCCCTGTGAAATTGATCTTTTACTTCCTGGATTTGTTTGTCAATGTGATCTTTCATTGCCTGATTTTGCTGTCTCATGTCTTCCTTGAGACTCCAGATCATCTGAAGCATATAAATCCTGAACTCTTTATCTGGCATTCCATGTGTTGCAGCTATTACCTCTTCTAAAGTTGAGTTGACCTGCATTGCTTGTGGTCCTTTCTTTCCTTGTCTTTTCATACTGCTCGCGTTTCTTTCTGCTTGGTGCAACTGTTGTGTTTTTGAAATTTACCCCCTATTTATTTATGTTGCTCTTGTATAGTTGGGAAGTCTCCCTTACAGGGCGGGTATTGGCTGTGCTCCTCCTCTAATTATGGTGGTCTGTCTACCACGCTGATCAGTCGCAGGTCTGCCCCCCCTGCGGGCACGGGTGGCAGCTTTGCTCTGCCCCCACTCCAATTGTGGTAACGTAACTACCACGCCCTGGGGTCGTTGGTCCTGATCTGGATGTGGGTGGCGGCTCTGCTGGGCCCCCACTCCAATTGGTGTGACGTGTCTACCGCGCTGGCAGACCTCTAGGCTGGTGGGTCGCAGTTCTGCACAGCCCCCACTCCCAATGGGGGTATCTGACTACCTCTGAGGCCCCTCCGGACCCAGGCAGCGACCCTGCTCCACCCCCACTCCAACCAGTGTGACGCGACTGCCTTGGTGTTACGTGTCCACCACGCTGGCAAGCTACCTGGCCTGTCTTGCCAGTTGGCGGCAGGTCTGCCTGCCCTACTTGCTCAGATGGCAGTTCTGCACAGCCCCTACTCCAAATGAGGTTACTTGACTACCGCGCCGCGGAATCGCTGGTTCTATTCTAGGCGTGGGCGGCTACTCTCTTCAGCCCCAGCTGCATTTGGGGTGTCATGGTACCACGCCGGCGGGTCACTTGGCCTGCTCTGGGCGCAGGTGGAAGCTCCACTCTGCCCCTACAGCACCCCGCCGGACCCTGATTGAGAAGCAGTCACCGCTGGTTCCCTAGCCTTGGGCCAAAGCAGCTTAGGTAGCCGGAACCCCGCCTCTCCGATCCCGATACACTCTCCGCTGGGAGCTGGCTCCAGCGAGCGACCCCCATGGGTTCCCCAGCCCCAGGCCAAAACTGTTCCAGGAGTCAGAACTCAGTCGCCCCAAGCTCAGTGCACGCTCCACTTGGAGCTGGCCTCCACCGGCAGTCTCCGCAGTTTCCTCAGACCTGGGCCAGGTTAGCCCCGGGAACCAGAATGCAGCTGCTCAGTGCCCGGCGCACGCCTTGCCAGGCACGAGCCCCTAGGAGTATTCTCCACAAGATCCCCAGTCCCGCGCCTGAGCAAGAAATCTGTCTGCTAGACGCAGGCAAATACCAGCCTGAAATCACCTGTTCCGTAGTTGAATGGGCCGAGATCAGTAGAACATGGGGATGATTACATCATCTCTCCGAAATGGAGGCTGCTGTCCTCCACTGTGGTCCGACCGGTGTCTGGAACCAAACTGGGCCGCTTCTCTCCTCTGTTTCAAAGCTGGAACTCAGCACTAAGGGCTCCGATGTACCACTGGCGGGAGCCCCCCTGGATCCGTATCGCTGTTTCCCCGCTCCGGCACCCTGCCGCTCCCCGGCGTGCGCCACAGACTCCAGCCGCGGGGTGATCGCCTGTCAGGCTATGCGACCCTCCGTGCGGAGAAATGGAGCTCTCAGAGCCAAACTTCGCACGATGGAAATCTGTCCACTAGATTCTGGAGCACCTCAATTTCACTGGAAATTCCCAAAGATAGCCTTCAGCCGTTTCGCATCGTCTTTCTCCCGCTTAGTGACGCGGTGCCCTGGGGTGATGCACTCCCTTCGCCGCCATCTTAGAATCTCCCCTGGCAGTATCTTCATGCAGCTCCTGGTTACTGGGTTTCTTGATTGCAGCAAGAAGCTATGTTGAGTGACTGGCCTGTACCACCTAGGTTTATGTAAGTGCAGCTTATGATGTTTGCACAAAGGTGAAATTGACTTACAACACACTTCTCAGAGCACATTCCTGTTATGAAGTGATGCATGACTGTATGTGTATGTGCGTGTGTATATGGAGTTGGTTTATACAACTGGGCAAGGGCTTGGTGGGAGGGAGCTGGGTAGACAGGCCACCAGCAAGGGCAGTCTGGAATTATAGGCAAAAGCTGAAACTTCTGTCCACAAGTAGAATTTCCTTTTCTTCAGGGAAATGCCAGTCCTGCTCTTAAAGCCTTTTACCTGATTAGATCATTTCCACCCTGAGTCTCAAGGACACTCTCTTTCAGATAAAGTCAACCAACTATAAACATTAATCATATCTATAAAATACACACATAGCAACACTAGACTAGTGTTTGATTGAATAACTGGGGGCCATGGTCTAGACAAGTTGCTTGTAAAACTGGCCATTACATTTTCCATTTTAATGGGATGGCCATTGATTCTGTGTTGGGGTTTGTTTATGACTCTTCATCTGAGGAAGATCCCATACCACCAGTTCTGCTTAACCTCTAGTCTAGGACTCCTGTGCCTCCTTTCCCACTCCCTGGATCACTAGAAGAAGTGATTAATTTCCTGGGGGTCTATGGAAAGAAGAAGAAACAAATTTAGACACTTGGTGTCTATTAAAACCAAGAGATATGATTAAAAAGGGATTCTCATAGGTTAGAACCCATATTGGATCCAAATGGCGCACTGTTGCCCTTCAGTAGCTGAAGCACAAACCACCCTACTGCAAAAATCTTTTCTACAGGAACACAGGTCTCCTTCAGGTGGTAGGAAAAGGGTAGGTGAAGCAAAAATTAAGAGAGCATACATTTCCTGTGCACTATTCATGCCAGATTTTGGAAAAAGTCTCATTCCCAGAGCTTATCTAGTAAGTGATACATTCTTCTAACACTCACATATGGGAGCTACCATGTCTCCTCCATATATTCCTTCCTTTGTCTTCCTACCCACCCACATTTGTACCCACTGACCCACTCTCCAAACATCCATCCATCCAAACATCCATCCATCCATTGGCCCACTGTCTATCTATCTACATAGGAGGCTGAGATGGTTACTGTCATGTAGTGTTTTGTTAAAAACGTGGATTGAGTTTTTTGAGATAAATATTTTTTCTGTGTAAGTATCAGCCAAAAAAAATGTTGTATTGAGAGATACTTAATGTTCTATGAAGTTATGAGTGTTAAAAACTGAGAGATGTTGACTGGGGAAATGTTCCTTGGGGAGAAATTCTGCAAGGCATGCTATGTCTGGCTTTCAAGTGCTCCTTGAGGCAGGGACCATATGAGACTCACGCCTCTCTTTCCATTTCCACTCCCAGGGCAGGGCTAGGCCCAGTACAGATGCCTGAACTACACAAAGAATGAACAGAGGGTTCAGAGCACTGGTCTGGAAAGAGACCCATCCCCACCCCCTTTCTCTGCCCTGCTGTTTGTGGTAGGAGCTGACTCTTACAGGCAGCATGTCCCACTCTTCTATGTCAGTGGCTCTCAGAGGGGTTCAGTCAATGGGAGGCACTGGTAGAAGATGGCAAGGGAGAAGAAGGGAGAAACTAGGGTTCTTATCTCTTCCTTGGCTGCTTTGGATGGAGACTTCAGTATCTGCTGCACCTCCTTTGTGATTTCAGCTTCTTCAGGGTGACCCCATGTGCCTCCTGTTCATCCTTCCTTTCTCTGTCCCTATGGCCCAGGGGTGATGGCTTCCTGTGATGCTAATACTTGATCCCCTTACTGTCACTCTCCCATCACCTGTTGTCACCAATTCCCCACATTCAAGTCTCTCTTGCCTTAAGCAGCTGGGTGGCTTCTTTTTTCCTTGTTGGATCCTGATTAATGCAAGACTGAATTGTGGATGTGGCTTCTCTTGCCCCAGAACCTCAGACCTTCTGGGAAATTCCCCACTTACATACCAACTGCTATGAGAAACTCCATTAGACACAAATGATGGGAGATGACATTTGCACTTAAAAGAAGGCACTGATACTTTTCTAAAATAAATAAATAAATAAATAAATAAATAAATAAATAAATAAATAACAGTGTAGATAAGCAGGATGGGGAGAGAGAGTAAAGTGAGGTTTTGAGGGAAGAAGTTATCAATTACAAGAATAACAACTGTTCAACTATTAGACCTCTAATATGTGCTGGGCGTCTTGCATACATTCTCGCTAACCCCACAGAGAAGGTCTATTGATCTCATTTTACAGATGAGCAATTGGAGGCTAGTAGCTGGCAGAGCTGAAATTTGAACCTCTGGTCCCTGTCCCTCTACATCCTGTGCATCTCACTAGCTCATATCTTACCATTATTGGATGCAAACCCTCACAAAGAAGTAGAATGTGTTTATAAATTGTATGTGTGATATGTAAATAGGTATTTCATATATTTACAAACAAGATTATTTATAAGCTGCTACGAAGTTTAATAGGTCAGGATTTGCTGCTCATGTTGGGAATACCAAATCCTCAAAGTTCATGTCACACTGATGACATCAGCCACTACGGCCAACAGCCTTTGTGACATCCCTGAACACACAGATATAACACCAGCTGTCACTTTAACAATGGCATAAAGCTGTGTGTCAGGAGACCTGAGGCAGTAAAACCCTGGGCTTGATTGTCCAGGAGACCATGTCTTCCTTACAGGTCACAGAGCAAACACTGTGACAAACAAGCCAATTACAAGAAGAAAGAGAGGGTAACAAAGAGCAAATAGGTCCTTGCCTGGCAGGAGAAGCCAAGAAGATGAGCCTCGGAGGCCTCTGCAACATTTAACTCCTCCTTCAGGGAACTTGGTACAGAAGTCTGCCTAGAGGACTTAGTTTTTAAAAAAGTTTTTCTTTCTTTCTTTTTTTTTTTTTTTTGTAATGAATGTACAGAACAGAGAATCCTTATCAAGAATAAACTGGGGCCAAATGGAGGCAGTGAAGTCATTGCCATGGTCTTTTAAAAAAAAATCTTGATTAGTTTTCAGAGCTTTGGATCTCCAGCATCCTCCTAGGGTATTTGAAGTCTGTTTTATCCACGAAGGTAGTTATTGCCTTGGCAGTGGTGTAGGGTTACCGAGTCTCTCCTATTTCCTTGATAATCTTTGTCTTCAACGAGAGATGTGTTTTATAGATCAATTTGGGGCTGAAGAGCAGAGAATGAGCCCTTGGATGCTCACAAGTAATTAGCCTTGACACCTGGGCTTAGTTACCCCTCATTATGACAGCCTGAAGTCTTTGCCTGGGCTGTGTCTCTGACAGGGTGGGGCCTCCTCACCATCAATCTCTGCTCATTTCTTCCTTTCACCTCCAACTTCAGGTTCAACTCTCCCTGCAAGACTTTGTGGGCAACTCTGTCTGGTTTCTTAAACTCCCTCAAGACTGAGATACAAGAGTACTATTTGGTCACCTTTGATTTGTTCTCCTTTCCTCCTTATGTTCAAATTGTTCTACACACCATTTCCATATTTCTTCCCCAAACGTAGCTCAGACTTTACCATTATTGGATGCAAAGGCTCCAGAGATTCCCAATGGACTATGGGGATCACTGGTTGATAATTCTTCCCTCCTTGAAACACTTTTCTTGCTTGGTTTTCAGAGTACACATTCTTCCAGTATCTCTGTATCTCCCACCAATTGCTCTTTCTCAGTCTCTTCTGCTGGCTCCTCTTCATCTCCTAGACTTTGAAGCATTGGGCACCCCAGGGCTCAGTCCCTGTACCTCTTTTGTTGCTAGCTTTGCCTATTCCCTTGATCCCATCCTTTCTCATGTCTTAAAATAGCAACTGCTTGCAGAAGACTTTCAAATTTACACCTCTAGCTCAGACCACTATTTTAATCTTAGCCTCATACATTCAACTTTCTTGGGGGTAAAAAAAAACAATTGAGCAGATCCAGTCTGTTGTGCAGGTGATTCTTGATTTACAATGGGGTCATGTTCATTTTCACTTGAAAGTCGAAAAAATGCAGTTAATACACATAATCTACTGAACATCATAGCTTAGTCCAGTTCACCTTAAGCATGTTTAGACTCTTACATTAGCTCACAGTTGGGCATCATGAAAGACTATTATAACACATATTATCAGCTCAAGATGAAAATTCAAAATTTGAAGTATGGTTTCTATTGAATGCATATTGATTTTGCACCACCATAAAGTTGAAAAAAATCTTAAGTTGACCTATCACAGGATAGAAACTGTCTATATTGATCTTTCCAAAAAGCTAAATACGGCATATTAAGTTTTCCAAGGATGGCTGCAACAATATCTCCCACCCCTTAAGATTATGATGTGTTCTTAAGAGTCTTTCGTGTGAGATCTATGTTGTTTCTCTTTTAATCTGGAAAGATCTTTATGACTGCCTTGACTGAGGGAGGGTGGTCAAATGATGCTGTGATTTCAAGGTGCCAAGTACTTCTTTCTCACTGACTTGTGGTGCTTGTTCTGGGACTCAGTCACTATGCTATGAGGAAAGAAGTCACATGGTCACACATAGGTATTCTGGCCAAGAGCCCACCTGACGTCCAGCAGAGAGCTTCAACCACTGAATATGTGCATAAAGAAGCTTCAAGATGATCCAGCCCCTAGCCATTGAGTTATCCAGCCAGAGTCACCTCAGCTGAGATTAGACAGTAAGAGAAGAGACAAATTGTCCCTGATAGGTTCTGTCCAAACTCTTGACCCACAGAGTCTATCAGATGAACAAAATAGTGGCTTTAATGCCAGTAAGTTTTAGGGGATTTTTTAGGTAGCAACAGTAGATCTGCCTTGGGTCATGACTACCTTCCAGTTCCAGACTTGGCTAGGTCTGTCCCCTCCTTAAAGCTCCCCATCTTAAGAACACAGCAGACATAATATTCCTTATTGTGAATTCTCATACCAACCTCTCCCACTCACCTAGGAGAGTCAGGACAGACCCCATGCCCCTATTCTCTATCCACCTGGAGCAATTGGGGCAAACAGTGCTAATGCACCCATGTTCCTATGCATGTATAATGTTCTTCATCTGGTCAGCTCTACTCTTCTTACCTCTTATCCTCTCAACCTGGAGGACTCCTACTTGGGTGAATTCAATGGCTAATCTAAAATGTTCTTTCCTGGATAGAAGACTCCAGAAGGCCCCAGACTTCCTATTGAGAAGTCCGAGATGGGGTGTGTGTATGTGTGTTGGAGATCCCATGTACATCCATGGGAGCAGCTGATACTGGGTCCTGGATAACAGCTGTCATCTTAGGGCATGGCCTTAATGTGGTCAGCTCTTCTGACTTTCCAAGATAAGGCTGGGTTTTTAGGTAAAGTCTCCCAGTTTTAAACCTTTAGGCAGGTCAATCAAACTGTGTTGCTTCTGGTCTGGGGACATAAGTTGGCCATCCCAGTCCAAACCAATTAGCCATCTCTCACTAGGGCAAGCCCACATAGTGTTTCTAGGGAAATTTCCAGACTCTGTAGACATTATTTTATAATAATGTGAGCTCTCCAATGATGAGGTTGAGTCTTGTACTTGCCATCTCTGTCCCCCAGGGGTTGGCATAGGGCTGGATGCACAGTCAATACCGTGGTCTCCACAGCCCTGATCTTTGATATGGGGGTTCAGCCCCTGCCTTCCACTTTCTTCCCCTTAGCAGAGCTCCAAGTGACTCTGAGCACTGCTTCATCTCCGATGATGTCACCCTCTCATTTTCTTTCCCAGGCTTCACACCTCTGAAGTAGCCCTCCACATTTTGAAAAGCTCCCCTCTCTGCCACCGCCTCCCTTTTCCTGTTTGGAGTCTGAGACAGTCAAAAGCCCTTCTGGTTCCAGTGTGTAAATTTATTCGGAGATGGGTGCCTCTCCAAGCCTGTTGTCTCAGCCAAAGCAGGACACTTAGAGTTGATTATCGCATTACCACCGTGCTGATGTGGAGTGCTGATCTGCAAGTAAGACTGCACAACCCGGGAGAAGATGAACGCTTTAGAAGAAGTGGTCTGCGGCATTATGGATGCTCCACCAGCACCAGTGTTCCTGTATTCACTCTGGAGGAGCTAACAACACTGACAAAATACATCCAACTGCCGTTCCCTTCCACACATCCAGATAAAAGGTGGCATGTTGATGCAGGGCACATCATTTGGCGATGGCAAGACATTATCTTTTCTTTATGAATAATAGAAGATGTTTGGCTGGCTCATGATCTTTTAAAAACTGTAGTCATAGTAACACATGTGTCGCCCCCTTAATATGAGAATTTTCCCCCTTAAAGACAACAGCCTATTTTACAACATGTTCTTATCCCCCTCAACAAAACAATATTCATTAGATGTTCAATTCTACCAAAGTCAAATATAGGAAAAAAAAGGATGGACTTCTTCTGGTGAGATTCCTGGCTATTACTCATGTGGGGTGACATAGAGCTAGATTCTTTCTGGCTAAGAATTGTAGTCGCTGATGAAAGAATCATCAGGGACGGTACACAACTCATGGGGGCAGAGTGGTGGGGTCTGTCTACCCATGTCAGTCTCCAAAGGAAAGATCTTGGGTTTTGGAGAAGTAACCAAAACAGAAGAAAATTTCCAGGGTGTCCAAGACCAGGCATCCTTACTTCTATCACGAAGGTGGCCCTGCTGTGTGGTGGTGATGAGAGGGAAGGGGTGTTATATAAATTGGGACGTGTTTTATTTTATTTTTTTTTGTAGTTGACACACCTCAGTAGGGGATGTGCCAGCAGGAAGATGTGGATATTGGTGGAAGTGGGTTGATTAGCTTGGAGTGGGTAGTAGATGGCTTTCAGGAGAGGTGATAGCCAATTTCAGATATCCAAGAGGCAGTCTGGTAGTAGAAGGATCGGATTCATTTTGTGTGGCCCTCAAGGACAGAACTAGTAGCTAGGGATGGGAGGATGTTAGAGAGAGGTGTACTTCAGGTCAGTCGGAGGAAGACTTGGATAAAGGAGGTCCCTGGCATTATAACTCTGAGGTGGCTCTTTGAGTGCACAACCTGGACTGGGGAGGGCCTTCTTGATCAATACCTGGTAAAGGATGAACAAGAGGGCAGAGGGAGCAGTTGAGCAGTGGTGAAACTGCAATAGAACTTTAGCTGATCTCACAGGGGACCCTGGGGCTGGGACTGCCCCTCGGCTCTGTTCTGAATTGAGGCAAGGGAACCAGCCCTTTGCAATCTCGCACTGATCAGTGACTGTTGCAGCTGTCCTGCAGGGAGGACAGTCCTAGGAGGGCAGCTCCTCTGGGAGCCACCAGTTGCCCACATACCTGGGAGCTGAGGGAATGGGAGACTTGGGCCCAAAGGGGGATCCGAGCAGTACATCAAGGTATCCACCCGAGATGGCTGCTTGGTGGAGATGCCGGGACCCCTTTGTCATGTGACTTCTCATCATCTGTCCAGTGTTCACATTCTCTTAAAAAATGCTATAAGGACCATGAAAAGCCCATCCATCAAGTATTCCTGGACTGCTAGCATAAAATCCTGGTTGGAGTCAGAGGCACAGTTTGCTCAGCCTAAAAGCTCCTGGCTCCTGGGCAGTATCTCCTTGGTTCCAGAGGAAGAGTTCATACAAATTTCATTCAAATAATATCAAATGAGTGACTTCATTTAGGACATAGAAACACAAGTATGAAGAAGATTAACAAATCCCCACCCTTGACAGGGCTTATCTTCTAATGAGAGAGACATAAAGCAGTAAATGAATCTGGATAGGGAAACAGAATGAGCGTGTGTGTGTGTGTGTGTGTGTGTGTGTGTGTGTGTGTGATATTGACATTGGGAATTCAAGGACGGTGTCTTTGAGCAGTGACACAGCAACAGATCTGAATTATATTAAGTAACTCCAAAGATTGGGAGAATAGAGTTCTAGGCAGGAGGAATGGCAAGTGCAGAGGTCCCAAGGTAGGAAAAGCCTGGTGTTTACTAGATTTATTTATTAAGTAGAGTGTGAGAAGATGAACTTAAGTTTTCAGGGAGAACTTGCTTCCAAAAAGAAAGGCAGTTGCATGTTGGGGTGAGGGGATGTAAGAGGCATTTTTCAGTGTTTAGTAGTCAAAAGCTATGCATGGTACTCAGGAGAGAAGAGCCAGTTCTTTTGGAGAGTGCTGTCACGAGACTGCACTTGTCAGTGGAACCCCAGCAGACACATTTTGTTTCTTCATCTAAAAGACTGGGATGGTTTTAGTACCCACTTTGTAGGATTGTTGTGAGGATCAAGAGCTAGAATCTACAGAAGTGCTGAACTCAGTCCTTGGTTCACAATAAGTGCTTAATAAATACTAGCACTAATTTGTGTTGTTTAACTTAACTGAAGAGGTGGGCTTAACCGGAGATTTAAATTCTAAGTCCCTCCTCTATGCCATCTCTCCCCTCTTCCTCTGTCTGTCTTAGTCTCTGTATCTCAGTCTCTGTCTCTTTTTCGCTGTCTCTTGGTTGATCTCTAATTTTTGTACGTATCTCTACTTGTCCGTCTGTCTCTGTTCCTCACTGTGCACTTTCTCTCTCTTATTCTTTTTCTTTCCTTCCTTCCTCCTCTCCTTCTTTCCTTCCTTCATTTCTTTTTTTCTTATTCTGTTTGTCTCTCTTTCCTTTTCTTCTTGCCAGACCCAGAGCCCAGCTCTGCTTTTAAGACCCAGGAGCGGGCTGCTGTCCTTGGTGCTGACGAGGACAGCAGGCTCCCGTCTTCCACCCTTCATTAGGGAACAGAGATAGATGGTAGTGGTTTTCCTTGAACAGCCAACCAGCAGGGGTTCTCCATCTGCTAGTGCAGGTAGAGTGACTTCCCTTATGGGACCAGCTCCTCTAGAGCACGAAGGACCCCCTTGGTCATGAGAGCAGCTGCTTTTCTGCCCCTTTCCCACAAACACACTTAATCTTGCCTTGTACTTGCCCATATGGCCTCCATGGGGGCTGGAGCAGCAGGTCCTCCCTCGTCTCAGGACTGCAGTGAAACAGATTGGAAGAGGATTTATTTCTCCTGCTCTAGTGGTGCATAGCAGCTCCCGTGTGTGTGTGTGTGTGTGTGTCTTTCCAGAAACACAGGCACTTTCTCCATGGAAACCCTTTACCAGGAGAATGATGTCAAAAGCTGTATCCCTTTACCCCCAAAGAATCTTTCTTTAATATCACCCAAAGTGAATTAAATGAGGAAGGCTATGAGATTTTTGTCTCTCCTGGTGTCCCTATCAGCAGATGATTTGTTGGGGGAGGGATCAGCAATTAGGGGAAGGGGCCAGGTGCTCTGAGGAGGTGAAATGTGATCACAGAATTTAAAAGCAGCCATGAGTAAGTTGCACTCCTCGCCCATCCCTAACTCTATGATCTTGGGCAGAGGATAGATCAGTTTCCTCTTCTGAAACCAGGGGCAAATATCTGCTCAGTATTCTGCTTAGAGTTGCTGTAAGTATCACACAGAAATCAATATGAGGGAATCTGGAAACCAAGCATTGTGCAAACTCTGATAGCTCACATTTTTCAAGTGCTTTTTTAACATCAGGCTCTGGGATGGGCACTTCCCATGCATTATCTTATGCAATCATTAATCCTAATGAGGTAGGTATGTGTCTCATTTAAGGGTTGAGGAAGCTGAGGCTTCTGAGGAATTGTGTGTTCTTCCCAAGGTCACTGTTGGAGGTGGGGAGCGCAGTGAGTGCTGGGAAGTGAATTCAAGTCTGTTGACTCCCAAGTTCTTGTGTCTTTTGTTGTGCCCCATCCCCGACTCTGTCTTGGAGGATAAGCTATGGCTGATATCCCTGCAGCCTAGTTGTTTTGATGGACTGACTGAGACCCAGGCAGATGGCAGGGTTTGAGTTGGCAAATCCATCCTGAGATGGCCAAGAGGCTCACCTTGGACACACCGGAAGACACTTGGAGAAAGAAGATGTTGGAGTTCCTTACCTAAGGGAAGGGACCATCTGCTCTGTGCTCTTTCAGATAAATTACCTTCAGAATCCACGACTTTCTCCAACACTTTTGGGCTTATGAGGTTAAAGAGACCAGGTGTCTGCTGCATTATGTGTCCAGAGAGAGCAGAACTGTGCCAGAAAAAGGAACTTCTCAGGGTCCAGGGGCCTCCTCTCATTGGCAATAAAAACCTAGCCTGAGGATTCTGTAAACAGCTGGAGCTGCTCTTCTGTCTCCTTCCAAATGCAGCCTCAACTTCCAGCTCCAAGGCACCTTCATCCACTTACACCTTTTATTTTTATTTAAAAGAAACAACAAAAAATGCTTTTAAAGTTCTGCATTCAAAACCCTAAGCACAACCTTCTGGTATAGACAAACAGGTTGCGATTAAGGGAGGCTGATCAGGGAAGGATTCTGAACTGAGCGAGTTACTGCAACTAGGTTGTCCAGTTTCATAAGCATGAATTTGGTCACATTTCCCATCATTTGCCATATTTTCAAAAATATCAGTAAATCTTTTGGGGGCTTTTGGATTATAAAAATCTTGGTGTGTACTTGGTCCTAAATGGTGAGTTGACTTCCTTATTCTTATGCTGGTAAAACTGGCTTCAACTGCAGTTGATACTATTGCTGCCACATGAGATAGTTGTTGCAGACTGGTCCAGAACCAGTATGATGGTTTCCTGAGCATGGCTGAGATGATGCACTTGCTTGTTCAAGGTGTTTTTTGAGAAGAGTGGCCCTCCTTCTTTAGTGTCTCTCTTGGTACAGTGTACTCCAAACCAACAGTTCCTTGGCTCACAAGCACATTACCATCACATAATGGGCCAACCATGAGTGTTCTACCATCCTTAGTCAAACATGATATCAAGACAAACTCTATCATTTGCTTGGGTCACCTCTCCAGATTTCCCCTTTATTAGAAGCTGCTATGATTTGGATGTGATTTAGATGTGTCCTTCAAAGGTGCATGTGCTGGATGCTTGGTCTTAGGGTGGTGGTGTTGGGAGATGGTGTAGAGATTTTAAAAGTGAGGCTTACTGGGAGGTCCTTACATCACTACCCTTGGAAGGAATTAGGGTAACTCTCATGGGACCCTGAGCTTTTGTGAGAATGAGAGCAAGTTGTTATAAAAGGGAGCCCAACCCTAGAATTACAACCTGGCTTCCTGTTCTGCACATACTTCTGACATTGCCATTGACCATGAACTGATGTATCCAAGGGAGGCTAGTCAAGATTATCAATGCTGTTTGAACTTTCATCCTCCCAAAACATGAGCTAAACAAACCTAATTTCTTTATAAAATTAGCCTGCCTCAGATATTTAAGTATAGCAATGAAAAACAGACTTTCATATAGAGACTATATAGAAGTTTTGAACTTCCATTGTCTTTCTATGGCAGATCCTGAGCTGGGGACCCAAGTCTTTGTTTCAGAGATTTTCTTTATGCTTTGGGATTAGTTTCTGCTCTAAGTGAGGTGAATATGTTAATCCTCATAATCCTTCCTGGGAGAAAAAACCATTCCTTCCTCTTGCTTATTTCCAATCTGATTGGTCCTGACCTTGGTGAGAGGAAGACAGTCTTCCCCTCTCCTCTCACTTTTTAAAAAATTTACAATTTTAAATAAAATTTTCATTTTGGAATAATTCCAGATTTACACAAAAATTGCAAAGATGACACAGAAAATTCCTGTGTTCTCTTCATATAGCTTCCTCTGACATTAACATGTAAATAACCATGGCGCTTTTTGTCAAAACTAAGAAATTAACACCGATATAGCACTATTTCTTCATTTAACTATAAACTTTATTTGAATGTTACTAGTTTTTCTACGAATGCCCTTTTTCTATTCCAGAATCCAATATGGGATATCATGATATGCTAACCCCGGTGAGAGTACTCACATCAAAGAAATTGGCAAATACTACAAATCAGGGTGTGATTTGATATTTTGTTGATGATTTAGACTTAAGAAGGTGGTAGAGAAAATATAAGTAAATAAAGACCTGTTTTAAGTATCTATTTTTACTCTGCCCCAAGCCCAGCCCGAGTTGGCAGAAGGTGAATGAACAAGAATGAACATGTGCTAATGAAAGACAGTCTTTCCCTCCTGACTGGTTGTGACTAGGATTCACAACTTGGATCCCAAACATGCTAGGAGACCCTAGTTGTTCACTGAGGCCCAACCGCATGAGGCCTGATCAACCCTGCTGCACTCTGGCCAGCCTTGAGAGCACTGTCCATTTTAGGTCATTCTTGACCCTGTTACTCCAACTGCTCTGTCAGGCTGGGAATAATGGTCTAAACCCTGACTCTGTATTCCTCCATCCCATGTTCATAGGGACAGTGTGTATATTTGTATGGATTTACCTGATATAGGAGCAGTTTGGAAGATGGGAACCTGTTTGCACTGTTGAGAGATGGTCATCATGGACCGCGAGGGTCTGCTGCCTGAGTGTCCGGGGTCCTTTTTTGCCTCATGAAATCCCTTCATTTTTGTATCAGTTAGGGTTCAAATATGGAAGAAGAAACACACTGAGTTTCATAGAATGAGGGACACATGACAGGAACTAGACTGTGTAATGGCAGAAGCTGGTAAGGACTCTTGGTAAGGACTCTTGCTGCGTCTGCATCTGCTGTTGTGCCCAAAGTCACCGTGGTTCAGCAAGGCTGACAGTTGGAAAAGAAAACTGGATATGAACTTGAGGAGTTTAAAAGACAAGCTGGAAATCCTAAAGGCAATTGCAACGGATAGTGTGCCAGAACTAGTTTGTACTGACTCAGGAGAGCTGATTATTAAATGTTCAGGATTTTTTTAGATCCAGTTGTTAAATATAGTCATTATTAAAAATTAGATTAAGCAAACTTACAGTTAAATACATTGCATTAAAGACAGAGGTAAATACTCCAAACTCATTACTTCCTAATCATTTTGCTATATCTTATTACTTCACCTACGCTCTTGAACACATTTATGTGTGTTATATCTGTATGGTGGAGGCGCTGTATAATGGTGTGCTATTGTGCATCTCTTGACAATTCTAGATTCAGTGATATCATGTTGGTAGCTTTCAATTAGCCCCCATGGGAACACTTATACCACAAAAACTGGTGAATGCAACAAATCAGTACTTGATTTATTATTTCATTGATGGTCCAGACTTAAGATAGCAAAGGAGAAAATTTAATAAAGTAAATAAAACTTCAAAAAATTACACATTGTGAATAAATGAAATACTCTTGTGATATCCAAAACTTTTTTTTTTCAGTTTAACAAAGAAGTAAACTTACAACATTGATGAACAAGTGAAGTTCTAACACTCGTCTTTGTGGTTTCACTTTTATCTTACTTGTTAACATAAACAAAGATATCAACCAACATTCATGTGGCAACTATAACTGGAAAGCTGGTTGTTAAATATTTACAAGCACATTATTGACTGGATCCCACAAGGATAGACTACAAGCTGTGTCTGTTCCTCATTGTCTCTGATCTTGTTGAAACAGATGACTTGGAAAAAAAAGCTGAACATCTACCTGACTTAAGACATAGAAAAAAAAAATCGAAGCAGGAGACCCAGCAGAAACTGTAAGAGGCACAGCCCAGGTACCCTCTGCCCCAGCAAGGTGAGCTAGCAGTTGTGAGTGCAACACTGTCTGCTGTCTTTCACCTGCCCCTCAGAGAGTAATGGCTGGTGCTTCATTTCTGCCTCCTAAAGATGGTGCAAATTTCTCTTGGAGCCATCCTGAGCCTGAAAGCACCTGGGCCAGGGAATGCTGAGAAATGCAGTTCCACCTGAGCTAAGTTGACATGACTCCACACCTTTCCTGTCTGCAAGGCTGGTGTGGTACTCACTGGGTGATTCTGCTGTCCCTGGGCTGGGTGGGTTTCAGTGTTCCAATAGCCATGATCAGGGCTTTGGGTGGACCTCCTGTGCCAATGCTGTGCCTTCGTCATTGATCTTATCCTCCTGGGGAGAGAGAGATGGGATAGAGGGCCTTTAGGTCTTCTGGAAGGAAAGCCACAGTTTAATTATTTACGGAGCACCAAGTCAGGCCACATGCAGGACATCAGGAACTGTGAGATGAATCTGATCAGTCCTATCTTCAATAGCTTACAATCTAAGGAGGGACAGAGGTAAGACTGGGAAATAGGAAGAGATAAGGGCCACTAGGCTCCCCATCCCCTATCTTACTCCTCTCTTCTCCCCCAGAAGCAGCAATGGCTCCCTCCTGTATGCCTGACTCTTCATACAGCATGGGGAGCCCCTTACTTTGACTCCAAGCAACCTGCTAACCCCGTGGGCATCCTCCCACCTGTCCTTAGCTCCCTCCACCTCACTCTGCTCTGTAAGGTCCAGCATGCTCATATACACTCAGCCCAGAATGTCACCCTGTTCCTTCTCTCCCTGTGGAGAGGTCTGCTCATTCCCCCAGATCCTGCTCAGTGCTGTCTCTTCCATAAAACCCTCCTATTCGCAGCAAAAACAATCACCTTTTCATGCTCTGTTCCCACATCTTATGGCTTGCGACTTTTTAAAATACCACCGATGACGTGATTGTTGATGGCCATGTACAGAGAACACGGCATGTCCCAGGCACTGTGCCAAGCACATTATGGGCATTGTCTCCATTTAATTCTTTCCTGAGCCTTGGGAGCAGGTGTTCTGATTGCCTTTTCACAGATGAGGAAACGGAAGCTCAGGAAAAATTCAATGTGACATTCCCGAGGGCACACAGCTAGTAAATGGTAGAGCTAGCTAGAATCGCAATGGAGGCTTCTCCCAACCCCTAAGAAGTAAGACCCATTTTAGCACAAGTGCCAGATTCCTGGGCCAAGACTGTAGAGCAGGCAGGAGAGTGGGGGATCTGTGTGAGGTGGCTGTTTTTCAGAAGGTGGTAGGATGGCAGCCCTGTGGGTTGTGATCCTCTAGAGAAGGGTGGGACCATAGTCCACCAGAAGGGGGCTCAGCTGAACAGTGAACAGGGCCTGCCCCATCTATGGAAAGGAACCACCCCCGCCCCTCGATGAATTGGGCACAAAAATGGCTCCCAGGTGCAGCTCCACCTCCCTTCTCTTCAGACTGAGACAGGAAGGCTGTCAGCCTCACTTGTCACATCTGACTGAGCGACAGCAATGACATGTGCGTAGGAGGTACTAAAGCAGGGATCTCTTAATAGAGCAGGTGCCTGTGAGCCCTGAGGGTTGCTATCCAGTCTTTGTGTGTGCGTGTGTGGGGTGTGGGGTGTGTGTGTGTGGGGGGGGGGTGGGTGGGAGGGTGGGAACTGGATCAGGGCACAAGAGAACATGTCAGCCTATCCAGGGCTGGGACTAGAGCAGGGCAAGGAGGAGCTTGAACAATTAAAGGGAGTACCAAAACCAAAAAGAAACAAACTAACAAACAAACAATAATAAAACCCTCAGTAATGGACATAAATGATGTTTTAGTACAATGCTTGAGAACCAGAACAAACGCAAAATATCCACGATGAAATACCATCAGTGTTTTAAATCGCTACTGGATCAGTAACATGGAAAGACTTTCTGACTTCCATGGTGGGTGGGGTGGGGGGCACAGGTATGTGGCCTGATGAGCTGGTCACCTGGTCTCAGCTGCTCTGTGCTCCCAAGGAGATGTGAGGTTCTTCTGTGAGTTTGTCCCCCATCCAGTAGAACCAAACTGCATTTTATTTATTCACTCACCCACTCACTGACCATCTGTGGATTATTTTGCTATGTGGGTAATCATATTATTTTGGAAAAAAATGACAAATTTATACTTATGGCTTCCTTTCCAGTCATTTTCTCTGGCACACTAGCTAGACTTCCAGGACAATTTTCATAATGCCACTTCTTCCTTCCTTCCTTGTAGTGCTGGGGATTGAACCCAGGGCTTTGTGCATGTGAGGCAAGCACTCTACCAACTGAGCTATGTCCCCAGCCCCCTTGTCTTTTTTTCTGATTTGATTAAGAAGGACCCTAAAATATCATTATTAAGTAAAATTTTTACTGGGAGCTTTTAGTATGCATGCTTTATTAGTTTGTGGAAATCCCATTCAATTTTTATTTTGGGAAGAGTTTTCTCTCCTTTCCCCTTTAAAAAATACCATGAATGTGTTCTCTTTGTGCATCTTTTTGATATGACCATATATTTTTTTCACCATAACCTGTTAGTATGTTGCATTATGTGGAAGGATTTCATAATATTAAGCTTCCTTTGCATTTCTGGAATAAACCCTATTTGGTTATGTCTTTCACGCACTGTTAGAATGGATTTTTCACTGTTTTTGTATCCATATTAATAAACAGACTCAAGGTGTGATTTTTTTCATTTTAATACCGTTCTTGCTGGGTAGTAAGATCATACCAAAATAGGGCGGGGGGGGGAGTGGTAATCATCTTCTCAGCCCCTGATTTCTCTGAACCAGTGTGTAAAATAGGAAGCACCTGTCACTTGGAGCTTTGCAAAACATGTTTCTGTGATGAGCTGGGCTTGGTGTCTTTTGGAAAGGGAAGACAATTTGGACTACTCATTTCATTTTCTTAATGTTATTGGTTTATTCAAGTGTTAGATTTCTCTTTCAGTCAGTTTTTGTAAATTATGTTTTTAGAGAAAATTGTCCATGTCTCATTGATTTGAAATCATTCATCGTTTTCTTTCATGATTTCTAATGCTCCTCATATACTTTTTCCTGGTTTGAGGTTTGACTATTTTGTTAATCTTTTAAGGAGGCAAGTTTTGGTTAATCATCTCTAATACTTTCTCCATTTCATTAATTTCTGCTGTTATCTTCATTGTTTTCTTTATTCTACTCTGATTTTCTAGCTTCTTGAGCTGAACAAGGAACTCATTTATTTTTAATCTTCTCGGTTTTAAGTAAATCCATCGAAGGCTAAAATTTCCCTTTAGGACAGGCTTTAATCATGTCCCACACATTTTATATGAAGTACAGTCTTTGTCATTTTAGTTCTAAATATTTCATAAATTTCCATTGTGAATTTCTTTTTCACTCATGCTATTTGGGGGTGTGTTGTTTTTCCTTCCCAAATGCATTTTAAACTATGCTTATTGTTGAATTCTGATATAAGTGCATTGGTTGGAGAATAGTCTCTTTGTCATGTAGACTCTTTATAATTTATTGATACTGTTTTTGTGACCTAGTAAAAAGTCAATTTTTATAATGTGCTTTCTGTGCCGGAGAGGAATTAGTATTCCATGCTTATTGAGAGCAGAATTCCAGATTTATCTATTAGACCAAGACTTTTGGTTATGTGGTTCAAAGAACCCATATCCTTATTGCTGATCTTTCTGTTTCTGGGGAAGGGCATTAAACTCTCCTTAGTGATTGGGTATTCATTAGCATCTTCTTGTAACTCTCCTAGCTTTTGCTTTATGTATTTAAGGCAGGGAATTTGAATATATAGAACTTCATGATGGTTATGTCTCTTTGGTGGAGTGTGTTCCTTTGATAATAACTTACAATGTTTCTTTATTTCTCTTGTAGCTTTTGCTCTGAAATGTCATCTGACATTTCCATCACTATACCAGCTTTCCTTTAATATTTGTCTAGCATAGATCCTTTTTTTTTTGTTCTTTTACTTCAAATATTCTCTGTCATGGTTAGTAACATACAGTTAGATATTTAGAAGTCTCATCTAGTTGTCTGTTGTTTAACAGGTGAGTTTGATCTATTCACATTTTATGTATGATGTTTACCATCTTGTTCTGTGTTTTTTTTGGGGGGGGGGGTTCTATTTTTCTATTAAGTTGTTGTTAGATTGATCAGGTTTTCTTTTCTCCATTTCTCCTTATTCTTGTTGACTCGGAAACTATAATTTGTACTATTCTTCTCATAGCCATGAGCTTTATATTTTATATTTATATTTAGCTTTATATATTTTATTTATTTTTTAAATAAAAAATAATTTTTTTATTTAAAAAATAAATAAAAAATTTATTATTTTTCTAATAAAGTCAAAGGTTATTTATTATTTCTGTTCTCCTATGGATAAAACCTTAGGATACTCTACCCATAGAACCTCTGTGTACTTACTATTGTCATCTTGGCTTTGGTCTAGATGTTCTCATTATTTAGTAATTATATAGAAATGAAATAGTAAATAGTGATAATTAAATTCATTATCACAATTTACCAATTTCTAAGTTGGTCTTTTTTTCTTGCTGACATTTTCTTCTTGTTGAAGTATTGCTAATTTTTTTTTCAGTTAGTTTTTCTCGATGGTAAAGAGTCTGTGTGTGTGTGTGTATGTGTGTGTGTGTGTGTGTGTGTGTGTGTGTGTGTGTGTTGCTGGGGATTGAACCCATGCCCTGTACATTCAAGGCAAGCACTCTACCAACTGAGCTAAATCTCCAGCCTGGTTAAGAGTCTTTTATGTCTGGAAATGTGTTGATTTCACTTACAGTCTTGAATTCTAGTTTAGCAGGGGATATAATTCTAGGCCTCTGGATATTTTTGCTCAGCCCTAGGAAGATCTGACTTCATTCCCTTCTGTCCTCTATTATGGGGATGAGAAGCTTGCAGTAACTATATTGTTTTATTTGATAGATATTCTGTCTTTTTGTTTTCTATCAAATTTTTTTTCAATACTAGAGATGGAACCCAGAGCCTGGCACATATTAGACTATCACACTACATTCCCAGCCCTTTTAATTTTATTTTGAGTCAAGATCTAAGTTGCCCAGGCTGGCCTTAAACTTGTGATCTACATGCCTCAGCCTCCTGAGTAGTTGGAATTACAGTTGTGTATCACTGTGCCCAGATTTTCTATCTCACTTCATAAATAACCTTTTCTTTATCCTTTATGCTCTTTAGTTTCACTATGGAATAGCATATGAGATGGAAAGATTACATTGCTAGACAGGAGCCAGAGACCAATTTGGAGGCTAGTTTTAGGCTTTGGTTTCAATCTGCTCTCAGGAGAACTCACCCCTTGAGGCTAGCATTCTCTTTGGAGGGCAGTGTCCCCAGTGACCTAAGGACCTCCCATTAGGCTCCACTTCTTAAAGACTTCATTGCATTGTACACTGACACATTGGGGAAGAAGCTCCCTACACATTAACCCTTGGGGAATAAACCATATCCAAACCACAGCACCCCCCAGTTCCCCAGCCCTGCATTCCTCTTTTGTAGTCATTCTCCACCCAGACACTGAGGCACCCATCCAAGAACTTGGTCTCTCTTTGTGGTTGGAGCTCTGGTTTTTTGAGGAGATGGCAGACGATGAAGATTCAAGGGTATGACTGGTTTTTCTAGGTCTTCGCTGGAAGCCTGCATGTCCCTGCTTCCATCTCCCTAATCAATAGCATCACACAAACCCCAAGCCTGGGGTGGGTATGGTGCAGTGTTTTTATCTCTTTCACATCTCAGGGGAATTCTAACCTAGGTGAGGTGTCTGGCTCAGAATCCCTACCTCACGTATGGTATTTTGAGTCCCTTTTGTCCCACACATTATATAGTTCCAGCTACCTCAGTCTGGCTCTTGGCTCCAATCCAGCAGACCCACAACTCAGCCAGTCTTTTCTCTTTGTCCTTTTCTTCCATTTCTAGTGAAGAAAGATGCTTATTTTGCTTTTGAAAGTGGCCACCTTACTTCTCACTATTTCTGTTTTTTTCTCTGAGTGCCATGTGTTGGGGCCAGAGGGAGAGCTCAGAGCATGAACTTACAGTGCCATCTTGAATGGAAGCCTCCTTTATTGTTTAAACTATTTTTTAAAAATATTTTTGCTTGTAACCTAAAATATCCTAGCTCATAGAAGTATCTAGTAAGATTGATTTGAGGATTAAGTGGGATTTTCTAATGTGAATACCGTGCAATATCTGCCATAGAGCAAAACTCAATAAAAGGCATGATGGTAATTGTTTTTGTTGTCTACCTTTTTCACACATGCTTCTGCCCATTCTGGGTTCAGTCTGCAAAACGGCATGAGAGGATTTCAGCTGTGCTGCATCCCCTCCCCCATTAACCCCTGTTTTCTATTGGTGTCTTCGTTATTTCAGAATTAAGTTTTAGCTTACATATCAATAATGGTTTGGAAAGACCATTAGACAAAGAGTCCTAAGTCCTTGGTTTATGCCCCATTCATGCTATTCATGGCAGAGCTGTGGGAAAAATCACTAAACTCTGAGCGCCCAAAGAGGCTTGGGGCTAAGCTCAGCTCTACTACTGATTGACCTTAAAATCACCTTAGGCCAGTGGTCTTACTGTTGAGTGAGATTCTCACCCCATGAATGAGGTAAAGCAGATATCTCCTAGAGCTGACACATAGGTTCAGGGAGATGATATATCTCAACTACCTTTATATTCCTGGCATTCAAGTAATGCTCAAACAATTATAATAACATACTATGATATAATAATCTTGAAATAATCATGAATATTGCCATTCCACAATATCCATAGGGGATTGGCTCCAGGAATACCCGAGGATGCCCAAATTTGTGGACGCTCACATCTCTTTTATAAAATGACATAATATTTGCATGTGTGTATTTTCCCTGTATTTTAAATCATCTCTATATTGCTTAGAACAGTGTAATATGATACAAATGCTATTAAATAGTTGTTACACCATGTTGTTTAGGGAATAATGACAAGAAAAAAGTTTGTACATGTTAAGTATACATAATTTTTAAAAAAGTATCTTTGATCTATAGTTGGTTAAATCCAAGGATGTGAAACCCAAGGATATTGAGGGATGAGTGGTATGGGAGGCATAGGCAGGAGGATCACGAGTTCATAGCCAGCTTCGACAACATAGTGAGGCCCTAAGCAACTCAGCAAGACCCTGTCTTTAAATATAATATTAAAAAAGGGCTGGGGGTGTGGCTCAGTGTGATATCCCTGGGTTCAATCCCCAGTACAAAAAACAAAAAAAACAAGAACACAGAGAGAGATATGTTAGTTAAATTTTTAAGATGTGGCAAGATGTACTGGGGCCATTTCCCCCTTTTATGACAGTCAGGTGTGTGTAGTTGTGTGTGCACGTATGTGTAAGATTTGAACAAAAAACACCAGTTAGAGTTGGTGCCATGCCCTCTGAGAGAATGTCAATCAAACCAGAATGGAGGGTCAAATGCTTCGTAGCACAACCCTGTGCTGGAGTCATTTTTCTTAAAGGACAAGGCCAAAGTTGTATTAGCAGGAGGAATGACCTTTTCTCATATGGGAAAAATGATTACTGTCTATGACATAGTGTTTGCACCTTGCATGAACTCACGAGGATATCAGCCATGGAGGGTGGGGGGCAGTCAGAAGGAGGATATGGGGCTCCATCTTTTCCTTTGCCTTGAGACTAGAGTCCTCACCTACCACTTTGGCTGGTTATTTAACTTTTAAATAATGTGAGTTTCGAATAGTTTTAGATTTACAGATAATTTGCAAGAATACCACAGAGAGTTCCTGTATACATCACACCCAGTGCCCCTAGACACACCCTCTGCTTTGTGACTTAGTGAGGATGGAGCAGGAGGGGGGCTGTACTAGCTTCCAGCTGCAGTATGTTAAATTAACACAGCAGAAAGACCCACTGGAGGTGGGAGAGTCACCAAAGGAGGGGTGCTGTGGTTTGGATGTGTTTTTCCCCTCAGGGGTTCATGTGTTGGAAGCTTGATCCCTATTGTGGCAGTATTGAGACGTAGTGGACTTTTAGAAGGAGTGGCCTAGTGAGAAATAATTAGGTTATGTGGGTGGAAGCACCACCCTTGGGAGGGATTAATGCTGATCTCCTGGAATAACTTAATTCTTGCAAAAGTGAGTTTTATAAAAAAGAACAAAACTGGCCAAATCTCTCCTTCCTACCATGATGTCATCCTCCATGTTGGACACAATCAAAGGGAGCCTCACCAGAGGCTCACCAAACAGATGAGGCCACTTGACCTTGAACTTTTAGACTCCCCAAATGGGAGCTAAATAAACCTCTTTTCTTTCTTGTGATCCAGCCTTAGGTGTTTGATTATGGAAATAGAAAATGGACTAATATAAACACATAGAAGCTGGAAAGAAGCAAGGATGGAGGAGAAGGGGTAGAGAAGACCTCCGCTCTCTGAATTCCCTGAATTTCCAGCACCCCCTTTACCCCACACAGGTGATTGAAAACCATTCAGAACAGAGCAGGACGGACTTCGCAACACCTGGATTGCATTTCTTATTATTTGCAGAGCAGGCGCAGGAAATAACGATTGCTAAGTATGAGATGCTATCAGGCTGGTGAAGTCAAAGCACATTTAGCAAAAGAACTACTTTTCATGCTAAAATCTCAGAGGAAGTTAATGCCCACCTTATATTTGTAATAACCCTCTTTTCATAGCTCTGATTTGAGGTGTGGATCTTCCATAGGGCAAGCAAAGCCTTAGAGGGGGCAAGCTGGGCCATCTGGAGCTCTTTCTTCCTAGATTCTCAGGACAACCATGTGATACTTGAAGATTACACAAATTTTATTTGTATTGATTTTAAGTGATTTTAAGATTTCTCTCTCAGTCCCTTCCAGGCTTCAGAGAGGGAGTGAGGGATTCCATGAGGGACATTTGCTTGGATTCAGGGACTGGGGGTTAGATGGGTGATTTGGGGCTTTGAGGAGGGAACTGGCTGAGTGAGAGATGTGGGAGCAGATGACTCAGCGGCAGCAACATCCGAAGCCAGCGATTGCTGGCTGCCATCTCTTAAATTATCCTGGCCTAAGCTCCTCCTGTTTCTCCCAGGATAATAGAGTTGTTCTTTGCGGAGTCTTCCCTGGGCATTTTCCCTCTTGGCCTCAAAGCTTACAAATCATTCCTTCCTGTGTGCAGATCAGGTGATTCTCCAAGGTCCTGTCTGAGCAGGGTGACTGACAAGTCAATTTGGTCAGACAATTGCTTGGGCTGATTCGTCCACGAAACTGAGCTCCTTGTTTTGGCAAAGTGGGTTTGAGCTGGGGCTGGAACTGGAGGCTGGGGACCAGCAGGCAGGGAGGGGATTCTGAGTGGAACTTCTCTTTCCCAGGAGGGGGCGAGAGAGGAAGGTGCAGATCCAAAGTCCCCCAGGTCTGAAGTAGAGAGCCCCAGGTCTGTAGGGTGTTAGTGGGGGAGGCTCTTTCTCATTTTAAAGAGAGCTCACCTCTGGAAAAGTATAGCTGATAAAGAGAAGAGAAGGCACAGCTCTTGAGGCCAGAGACCTGGGTTTTTTAATCTTATTTCTGGTACTTAGTAGCTGTGTGACCTTGTGCAAATCACCTGCCCCACTCTGAGCTTCAGTCGCTCTGACTGCAATGTGAAGGATAATTATTGCTGGACCTGCTTATCAGGGTTGTTGTAAAGATTTAATAAGATTGGAAACCTGGAAATGCTTTGTAAACCCATAAGGGTGAGCCATGTGTCTATACAAGATTTATGTGGGTCTAACAGTCCTGAGTCCCAGTACTAGAAAGCAAAGATGCCTTTCCAAGGGTCAGGGTGGGGAGTGCAGGCTCAGCATTTGCAGACATCCAGTGGCTATGTTGGTGATGTTTTTTTTTTTTTTCTGTTAAGGAGGCCTCTGGTCCCTACGGCCAGCCGGGGTTTAGGAACCAGGATGCAGGCTGGTCCACACTCTCGTGCTTGGTGATGGCTCATTGCATCTGCCCTCTCTTGTCCCCCACATCTGCTGAGTGGCAGGGAAGACTGGCTACTGTGTACACAGAGAATCCACCAAAGTGTGGTTGCAAAGAGAGGGAGGGGGTGGTATGCCTCCTGGGGCTGGAGCTGAAAGGCAACTTGACTTCTTTTACTGGCCATGGCCAAGGTTGTCTGCAGAGCTAGAAGGTTCTTAGGTACTAGATGATTAGGGAGCAGGGCTCAGAGGTAAGGAATGTGTCCAAGTTTGGAAATAGGCATATCTGAGTCTATCATGGGGAGATGTAGGAGCCAGGATATAGCCCAGGGTACCTTTACCTTCTGGGTGCAACCCTGTGAGACCCTCCTCTTCCCATAGAAGGGCCACCAGACCCAGAAATAGGATCAGTCAGAGCCAAGGTACCAGGATCAAGGCTGACTCAAGGTTGGAGAGGTCCTGCAGTTCTAGCCTTTTGAGCTCCTTTTGAGCTCAGCATTGAGTCCTGCCATCAGCCCATCAGACCCCAGTTCTAGGGCTGAGTAATGCTAACCAGGCCTCCTCATCCTCTATCTGGAACCCCAGCCCTTCTCCCTCCCTCCAATGGTCATGTGTTCCCATTTCTAGCACCTGGGTCCATTCCAGGCTCTACTTCTTTCATTTGATATTGGGACCTATTCCCCTTCCTGTGTTTGCTAATTGCCCTTTCTCAGGGGCAGCAGCTTAGCCTTAGACCCCAGCCCGATGTTAGTGCAAATAGACCCAAGAACAGGAAGAAAAGTCATGTATATTGCCAGATGCAGTGGTGCATGGTTGTCATTCCAGTGACTTGGGAGGCTGAGGCAGGAGGATTCCAAGGCTGAGTCCAACCTCAACAATTTAGTGAGACTTTCAGCAACTTAATGACACTGAATGTCAAAATTTAAAAAATAAAATAAAAAGGACTGGGGATGCAGCTCAGTGGTAAAGCACCACTAGGTTTAATCTCTAGTTAAAAAAAAAAGTCATATACAACGAGGGCTCTTTTTGTGCCTGACCTTTTAAACTTCACACCAAACCAGGGAAGTGGATTCTAATCATTCCCATTTAGTAGAAGAGAAACTGAGTCTCAGAAAGGCTAAGGGACTGACCCAATGTAACATGAATAGTGCAGACAGGATTCCAAACCACATTCACAGGGCTCCAAGGGCTGTGCTGGTTTTGGTGTATAAGTCACCAACTGGCCCAATGTCCCCAGAGGCCTAAGTCCCCAGGTGTGCATCTTATGAGCTGGGCTGTCCCACTCGGGTCTATACATTTAGTGCAGAGCAGTATCAACCATGTGGTTCCACATCAGGCCAGTTCTGGTTTGATGTGCCTTATGGCACCTTAACATTGAATTTGTTTCTCCACCTTGCTCAACAGTTATGTCCATTATCTAGTGGAAAGTGAGGCCCAGAGACACTGGCATTTAGAGAAGAAAAGAAAAAGCTAACTTGTAAAGAAGTTCAGGGGAATCAGGCTTCATAAGGACTGTCTTAGTAAAACACACCAGGAATTTAAAGCCAAAAGCACAGGGTGAACTTACCAGTGTTTCTGAGTTCACAGTGAGTCCAGCGATGGTGGAAAACAGCAATTTTTCTCACATATTATAATATCCAGAAAGAGGGGGACAGATTTTCAGATAGCAGCATTGCCAAAGTAAGGGATAAAGTTTGTTTTGTTCCCACGCTAGTCATCTATGGAAAGGCTCAAGATTTCATTTGTTTTGGGGAGTCAGCGCCAGATAGGGTGAGCCCCTTGCTTTTTTTTTTTTTTATATTTTCCGGATGGGAGATCTGGGCTGTTCATAATGGTGCCAGGAGCAAGGGTCAGCTTTGTCTCTACCCTAATAAATCCCTCCTTTGCTGAAACTATCTGGAGAGGAGATTCTGTTGTTTACAACTGGATGAAAGAGCCCACAGGATCACTGGGTTCAACTCTATGTTTCACAGATGAGGAAGCAGCGGCCCAGAGGGGAGAAAGCCTTTACCCAAGACCACTCAGACCTCAGTGCTTCTCTTTGTCTGGTGTCCTCCTCTGTCCCACTCAGGCCTGATCAGGATGCCCAGGACTGAGTTGGTGGAGTTCTAGCTTGGAGATAGCTTTTACCGACTCCTGAGAGAGTTCAGAGAAAGAAACAGAGATGGAGGAGAGAGAGGCGTGGCTGGTATGTGGACAGTCTCTCTTGGTTCTAGGTGACCGTGAGCTTTCTTGTTGCACCTCAGGTTCAGTCTCAGTCCAGGCCTGGCACAAGGGGTAGAGGCAGTGCTAGTGTCATCCTGAGGACTCCATGCCAGTCCCCCAAGAACAGGAAGCAAAGTCATGTATATTGCCAGATGCAGTGGTGCATGGTTGTAATTCTGTCCTTATTTTTGAATTTTACAAATAGTATGAATCATAGGGATCACGGTGTCAGCACTGTGCTGATCACTTTGTTCATAATGTGCTGTTTATTTCTCTAAAACTAGTAGAGGTAGTTTTCTTTTTCCTTTTTGTGGAGGGTAAACTGAGGACCAGAGGTGGTAAGTGACTTTCCCGGGTCCCTGGGACTGATGAGTGGTTAGGGAGCCAGGAACCGAGAGCAGTATTGTCTGAAACTAGAAGTTGTTCTCCTAACCAAGTGCATGCTGGCTTCTTCAATCAGCTCGACTTATAATTTAGTCTGAAAACTCTCCTCCTCCCTGGCCAATCGGGTCCCACTGTAAGCTTTTTGTGGGGTGTGGGATGGGGTGGGGCAGTACCTGAAGTCCTGTCACCTGTGAATGTCAGTTGTCATGCTCCCTGGCAGGCTCAGCTTCCAAACTTCCTCTGCCTCTTGGGTCCCTGGAGTTAGGACCCGGGACATTTTTAACCTGCTCTTCTCCTGACCAATGGTGCCACCTGTTCAAATCCTTGTCTCTTTCTGGCTTGAAGGAAGACTCAGCCCCTTCTCAACTCTGAGACTCTGAGATTCTAAATAGTAGGGTCCCCTGGTCTGATGGAGGCAGGTCACACCGAAAGCTTGCAGGAGTGAAGTCTTTGCGTGTTAGCACACACAAGAATGATACCTTCCCAGAAAGGAAAACATCTCTTGTTTTCTTCCAGTAAATCAAGACTAGGAGGTGCATTTGTTTAATGGGCTCTGTCCACAGCTAATCCAATTTGGTAAGTGACTTGGGGATGGGGAAAAATGCTGACCTGACACTTTGGAGAGTGGACTCAGAGGTGGGGGCTTAGGCAGCAATACATGTAGCTCTGTGAGCAGGAGATAAGGCAGGAGAACCCTCTCCCAGTGCCACACCTCCCCATCATATGTATGTTGTCTTTCCCTTTTGGCTCTTCGTCTGGATTTCTGTCTACATGTCTTTTGATCGGTATGTATGTCTTTTTTTGTCACAACCATAGCTTACCAGGATCTATAGAGTATATGATGGTAGATGAGTAATGGCCCTGTTGGGACAGGTAAGAGCTCAGATTGAAGGACAAGGAGTGCGGAAGACAGAATAATGGCTTCCCAGTGACATCCACATGTGACTCCTTGGACCCTGTGGAGCTGTTACCTTGCGTGGCAAAGGCTACTTTTTAGCTATGATGGAGTTAAGGATCTCAGGAGGAGATAATCCTGGATTATCCAGTGGGTCCAGTGTAATCAACAGGGACTCTAAGAAGGAGGCAGAAGGTCAGAGGCAGGGGCGAGATACAATGATAGAGACAGGGGTTGGGGCTTTGAAAAATGGAGGAAAGGGACCATGAGCCCAGGTAGCCAAGGTTACTTTCTAGGTAGCCTCTAGAAGGTGGGAGAGATGGGAACACACGTCCTCCCCTAGAACCATGCAGCTCTGCTGATGCCTTGATTTTAATCCATGAGATCTGTTTGGGTTTCTAATCTCTAGAAACATCAGATAACATACTGTGTTGTTTTAAGGCACTAAATTACAGCAGCCAGAGGGAAAAGTGCAACGAGTCAAAAAAACCCAGGTGTGGGGCAGCTGGGCGCCTTGGCTTTCCAGACTCATTGAGAGACCCATGCTGCAGACAGATCATGGAGACAGATCTGGGAATGGAAAAGGGCCTCAGTGTGGGCTGGGATCAGCACACAGCCAGGGATCCCTGGAAAGTTGCTCCACAGTGTCTCTGGGGCATTGATTTAGGCATGACACAGAGACTCGGGCTCAAGGATTAAGGATCAAGATAATGACTTGGAACTGGTCTTGGTGGCCCACACCTGTAATCCCAGTGAGTGAAGTAGGAGGATTACAAGTTCAAAGCCAGTCTGAGAAACTTAGTGAGACCTTGTCTCAGAATAAAACATAAAAAGGACTGGGTGTGGAGCTCAGTAGTTGACTGTCCCTGGGTTCAATCCCTAGTACTAGGGGGAAAAAAGAGACCTGGGAGCTGGATATTGGGTGCAGCTGTAGAAAGAACAAAGGAAGGACTCAATTCTGTCAAGGTGAGTTTGGTGTCTAGCTGTGTGCTCTGCGGCTTTGCCCTCTTCATTTGTAGAAAGGAGGTCTCAAACTAAAAAATTTCTTAGCAAAAAACAAACAAAAACAAAACAAAAAAACAATCTGTCAGGTGAATAGAGAGCCCACATCTTAGGAGCAAATCTTTACCCCCTCACACATCAGATAGAGCACCAATCTCTAGGGTATATAAAGAATTCAAAAGGCTAAACACCAAAAAAAAAAAAACAAAAACAAAAACAAATAATCAAATCAATAAATGGGCCAAGGACCTAAAGAGATACTTCTCAGAAGATGATGTACAATCAATCAACAAATACATGAAAAAATGTTCATCATCACTAGCAACTAAAGAAATGCAAATCAAAACTACTCTAAGATTTCATCTCACTCCAGTCAGAATGGCAGCTATTATGCATACAAACAACAATGAGTGTTGGAGAGGATGTGGGGAAAAAGGTACACGTATACACTGCTGGTGGGACTGCAAATTGGTGCAGCCAATATGGAAAGCAGTATGGAGATTTCTTGGAAAATTGAGAATGGAACCACCATTTGACTCAGCTATCTCTCTCCTCGGTCTATACCCAAAGGACTTAAAAACAGCATACTACAGGGACACAGCCACATCAATGTTTATAGCAGCACAATTCACAATAGCTAAACTATGGAACCAACCTAGATGCCCTTCAGTAGATGAATGGATTAAAAAATATGACATATATACACAATGGAATATTACTCAGGAATAAAAGAGAATAAAATCATGACATTTGCAGCTAAATGGATGGAGTTAGAGAAGATAATGCTAAGTGAAGTTAGCCAATCCCCAAAAACCAAATGCCAAATGTTTTCTTTGATATAAGGAGGCTGATTCATAGTGGGATAGGGAGGGGGAGCATGGGAGGAATAGACAAACTCTAGATAGGGCAGAGGGATTGGAGGGCAAGGGAGGGGGCATGAGGTTATTAATGATGGTGGAATGTGATTATCATTATTATCTAAAGTATAGTTATGAAGACACAAATTGGTGTGAATATACTGGGTATGCAACCAGAGATATGAAAAATTGTGCTCTATATGTGTAATAAGAATTGTAATGTATTCTGCTGCCATATATAAATAAAAAATTTTAAAAAAAGGAGGTCTAGGTTAGCTTAGAAATCACAGATGGGAGGCTGCAGGCTTGATTTGGTTCACAGACACAATTGATCTACACTGATTCTTTAACATTTGGACAATATTAAGCATTATTAGGTCTCACTGAAATGAAATCTAAAGTGCAGACTTATCTTACCATGAGGGGTGGCCTGGTGACATTGGCCCTCTGTTCCTGCCTGCTACAGTCTCCCAGTCAATCCCCAGGGGAGGCAGGTCCAAAGTCATGGAGGTGGTGCTGCAATCACCCAACAGGGTTAGCATAGGCTTGGGGAGCCCCCAGGGAGGTGTCTGAGCATGTGGGCTCCTCACAGCCCCAATCTCCAGATACAACTTGACAAGTGCCAAGTGCAGCAGGACTCGCAGCCACATTGATCTGGACACTAAACTCCTATTAATGGAGTCAGAGAAGGCAATTGCTTTCTTGGCAGGCGCAAGTAGCTGACGGCTTGCACAGACCTTACAGTCAGATGGAGACACCCAGATCTCTCCGCAGAAGCAGCTATAAGCAGGAGACTTGCATGCCTGGGTGTGCATCCTGAGCACAGGCTGCATGGCCAGGCCTTGTTATGTGGCCATCAGTTTAACTGTTGGCCTCTTGTATGACTTGGGACCTTGGCTGTCTCTCCTGCTTTGGTTCCTTTATACTGACCTAATCCATACTCAAAGGATAGTGGGCTGACGGTGACATTCCCTCCCTCCTTTCCCTATTTGGCCAGCCCTCCTAGGCTTACCTTTTCTGATTTTCTGACCTTTTATGGCTTTTGCCCTCAGCTCTCACATCTGGATCCCCTTGATGACCTGTTTTGGATGTATCTCCCTGGTTCTTCCTCCTCAGACTACCTCTAATGGAGGTGAATTTGGTTTTGACCCCTGAACTTGTGCACCTTGGCTGGGGCTGAGGGCCATCAATTTGTTCTTGCCATGTGAGCTCCATTATTGGCCAGGATCCTGCTCAGTCTCAGCAGCACCTTCTTAATCAACAGCATCCATCTCTTTCCTTCCTGGATACCTGTAGTTCAGTTCTGTGCATCCCACACAGTCCAACCATGTCCATTTCCCACTTGGGCTGCTCCTCGGGCTTGCTATGTGGACCTCCTATCCTTCACTCTTTCAACACCTTCTTCAATAGCAACTAGACAATTCTCTCTAGAGAGCAAAGCTGGCCATGGGAACTCTGGTCAGAATCTTTCAATGGATATCTTCTGATTTTGGAGAAAGCTTGGGTGCCAGCACTTCTTGATAAGGTCCCTGCTTTCTCTTCCAGGCTCATGTCTCAGGAGCATCCATTCCCCCCAGTCCCTGTTCTAGCCTTACTGGACTATTAGCAGGACTCCTTTTTCCCTCAAAAATTTGGACTTTTGCAGATGTTATTCCCTTTGGCTAGAACCTGTGTTTACCCTACCCTGCTCACCTGTCTAACTACCTTTCGCAAGTCTGTGGATGCTGCTCTGATGCAATCCTGCCTGCAGTCTTGGAACCCTCAATGTTTTTTGCTTGCAGTTATTAGTCTTGAATCCCCAGACTGTAAGTTCCATGGAGACAGGAACTTGATCTGCTTATTCTCCATTATATTCCTGCTAGCTAGCATAAGCCTGGGTCACAGCAGGTGCTTGGTGAATATACACCGGATGAATGAATCATATCGAGGACAAAGCCAAGAACAGAGAAAGCTCTTGCAGAATAGCCTTGAGATCCATCCAGAGTCAACTTTATGTCACTTTCTGAGCATCCCCATTGAAAGGCAAGCCAGTCAGGTCAAGGAGGTAGGGTGAGGGGCAGATTGTAAGAATTTTTCCCAACATCTAGTCCCCACATAACCATCTTGTCCAGGAAACAGGATCACCTTGCCCACCCCAAAGAGGAAATCAGCTCTATTTACTATAACTAATATCAGACTTATCTGATTCCAGAGTTCCAGGCTTTCTCAACTATCATTCTAGTCTATCTGAAAGATAACTGGAAATCAGTCCTGAGCTCCCTTCCCATGGGATAGGCTGAAATCCTAGGAAAATATGCAACGTTCTGAGCTCTAACCTTTGTTCTGCCACGTGTGGCTGTGTGCCCCTTTGGGCTTCTGTTTCATGTTACCTAATACACAGCGCTGTTGTCAGGGTTCATCTTTGGGCTCATAAAGGGTGGAGACCAGGCTTTGTCTATGTGAAATTCCCTGTTGCTCAGCATGGGGCCTGGCCCGTTCACAGCCCTGAAAATGTGATCTTTCAATTGAAAACTCTTTGCAAACCACATTCTGAAATCCTTCATAAGTCAGGCGCTGGAGTTGGGCAGTGAAACCCACTCTATCCTCACTAACTGGACAATTGCCTCATGTCACCGATGTGTATGATTATGTCCTCTGCTATAATGCATGTCTTTTTAAAAGAAAATTAGGATCTGTCAAGCACCATTACACAGTGAACCCAGAGAAAGGGCAGCCCATGGCAGCGTATCAAGCTTCGGAGGAGCAGAAGCAGCTGTCTGAGGAGCCTTTCTCTGGGGGCCTGGTCATTACCTACGCATGCTCCGCTGGAGAATCTTCTTCTCCTCCCAGGTCCCTGGCAGCTGTCCCGGAGAGTGCGGTGGAAAGGGCTTGATGCAAATTTCTGGCTCAGGAGTGGAGTCCACTTCTGAAAATAATTAGAATACTCTACCCGTCATACAATGGAGTCCAGTACAAAAGAAAAAGATGAATGCCAAAGCCCTCAAAGAGGAACAATGGAGCTCATGACTCTGATAGGAGCGGCTCCTTGTGTCCGTGATGTTATGCATCATCCCTGTACCCTTAAGAGGGAGGTCCCTCTTACAGATGAGGAAATTGAGGCTTGGCAAGTCTAGCCTGGAACTAGGTTGAGTCTCACCCCAAAGCCTGGGTTCTTTCGTTGCCCCATGCTGTCTACCCTCCTCCTAAGGTACTGTGAGACATGGTGTTATGCCAGATTCGTGGGACCACAATAGACCTCCAGGAGCTGAATCCAGTGCAATCACACAAGAGTCTTTATTGCAAGCTCGAGCCTGGACTCACAACCGTTCCCGTCACAGTGGTCCCAGGGAGTGAGTCCCAGTCCTTTGTCCAGTGTGATTTTATAGGTTTTGGGGGGATACTCTATGCGTCACAACATCACACAGCAAATCATTCCTTACCGTGGGAAAGTCAAACAACAACTCTTAACATTGATTAGCACATTCAATGGCGGAACAAGTTGGGTAGGGGTGATTGGTTAGTACAATAGGAGGATTCGTTTGAACTGATTGGTTTAGGCCATGAGGGGGGTACGTGCTAAACTACATGGTTTCCCAACATATTATCAACCATCATAAACTACTGGGGGGTCATCTGGCATCCCAGGTATTTTCCCTGTCTCATGCTGATTGGAGGTTGCTAGGGGGGGTTGCTATGGGTCCTCACTTAACCTGAGTCAGGGACACCTGGTGCCACAGACGTCTCCTGTTATTTACAGACAAACAACTCAGCAGGGTGGGAATGTGCCTAGGAGTGCTCAGTGGGTTTTTCCAAGGACAAGGGTCACTCCCCCTTCCTTGGACAGGCTTTGCTCTGAGGTAGAGGCTGGTTTCTCAAAAATGGAGTCACATTAGTTTCTCAATGGTTGCAGAAGGCTGGCAAAGGATGGGTATTTGGGCTCCTATCCATGGGACTGGCCAGCCACTCAGACACCTTCGTTGTCCTCATGCATTGGCTGGTGGCTGCAGGAGCATCTTTACTTGGCTAGCCTGGAAGTAACATAGACAGCCCTGAGGTGGTATTTAAGGAGTGGCAGTTCACATGCCTTGTCCTCAGGGGTCTGCTAAGTGGAAGAGCAGCCCTCAGTTAAGTAACCACCTCCCCCCAACCCATACACACAATTTCCCAGGCCTGGCCTCGCTCTGTAACCTGCTGCCTTCCTTTCTTTTCTCCTCCTCCTCCTTCATTTTCTTCTTCCCTCTCTCCCTGGTTCTCCTCTTTTTTTTTTTGAATATTTATTTTTTACCACTTGAGCCACATCCCCAGCCCCCAGTTCTCCTCTTTCTTCCTTTTTCTATGTTTTTCCTTCCTTCCTCCCCCTTCTTCCTCCTCCTTTCCCTCCTCCTCCCCTGTCTTGTGCTCCCAGCTCGTCACCGGCCAGCACATAGAACTGGCCCGTGTCACATGTGGGGGGAATAAATGCTGAGCTGTGACAATCCTGTCTGCCTCAGAAAGAGAGGTTTTATGTAGTTTTTGGCATTTACAAATCCTTTGTGAAAAGGTCACCCTGTTCTTAGAATCTTTTATTAATGCTGAAGACGGGCCCGGAAATGTCATGTCTTTTTACCATGATATTTACTCAGAAAAGTATGACTAAGCATCTGAAATTCTATCAGCAGCTCGACCCCCAGGGCCAGGTGGGGAATATGCAGGGATGAATGGATTGTTGGTCCTGCTGGGAGCAGTTGGGTGCTCCAGTCTTCCAGGAGAGAGAGAGAGAGAGAGAGAGAGAGAGAGAGAGAGAGAGAGAGAGAGAGAGAGAGAGAGAAGGAGGGATGGATAAGGTCCAGACGCCTGGGCATTCATCCTTGTGCATTTCTCTCTGCTGTCCCCAGCAGCTCCAGAGCACAGGACTGGTGGGTCTACACTGAAAGAGATCTTGGTAGGTATGTGGGGACAGATATGGAGACTGAGGCTCAGAGCAGGCAAGACATCTGCAGGATCACCCAGCACGTCGGGGCAAAGCTGAGACTAAAGACTAGGTGTTCCAACTCCTAAGTCAGTGGCTAGCACTTGGTCTCCCACACTCCAGTTCTCATCTTGTTTCCACTCTCGTGCAGAGCCTGGGAAGAGGACCGGAAGCGAGTCTCTTCCTGGATCCCACATTCCGGTTCCTGTGTCAGAGTCCAAGGCAGGACATTGTGGAGGGAAACGCTGGCTTGAACCAACCTGTTCTCCACCTGCCTCTGCTTCCTTCATGAGTTCCTGCTTCCTCAAAGCGCCACACTTCTAGATGGTCTTGGAGGGGGTCTGGTGCAGGAAGAAGATGAACCCTGTGCTGTTGTATTATTTAGCTCAGGTGGCCACAATAAAATACCACAGACGGAGAACTTCAACAGCAGACTTTTGTTTTCTAACTGTTCAGGAGGCTGGAAGTCTGAGCAGGGAGCCAGCATGGCTGGGCTCTTGACTCTTCCTGGCTCCACCTTCTCTCTGTGTCTTCACCTGGCCTCTCCTTTGTGCTAGTTGGGGTGGGGGTGGCATGAGCAAGCTCTCCTGCGCCTCTTCTTATAAAGACACTAATTCCATCTTGAGGCCCTACCTAACCCAAATTACCTTCCAAAGGCCCCCATCTCCTCATACTTTCACCTTGAGCATTCAGGCTTCAGTGTATAAGTTTTTTTCGGGGGTGTGGGCACATTCATTCTGTAGCACTTGCTATTTCACAGGGATCATTTGGAAAGGAGGAGACAACAGATGTGAAATTAATGTGCAAACTGTAGACTGTATACCTGAATAAATTTTTATGATTGTTTTACCTGTGTGTGTGTCGGGGGGGATAGAAATAGGGGAGAAGGAAGAGTAGAATTTTCCCTGCTGAGTGCATCTGAGGAGTTGTTTGTGTCTGGAGAGGAAGGTGAGGCTCAGGCAAGGAGACCCTGGGTAGAGGGAGTAGAGAAGGGGTTTGCTGTTGCCCCCCAGCATCAATTCTCCCTGTACATCCCCTCCTTCCCCCACCCCCATTTCAATACTCTGAATGGATTGTGAGCCCAGTGCCTGAGCCAGCCACCACTTCCCATTGCTCTGGCCACAGTTCCTGCTCCAGGGATGGGAGCTTGACCCCTGGACGTCCAGATAGTTGTTTCAGGGTTTTTGCCAGGACTCACTCTTTTCTGATGTATTTGAATCTGGAAGGACATAGCCTTGAAAGTCACTGTTATAGTACTTGTGACCATGAGGGGGCATCTGGCTGTGCCCACTCAGAGAAATGGGGTAAGAATATATATTCTTAAAATAGCTCAGTTATCATGAGGACAGGGGTTTAGTTTGCATGCTAAGAACACTACCTGGAACATAAAAGTATTAATAAATATTGGTTAACTAATAAATACTGGGAGATCCTATATCCAGCCATACCTGCAGCTGATGTTTAAAATGTCTATTCCTAAATATTTTAGTTACATGAAATATTAGACCTGGCTTGCATCCTGATCCTGCTATGGAATGGTCCAGCCTTGGATACTCAGACCCAGCCTTGGATGCAGGGTGGGGGCCTCAGAGCTCTTGGTCATACTCTAGGCACAAGGGACCCTTTTTGCCCTTTGAGGAAATCATGAGGTCACAGTGCCCCCAAGCTGATGGTCACCCTGCTCTGGTGGCCATAGAAGAATCACCAGCACGGGATATGTAGGTGTGCTGCCATACCTCAGGACTCAGACCCTAACGCAGATGGAACCCCTTGGCTGCCAAGGTGCTGGTGAGAGTGTGGTTGCTCAACTCTCTCCAGTGCTGGATGTAGCTCAGGATATAGGCCTGGCTGTTTTGGGGGTAAGAGTTCCCTTCCTGTGAGTTTCTACTAGAGCTAAGTGGAAAGTTCTTCCATCCTGCATCTGCTGCAGAGGATAAAAGGATAATACTGGAAAAAAATCATTTCTACATTTAAAATTGAGTGTGTCCCTTGTGCTAGTGAATATGAAGTAGCTGTTGCTATGACTCCTAAAAAACAGGTGAAGAAAAAACAGAAAATCCAGAGAAGGAAAACAGCTTCCCTGGGGCTCAGATAGGAGTGGGAGACTGGAATTTGATCACAGTCCATCTGGGTCTGGAACCTCAACTTCTAACGACTATGGTACTTGCTGCTTGACAGAGATAGTACTGGGGGACTCATGGTAGGAGTGCCCCAAACGCAATATAGAGCCACCATCTGACAAGATGGCAGCTGGAGGCTGGACCCAATCTACCTACTTCTGTGCCCGAGGGAGACCCTTGTGATGTGGACAGCTAAGGACAATGCAGGAGAGCGGTTCTGAATTTCTAGAGCTGTGCTTGCGGGAGCAGTTTGTGTGATGGCTGGAGGCTATGTGGGATGAGCAGAAAGGACAGGTCATGGATCTTGGCATGTCTTATGCTTGTGGATTATCCCAGGAAAGCTCAGGATAATCCAGCACCTTCCTGGGTGCTTTGCTCTGCTATCTCCTCTCTAAGGACAGTGGCTGTCCACAGGGCTCAGCCCTAGTAGGTGTTGATGGAGGCTGGGGTAAAGCTTAGCTTCCATCTCCTGAAGCAGCGAGGGGGGGGGTCTCTGCTGGTGAGTAATCCAGCACCCCTGTTTTGTCGGCCCTTCCAGAATTTGCTTCTCATGCAGTGAGCGACTTAGGATGCATGGAACCCCTCCCCATTGGTAAAGAAATGAGAAATCAAGACCAGCCTGGGTGACTCAGAGGCACTTTCAGCCAAGGATTGGCCCCTTGGTGTGAAAATAGCCCAGGGAGGCAGCAAGTACTGCTCTGGAAAATTAGGGCAGCCATTATTTTCCCAAGGATGGGGATCAGTCATATTGATAGGAAGAACACACGCTTCTCTTGTAAACTAGAACGTGACGTCTTCAGGAGAAAATCAATTCTTTGGTTGAAAGACAAATTTGTCCTTAAACTGTCAGGAGAAAGCTGGCAGCAGCAGTGGTTGGTGGGCAGAGCATGAAGTGGAACTGAAGCTCATTCCCCCACCAGCCTGGAAGTCCTAGATGTCCTGGGACAGGGAGGGGGAAGCCCCAGGATATCTGGCTGCAATGCAGTGGGCTGTGTGCAGGACCAAAGGCAAGACTCTCAAAAGGGTTAGAAAGATGCAGATGGTGTTATGTTTACAGGCAGAGGCTGCAGGTGGAGGATGCACAGGGACTGGGAACGAGAGAGTGAGAATGACAGAGTGTCCCAAATGAGTCTTTGGTCCTGTTTCTCCACCCTGTGACATGTGAGGTTAAGATGTTAGACTAGTGTCTCTCACACTGCAGTGTGCATCAGAGTTCCCTGGAGGGTGAGTGACACTGAGAATTGCTGGCCCCATCCTCAGAATTTCTGATTCAGCAGATCTGGGATAGGAACTGGGAATGTGTATTTCTCCTGATCAGAGAAGCACACTTGGAGAGTTACTGGGCTTGATGCCACCTCTTGCTCTTAAAAAGATATGTAGAGATCAAGAATATAAGCAATAATAAGTGTCAGTGAGGATGTGGGGAGAAGGTACACTCATACATTGCTGGTGGGACTTAAAATTGGTGCAACCACTATGGAAAGCAGTATGGAGATTCCTCAGAAAACTTGGAATGGAACCACCATTTGACCCAGCTATCCCACTCCTTGGTTTATACCCAAAGGACTTAAAATCAGCATACTACAGTGATACAGCCACATCAATGTTTGTAGCAGCTCAATTCACAATAGCTAAACTAGGGAACCAACCTAGGGTGCCCTTCAACAGATGAATGGATAAAGAAAATATGGTACATATATACAATGGAATATTAGTCAGCCTTAAAGAAAAATGAAATTATGGCATTTGCAGGTAAACGGATAAAGCTAGAGAATATCATGCTAAGTGAAATAAGCCAACTCCCCCAAACCAAATGCTGAATGTTTTCTCTGATAAGTGGATGCTGATCCACAGTGGGGTGGGGTGGGGGTTTAGGAAGAAATGAAGAAAATTTGGTTTGTATAGAGGGGAATGAGGGGAGGGGTAGAGCTGTGGGGATGGGAAGGACAGTAGAATAAGACAGACATTATTACTCTATGTACATGTATAATTACACTACTGGACTGACTCTGCATCATGTACAGCCAGAGGAATGAGAAGTTGTGCTCTATTTGTATACAATGTGTCAAAATGCATTCTACTGTCATGTAGACCCAATCAGAACAACAATAACAACAACATCAAAGTGACTTACAGGGTTTAGTCTGATAGGTTGGGAGCATCAGTGGGGAACAGAGTGGGACAGAATCCTTCGGGTCCTGGGGTTGGACACTGGCCCTTCCTTCCCTGGGGATAGCAGAACACCAGCCACTCTCTAGCCTGAGATCCTAAGGCTGATCTCTGGGTCACTCATTCCTTCTAGAGGCAAAGGGTTGACACCCTTCCTAGGATGCAAAGAGGAGGCTCTGATAAGATAGTTGATGCCAAGAATACCTTGCACCAGTTGCTGAGGTTGGCAGAGGTGGTGGGGTGTTGGAGTGGGGAGCAGCTCAGAGACAAAACTTTAGGGATTGGCATCAAAGTTCATGTTCATGTATTGCTCCACGTTTTTGGTGCCGTGTGACTGGCTGGGTGGCATTTCACCTATTGATCTCTGATTTTCTTATCTGTCAAATGAGAACCATGAAAAGACCTGCCTTACAGTTCGCTGGAATTGTTTGGGGAGGATAAGGCAATGGGTATGAAATCAATATGTCACCTGTAAATTGTGGATAAGGAGTCGTTCATCAGTATTCTTAGGGGTGGGATGGGGGATTGGTTCCAGAACCTGCAGGTGCTTACGTCTCTCATATAAAGTGGAGTCCTATTTGCACATAGACGACACTTATCTTCCCATACTTTAAATCATCTCTAGATTACTGACAATAGTGAACACAATGTAAATGCTGTGTCAACAGTTGTTGTGCTATATAGTTAGGGAATAATGATAAGAAAAAAAAAAGACAATTTTTTTTTTCCAAATATCTTTGACGTATGGTTGGTTGAATTTGCCAATGTGGAAACTTTGGATATGGAAGGCTGACAGGATAAAAGTTCCAATGATTTTTTTTTTTTAATTTTAAACAAGGGGAGAAAAGAGAAGTGGAAATGTCATGAAGAGAGTCACTACCATGGGTTTGGGGTGTTGGCTTTAGCCAGGACTCTCCCTAACAAGGAAGATGGAATTGGCTCATTGTTTGGTTTTGGGAAATGGCCCATTTTGTTTTGGAAATGTTGACATTTGCTGGTTTGGGGCCGTCATGGTGCTCCTGCATGCTTTCTTTTAAGAGTGGATGTGGATCAAGGGGGTCTAGTGAATGTGGACAACCCTCTGAGCCGACTTCGGCTAGCCTTGTGCAAATACGAACACAAGCCACAGGCACCATATGAACTGTGTCTACAGCACAACAGGGGCTTTTATTTTCACTTTGAAGGCTGGTATTATTGGGCCCACTTTAGAGATGAGGAAACTGAGACCTATAGATGTTCACTTTGACGAGGGTCACAATTTAGTGTGTGGGGGGGCAAGTCCTTGTTCCTCGTCCCTTTCTGCTTCTCACAAGGGACATGGAAATACATTATAAACTGTGCAGTGTTGAGTGACTGGAAGGGTCTATTATTACAACAGGCCCTTTATTGATTTTTAGTGATCACAGTGATTTTTCTGGAGCTTTTTAATTTTCCTAGTTGGACAAATGTCCAGCCTCTTGTGCATATCCACCCTAACAGCATGGCCCATGTGGCCTTGGCAGCACCCTGTAGCTCTGAGTCCCAGCCCCAAGTGACCACAGGCATCTCGGAGTCGTAGGAGAGTGGGTTATAGGCACCTTCTCTATTTTTTTCACATTAGCCTATTGCCTGGGAAAATTCCAAGCTTGCCCCCCCCCCAACCCCACCCCCAACTCAAAGCCACTTTGTTGCGCTGGCATAATTTCTTACAATAACATTAACATATCATTGGAGCTCATTACCTTTGGTGTAATAGTTCCCTATTGAACTGTGTCAGACTAATTATGTCAGTTCCTTTTCATTCCAGTTTAGTGCTTCTCCAGAGAGTCGCAGTGCAGCACTGGTAATAATGATTAAACTGCTGTCTAATGCTCCGCTGGACGGCCAAACCAAACAGGGGAAAATTCCTCACTGAAGATGGACTCGCACAGCCCTTGTACTGGATGCAATTTGGTGTTTTAAAAGCCATTACCCGGCAGGCGGTCATCTCTACGTGACGGACAGAGGTCTGGTAGGGCTTCTTGGGGGATGAAAAGGCAAATCAGGAAAGGAAGCTTTGCAAGTCAAGGAGTGGCAGAGAGGCGGCCCAGGTGCTTTGCATTCCCTGGGTGAGTGCGCAGGTTCTGTCGGGGACCATCTGGAGCCAAGCTTTGCAACTCAGCCAGCAGAGGTGGGTGTGCAGGAAGAGGCCAGGGTAATGAATCAGGACAAGCCAATATCAAATGCTTAAAGCTCTGTTGCCAGTGTCAGACGAAAGAGCCCCGGGGAAGATGAATGAAAATGAAGTCATTTTCACCTTCCCGTAGTCTCAGGAAGAGCTCTTTGCTCAAGTCTAAATCGAACATAATCTTTGTCTTTTTGCATAAAAGGAAGGAAGGAAATCTTGTGCTTTGACAGGAGCTTTGACAGAAGGTTGATGCTCTTTATCACCTAAAGAGCACAGGATGCTAACTTGGGCTGAGAACCCATTATTGGTGGTTATTAATGACCCTAATAATAATAACCAGCAGCGGCTGAGTGATTACTTTGTGCCAGGCATCGTGTTAAGGGTTTCATGATTTCCAGCTCATTTAACTCATAAAATGACTCTATGGGTGTGTGTGTGTGTGTGTGTGTGTGTGTGTGTGTAATTATCCTCACTTTTCAGATGGGAAACCAGGGTGTAAAGAGATCAAGTAACTTGCTTAGAGTCTCTCCTAGATCATCATATCTAACTCCAAAGCCTGTATGCAAAGCTTTACTCCCATTTCATTCAGCCAAACAGTGTGATTAGAGTTGTTTCTCCTCCAGCCTGGAGCTGTGTCCCTCAGACACTGGATGAGCCCAGTAGATACTGTCACCACCTTCCTGGGGCTGAGAATTGACAGTCAATATCAGCACAAGGTGTTCCATCTGTGAGCGGGCAGAGGCAGAGGGCTAGAGAATGACTTCATTCATTCACTCCTAGTGTTTACTGGCGTGTCAACTGGGTGCCAGGTTCTGTGAGGTCCTAGGGATGCTGGGGTCAGCAAAACCCGTCACAGGCGGCTTTGTTTTCTTGGAATCTGTAAGCCATTCAGTTCATGGCAGCTGGGAAATGGCAGAGGGGGGAGGGGGAGAGAAAGAGATAGAGAGAGAGAGAGAGAGAGAGAGATCGAGAGGGAGAGAGAAAAGGGACTGAGAAGATAAATCCTTTCTCAGTGACCTGCTTCCTACAACTAGGTCCCACCTCCCAACAGTCCATCCAGCTACCAGTGGATTAATTCATTAAATGGATGAATCCACGGATGAGGTCAGAACCCTTACGATCCAATCATTCACTGTTATGGTTTGAATATGAGTGGTCCCTACAAAGTTCCTGTTGATGTCGAAATCGTCAGAGGTAAAATGATTAGATTATGAGAGCTGTAAGCTCATCAGTCCATCATGGTTTGAATGGACTAATGCTTAAAGCATTAAAACTCTAGAGAGGTAGGGCATAGGTCACTGGGTGTGTGCTCTGGAAGGGTCGTTCGTTCTTCCTGTAGCTGCTTCTTCTTTCTCTCTCTCCTTCCTGACCCCACCATGAGCTGGGCAGCTGTCCTGCACTGAGTGCATTCCCCATGATGTGATACCTCACTTTGAGCCCACCGCAATTGAGCTGGCCATCTTTGGACTGAGACCTCTGAAACCATGAGCTCCCAATAAAAATTTTCTCTTCTAAGTTGTTGTCAGGTATTTTGTTACAGCGATGAAAAAAAAAAACCTAATTAAAATTGCCTAAAAGCCTCTTCTCTGAAGCTTGCTGTATTGAGTACTATGTTTTAAACACAGGAACTTTGCGGGGACATTCCAGATCCAAAACAGAACAAGAGAAAATTGGTAGTACCGAGGAATGAGACACTGCTGTAACAAATACTTAACAATGCAGAAGTGACTTTAGAGCCAGGCAGCATGTGGAGGCTGGAAGAATTTTGAGGTTCATGCCAGATAAGGTTTACGTTGCTGTGAATGGACTGTTAAGAATGATTCGAATGAGGGCTCAGAAGGAAAACAGGAGAGCTACAGAGCCAGCGGCAGTGTTCCTCAGGAATGCCTAAGTGATCAACAATGTTGGTGGATGGAACGTGAAGGACGTCTTGGTCCATTTTGCACCATAACAGAATGCTGGAGACTAGGTAACTTACAAAGTAAAGAAAGTTATTTTTCACAGTTCTGGAGTTGGGGAAGTCCAGTATCAAGGTACCAGTATCTGGTGAGGGCCTTCTTGCTGTATCATCTCATGGCAGAAGGTGAGGGGTAAGAGGAGACAAGAAGGAGATATTGAGAGGGGTGAACTAGTGCTGCTATAAGGAACCCACTCCCATGATAACTAACCCATTCCCACTAGAACAGCCTTAGTCCATTCATGTGGGCAATGCCCCCACCATTCACAAATTACCATTGGGTACCACTTCCTGACACTTCCACACTGGGGATCAAGTTCCTAACCATGAACTTTGGAGGGACACATTCAAATTGTAGCAGATGGAAAAAGTCATTCTGAAGAGGTCTTGGATGGAAATGAGGAATGTGTTATTGGACAACGGAGGACAGATGGTCTGTATTACAAAGTGTCAGGGACTTTGCTGAGCTGTGTTTGTGTCCCACTGTTTAATGGAAGGTAGAGCTCATGAGTGATGAAACTGGGTATTTGGCTGAGGAAATATCTAAGTGTGAAAGACACAGCTTGGCTTCTCTTGACTGCTTAGCGTAAAGTGTGAGAAGAGAGAAATGGCTTAAAGATGGAATTGTGAATTGGAAAGGAAGCCAATCTTAAAGATTTGGAAAATTCTCAGCTTATCCATATTGTAAAGAATGAGAAGGATTTTGGTTTTTTTTGGGGAAGACAACTTTAAGGGAATTACCATCCGATAAGGAGATCAGACAGCTGTTTAAATTGAAGGAGGAACTACTGTTTAAGAAGGACCCACCTCACCCACAAGGTGATCCAGAGACCATCAGAACAATTTCCAAGGAAGAGCTAGCTGCAGGCAGCCGTGGGACCTTGGCATGCCTTGGCAGCATGACCCCCAGGTCATGGACCAAAGCCCCTATTCTCTTGTGCTTTGGTCATTGGCCACTACCAGGTGTTGCTCCAGTGGGACCCAATGTCCCAGGAACTATGGGGGTCACTCCTCTGAAAGTCACAGGTACCAAGCATGTGGTACACAGAGCCATAGTGGCAGGGCTATACCTAGATTTTGAAGAACTGTCATGAATGCATGACCCAGGCAGAGAACTAGAGAGAACTTCGTCTAGAGCCATGTCCAGAAGAATCACAGGAGAGAGGTTGTTCCTGAGACCCCAGAAAGGTAGAGGCACTGTGTGTGTGGTTTTAGCTCTGGGGAGTCACAAGCATGTGTTTCCAACCTGTGAGGGCTGAATGCCTGGAACAGACCTCACACAGCTCAGGGAGGAGCAGGACCACCTGGAGTCTTTGAGACCAACCTCTGACCAAAAAGGTTGTGGGTTGGCTTCCACCCCAGTGGGTCTGCAGGGCAGGGGACTGAGCCAATGAATATTATTCTTGAGCATAAGATTTTGAACTTGTCCTTCACTGTTCTACCTTTTGTGATAAGCATGTTTGTCCTGGGCCTGTCTCACCATTGTATTTTGGAAGCATCTAACTTGTTTGGTGCCACAGGCTCACATCTGGAGGGGAATTCACCTCAGAAGGAATTGTACCTTGAATTTCATCCCTATCTGGTTTAGATGATGTTCAGAGGAGACTTTGAAATTCAGACTTCTGAACTGATGTTGGAATACGTTATCACTTTGGGGGCTACAGGGGTGTTTTGCATGAATATTGGGGGGCCAAGGTTAGAATGCAATGGGGTGAATATTTTGTCCCTCAAAAGTCATATGAAACTTTAAACCTAAAATACTGGGATTAAGAAGTGAAGATCTGAGGAGGTGATTAGGTCATGAGGATGGAACCCTCATGAATGGGATTAGTGCCCTTAGGAAGGGGGCGGGGCTGAGAGAGCTGGTTCACTTTCTACCACTTGGAAACACAGTGAAGAGACAGCCACATGCGACCTAGGAAACTGGTCCTCACCAGACACTGAATCTGCCATCACCTCGATCTTAGACTCCCTAGTTTCTAGAACTATGAGAAATTAACCTCTGCTGTTGAAGCCACCCAGGCTGTGTTTTTGTTATGCAGCCTTAGCTGAATGTTATAGCATCTCCAAGGCAAAGAGGTGTAGGAACAAACTTTGCAAGTTGCCAAGTGCTGAGGAAATGGTAATCGTTGTCAGAGATTTCACGAGTCATGCTACGGTGGGTGCATGGGTTCTGCATCAAAATTATCCAGTGTCAACGATGGGACGAAATGCAGATTACCTGGGCCCCACTGGCCTTAAATAACCATAATAGGACTCTGCCTGTAGCAGTTTTTTCCTAGGATGTGTTCTTGGTGACATTATATCCATTGAATATTGATAGGGGTTCCTTAAGAACAGGTATTTGGTTCACCCATACATTTTGGAAATGCTGAGCAAATTAGAATTTATTTTTTAAACTGCAGAACTTTAAAAATGCCTCCTCATCTATTTGAGAGGAGTTACTGTCTCCCACGTGCACTTAACTTTGGCATATCTTTTCCCTAAACCCACTTTGTGGGAATCAGTATTTTGTGGAACCATTGTCCCAAGGGGCATGTAAGCTGGGACTTACAAAGTCACATGTTTTCAGGAGCTGGGCTGGCAGGTGGAGGATGGAAGAAAATGGGGATGAGCAATGGGGAGTGGCGAGGGCAGAGGCAAATGTTGGTTACGTGTTGCTTGGATTCAACATCCAATTGCAAATGTAAAAATTTGGCCCATGATTGCTGAGACTTTTGGAAGAATGAAAAGAGGAATCCTGGGAGCCCCCTGGAGGATGAGCATGCAGATGGTGGCTGGGGAGTTCTGGGTAAGAAACTGGGAGGTGTTCAGATGCTTGCAAAATATGGTTGCTTGGGAGATGAGCTTCCCCAAGATGGAGTGCCAAGTGGTGGTTATGAGAGTAGAAGGTAAGAGAGGGACTGGAGATGCCACCATGGGCATAGACTCTTAGTGCTATGTTTCTCCAACTTCAATGAACACATGAGGCATCAGGAATCTTGTTAAATGGCAGGTTCTTAGTTAGCAGGTATGCAGTGAGCCTGAGATGATGCATGTCTGTCTAGCTTCCTGGGGTACCGAGCAGCACCAGAGGAGGGTCCTAGGACTTAGGCCACCTGGTCTGAGAGCAGGTCCATCCAGGCTGTATTTCCTTGTAATTATAGAGTATGTTCTCATACTCGGGTGAATATGATTTTAGAATGAAGAGGGCAGGGAATGGGAGACACAACTCTATTACTTTAGAATAAACTAAGCCCCTGTTCTGAAATGGTTACCCATAACACAGGCTCAGTAAGTGTGGGATCTCAGGTTCTGGAACCACACTCCCTAGTTAGGTTTATTGCTTTTCTGGGTGACTTTGACCAAGGGAGAGGACACTGAGCCTGGCTTTCTAATCGAGGAAAGAGGGCAATAATAAAATCCAGCTTATTGTTTATTATGAGGATTATGTGAGTTAATCTATGTAAAGCATTTAGAATATTGCCTTATAAATGCTCATTCTTCTCTAAACCTCATCCCCTGTGACCCAATGTGGGAGCACTTATTCTGTGGTTATCAGAATCCTGGAGCCTTGAGCTATGAGGTCGGGGAAATGCAGAGTAGATAAAAAGTAACAGCTTTGGTTTCAGACAGACCTGAAATGAAGCACAGCCCTGTCACCTATTCCACTCCCATCACACGACCTAGCAACGCCCCTCCCAGGTATCCATTCAAGAGAAATAAAAACATAATATCCATAAACACTTCTATGCATATGTTCATGGCTGTCATATTCACAATAGGCAAAAATGTGGGCACAACCCAAGTGTCCATCATTTGTGAATGAAGAAGCAAAAAGCGTAATACCCATACAACAGAATACCATATGACAACAGGAAGGAACAATGTCCTGACGCATGCGACAACATGCATGAACCTCAAGCACATTAGTGAAAGAAGCCAGATGGAAAAACCCATGCGTTGTATAATACCATTTATAGAAAATGCTCTAAATAGGCACATCTATGGAGATAGAAAATGAATTAGTGATTGGCTAGAGCCAGAGGGGGCTTGGGGGACAATGGGAGTGAACGTAATGGGCACAGTTATTTCTTTTGGGAGGGATGGAAATGTTCTAAAATTGGATTATGGTGATGGCTGCACAGCTCTGTAATAAACTAATGATCAGGGAATTGTACTCTTAGAAAGGTGAATTTTATGGTAGGTAAATTATATCTCTGAAAAGCTTTTAAAAAGAAACAGGAAAAGCACCTTGAAACCCTTGGACAAGATGAAGTCTCACTTACCAAGACTGCTGGGAGACCAGATTTCTCCCGCTGCCCTCCGGCTAGCACTTTCTCCACAAAGAGTGACCTCAGCCTCTGAGCCGATTCGTTTCTTTCCTCTTTCTCACCTGATTGGAGTGAGCATTTTGCAAAGCTTCAATCTCTGGGGGCAAAAGTCCAACTTCTTATTCATTGTCAAAGGCACAGAATCTGGGTCAGTAGAAAATGTGCTTTTCCCCCTGAAGAGCGGGGTCAAGGAGCAGTTGTCAGTCCCACGAATTAGAAAGGAGGTCGGGGAAGGGCTGAGACAGGCCATCTGCCTCCTGGCTTGGGCCTGGGAAGGTACTCCTGTTCACAAACCTGCTCCAGCAAGCAGCTCTGTCAAGGGCAAGCAGGTCAGGCAGGTAAGAGCTTACTGGGAACAGATGAGAGGGAGCATGTGCAACCTGAGCCAACCTGGGGTCCTCAGAGGTGGCAGCCATGGGAAGCCATCTGAACACAGGTCAGTGCTGGGGCTCCATGGGATTTGGAGTCGGGGCTTGGCAGAGCAGAAGCTGGGACTGGGGGTCCCAGAAGGTGGAAGAGGAGAGAGCCATGGGTTTTATGTAGGTGGCCAGTCTCCTCCACAACACTTATTATTTTTTTTTCCTGTTTGGTACTGGGATAGATTCCAGGGGTGCCTAGACACTGACCCACATCTTCAACCCTTTGTATTTTTTTTTCTTTGATTTTGAGACAAGGTCTTGCTAAGCCACTTAGAGCCTTGCTAAATTGCTAAGTCTGGCTTCAAACTTGTGATTCTCCTGTCTCAGCCTCCTTCTGAATTGCTGGGATTACAGGCATGCACCACCATGCCCAGCCCAGAAACACTTTTAATTACTGTATCATTTACAGAAAGTTGTACAAATCACCAGCATATAGCTCCATGGATTTTCTGAGTTTGCATGGGTTTACCTAACCCCCAGATCAAGAAATGGGACATTTCTAACACCCCGGAAGGCTCTTATATGCCCTTCTATCTCCTACCTGCCTCTCATCCCCATGGTCAAGCATAACCTGCACTTTTTTTTTAAGATGGACAGAATATCTTTATTTTATTTGTTTATTTTTATGTGGTGCTGAGGATTGAACCCAGGGCCTCATGCATGCTAGGCAAGTGCTCTGCCGCTGAGCTACACTGAGCTACAGCCCCAGGTCTCATCTGCACTTTTGGCACCACTTCTTTGTTAGTGTTGCCTCTTTGTACATTTTGCATAAGTGGAATCAAAAACATTTGCTTGCCTGTGTCCAGTTCTTTTGTTCAACATTGTTGGTGAGGTTCACCAAGGGTGTTGTGTGTAGTTGTCCCTCTTTTCTATGTGCACTATGGCACATTCCATTGTGCAAACACACCACACATTATTTATCAAGGCACCTCTTGCAGGGTGTCTGGGTAGCTTCCAGTGTGGGGCTATTATGAATAGTGCCGCTGTAACCGTGGTCCACTTTATTCTTTGAATGTAGCCCTTGCTGCTCTGCCACTGCAACTGATTTTTAAAATGGACATGTTTTTTTTTTTTTTCTCTTCCTCTCTCTCTGCTCCTCCCCAATCTCTTCCCTCCTCTAATTTCCGGGGAAACAGGGTTAACTTTCTTTCCTGTTTTAGGCAGATTGAGTACACATCCACCATAGAAATGAAGTTATCCAGAATTTGGGGACGGTACCAGAAGATCTCAGAAATGACTGTCTCCCAAATTAACAATTGAAGTACAGCTCCAACAGAGAACCCGTAGAATGTAGCTTTTGAATCCTCCCTTTAAAAGCCCCCCTGTTCCTGCTGATGGGCAGAATCACAGCCTTTGGGACAGGAATCTGCTGTGTTTCTTCTTTGCTAGCAAAGCAATAAAACTTCTTTTTCCTTTTTTTTCAAAATCGTGTCCTTGTTATTGGATTGCCATTGGGGACAAGGCAACACTGCTATGCATATTCTGGTATCTGGCTTTGGGTGAACACAGGATGCATTTCTGGTGGGGGGTGTGACTACTGGGTTACAAGTAAGGTATGTATCCATTCAGCTTGAATAGATGATGCCCAATTGCACCCCAAAATGATTGGGCAAATTTGCACCTCCACTGTCAGTATTTAGGGGAGAGTGTGTTCCTCTCTTAACCTCCTGTAAGAAATAACATGTATGAGGTCCAGCTCTGGGATACATCATGCCTCCTATAATGTTCATAGGCTGAAGCCCAACTGCCAGTACCTAAGAATGTGACTGTGTTTGGAGGTAGGGCCTTATAAGAGGTAGTTAAGTCAAAATGAGGCCCTTGCAGAGCCTGACTAGTGTCCTTATAGAAAGAGAAGATGAACAATCATGGAGGTGCTTTAGAGAGAGCCCACACTGGGCAAGCCCAGGTGAGGACACATGCACGTAGTAAGAATCCTTAGGAATCTTCGTTTCCTTTGGGTATGTGCCATGTCTATGAAGCTCTGCAATCAGGAGGGGACAGCATGCTGTCTTAGTCTGCTTAAGCTACCATAACAAAATACCAGAGCAAAAGACTGGGCGGCTTCATACACAGACATTTCTGTCTCCCAATTCTGGAGGCGGCTGGAAGTCCAAGATCAAGGTACCATTCCATTTGGTTCCTGGTGAGGGCTGTCTTCCTGGCTGTGGACATCCATCTTATTGCTGTGTCCTTACATAGGGCAAGAGAGCTCTCTGGTGACTCTTCTTATAAAGACATTAATCCTACCAGACTAGGTCCCCACCCTCATGACCTCATCTAACTTTAATTATCTCCCCAAGGAGACCCAGCTCTAAATACACCCCAGTGGACATCAGGGTTCAAGGTAGGAATGGAGTGGGGTTGCAATTTCGCTTCTTGAGAAGGCATAGCTTGACTCAAAAAATCTCCGAAACAGTCACCATTTGTCAAGCACTTTACAGTTTACAAGGCACATCCCCATACAACACTGTATTGGAGTTATACATTCAGACTGTGAAATGAAGAGACGGAGGCACGTGGAATCTGAGGGCCTGGCTCACATGTACCTGGGGGGAGGCCATGAGCCTGGGGTTCCACCCACTCCTTCTTCCTCCCACGTGCCTTCTTCCCGCTTTACACCAAACCAAAGCCCCAAACAGCCGCTATTCAAGCAGCCAGGGGCTAGGTGTGGAGCCTGATCTCATGATGAGACTAATCAATGAATGAATGAATGTGTGGTGCAGTTAGAATCCTATCTGGGCTCAGCGATTGTCTGTCGATGGGTACAGAAAACGACAAGGTCGACTTGGAACTAACCCAGCATAAAGGCACCTGCGCTCTCGGTTTTTAAAAACTCTTGAACTAGTAATTCTTTCTTCTCTCCGTCCTTTACAGCCCCCCTAGGCCCACACGATCTCTCTTCCACCAAATCTCTTTGCCGTTTACCATGGACCACGGAGCCGCCCCACCCACACCGGCCCCGTTTCGGGAGTGATCGATGGTGACTGCTGGACACACACAGATGGACAGCCGGAGAGACGGCTGCTCCTTCCACGGGCTCGGCAGAGGAGGCGATGGTGATTTTTCATCTGCTCCCGAGCAGAACCAAGCCCAGACAGGCTCTGCGAGATGACAAATAAAGCCTTGTGTTTATGACGCCATGAAAAGCCTCCTTTTTCCTCCTAAAAAAAAAAAAAATGAAACTTATTTATTTCCTTGTGGATATGGGTTTGCGGTAAGTGTGGAAGGATTAAGCCTTTGAAGCTGTCGATTTATATCCGTGAGTAATGCGAAGCCTTTGTCTTGGAGAGGAGAGAGCGTTCCAAATTGGAGAGGAGCGAGTCAGGGCCCCTTGGCTCCATCCCTCGGGGACTCATTTGTTAAATATTTAACGAGCACCTCCTGCCTGCCAAGCCTGGTGTCGGAGGCTGCTAGCAGAGACTATAGCAGAGGGCACGGTCCCTGTCCTGTCTACCCGGGTGATCTACAGGGTAAGTGCAGAGCCTGAGGTTCATCCCGAGACTGTGAGACGCTCAGCAGAAATGACAGGAGCTTCACGGAGGAGGGTGGAGGATGGATGAGGGGGAACCCAGTCAGGGGGAGGAGGGAGATCCTGGCAGAAGGAATGGGGTCATCAGAGAGGAGTGGGCGGGGCTCCAGGGTAGCTGGGCTTAGCATTAGGCAGTGCTAGAGTTTAGTACCTGGCTCTGGGTTCAAATCCCAGCCTTACCTCCTCCTTACTAGGTGAGATGGGGAGAAAAGCGGTGACCCCCTTACAGGGTTGTGATGAAAAGTTAGTGCTGATATGTGTAAGAGCCCAGAGCAGCGTTTGCAGAAAATGCGCATAGTCATGACCTGTTATTGGGTTGAGAGAATGGAAGAGGAGGCAGGAAGAGGTAAGCAGGACTGAAGGTCGGGGTGAGGAGTTGGTGCACTGGTACCCCTACTTGTAGAAATCAGGGGTGCAGATTTCACAGGTCTGGTCTGACCTTGGGAAGGGAGCCCTGATTGTGTGGTCCTGAGAGAGATCTGAGGGAGGTGGTCCAGTGGAAACCCAGGTGATGAGGGGGAGGTCCCAGGAAGTCAAGCAGAGGAGGTATGGCCCAATCATGGGGTCTGCAGGCAAGAGATTCCCCAGGCCAGGGGGCGGGCAGTTTCTGAAGAGCTCACAAGCAGCCCATTTGCTGAATGTCTTCAGGAGGGTGAAAAGCAGAATCAAGAAGTGGGTGGTTGTCTCTGCTGAGAGGTCCCCTGGGGGTGGATTGGGGGTCTGTGTGGACCCAAAGCACAGGCTGAGCCAAGCAAGCTGAGCAGCTATAAAAGCAGGAGTTTTGTGAGCTCAATGATATGTCTCTGTTTCATGGAGCTTAGAAGATGGGGATGGGGGACAGGGAGAGAAAGAATTCAGTAAGTGTTGACAATCCAGTGAGGTGAGGGGAAGCCAGGGAGGGTCTGCAGTCTATGGGAACACAGAGGAAGGGTGCATAACCGAACAAGAGAATCAGGGCAGACTTCCCGGAAGAAGAGGCCTTTATGAAGAGCTTCACAGGATGGCTTGAAGTTGGCAGGAGAGCTTTGTGGGTGAAGTCCTAGAGGTGAGGGATAGCTCAGGAGGATGAAGGGACTGCAGGTTATTCATCATGGAGGACAGAGGTGAGTGTCCAGACCAGGGAAGAGTGAATCCATCACAGACTAGATGTGGCTTTGGGTGGTTCTGAGGGGGTTGACTGAGAGAGGTGGGGGTCCTCCAGGAGTCGGACAACTCAGCCTCCAGGAATCTCTGGATCATTTTTTGGCTGTGTGCCTGGACCCTTGCTTAAACTCTGAGTTCGTTTTCTCAAGTTGGGTGGTGGACAAAGAAACAGATGTATTCATTCATTTAAACAAATATTACTGAGTGACTGCTATGGGCCGGGTACAGTTCTAAGCACTTGGGATTATCCTGGAGTATAGGAAGATAAAGTCCCACTGTCATGGGGCATACATTTTAGCAGGGCACACAGGTGTAAATGCTATGAAGAAAAAAAAAATCCACCCAGGTATCAGGTGGCAGAGTACAGCTGTGTGGGAGGGCGTATGGGATGGTCAGGGAAGGCTTCTTGGAGGCGGTGACCTCTGAGCAAATGACTCGGGGGAAAGAATTATCACAGCTGAATCCTCCATAAAGGTACTAAGTGTAGGAAGTACTCTCAAAGCTTTGCGTGGACCAACCCAGTTAACCCTATAACACCCTGAGAGTCTGCCACTGTCCCCACCTTGCCGCATAATCAAGTCCCAGGGCTTGAGCCCAGGGTGGGCTCCCACAGCCAAGGTCTTAACCACCCCTCCTTGCTCCAGGCAGGAAGGACAGAAAGCTCTGAGTGTGCCTGAGCTCGGAGGAGACCTCAGTGGGGACAGTGTTTGCAGGTGGCAGAGTGCTAGCCAAATGTGAAATGTCATCACTGGAATCTTCTTCAGGGTGTGAAGGAAATTCGGCTACTGCTCCTTGCACCCGTGGCCATTTCTGCTGATCCTAAGAACAATGGAGCATCTGCAGAGCCGTTTCCTGTGTGACTCTCAACAAGCCACATGAAACTGCAGTATGCTAAGGGGTGGGAGGAATGCTCATGCAGAAAAGGAGCTCCTGCTTTTGCTCTTTGTGAAAGTCGTAGAGCTACACGTTGGAACACAGAGAAAGGATGTGAAATGACCTGCATAGTCACCATGTAAATACAAGCCCCGTTCTATTTGGGAGTATTTCCTTTGATTCTTTTTTTTTTTTCCAAAAGCAGTGGGTGTTTTAGTTGGGTAAGGTAGAAAATAAAGAACTCAGGGGGTTTGGAATACATAGTCAATGGCACAATGTCATTATGTGACGGGAAAATATAGGCTAACACAACACACTATTTTACTTCCATATTCTCCAGAGTATCAGCTTTCCCAAACCACGCAGGAGGACAGACAGAGTCCTGTGGCAGATCACTGGAGACTGGGTTTCAGATTGGCCAGTCCTCTGTGGGATTACCTGCTTGCCATCTTGATGGCCAACTCACCATATTGTCACCTTGTTCTTCAAGCCTTTTGGTTAGTAAAGAATTCCTGTGAGAGCAGGGAGGAAGAGCACGAGAAAAAGATTAACATTAAACAGGGACGAGAGGTGGGAGGGAAAGGGAGAGAGAAGGGAAATTGCATGGAAATGGAAGGAGACCCTCAGGGTTATACAAAAAAAAAGAGGATGTGAGGGGAAAGGGAAAAAAAATCAAGGGAGAGAAATGAATTACAGTAGATGGGGTAGAGAGAGAAGATGGGAGGGAGGGGAAAGGGAGGGGGGATAGTAGAGGATAGGAAAGGCAGCAGAATACAACAGACACTAGTATGGCACTATGTAAAAACGTGGATGTGTAACCGATGTGATTCTGCAATCTGTAGAAGGGGTAAAAATGGGAGTTCATAACCCACTTGAATCAAATGTATGAAATATGATATGTCAAGAGCATTGTAATGTTTTGAACAACCAATAAAATAAAAAAAGAATTCCTGTGAGTAAAGAATTTTTAAGCATCCATTCTCCATATAGACATATTTATTTGTAAATCATACCATCATCCATCTGCAGATTACATATCAGTATAATGTTACTAAAATATTAATATTATGTATAATATCAGTGGTAGAGCATCCCTGGGTTCAATCTCCACATTTGTACTGGAGATTGAACCCAGGGATGCCCTACCACTGAGCTACATCCCCAGCATTTTTATTTTTTATTTTCAGACAAGGTCTCACTAAGTCGCAGACTGGCTTTGAAATTGTGATCCTCCTGCCTCAACTTCCAGAGTAGCTTGGATTATAGGCATGCCCCACTGTGCCTAGCTTAATTTCTTGTTTTAATATAAAAATGCAGATGTTCCAACATTCTCTTCTCACCCTATTTCCTGAGATGCTCATCCCCCACCGATTTAATCCATTTCCACCACCCCTCTCCCAATCCACAGTTCATATCAGTAGGAAATAAATCCCAGATCTTCCATTGGTAGAGACAGATCAGGGGAGGGAGAATGGGAAGAGTGGAAGTTCAAGGCCAGGCTCTGTGCTGAGGGAGGACACCTGAGCGGCTCATGCACAGCTGTGCTGGAGATTTGGACTGACAGTGCAAGACTTGCTTAGCATAATGAAGTGAGAGGAGGTGAGCTGAGGGGTGGGGGAGCTGACCACAGCCTGGGGGTTATGACGCCAGGGAGGAGCCCAGGGGCAGGGTCGCCAATAATGTGGTTTTTATAATTGTTGTAAAATACACATTAGGTTTACCATCTTCATTATTTTTAAATGGACAATTCAGTGGCATTAAGGACATTCCTAATGTTGTGTAACCATTGCCATTATCTGTCTTCAGAACATCTCATCCTTCCAAATAGAACTCTGCACCCATTAAACAATAACTCCCTCTCCTCCTCCCCCTGGGGCCCTGGCACTCAGGATTCTGCTTTTTCCTACGAATCTGACTATCCCAGGAGCCTTATCTAAGGGGGATCTTTTTTTTTTTTAATTTGAGACAGGGTCACATTAAATTCCTAAGGCTGGTCTTTAACTTGCTATCTTCCTGCCTCAGCCTCCTAAATTGCTGGGATTACAGAAGTGTGCCATGGTGACTGGCCAGCATTTGCCCTATTGTGACTGGTCTATTTTACTTAGCACAGTGTTCACAAGGCTTATGCATGTTGGTTGTGACATGTGTCAAAATTTCCTTCCTTCCTTCCTTCCTTCCTTCCTTCCTTCCTTCCTTCCTTCCTTCCTTCCTTCTTTCCTTCCTTCCTTCCTTCCTTCCTTTCCTTCTTTCCTTCTTCTTCTTCTTCTTTTTTTTTTTTTTTGTTACTGGAGATTGAACCCAGGGGCACTTACCCACCAAGCCACATCCCAGCCTTTTAAAAAAATAGTTTCTTTAGAGACAGGGTCGCACTGAATTGCTTAGGGCCTTGCTAAATTGCTAAGGCTGGCTTATGAAATTGTGATCCTCCTGCCCCAGCCTCCTGAGCCACTGGGAATTCAGATGTGCGCCATTGCACCCGGATCAAAATTTCCTTTTTTTTTTTTAAGGCTAAATGAGATTCCATTTTATGTCTATCCCATATTTTCTTTATCCAATCATTGGTTGATTGACATTTGGGTCCCTTCTACTTCTTGGCTATTGTGAGTAATGCTGCCATGAACACGGCTGTGCAAATACACTTGAGATGCTTCTTACAATTGTTTTGGTTATAAACCCAGAAATGGAACTGCTGTTCATATGGCACCACTGTGTTCAGGGACCAACACACTCTTTTCCACTTTACACCCGCTCCTGCAGGGCACATACCAATGCCTTGTGAAACATCGAGGTCCCACATTGCTGTGATGTGGATTCAAAAGTTTGAAAGTCCTTGATCACCAGCAAACTTTCCTGAGCTCTTTGGTTTTGAGGACATGGTTTGCAGGTCTCATTGGGCAGAATTCCACATTGGAGTCAGGGAGGGAGGGAAAGGATGGGGCAGGCATGGGAGTTCCAATGTGAGACAAAGAAGCACCAGAAGTTAAGAGCCTGGATTCTGGTGCATCCTTACTGTGTGTTCTTGGACAAGTTATTTAATTTCTCTGTGCCTCAGTTTCATCATCTAAAAAATGGGGATGGTAATCTCTACCTCATAAGGGGTTATGAGAAGTAAATGGTCTAATATGCACAAACACTGTGAAGAGCTTAATAATCTTAGGCTGTTTACTTTTGAGATGAACAATAGCTGAAATTTCTTTTCTTTTTCTGGAACTGGGGATTGAACTCAGGGGCACACTCAACCACTGAGCCACATTCCCAGTCCTATTTTGTATTTTATTTAGACATAGGGTCTCACTGAGTTGCCGAGTGCCCTGCAGTTGCTGAGGCTGACTTTGAACTCATGATCTTTCTGCCTCAGTCACGGGGTGTGTGCCACTGTGCCTGGCTAACAGCTGGAATTTGAAGCTGTAATGCAGAGCCTACAGTGACCCTAACAACTTGAATCCCTGATCACGGAGAGACTCCTTGGGATTCAGTGTTTGATCAATTTCATTCAAATCTGAAGGGACAGGGCGGCCCCAGCTGAACAGCTGAAGCACTGTGGTGCCCCGGATCTGGTGTTCAAGTTCCCTGCCTGGGTGTTCTTCTCTAAGGTGATGGAGTACCAAACTGCCATCTGGAGAGCAGGAAGGGAGAGCTCTGCTGCTCTTGGGAGGGAGCCAGGCTTCCTCTCTTTGGATAACTCCCTAGAGGACTCTTCCATAAAAGTGAATATTTGTAAAGTGCTTTACAGTTGACAGAGCCCCTTTCTATCCATTATCTTATTTGATTATCACAACAGCCACTGTGATCCTCTTACTGCTGGAGAACTGGGGATGGTCAGAGAGGGAGGGGGAGAGGGAGAGAAAAGAAAGGGAAGAGGAGGGGGATGGAAGTGAAAGAGGAGGGAGGGAGGAGGGAGAAGGAAAGGGAGATGGGGAGGGGGTGTGGAGGAGAGGGGGAGGTAGTGAGAGGGAGAAGAGAAGGCAGCGGGAAGGGGAAAGGAGAGAAATGCAGATGTGGGGAGGGACAGAAAACATGGGGAACCGGAAATGGACCAGAAATGAGGAAGAAGATGGGGATAAGAGGAGGAGAGCATAAGTCATGCCGAAATGCTGATTTGAGCTCTTACCTTGATTTTACTTTATTGTTTTTGTTTTTAACAATAGCCTAGGTCTTTATTTTGTATTGGTACATTATAATGATATATAATAGCGGGATTCGATATGCCACATTCACCATGCACATAGCATAATTTGATCAGCTCTGTTTCCTGTTACCCCCATTTCCCTCTCTCCCTCCCACTGATGTCCTTGCACCAGACCTCCACTGTCTCCCTTCTATTGTTATTGTCATTATTTTCAATTAGTGCATTACGATTATATATAAACCCAGGCGCATCGTAGTGCATTGGTACATGGACATTGCATAACTTATTGGTGTTTGTTCCCCAGTCCTTCCCTTTGCCTTCCCATCCTTCCTCCCTCTGCATCTCTTCTTCTACTCTCAGTTCCTTCTGTTTTCATGATATCTGTACTTTATCCCCGCCCCAATTTTTTTTCTCTCTAGCTTCCATAAGTAAGAGACACTTGACTTTCTGAATCGGGCTTATTTCACTTAGCATGATGTTCTCCAGCTCCTTCTACATACCAGCAAATGACACAACCTCCTTCTTTATGCACAGAACTCCGTTGTGTGTATATATACCACATTTTTCTTTATCCATTTGTCTGTCAATGGATTTGTTGACGCTGATATCCCTGTGGTCCCTTCTCCCCAGACCCTCAGGTGTGGAAGAAGCAGACCCTCCGATGCTCAGGCTGGGGGGCAATCGCTGACTCAGTTTCCAGCAGGAGAAAGGTGCAGCCAGGGGTTCTAGATGCCCGACCTTGAGTTATGCTGAGCTGAGCTATGGCTTCAAAGCCTGGTCTTCCCCAAGGGGCTCTAGCTGAGGAGTCACGATGGTGGGATCAGGTGTGCCTGAGGCCTGGTGAGGGGGATGTCAATGGTATTCCCATTTTACAGGCGAGGAAACTGCGTCTGGTAAGTGCTCCAGCCAGGTGTGTCTAACCGCAAGATTTAACTTTTCCACTCCACTCCGAGAAGCATGCTCAGAGGTAATTCCTGTAGGAAAGGAACACGGGAAAAAAACTGTTCATCCATTGCCATCACTCAGGCCAAAAGGGCAACCGAAAGGAAGATTCATTTAAAAAAAAAACCAACCCTCCAAAATGTGTCATGGGCTCACGTTTATCCCCACTTTAAACAACAACTGAGATGTAGTCTACGGGGCTATTTCCAAAAAAAATAGGAATGGTGTTATGATTATTCAGAGATTCCCCAAGAAGCCAAGGCTGTGGTTTTGGAGGAGCAATTTTCTGACTCGCAGATGGTGTGAGCAAAGAGAGAGGAGCAGGAGCAGGAGGGGCTGGGGCTGGGAGGGAGGGCGGGCAGGTGCCCTGCCTAAGCCCTCACAGGCATAACTCTTCCCCAGAGGCCAAAGACAGCTCTTATCATCATCCCAGGATGCCCTGCGGCACAGTTAAGTGCTTTAAGTGGAGGCTCCGAAAAAAGGCCATTTCCCGCCAAGACTATAAAATGGAAAAATGGAGATGCCGTATTCACGGCAAAGAATCAAATGTGCAGAGCCGTCCACGGAATTTATAAATCAGTTACTGGGAACATTAAAATGCCTCTTGCTGCACTTCATCTGCGGCTTCCTTTCTTTTCTTCTTCCAAATACCTAACACATCGCTCTTTTTTACTGGCTCCGATGGACTCTTCAACCAAGTCTGTTCCCTTTCCAGCGCAAATATATGTGCATGCTCTTCCCTGACTCAACTTGATTGCGAAACAAACAAGGATGCATGCTTACCCTGAGTCTCCCGATAAAGATGAGGGGAGGGGGCTTTGCTTCCCTTTGGGATGAGATGTTCCCGGGAGCAGGAGCCATTTCTGTGCTGAGCATACTTCTTGTGGATGAACCCCACACCATCATGGTTGCAGGAGCACTCGGAATGCGATACCAGGCAAAGCGTGGTCTAGATAGAGTCAAGCCTGGACCAGTAAAAACAGGTGGATCTACCAGACTGCACTCTAAGGCATCCCCGAGGTGCTTCATAATAAGGCTAGCCAGGGCTTCTATGGGCCCTCCACTGGCCAGGTGCTATTCCAGACACATTACACTTATTGTCTCAGTTTAATCCCCACAATAACCCAGCATTGTTATGATCCCCTCACTCCAGTTAGGGAGGCAGAGGCACAGAGATGTTTGCTTCCCCAGTTTCATACAACAGCAGCAGGGCTTCTATGTGCCATCCCATGCAGTCCCAATAAATAGGCTAATTTCACCATTTGCCTTGGTTCTGGGGGGAATGAAGGGTGCTGACTTCATAAGAGGATCAGAGCTGGTGATCCCCAGGACATCTGTGTGCTGAACTGGCATGCTGTGGGGTGTTTCTGTCACACCCATCCTTGGGAGTACTTTTGGCCATGCAGGGGGCTTCTGCTGGAGTGCTTCCGTGTCTTAGCAGCTGCAGCGGGGGGGGGGGGGAGGAAGGGCTCCCATCACTCAGGGAAGGTGGCCCTGGGGTTGGAGCTCCAGAGGAGAGACATTTTCCCCAGAAAAGAGGATGCAAGGGGGTCTGAACACAGAGACTGGGCTGAGGTACAGATGCCTGTGCCACAATGTGGGTGACAAGCAGGTCCTTCTGTAGCTGGATACCTGATGATACCCCAGCTGGTGAATGTAGCATCCCATCCCGAGTTTCAGCATTTGAGTCTTCCTTCAAATGTTATGGGAATCTCCTTGCTAACATCTGTTTCTGGTCATCATAGACATGCAGGCTGCTTCGGATTTGGTCACTTGCCCTGCAGATTAGCACTGTTTCTCATGTTGTCCTGGTATTGCTCCAAGTGGGGCCCTTGAGGGTCTCTTCTGGCCCACACCCACCCAATGCACCTGCCGGGGCTCCTAAGATATTGCATTGCAGCTTGACCCAAATGCTCCTGGAGTTCTCTTCTTTGGAGGGGACAGTCCTGGTCTGGCACCCTGGGTAGAGCCATCTGACCTCTCTAAGCTTAGCCCAGGTTAAGGGGTGGCTGTGAGGCCGTTTGTTCCTGGCAGACCCAAGGACAACTTCACCAGAGCGTGGACAGCAGTGCAATTGTACCTTCCACAATGAGCAGAAGGCATTATGTGTGGCCAGTTGAGGGAGAGAGGTATATTGCAGAAGCCTGTCATGAGATCTGGATAACCTCACCTGTAGGGTCTCTACCCACCCTGAAATTCCACAACTCTAAGGGGAAATGCACATTAAAGACTGCAGGCTGATGGGATTGAATGACAACATCCAGCTAAACAGTGGAATAGGGAGCAGGAAAAATAGTGAGGCTAGGGAGCAAATGTGGGTTCTTTGGAGACAAATCATGCCCAGGAACTTCCCTGTGAGAATTATTAACTCATTCCAGCATGAAAACACCATAAAATGATCACACAGCTGGACACTAATTCCTAGTTTTAAAGACATTTTCCTTTATGGTCATCTATTTTCCCCTCTCTTTCACGGTAGTCCTAGGAAATTGGCAGGGAATTATAACATCATGCCCATTGTACAGATGAGAAGAGAGAGCTAGGAGATGGGATTCACCCAGGACCCTGCAGCTAAGTCGTGCAATGTAGACTCAAACTCAGCTCACCTGTCTCTACCTCAGGACTATTTGTTTGACTCTGCAGGATGTATTTTGATCTTAGCAAAACATTTGACATTGTGTGTGACCTTAAGGGCCGGAAAGAGAAGTGTCCCCAATGTGATGGGAAAGTGTGCTAGATTGAATGTTGATGCCTGTGGCATTTGGTGGCCGAATGCAGAGATCTTTGGTGTGCGCCCACCACAGGCCTTTTGTACAGGGACTACTTCCACGAGTCACAGCGGTGTCTATCAGACCTCCTAATGACATGATGCTGGGAGGGACAGCTAATACACTGGATGGGAGAAAGGAATAGAAAACAATAGAGAATGTTTGATGTATTCAAGACGGCATGGGCTGCGGAGTCAGACCAGCTGCGGAACCTTGGGCAAATTACTTAATGAGAGCAGATGCTCATTAAATCTCCCTTCCTTCTCCTTTCTTTCCTCTGGCAAAATTAAAAAGACACAGGATGGCTGTCTTCAAATGTTCAAGGCTCCATCTTAACAATGAGGGTGCTGCCTGTGTCAATAACCTAGCGGCTACTAGCTCAGCCCCTGGAGGCTGAGTGCCTGGGTTCACTTCCCGGTTTGGTTGCACACTAGTTGCAAGATCTTGGGCAAATTATGCTCTCTGTGTCTCTTCCATAAAATAGAGATAAAACAGCACTCATCTCCCAGGACTTTTGCAAGAAAACACTTAAAATGGAAGCCAGCACTTGGCAGGTGCTATGAGTGCTTTTCACTATTGTCTCGCGGTCCCAAAAGATGGAATGGAGTCCAAGTCTGTAACTTAACAGGGAGGGAGTTAGGTTTGTATTCTGCTTAAGTGAGAACTGGTCCATTGCTTTCTTAATGAGTACCTTTCAATTTCTTTGCCTTTAGGAAAAGCAGGAATTCTTAATGTGACCTCCACAGTTCTGCTCAATGTAGTTCTTCCTTGCCTGGTGACAGACTCATTTTGCAACCCTTGATCCCTTGCTCACTGTGTTCCATCTGCACCAATCTTTTAAGTTCCTGTGTGCACCATGAATGCTGCTTCAAGCCTCAGAGCCTTTGAACATGCAGTCTCTTCTGCTTGGAGTACTCTTCTCTCCTTCTCCTGGTCAACCTCTACTAGTCCTTCCACTTTGAGTTTAGGAATATTTGTTTAGGGAAAGCTTTCCAGATCCTCCAAGAGAGTTTAGTCTTCCATATTATTTACTCTATTTTTTTTTTTTGTGTGTGTGTGGTGCATGCATCCTACCACTGAGCTATACTCTAGCCCTATAAAAGTTACTGCAACACTAATTATTTATGTAATCTTATGCTTTTCTTCTTCTTTTTTTTTCTCACTGTACTGGAATTGAACCCAGAGCCTCCCACATGCTAGGCAAGTATTCTACCTTTTCATTTTATTTTGAGACAGGATCACTCTAAGTTTCTCAGTCTGGCCTTGAACTTGTAATACTGCTGCCTCAGCCTCCCAAAGAGCTGGAATTAGAGGAGTATACTAAGATATCCAGTTTATATCATTATTTAATTTAACGTCTATCTTTAATGAGAGCAGAAACGATCTTTGTCCTACATACGGCAGTATCCGTAACTTTTAGCTCAGTGTCTGGCACATGATAGGCACTCAGGAAACATTTGTGGGTTGAATGGGTGCGTTTTCTCACAGACTCAGCTGGACAAGGCTATCTGCGAGGGCATGAGACATGTCACTGGAGAAAAGCCCATAACACCTGGACTGAAAAGGCACTTGGGAGAACCGGGGAGCTCCTGCTTACTCCAATGATAATTTATTGCCATCAACTTTCAAGTTCGGAGGCTGCAAAACTTGCAAGACACCAGCTGAAGCCGATGGCCTCTGATACTTGATTCTTTCTGCAGAGAGGGATGTCAGCTCCTGGGAAAAAGGGGGTAGAATGGATACACTCAGTGGGGAGGTAGAAAAGAAGATGGCTTCAAGAGAAGAAAGAAGGGATCCCGTGGGACCCCAGAAAGGCTAGGCAGCTGCTGCCAGGATCTCTGGATCTCCTCCGGCCTGATGCATGCATGTGTCCCTGCACCCCGCTCTTGTAAAACCTCAGACTAAATTTCCCAACTCTTACAGAAAAATATTCATAGGGAGCCAGGGGGGGAAAGAGACTTGGGACCCTGTCAGAGGAGGCGGGGATGGGGCTCCCTCGAGGAGCAGTCATGGACACACCCTACTTGGGCAGCAGGGGAGTTTGGGGAGCTGCAGAGGGGGGGGGTGTCACAGCCTGCACAAGGCTCAACTCCGGACTGTAGTGCGCAGCACAGGTTTTAACATTCCACCAACGTCCACCTGCCTTTTTTGGTACTAACTCGGCTTCAACAGCCCACAGGACTGCCAGGGAGAGCGTGGTCCCTAGAACCCCAATCTCCTGGCGCCCCGGCTCCTGCAGTGCGGTGGCCCTGGGCCCTCCCTCGCAGAATCACAGACAGGATCCGGGTGCTTTTCTTCCTGGCCAAGACGCAAATCCCTCGGAGGAGCCAGTCTTCAGCGCCACAACCTTATCCCTCGTTTCCAGGAATTGCATTGGCACCCGGGGCTCTCTTGCAAGCAGCAATTTACTAGAACAAAAAAATCAAATCCCCCCTCGTCCGATTCAAAAAGCAATGAAATAAATAGAATCGTATTTTTCATGGGGCTGTAAAGACGGTGGCGACACACCCACGCGGGGCTCGAAAGCACCTGGTTTGTCTTCCTTTTCAACGGAGACCGTTGATCAGTCAGCCGCTTCCATTCAAACCCCCAGGAAACCGGGAAGGACAGAGAACAAAAGCGCTCTCTCTCTTTCCGGGAGTCTCTGAAACCAACGGTTCCTACGGCTTAAATCTACAGACCGCCCCATCGCCCCCACCCTCGGAGGAACCTTTTTCTCAGGAAACAGCAGGCACTGAAACATCTGGAAACACAGGTTTCCATGGAAAAGACGGTGTGGGGCGGTCTTTGTTCTAACCTCCAGCCCAGGGAGATGGGACCTTTCTGATGTCACAGCAGGCTGGAGCTCAGAGCCCTAGGGGTCAGGCAAGGCTACCAACTTCCTTTGGTTGCTGCCCAGTTTTCCACATGTTGACACCCCCCCCCCCCATCCACATCCCTGCCCATCTGGCTTTACCTTGCCAGGGAAGACACAGTGGATCATTAGGGAGCTTCCCTGATTTTTTTTTTTCTCCCACATCTCCAGACTCCGCTCCAACCCCCCTGTAGCACTGTCTACCTCATTGGCCAGGAATATGATTTCAGCTGTTTATTTGGGGCTCCAACTGGCTGGCCAGGCTCTGGCCATCAATAGGAACCAGGTGGCATTTTTCTCACTTGGGACCTGGAAAGTCCCAAATGGGGTCGTCCTTGGATAGGGTGGAGACCGGCGGAAGACCCTCAGGCTCAGAGGGACTTAGTAGCTAGCCCAAGATCACACTGCAAGTTAGACACTGAGCCTTCCCAGTCCTTGGTTAGCTATCTCCATCCATTGCTCCATAAAGCCCAGGATTTGAGCTGATCCTTGGTAGCCATGTCCTTGGCAGGGGAAGTAGAATAAGATGTCTGGCAGAGCTGGGCTCTGTGGCAGAATGACAAATGGCCCCCTTGTATTGCTAGGAAGTGGGTTCTGGGAACAAGGTTAGCCAACAGAACAATTTATCCACCTCCCAGTCAGCAGTGGGGAGAGTAAGGAGGAGCAGGGGTGGGTAAAGGCGACGGGTTTTCCAACTCATTACTGGCAGGCGCTGCCATCAGGCCTAGCAGCACTTCCAACGTGAGGCCTGTTTGTCCCCAAGGCTAGGGCTAAGCAAAGAACATCTTTTTAATGTAAATTGCACTTAAAAAAAATCAGAGCTTCTCAATTTATGTTAATCGCAAATTTGAATCTTGCAATTTCATATATAGGTACATATACATCTATATAGTTTTAAAAATATATAGAATGTGGTAAGATGGGAATTTTCAATCAATAGGAGAATAACTTTTTAGAGGGCATTTGGTGTTTGTCAAAGCCTTAAAATATTTATACTCTTTTGTCTTAGAAATTCCAACTCAGGAACTATAATCTAAGAAAATGATCAAAGATAAAGATCTTTGCATTTGCAACCTTATATTAGATCCAGTTTTAATATTCTACCATTAAGATACAATGGTAGAGGATGATATATCCTTTTGATAAATTATTATGAATCATTTAAAAATGATTCTAATGAAATAAGAGAATGCTATGATATAATATTTTCTCTCTCTCTCTCTCTCTCTCTCTCTCTCTCTCTCTCTCTCTCTAGGGATTGAATGATACATGGTAGGCAAGTGCTCTGCCACTGAGCTATATCCCCAGCCCCTTTAAGATACAATATCTAATTTAAAAAAGGAGGATTTGCAACTGTATATATAGCACATAGAGTTCAACTAGTGAACCTCCGTTTTCATCTCTCTTTCCAACCCTTTATCTCTTGATATACAATCTTGGGAAAAAAAGCAAGAAAGAACCAAGTTAAAAGTTTACATCAGTTTTTCTCTAGAAGGAGGCCATTTGAGATGAGGTAAACACCTTCACCAATTTTTCATAGTGATCTTGTGTCATTTTTATGATCATAAACATGTAGCAGAGAATTTAGCCAGACTGGAGCTGAGATTTGGATATTGCTGATGGGTGGAGGTTGGTGAGAATCTCTCTCTCTCTTCTCTCTTCTCTCTTCTCTTCTCTTCTCTTCTCTTCTCTTCTCTTCTCTTCTCTTCTCTTCTCTTCTCTCTCTCTTTCCCCCTCTCCTTGTCTCTCTTCCTCTTCTTTTCTCCCTCTCTCCCTCTCCATCTCTCTTTATCTCTCTCCTTTCTCTCCTCTTTTTCTCTTTCCTTTTTCTGTCTTCCTCTCCTCTCTTTCTCTCTCTCCTCTTTCTCTTTCTCTCACTTCTCTCTTCCTTTCTTCTCCACTTCTCTCTCTCTCCCTCTCTCTCTAGTCTTTTTCTTTTATCTCTCTCCTCTCTCTCTCCCTCTTCCTCTGCCCTTCTCTCTCATCACTACCTCCATCATCTCCAGGAGGCCTGCAGACTGTGCTTGATGGGTTTGCACACATCTGTGGATGTGTCTGTTGCACCTGGGTTGGGGCTGCAGCTCCTCCTGTCCCCCATGCCAGGGGCCCAGGAGCAGTGGGACAGGGCCCATAGTGCTCAGCAGGAGGGCCAGGAGAACTAGTATGATGCCTGCAGTTTGAAAATCCACCCTCCCGCTCCACCTGTTGACCCAATCACCATGGCAACTGGTATGCACTCTGGGAAGAGACAGGATTGTCAGAGAGAGCTATAATTCTTCAGGGCCAAGCCACCCAGCTGTGGGGCCATCTTGGTGTGTGAAGTTCCCTGAAGAGGACACGTGTCTCCATCGGCTCTGCAACACAGGGAGACAGCAAAGGGGAGGATCTGTGACTGGGTCAGAGGAGGACTGGGCAGCTGGGTTGGCTCTATGGCACCAGCAGAGGGTGGCAGAGCAGGACATTGTGCCGGAGACCAGACCTAAAGAAGACAGAGGAAGGGAACTAGGGAAGAGCTTGCTGCCGTGATCTCATGTGTGTCCAGAGGAAGGGGAAGCCTGAGGACGTGAGGGTGACTAATATAGCCTGGGTGTATAAGGGGGCCCAGCAGGCCTCCACCCGTCTTTGAAACGTGACTGTCTGTATAGCGAACGGATCAGAATAATGCAGGAGTTCTCGTTCGACTTTCAGAGACTTGTTTCATGGACATAAAAAATTGGATCCCTTTAGGCAGGTTCCCCACTCTCCCACGACAGGCACACTTCACTCATTTATGTCATCTGCCAGAGTCCTGAAGTCATCTGAGTGTGCCCTCCTGGGTGGATGCTCTGTAAGGACCTTTGCAGCCATCATATTACAAAACTTTGTCTCACTTGCCACCCTTGTCCCAACCCCTCACGCCTGGCACTCCTTGAAGAACCAACTTGCCTTTCTCCAAACACGCCTGCCACCTAGCTGCCCTCCCAGACTCCACTTGGGGTACTCCATGATGTCTCCCCTCTGATGCTATCTCTGTCTCCACTTTGACCAGGAGTGTCCATAACTTGTCCCCATCGCTCTTTGCTGCCACACTGGGAGCAAAGCACATCTTACCTGCTGCTCAACCCTCAGTTCCCGGGGCCTAGCACAGTGCCATTGGAGTGAAGGCATCAAATCTCATTACATTGCTGAGCACTCAGTCCCAGGAGAAGAGAGGTTCAGGATGTCATCCAAGGTCACACAGCTAATAAGGGGAGCAGAAGTTGGCACCAGTACTCAGGTCTTCTTTTCCCTAATGTCCTCTAGGCTTTCTCTGTGCTGGTTTTATAATAACTCACTGGGAAAATCCAGGAAATTTATTATTTTTTTTGAAACAGAATGGGGCCATAGATTAACAAAGGCAAATAATGGACATGGCTAATCCCGACCCCTGACCTGATTCAGAAGATGCATTTGATCTCAGTTAATTCTTTCCTAAGAAAGTTGATGATTTTTTGCCTTGGGTATCCTCTTCGGGATTAACAAAGTCCCTCTTGGGTAGGGACCCCCACTAGTAATGACAATGCCTGAGGACACTGACATTGTTTTGTATCAGGGTGGAGATGGAAGGGGCAGGAATTCCATGTTAGTCACGAGGCCACAGACTCCAAAGCCACAGTTCCAATCCCAGTTCTTTTGCTTACTTGCCGTGTGACCTGGGACAATTTACTTAACCATTCTGAGCCTCACTTTCTTTATTTGTAAAATGTTCATGGCAATAGTTCCTGGTCTCATAAGGCTGTTAAGAAAATTAAAACAGTTAATTAGTAATAAAGTACTTGGAATATTATTCCTGATATAAATGCTCATGCTACTGTTTCTGTCACTTTTTGTCACATGATGTGGGCATATACAGCACCAGAAATCAGGAGTCTTGATTCTGTCCTTGGCTGCCCTTCCTCACTCTGTGCCTGACTCCTTCCCTCCAGAGATGGGGGGTGCAGGATCTGTGTTTTGGGGGATTCCTCCAGGGGAGCACTTCTCTGTTGCTTTGGGAGGCTTGGGGGCTAAGTGTCTGGAGTGGATGGAAGGATAAGGGAGGATGGACAGTCACCCCTTCCTCCTGCTTCTTTTTTTTAAAAAATATTTTTTAAAGAGAGAAAGAGAGAAGAGATAAAGAGAGAATTTTTTAATATTTATTTTTCAGTTTTTCGGTGGACACAACATCTTTATTTTATTTTTTTGTGGTGCTGAGGATCGAATCCAGCGCCCTGCACATGCCAGGTGAGCCCGTTACCGCTTGAGCCACATCTCCAGCCCTCTTCCTGCTTCTTGGTGAGCTGCCGGCCGTCTCTGTCAATGTGGAGTGGTGCTGGGCCCATCTGGAGAGAGGCTTGTTCCCATTCTGCCCTCCCTGTGCCAACTCAACTCCAGCTGGCAAGAGTTGCCCAAGTGCAGACTCCAGGGGGCACTGAGAGGTGAACTGAGCCAGGCCCCTGCCCTGGAGAGACTCAAAGTCATTTCACATTTGAGGATGGGAAGCAGCTTGGGCCCAACACAAGGGGCTGGGGACCCCAGCTGGGGTGGTGGTGGGTGGTCAGGGAGGCCTTTGGTGGGAAGTGACACCAGCCCATGAAGGTGCAGTGTGAGGTCCCGGGGGTGGGAGACTGAGCACTCCAGGAAGTCACAGTGGCCTGAACTGAGGCCACAGAGGAGTGACCCTGGATGTCCCGTCATGGACTGGATGGGCTGGTGTGGCAGGTGCTCAGACCACACCTCCAAGCCTGGGCAGAGGGTTCCAGGGGAGGGAGATAACTCAGCACCAGGCACCAGCCAGGACCCTGGTCCGGTTGGGGTGAGGGAGGTAGTAAGCCGAGCCTGCTTCTCCCCTAGTTTTAAGCCTTTTTCCGTCTGTCCTGGAAAAACACACCAGCACTCTGTGCCTCTTTTCTTGGGGATGAACTCAAAAGGGGCATTAAGCACCTTGTCCCTAAAGCCCTGTGATGTCAATCCCAGAGCTTCCTGCATGGCTGTGAGTGAGCCCAACTTGGCCAGGTGCAAAGCCCGTGGTGGCCAGGAGTGGGGAGGCCATCTGGGGAACTGTGCAGAGCAGTGTCCCTGCAGACCCAGGGCCTCTGGGGCATCCTCCTCTGAGCTGAGCAGGGCAGGTGGGGCTGGGGAGGGGCAGCCAGGCCTGCCTGGGTGTTCAGGCTCCTTCCCACCATCTGCTTAGTCAGACCTCCTGTTTAAATTCTCCGCTTGTCTCGCCTTCCACAAAATAATTAGCATCCATTTGTTCCTAGAGCTCGCTGGGCGACATTAGTCATTGTAGGAGCTTTGGGCACCGCTCACAGGCATTTCCATCTGATGCAAAGTTGAAAATGGCCTAAGTGCAACTCAGGGCCCCCCTCTCTTCTGCTCCCAACCCGGCATCTGGCACCTCCCTTTGTTTCCTCCCCTCCTGGGGCACTGGGACTGGTAGGAAAGGAGACTCACCAGGAAAACCCATGGGGGGTGGGGTAGGGGCAGTGCTGGTAGACTGGGGATTACAAGTGCTGCAGCAACCTCAGCCCTTCCCGCAGGGACAGAGCTTTGGGGAAGGGAACGATTTATGGGCTGAGCTGCAGAAGGAGCTCCCATTAAACCCAATCCCAGCTCAGGCATGAAATCTGCTGCAGAACAATTCTCTGACATATTTGCTACACAAAACCAATGCGCACGATCGCAGAACAACCTGCTCAAAGCTCTTTGGCTTTTCTTGAAACCACTGGCTTTTGCTTTCTGAAAACTCAGCTACTTTAGTTTGGTCAGTTTGCATTATTTCTGGGCAAGACAAAGGGTGAGGATGGAGCTTCCCGGCTCTCCTGTGGAGAATGGATGGGGAGCTGCCAGTTCCTGCAATCCTGCCTCCAAAACACTTCCATATACACTGTCTTCATCCTGCATTCGAGAGTCTCAGGTGGGTGCAAAGGTCCCGTCTGAAACACACAGAGATGGACATTCAGAGAGAGGAGAGCCTGATGTGATTCTCTTTGTACATCTGTAAAACAACCCAATTGGACAAGATGACCTGTGAGCAGTGGTCCATATTCAGGTTCTCCCACGTGGTGTGTGTGTTTTATGCCTTTGCCCATCCACAGGGGAGACCCTGCTCTGTTCAGTGCTGGTAGACTGGGGATTACAAGCTGCATGGTATGGCAAGATGCTTTTGGTCCAAGGCATAGGCAGCCTGGTTCTAGCATTGCCTTGGCTTTGATTTGGCTGTCTGGCCTTGGGCAAGTCACCTTGCTGTTTACCAATAATACCAATAATACTGTAATGACTCACCATTATATTTGTAGGATAAATACCTAGAAGGAGAAATGGCAAGGTCAAAACTTAAGTTCAAAGAAGTTGAACCAACTTACACTTCCATCATCAGTATATGACAACTGTTCCTTCCCCACACCAGGAATGATACACGGGCAACTGTTTACTCTTGTTCTTCAGCGCCTCAGGTTGAGATTTCAAAATAGTTTAGGTGGTACCAGAGATGATTTTTAAAAAGTACATAGAGCTAGGCACAGTGGTGCATATCTGTAATCCCACTTACTCAGGAGACTGAGGCAGGAGGATTGCAAATTAGAGGCTGGCCTCAGCAATTTAGTGAGACCTGGTCTGAAAACAAAATAAAAAGGGCTGGGTGTATAGCTTGGAGGTAGAATGCTTTTGGTATCCTTCCTTAGCACTAACAAAAACTAAATGTACAAAAGGGTGTATAGACAATATACTAACTAATGTTGAATCACACAGTAAGAAAATGAATCACCTTTCAATCCCTTTGATCCTCTGATCCACCAGGGACAGAGTCCCTGTTGAACTCTGATGTATTTGAACATTCCTTTAAGAGTTAAGTTCCTTTTCTAACAAAGAGGTCTTGAGCTAGGAGGCTTCAGTGGGCAGCAATGCCTAACTATATTCATTTTAAAATAAATTAATTTCCTTTTAAATTGACAAATAAAAATTGTATATAAATTATTGTGTACAACATGAGGTTTTGGATTATGTATGCATTGTGGAATGGCTAAAATGAGCAAATTAACATAAAAGTTTTTTTCATGTTGAAAACACTTAAAATCTACTCTTAGCAATATTCAACATAATACATTGTTATTAACTATAGTCACTGTATCATGCAATAGTTCTCCTGAACTTATGTTTTCCTATTTAACTGATTTTTTTTGTACCAGGAATTGAACCCAGAGACACTTAACCACTCAGCCACATCCCAGACCTTCCTTTTATTTTTTATTTTGAGACAGGGTCTCACTGAGTTGCTTAGGGTCTCGCTAAGTTGCCAAGTCTCACTTTGAACTTGCGATCCTCCTGCCTCAACCATCTGAGTGGCTGTTACACGGTGCCAAGCCTAACTGAAATTTTATACCCTTTGATCAACATCTCCCCAGTCCCTACTCCGTAACCCTTGGTAATCACTGTATTCTTCTTACCAATTCACTTTATGGCTAACAACCCTGGTTTTTGAGAGTGATAGCAAATAAATTTATTTCAGTGAAAAAAACATTGTGGTCAGATTCATTGGTCTTTAAAAAATAATTCAATGATGTTAGATTTATGGAAGAGTCACAGAAACCATCTAAAGCATTTCTGTATACCTTCTAACCAGTATTCACTAATGCTAAAATCCTATACTAATCACCATAGTACAATTAGTGAAACCAGAACATTGACATTGACTTGATACTATTGATTAATCTACAGACCTTATTTGAATTTTGCCAGTTTTCTACTAATGTCCTTTTTCTGGTCCAGAACTGAATCTAGGATCCCCTCATTGCCTTTAGCAGTCATACCCATTTAATCTTCAATCTGTGATAGTTCCTAAATCCGTCTTTATCTCTCTTTCATGGTCTTGATGCCTCTGAAGAGTACAGGCTGGTTATTTTATAGAATGTCATTTAATTTGGGTTTGTCTGATTCTTTTTTCAATATGACAACAGAAGCCACACTTGGCCTTTCTTACCACATCCTACGAGAAGGGTCATGATGTGAATACGTCTCAGGTGATCTATGTGTGGCTGAGGCTGAGACACCCTGCTCAGGGGGGACTTTGTGATGTGGATCACGTCAGAACAACAGTCCCTCCATCCTAGTCCACTGGTAGAGGAAGACTGACCATCCTCTGTCCATGTCATAACTCATGGCCCAGCTCTGTAGTGGCCTTTCTGAGCATCAGCATCTCCATCCCTAAAACCCAGCTCCCTGCTGTTGGTCCTGGATCCTGACGGTGCTAGACTCCAGTTAGCTTTTATTCCCCAGCCTTCTGAGGCACATGCATCTGTGCTGGTTCAGATGAAAGGTGTGAGACAGCTCTTTGGATTTGATCATCCCTTGGATGAAGCTTTTTAGGCTAGAAAATAAAGACATACCAGGTAGGTGGGAGTCGGTGTCACCCTTGATACAGGAATCTCTGCTGTTTTTCCTTTGAACCCCAAAAAGAGATTTTCCCAACTGATCTTGCTCACCATCTGTTGCCGAACCATCACTTTGTTTGACTTTCTTTCCCTTCATGTTCAGGAAAAATGTGCTGTGAAATCCCAACCTTGCTTTCCCTCTGGGATCTGAAGAGATACATGCTTTGGCCCCTTTCCCACCTAGACTCTCCCCGGAGCTCAGGAAAGATACCAGGGGCTTGGATTTGCTGCCCCATCCTAGGAAAGCCTCTGTTGGTCTAGTTCTCAGATAATATTGTCCTGAGGAGAAAAGCCAATTACTGTACGCTATGGATAATTAACTAGCACAGAGGGCAGAGTCTCAGAAGCAAACGCCCGACTCTCCCTAGGGTCTGTTTAATGAGAAGGTGGCTCTGCGGGGAAGTGTTTGACAGTTTCAAGGCCTGAAATGGATCCCACCACTCAACTCACCATTGTTGGATCCGGATCCTGATGTCAACCTCTTCCTAATTTCTGGCTCACGTGATGACTGGTTTCATACGCTGTCAAAGCTGACAGATGAAGAAGAAAAATAAGTTTTTTTTTTTTTTTTGTCAACATGAGTCAATCCCTCATTTTTCTCTATTGTGTGCAAAGTCCTGATTCAGGCACCAAAAATATACTGGAGACCTTGAAAAATTTCTGTCAAGTAAATGACTCTGGGAATAAACAAGTAGGCGATAGAATATCACTGAATGCTCTGATAGAGGGAGTTATTAACCCAGCAAATATTGATTGAGTACTGTTGGAACATTGTATTTAAGGGTGATTGGGTTCCAGAGACTCCTACCCTATAGATACCAAAATTTGTGTTATTTCTCAAGTCCCTTAAATGAAACGGCATAGTATTTGCATATAACCTACACAATCCTCTCACATGCTTTATATCATCTCTAGATTACTTATAATACCCAATACAATGTAGATAATGTGGAAATAGTTATTTTACCAGGGAAAAATGACACAAAAAATATCTGCTGGTGATTTTTTCCCCCCTGAGTATTTTTTAATCTGCTTCTGGTTGAATCTGTGGGTGCAGAACCCATGGACAGAGAGGGTGACTGTATTTATTGTGTGCCAGGCACCAGGGCTGTTGCTGGTGAGGCAGCAGTGAATGGGTCATGGACGTTAACACTGCCCTCTTGGATCTTGGAGAGGAATAAGGATTCCAGGTAACTTAATGAAGAGAGATGAGCTTTCAGATAAGGTGCTATGGGAAGGAAGAGGAGGACGCTTCATGCAGTCTGGGGATGAGGAGGACATTGCACGTTGAATGATGGGTAGGAGTCAGAGAGCTGGAAGAGCAGGAGGAGGGTGGGCAGCTGTATTTTAGGCAGAAGCAATAGCACTTGTGGCTCAGAAATGAGATTAGCACAAGAAAATTGAGGAACCACTGGAAGGTCTAACTGAAGCCTGGAGTTCAAGAAAAGCATGGAGAGAGGTGAGACTGGGGGTGAATGAATGTGCAGGGAGGGCTTTATAAACAGAAAGATTTTGAATCCATTTCCACAAGCAATGGGGAACTCTTGTATATGAAGGAGATGGGTTCAGAGGTTCATTTTAGTCAAGTTGGTTGCCTTGTGCAGGATGGAAAAGAGAAGGCTAGAGTGGGGGCAGAGGTAGCAATAGGCAGATATTGTAGCGGTTCTGGTAAGAGGGACTGGTGGCCTACATGGAGGTGTGATGGACAAGAGGACATGGATCGAGAAAAGGATCTTTAAAAGCACCCTATGTTAGCCAGGTTTTTGTCACAGTGACCAAAATACCCAACAAGAACAACTTAGAGAAAGAAAAATTAATTTAAGCTCATGCCTCCATTGCTTTGGGCTCAAGGTGCGGCAGAACATCATGGTGGAAGGACAGCTGCTCACCTCAAGGTGGCAGAAAGCAGGTGGTGGCGGGGAATGAACGGATCCGCCGGGAAGATGCATCCTTCCAAAGCCCACCCCCAGAAACCCACCTCCTCGGCCATGTCTCACCTGCCTACAGTTACCACCCAGTCTATTCAAACTAGGATGAACGGATTTGGTTACAGTTCTCAGAATCTAATCATTTCACCTCTGAATATTCCTGCATTAACAAAGGAGCTTTGGGTGTACCTCATATCTACATCATAATACACCCCAACTCTAAGAATAACAACTTGCAATTGGCTCTACATTTTTTTTTTTTGTAGATAAAAGTAACATTTCTCTGATTTCATTCTTTGTAGTGAAGTCAATGCTATTATTGATCACACTGAGTTCTGACTAGTGGAGAATAGGCAGAAATTACGTAGATGTTTTCCAGGACGGGGTTAAGACATTCCACACAACCCTTCAGGTATCCCCGATGGTGGTTTTTACCTGGATCCCTGAGTGTCCCTGTTTGGAAGAGAGACCCTGAGGGAAACTTCCTATCTTGCTTCAGGCCTTAGCCTTGAACAAGAAACCAATCTGCATCTTGTTAAGCCTCTGACAAGTTGAAGTTGTTGCTTACAGAAGTTGATCTTGCTTACCAGGTCCACCATAAACCAGTTGGGCTCATATTTTTTTCCTAGTTCATCCATGGAATTTCAGTGGTTTCCAACTTTCTCTTTGTCCAAGGAAGAATGAAGGAGCCCATTTTAGACATAGGCAGAAAAGGAATTCTTGAATGTCCATGAAGTGTGAAATACAGAAATGCATAGACACACAGATGTGTAGGGCCTCATCAATCAGAATACCTATACAGAACCAGAAAGGCTTTCAGTGATAGATAAAGATAATAATAAAGTTGAAATTCCTTTAGTATCAAGGACTATACTAATATTTTATTAAACCCTATAATAGGCCTGCAGTATAGATGCATTTAGGATATATATATATATATATATATATATATATATATATATATATATATATATTATATATTTATTATATTTATTTCAGTTGAGATACCTGAGACCTTGGGAGAACGAATAATTTACCCAAGGTTATACAGGGTTTGAACCCAGGCATAATGACTCAGGATTCTGTCCCCTTAGCCACAAAACAAAGACACCAAGACAGAAGACTGGGGATAGAGAACACACACACACACACACACACACACACACACACACACCCCCTTAGACTCTGGATCGTCCTTGTCCCCAGCACGAATACCATTCCATTTTCAGAAGAGATATGGCCAGATTGCAGGGGTGACAAGAACAGAGAATTACTTTTAACAAAGACTTGCCTTAATGAAATTCTCAGCTGGCTCAGGACATTTTGTTTCTCTCTAGATAACTTCCTGATGCTATCATTTTTTGCATACTCTGTTTATTTCACCTGCTCCCTCCCTCTCTCTCTCTCTCTCTCTCTCTCTCTCTCTCTCTGGCCCATAAAGGAGGCTTTGCTGGTTGTTTGATGTTCCTTAGATACAAATGATCCTTTCCTGAATAACAAATAGGATACACCCTTCAGAGGAATTTATGATTCCCCTCTTGTTCTGCTAGTTTCCAAATGGGATTCTTCCTCAGAAGGTACTTTTCCTCCGTGGAAAACTTCTCCCCAGCAAATAGGTTGTTTGTCTGCTGAACACAAGGACTTAGTTTTTCAGATTCTGGGCTTCATGTCTCATCAAAAGTCTGGCCTCTGTAGCACTGGGGCCCCCAGACCAGAGATATCATTAGCAGTGAGAACGCTGCCTTGGTGTATTGGTGGGTGTGGGGAGCGGATCCTGCGGGAAGTCATTGAGATAAGGGCTTTCAGGTTGCACATGGCCCTACAGTTCTTATCTTCCAAAAACCCATCCATTTTAGTTGCTGTTGCTGCAAGATCGAGGGAGGTAATACAACCATTTTTATATTGTTTACAGATTCCATGGGTCAGGCGTTTGGACAAGACCCAATGGGAATTGTGTGTTTCTGCCTCACCATGTCTGGGAGCTTGGCGGAAGATTTGAAGGCTGCTGCTGGTGGTGATGGGAGTTTGTAACTTGATGGCTTTGGGTTGGAGATGTTTATGCTCATGTCTGAAGATTGATGCTGGTTGTCAGCTGGGCCACTGGAGAGGGCAGCTCTACTTAGCTTCCCCATGTGGTCATCCTGTATAGGTTAGTTTGATATGGTACCCAAACAGGGATGCCAAGAGAGTAAGGCAGAACATGCAGCACTTTGTTGATCCCTCTTGTTCTGGGGCTTCAGACTCTTGGACTGTGCAGTTACTGGTTCTTCCAGTTCTCCAGGCTGCAGACGGTCATTGTGGACTATCCAGCTTCTGGTCTTGTAAGCCAACCTAATAATTTCCCTTTTAAAATTATACTTCCTGTTGGTACTGTTCCTCTAGAGAACCCTGACTAATATAGTCCTCAATACAGCAATGTTCAGAGGTGGGGCTTTTGGGGAATGTTTGGATCATTAGTGGATTAATCCATTGATGAATTTAATTATCTGAATGGATTATTAGGGGGCGGTTGAACTGCAGGAGGTGGAACCAAGTGGAAGGAATGGATCCTTGGGGTGTGTCCTCTGGTTCTATATCTTGTCCCTGGACTCTACTTCTCTGCTTCATGGCTGCCATGAGATCAGCAGCTTTCCTTTGCTGTACCCTTCTGCCATGATATTTCTGCCTTGGACTCAGCTGACCAGGGACTGAAACCTTTGGAACCATGAGCCAAAATAAATCTTTCCTTTTCTAAGCTATTTTTTCTCAGATATTTGTTACAGTCATGAAAAAACTTCCTAAGAGTAATCGTAGTAAATTCTATTGTTATTGCAACAACTACTATTATTCTGGCTGATTTGTTTCTGTGTCTAGTCCAGGATCAGGCAAGAGTAGATGCTCAGCAAATATGGTGAAATGAATGAATGAACCAGCAAATCATCAGTGAATGGTTTCTTCTCTAATCCATGGCAACCAAATTCCCTGAAGCCATCTTAAGACACTTATAACTAGATCCAAACAAGAAAAAAACAACCTCAGTGCTTTTAAATATTGGACCCACCTGCCTTAGTGATTGTTTCTGTGTCTCCATCGAGACACAGTGAGAGCTAATCCCCGATGTTGCTCCTCAGCCAAGTCCTTCACACAGGCTGCAAACAGTAAACACAGATCTCTACTCTAAGGAGGTGAATAATATGCCGACAGGATTGCGTTCCACATCAATTCTTGTGTCATATTTGATTAATTTTGTATCTAGCTTCATTACATCTCATCCCTCATTTCAAAGGTGTCCTTCACATGGGACCCTGGAGGAAACAGAGAGGGGAGACCAAGCAAGGGACAAATTCATGAATGTCCCCCAAAAAGTGGCAGCGAAGATTTAACACTAGCAGAACCTCACTGCTGCTCAAGGAGTGGGCTCGTTGCTGGCCTGGTGGTATTCCCCAAGCTCGTGACACAGTGCTTCTGTCACCATGAGGTAGCCTTTACACACTATTAATCAGCAGAGGAGCCGGCAAGTGTTGACCCACTTAGCAGTGATACCCAAGCAGGTGACAGCTACTGTAGCTGACAGAATCTGGCCGGAGGGCACACTGTCTCCAGGCGGACTGTCTGGAACTCTGCAGTCTCAATGTGGGTTACCACGTGACTGAAGGTGATATATCCAGCCAAGAGCTGCTTAAATGGGTCAAGGCCAAAATCTAACCCCATGTGATCCACCCGAATATCGGGTCCTTCCACACCAGGGTCTGATGACATCCTTTGTCCTGTTCTGCCTCTTGTACCCATGACCCACCTCATCTTAGAACTTGGAAGAATCAGCTAACATTTGTTTAAGTCAATATTTATTTGTTGAATCCAATAATAACCATAACTATACATTCAATAATTTTATTGAATGTATAGTTATTGTTATGTGCATTGTATCTGTCCCGTTTCCGTTGCAGCTATTTGTGTGTGATCACAGACAGAGGCTGAGTCTGGGTTCTGGCTTCAGACTGAGCCCTGATCCTGGTCACAGACTGAGCCCTGATCACTGTCACAGAAGACAGTGGGAGATGTTGTGGATGGCTCAGCTCAGGCTACCCTCACTGTACAGTCACAGGTGGGACCCCTGTTTTCTCAGCGGGATGTGGAACGGGAAGGAAGCAGAGTGAAGGCATTCTGCACATGAGCAAAGACATGCCAATTAGAGCAGCTTGCATTCTCAGGTTTCAGACTCAGAAAAAGCCACCATAGTTTCAGGCAGAGCCTAATGAGGTTTTTCAGCACCGTGCCTTACTTCCTTTAGCTTATAGAGGTTATTGTGTTTTGCAGGAAAATTAACTGGCAATTAAATTCCTGAAAAAGTGTTTGAAACTCCTACAAGCTGTGCCTCATTGTTTTGCAAGATTGGGTACACAATGTAATAATTCCATCTGCAAATTAATTTTCTCTCACTCACAGCTTCTGTTGTAACTGCAATGTCATTTACTTAGTCATTCATTCATCCATTTATTCAGTGCATTTTTTTCCTATGTACCTAATGTGAACCAGACAGTCTGGGGAAGACAGAGATGGGTCACCCATAGTCCCTGACCCTTGGCAGTTCCCTGTCTAGAGCAAAGGCAAGATTTTGTCAGAAATAAAGGTCACAGGAGGCAGAAGGTGGATAGTGCTTTGGACTTCCAAAGAATAGAAAGAAAGCTGAAGGTGATAGGAGTGAATGTTTATCGAGTACCTGCTGTGTGCCAGATTTGGTGGTGTGGTTGTGTCTGGGATCTCATTGAATCCTCATAACAATCCTGGGAGGCAGAGTTGTTAGCCATTTACAGAGGAGGAGACTGAGGCTCAGACAGTTTGGGTGACTTGTCTGAGATCCTGGAGCCAGTTGTATGGATCAGTCTGATGAAAACATTTCACATTAAACACGCTAATCCTCCCAAATTAATGAGCCTTTTCCCCCCTTTCTGGTATTGGGGATTGAACCCAGGCCCTTGCAGATGGTAGGCAAATGCTCCACCATTGAGCTACATCCCCAGACCTAAACTTGCTAATTCTTTAAGGATGACTTGGCTATAGGGTTGGTAGCTTTCCTCTTTCTCATCAGCACAAGTGACGGAATTAGAGAATGTCTAGAGAGAGCTAGTCTAAGACTGATGTGACATGTGACATCAAATGGGCCCTGAAGAAAGAAGTGGCTGGGACTGGAGAAGTGACTAAAGCTATCATTTCTTGAGTATCCACCATGTATTTACTTGATGCTTTCCATAGATTTTTCTCATTGAATCCTCACATATACTCCACAAGACAGGCACTATTATTTGCATTTTTTTTTGATATGGAGGCCAAGAGAAATTATCCAAGGTCACATGACCAGTAAACTAATAAGAGTCACCAATTGAGCTTAGGTCTATCTGTGTTAGCTTTCTGCTGCTGTGACAAAATAATAGAGAGAATCAACTTTAAAAGGAGGAAAAGTTTATTTTGGCTCATAGTTTCAGAGGTGTCAATCCATGGTTGGTTGGCTCTGTTTTTTTGGGCCTGTGGTGGGTGAGGCAGGACATCATGGTGGGGAGGACATCATGGTGATAGAGCAAAGCTGCTCACCTCATCTTGCAGATGTTCCCCTTGTAGCTAGGATGCAAAGAGAGACACAGAGAGGAAGAGGGGAGGGTCCCAATGTCCCCCTCAAGGGCACACCCCGAGTAAATTAACTTCTGTCCACCAGTCCCCACTTCCTAAAAGTTCCACCACTTCCCAATAGTGCCACAGGCTGGTGACCAAGGCTTTAGCATGTGGGCTTTTGGGGGACACTTGTCCAAACCATAATAGTCTGACTCATCCCCATGGCTCTTCTGTGGTGTGGTGTGTGTCCAGCCTCAGAGTTCAATGGCCGGTTACATGGTGCACTTTCAGGTTGCTTCTAGGCCTTTCTAAGATTAGGCATAAAGGCAGGATGACTTGTCCTGAGTCCCAAGACCTAACCCTGGAGTCACAGTCCTGCTCTCAGCTGGGTCTTGGCCAGAGTCGATCATCTGGTCTACCTCTTCCTAAGAAGCCCAATCCCTCTCATGGCAATTACCTAACCCTACCTGGGCTGCTCCCCTGAGTTCTAGAGTGGCACCATTCATCTTCTGGACTCCTCTTTCCTGATGACCATGGGAATGTGAACCCAGCCTGTGCAAATGAAACCCTACCCTCTCCTGCCTATCTTCCGTGTTTTCTATTTCAGTTGCAGGCTTCCTGTGTACGTTCCTTTCTCTCTCACATCTACAAATAAATATTTGGTAACCATCCTGTCTCTCCTTTGGATGTTTCCCTTTGATCTCAGTGGAATTAAATTATAAATCAATAGCAAAGGCAGCTCAAAAAAATCCTCAAATGTTTGGAAACTAAACATCATACTTCTAAACAACTCAAGGGTCCAAGAAGATATCAAAAGGGAATGTGAAAGTATTTTAAATTGAATGAAGATGAAAACAAAAGATAACACAGTTGTGGCATACCACTAAAGCAAACCAGGCAGTGACATTGCAAGAAAACTAGAGCACAACATTCCTTATGAACATAGATGAAAAAAATCTCTAAACAAAAATTTTAACAAACTGGGGGTTGGGTTTTTGGCTCAGTGGTAGAGTGCTTGCCTGGCATGTGTGAAGTACTGGGTTTGATTCTCAGCACCACATATGAATAAATAAAATCAAATAAAAATAAAAAGTCCATCAACAACTACAAAAAATATTTTAAAAATTATTTTTTTTAGCAAACTGAATCCAACAACACATTGTAAGAATCACATATCACAATCAAGTGAAGTTCATCCCATGAATGCAAGACTGATTTGACATTCAAAAACCAATCAATGTAATTCACCATGTTAACAAAGTTAAAAATGAAAAACTACTTGCTACTAACAGATGCAGAAAGAAGTATTTGATAAAATCCAACATGCATACCTGATAAAAGCTATTGGAAAATTAGGAATAGAAGGAAACACACTCAGTGTGGTAAAAGACATCTTTGAAAACCTACAGCTAAAATCATACTTACTTGGGAAAGGCTGAATATCTTCCTCCCGAAATATGACCCTCTGTCATGACTTCTGTTCAGTGTTGTACTAGAGATACAAGGCAAGGAAAGAAAAGAAAATGCATTCTGATTATAAAGGAAAAAAATAAAACTCTACTTATGTGTAGATGACATCACTTTTTATGAATGGATAGACAAACTGTGGTGCATCCATGCAAGGGAACACTACTCAATGGACAAAAAGGAATGCATGATGGATAGCATGCAATGACATTGATGAATTCATATCAAGTGAAAAAAGACAAGCAAGAAAGGAGCAAATGTTGGTGAAACTGCAAATTGGTGCAACCACTATGGAAAAAACGGGCTGTTACATGTGCACTTCATGTTGTTCCTAGGCCTTTCTAAGATTAGGCATAAAGGTGGGATGTGTGTGTAAAAAAAAAGCAGTATGGAGATTCCTCAGAAAACTGGGAATGGAACGACTATTTGACCCAGCTATCCCACTCCTCCGATTATATCCAAAGGACTTAAAATCACCATACTGCAGTGACGCAGCCACATCAATGTTTATAGCAGCTCAATTCACAATAGCTAAATTATGGAACCAACCTAGATGCCCTTCAACAGAGGAATGGATAAAGAAACTTTAGTATGTATACACAATGAAATACTACTCAGCCTTAAAGAAGAATGAAATTTTGACATTTGACTGTAAATGGGTGGAACTGGAAACTATCATGCTAAGCAAAATTACCCATTCCCCCTAAACCAAAGGCTGAATGTTTTATCTTCTATGCTGATGCTAATTCACAATAAGGGCAGGGGGTGAAAAATAGTGGTACTTTTGTATTAGAGTGAAGGTGGGGGGTTTGGGAGTAGAAATGATAGTAGATCGAATTGGACGTTATTATCCTATGTGCCTATATGATTACATGACCTGTGTAACTCTGTGTTATGTACAACCAGAAGAATGAGAAATTATACTCCCTTTATGTATTATGTATCAAAATGCATTCTACTGTTATGTATAACTAATTAGAACAAATAAAAAAAGAATTTTAAAAAAGTCAAAAACTAAGTATGAAGTGACCAAAAAAAGACAGGACAAATGCTCTATAAGTCTATTCATTAAAAAATGATAGAAAGCAGATCAGTGGTTGTGTGGGAGGAGAGATTACAAAGAGGCATGAAGAAACTTTTGGGAGTGAAGGATTTCTTCCTCATCTTGATTATGGAGATGGTTTCATAAGTGTCAACAGATACATATAGAATTACATGCACTTCCATTTACTGTTTGTCAATTATGTCTCTAAAAACTTTGAAAACTCTGAAAAAGCATGACTGTTGTAAAATATATACAACATAAAATTTACCACTTTGATCATTTTTAAGTGTATGTTCAGTGGCATGATGTACATTCACATTGTTGTGTAACTACTGTCACCATTCGTCTCCAAACTGAAACTTGATTGACACAGGACTTTGGTCTTCAGTAGTAACAGAAAGAGCAGGAGTGAATGATTGGGACATATGAATTAGATGCTGAAATACAGCATTTATAGGATATTTTTAAGGTTCTGGAATCAGGAATGTTGCCCCTGGAGGGATGAGTCCTGGGGAAGACTGGGACACAGACAGGAAGTGGCTCTGAGTCCCCTCATTGAATATTCAGCTCTAAGTCCACGCCTCTGAGAAGTCTTGATTGGCATTTGCCTTTTTTTCAGCTGAGGTCTTCTAATTCCTGGAAAATTAGGTCAACTTGGTTCAGCCCTCCAGATTGATTCACAGTTGGTGAAAGTGCAGGGTTTGCCCGTGAGCCTGGAGAATTCCTGGTGGTGTCATGCCTCAGTCTTTTCCTGTCAGATCTCTGAGAGAGTGCCAGCCTCCAGCCACCTTGGATGCAAACCCTTGTCTGCATTGGTTTCCCTAAAGGGTGCTCCCAACAGAAGATTCTTGAGTGTAGGGGCCTCACTGAAGACATGAGGAGTCTTCCACCATTTCACGGTTCCTTTCTCCCTTCCTCTTCCTCTCTTTTGGGATCAACAGTCTTCTCCCCAGCACCTCAGATTTGTGGGAACCCACGACGACTGTGGGAACCCACTCAGAATCCCAGAGTTGGTATACAGATGATTTCTAGTTGAAGACATTTGCTATTCAACAGATGTTGGATAAAAGCCTTCTCAGATCTTCTCATATGTGACTAAAAGCAGCAAAATTTGGGGAAATGAGGCTGCCATAAATCGCCCCACCACAGGAGTTTTATGGTCCTGAAGAAGCTGGAAAGGCCACTCATACCTATATGGAAAATTGCTCTTGCAAATTTTTTTATCTTCCATTTATTCTTCTAAAAAATTCATTTATTTTTCCCAAGGAAATCTATTTATATTTCCTATAGGAATTTTTTTTCCCCCTACTTCCTTTCCCTTACTAAGTTAGATGGACAGACCCCCAATTCCCCTATTCCTTTGAGTTACTCACCACTGAACCCTCCCACATGCCACAATAAATCCCTTCCTTACATAACTCCAATCCTGCAGAGTCTCAGCTTCCATCCTGGGGGTGGGTTCCAGGAACTGTCCCTATAAAGTTATGTTCCCTGGGTCTAGCAGGAATTCTTATACTGGTTGCTGATATTAGGAAAAAAGATCTCCTTTTAACTGCATAGTATATAAAAACCAGCCTGCTGTGGGAGATAGGTCAGGACAAACCTAAATTACTGAAAGGAGCATTTATATTATTAGGCCAATCCACAGACTCTCTGGGCTTAAGAAAAAGCTATTCCTTAGAGAGAGTACAAGAAGGAAATTGCAAAGCTTTTGTCAAAATATTTGGCCATCAGAAAATTCCTGTTTGCTTAACAAGAGATAAATGCATGAAAGCCACAGTACTATCTGTTTTCTGTTTCACGATCCTCCCCAAAATAACAGACTCTGTTGGTTGGCGCAGCCAGTTGGAGAGTAAGAAACTTTTAGAAGTAACTAGATAACCGGTTCAAGAGGGCAGTTAAGGTATATGTGGCAGTTATCTCCCTCCTGCCCTAACTTCTGAGAAGTGATGATAATTATTGTGAGATACTCCCATCACCATGCTGAGAAGGAAGAAGAGACACTGTGGATGGTCAGAAATTTTGAGAAGTCTCTTAGATGGAGCAAGGAAACTGCAGTCAATACAGTCAACATAGGAGGAGAAGCTGCAGAATACGGGAATGGGTTCAAGGGTATAGCAAGCCTAGAGTCTGACGTACCAGGATGAGACAAAGCCCCAAACCACGTGACAGAGTGCTTGACAGGAGATTGCCACATTTGTCAGGTAATAAAGAACAACAGGATCTTCTTTCAACAGGGAGGACTGTATGATTCTTAGGGTCAGGGAGGCAGGGCAGGGTCTGGGTTGGACAGCCTAGGTACTTTGGATAGTGCTAGAAAAATATGTTTAAGTAGATGTTTTGAGAAGCTGAGACGATTCAGTGGGAGCCTACATATAATTTGTAAATTTTTAAACTTAGAAGAAGAATGAAATGAAGCTAAGTGAGATCAATTTAACCAAAATCAGAAAGGGGCGGGGATAAGAACAATAAGAAAGTATAGAAAACATAAAATCATTGGGCAGGACTGAGTCCAAGAAACCATAACAATGGGTTCAATTGACTTATCAACTGACAGTGACTCTTGGATTGAGGAAAAAAAAATTATAAAAACAATATCCGGATATATGTTGTTTGTATAAGAAGTTTTTAAAACAACCAAGGAATGTTGAAAATAAAGTGAAAAAATATCAACGAGTAAATCTAAAACGTCAATATTCATGTCAAGCAGAATGGAATGGGTGAGAAGCATGAAGTCAGGACACTACTTGTAGCTAAAAGGGATGGTCACCCTTTTAAGTGTCATCTTGACTGGATGACGTTACCCAGAGACCTTAGCAAAGCACAATTTTGGGTGTGTCTGTGACGGTGTTTCCGGGGGCGATTGGCACGTAAGTCTGAGTGGACTAGATGGGGGAAGACCCACCTTCAAAGTCTGTGGGCACCATCTAGTAGCGGAAGGCCTGAAGAGAAGAAAAACATAGAAGGTGAAAGTGTCCATCTGTCTCCTGCAGCTGGATGCCCTCCCTCTCCTTCTGCCTTTGGACACCAGAACTCCAGACTCTCTGGTCTTCATGCCCCAGAACTTATACCTGAAGATCCCAAGCTCTTAGGCCTTTGTCCTTCCACTGACCTTGATGGGGCATGGCTTTCAAGCCTGCTTCTTTGGTTTGGAGGCTTCTTGCTGCCAGCACAGTAGGATCTCCAGCTTGCAGGTGGCCTTCCATGGATGCCTGAGCCTCTAGAATCCACCAGTCAATTTTCCTAATAAATCCCCTCTCATATCTATGTATGTATCCTATTGGTTCTGTCTCCAGGGAATCTTGCCTCATACGACCATCACGTACCCACGGCATCCATTTGAAACATAAAGGAAAACAAGAGAGAGATACAAAGAGGAGTGCACAAAGCCACAGTCACAGGTGATGTCGAAACAGGGATGAAAGGAAAAATCGACAACGCCTCATACTTCACTCATAAATTGACATGTCAAAGAGTTAAGAAATAATTAAGGATATAGATCTTTGGAAAAAGAAGGAGGGTTGTGTACTTTTTTGTGCCGAACAGAAAATACAGTTTTCAATGATATTCCTTGTAATTATGTCTTAGATTAAAAAAAAATCAACTCAAGTTGGGCCACGAAGAAAATCACGATAAATTCTAAAAGGCAAAAGTGGGCCATTTTCGTATGCGAAATGCACTAGAATTAGATATTAACAACAAAAAGATAACTGGAGGATCTCATCCACTTGAAAGTTTTGGAAAAACCACATAATACCTATTAAACTACCCTTGAGTGAAAGAAGAAATCAGAACAGAAATTAAAATCTCTTTATATATTGGTAAAAAAGAATATTACAGAGCAAAATCTGAGAGTTATAGACAAAAATGATATCCTGAGGAAACATTGTAACCATAAATGCTTTTATGAGAATAAAAGAGAGCTTAAAATCAAATTAATCTTTCAGCTCAAAAAAAAAAAAGACAACTAGAAAAAGCACCCAATAAAACTCCATTCCCTACTTAAAGTCTCTTTAAACTAGATAGAGTGTCAAACTTCTTTCATTTGATAAAAGAGATTTACAGGCTGAGTTTGAGCTCCTGGTCCTCAGTCCAAGTCCGTCAGGACCACATCCCACTCTGACTGAATCAGAGTGGGACCCAGGCATTGGTAATTTACAAAGCTCTTAAGCTGGACCCTATGAAATAAAATGAAGTAAAGAAGCATCTAGATATACAGCCCCTTAGCTCTCTTTCCTATTTCTTCTATCTGTCTATCTATCTAGTCATCTATCTGCATAGCAACAATTTAATTCCCCTAAAGGTTGGAATCCTACAGATCATCTGGGTGTACCTTTGATTAATGACCTTGATGAGGCATGGCTTTCAAGCCTACTTACTAAGATGTAGTCCTCTCAGTGGGTGAAGTCTTAAAGCCATGAAAAACACTGGACAAGGGTGGTGGGAAGGCAGACTCACCGACTTGGTTGGAGACTCATTAGTCTACCTCTTGCAAAGGTTGCCATTTCTCAATTGCACATAATGGCTGTAGTCTGAGTCACAAAACAGTAGGGTTTTTCAACTTTGCAAGGATCAAAATAATGGGCTTCTCAGTCCACTTAGTTTGTAGGCCACAAGCAGAGTGTTGTCCTTAGCAATGTGGCATTTACTTTTATTTCTTCCTGTGGACTGAATGCATGCCTGCTACCAACTTTTATAAAAGTGAAGGAAAAGGATCAGCTGTTTCTAACTTTCTGGAATCTTCTTTATGATTTCCTTTAATACTAGAGTCTCATACAGCATGAGGTCTGCTTTCCAAGGCAGAAGATTGATCAAATATTTTGCCGTCTCATAATAAGTGTTGCTAGCTTTCTAGCCTGCAGGATCTGGGTCCTAAATAGGTACCTTCTTGCCCCCTACCTTTAGCCATTTCCATATTTTGAGTTCAGGTATTGGAACATCTCATTTCTGGTACTAAAATCTAAATCAGGATTGGACTAGCTGTATATATTGAAATCCTAATATGTGACTTAATCCACATAAAGTATTAATTATTTCTGGTAAGCTGATATTTTCAACTGATATGACAGTTCTGTGAACATCAAAAACCCAATATTTTATGTTTTTTGTCTTACTATGCTAAGACTGTGGTTTTATTTCTCATGGTTTTCTCAGAGTTTAAGATCCAGCCATCAGATTGCATTCTAGGCAGGAAAAAGAAGGATGAGAAAGGAAGGAAACTGTGCAAGACATATAGCTGAGTTAGTCCTCTTTAAAGAGTCTTCCCTAAGGCACCTACTAGAAACTTCTATTTTCTTCCAACTATCCACTCTCACGTGGAAAAGAGGCCCAAGAAATTGTGATAAGTGAAAACGATTCACTCAGGCTCATGAGTGCACACACACACACATGCACACACAAAAGAAGGCTCTGAATAGCTTGATAAAGTCAACATTAAACATGTATATTTTGCCTTATTTGTCTCTATTGTATATATACAGTATATACAGTGTTTCTAGGTTCTGCAATCATGGATGAACCACTGGTTGAAAACATTTGGAAAAAAGTGTTCTAAACATGTAGAGACCTTTTCTTATCACTATTCCCTAAACAATTCAGTTTAGCAATGATTTACAGAGCATTTACTTTGTATTAGGTATCACAAGTCATCTAGAAGTGGTTTATAGCACATGAGAGGATGCGCATAGGTTCTATGCAAATTCTATGGCATTTTATATCAGGGACTTGAGCGTCCACAGATTTTGATATCTTGAGGGGGGTCCTGGAACTGATCCCCTGCAGATTCTGAGCCTGTATGGTTCTGGAGGTGTAGGCACCCATCTAAGAACAGCAGTACCTTTGGGGAAAGAACTTGGAATAAAAAGTGATGGTCAGACAAAGTTTTCTTTATCTGTAATGCTTGAGATTTTTATTTGTCCACTGGTAATTATGTTCATCTGCTTGTGTTTGGAAGACATAAAGAGAACATAAGAAGGTCACCAGGATCTCATGGGCACTGAGGCAATAGACCATTGAATGCTAATAGGACTGGCTTGGCCTCTGGAGCCAGGGTCAGTAGACCTGGCTTCCAGGCCCACAGGGAGCAGCTATTCAGGCCCTCTCAGCCTCCCCACATGGGCAAAACAGAGTGGAAGGATGATGTCCACCAAAGAGGTGTTGGGAAGATCATGGAAGACAAAAATATATGGACCAATGCTTTGTAAATCCTTTGGGTGCTTACAAATTATGACACATGATTTATGAACGTCTTTTTCAATTACTTGGCCTATTTTATCATGTAATTGTATTACAATATAGCATCCTATAATTATATGGTAATGTGTAGCGTTTGGGAATATTTAGTGTCAAATGTAAGAGTGAAAGCAGAGGGATCCTAAATATAGATGATAAGGACATATTAACCAATTTAATGCATGTGAAAGGGCCAAGTAGAGGGCTTGATATTTAAAAGCTCACACAAAGTGATAAAGTTGAACTTCTAACATAGCCGCCCCCCCCAACTCTAAGCCCTGAACTCTTCCCATATGACTGCCTAAAACTTTTCCATAACTCCATCCTCTTTCCATTCTCGTTATTGTATTGTACATATCCACTGACTGTCTTTCTTTTTTCTTTTTTCATTTTTATTTTCCTTCTTCATTGATGCCAATATTTCAACACTGGAATTTCTTAGATGACCAGTACCTTGGAACTTTATTTAGTATGACACAAAATTACTGTTTAGCTGAACTGGACCTAGGACCAACCCAAGTTTCCAAAGTTAAAAGGGTAGAGTAGTTATTTTATGGCATTTTCATTGTGTATGGGGAAAATGTGAACTTTTACTTTAAAAAGTTTAATAAATATTCATGTAAACATAATTATTCGCTTTATACTATGAAATGGATATTTGAGAAATCTAGAAATAATATGGATTTGGCACGTCTGTAGGATCTATCATGAAAGGCAGCTAGCGATCAGGATTCGTGGTTGGTGGGTGGAAACTGGCGTGTGGGGTGAGTAAGGGATAATGGGGACCCGGGCAGACTTTAAAATGAACTTCTTCACCAGTTGTCAGCCTGTATGAGTTTAGGTGTGTACTCAGAATTAAACAGATGCCTGGTACCAAGGAACTTCCATGTTGAAAATTTATTAGCCAATATTTACTTAACTTTAAAAATTGCTATTGTCTCATTTTTAGTATTCATACCAAAGCAATATAGTCGATTAAATGCATCTTCAATTATTCAAAGCGGCTCCTACAGAATTATTATACCTAGATATTGTGTTTTAATGAACTGTACTTAATTTCTACACTGTCAACTGTCTATGTTACGTCTTCCTCCCAGGGGTCTGAGACAGTCGGTCTGGCGCTGCAGGAGCCACAAGGTTTCAAATGTCGCCCTCAAAGCTTCCTGGGGCTCAAGACCTCCTCTTTTTCTACCAAGCTGGGCTCAGTAACGCCTTTTATTTACTGCATATGATTCTAAAAGGTGAGAGGGAGAAGGGCAGGGATGTCAATGCTAATGACTGAATTGGGAGATCTTTACCTAGGAGGACTAGAAGTCTGGAAATGGGGATGTGTAGCCTCTGTAGCTTTCAGTTGTAGGAAAGGAAAGGAGCAATGGGATCCCATCTTCCCCAGAGCTTTAATCCCAAGACCCTGAGGTGCAAATCCAAATATGGGAAGAAACTAAGGAGGAAAAATGGCAGAGTTCAAAGTCAGCACACTTTAATTTCATTTCTCACCTCTCTGTTCCAGGTCCTAGGCAGATCCACATCAGACAGACTGGATAGCAAGTGTTCCTCCCTGAGGTTTCAGAGTTAATTTTCCTGCCCACAACGTAACCTGTCCTGGCTCATGCAGGGTGGTGGTGGAGAATGACTGACAGGTGAGAAGGGGCAGTGATAAAGGGGTAGAGGCAGGTACTCATCATTCCCCATTTGTCTAACCAACATTATGTGCAGGTACTGGGAATTCATTAGTGAATAAAAATCAAAAAGCTGTCCCTGTGGAGTTTACATTCTAGCAGGCGGGAGGCAGACAATAAAATTAATTGGATAAATAGGTATGTTGGTAGATGATAAGTGCTATTGAAAAAAAAAAAGTTAAGGTATCTTAAACCCTGTAACACTGGCTAAAAATAGTTGTATCCTTGGGCCATAACAGAGGTGGGTAGAAGGAACCCCATACCTAATTGTGGGCTAATATCATGGCTTCTCTGAGAACCTCCCTACTCATGTGAAACCCTTCGAGGAAGATGGAAGGCACCTGTAGGGACCAATTGAGTTTGCGGTTCTAGACTCTGAGAGCAAATGAGTTCCATGGAGTCAGGAGGGGGCACCGAGCCATGCAGAGTGTAAGCCGAGTGCTGCCCAGTAGAGTCTGTTTGCATTCATGCTAGGTGGACAATCAGTTAACAGTGGGGGTCAAATTTGCAGTCTTCATCTGAAATGTTGCTGGTCACTGCAGAGCTAGGGTAGACAGCTAAGGGATCCCACAGTGGCTCTTCTGTACTTCAGCCCAGAAGGATCATGAGTCATGTCTGCCCATAGACTTTTGACTAGCCACAGGGGTCCTTCCTACCTGGAAGAAGTGGCTGAGAGGTGTGTGGGAGAAGATTGAAAGCTCAGGGAGTTGTGCTGTCTGCCAAATCCTCGGGAGCCCCTTCAAGCTCTGGGTCATATGCTGTAGAACCACATTCCAGTCTACAATGGATAGCATATATGCCTGTGGTCCCGGAAGATTCTGATGGAACTGAAAATGTCCTATCGCCTAGCACTGTCACAGCTGTCATGGCACAAAGCATTTCTTACATGTTTGTGATGATACTGATGTAAATAAATGCACTGTGTTGCTGATTGTATACAAGTATAGCATACACAATTATATACAGTCTATCCTTGATAGTGATCATAAAGGACTATGTATCATGTATATGTATTTATTAATAACTTGTTATGTTAGAGCATTCTTGTACTTAAAAAACCTTTTCTGTAAAACTGTATGCTGAGTTACACTGGCAGAGGCCTCATACATTGATCGCATCCTTTTTTCTTATATTTGATTTAATATATACATTTGTTAATATACACACACCTTATAGCCTCAGTGTGCTGTACCCTCTAGGTTAGTACTGTGTAAGTACACTGCATGATGTTTGCCCAGTGATGAAATCACCTGTGTTTCTCAGAAGATACCCCCAACGTTAGGTGACACATGACTATACATACACCCACCCACGCCTGTTCACATTTATGGATACCCACTTGTGCCCACCAAGACTCATTCTTACCCACAGATATTTATACCGCCTATAACCTCTCTTGCTCACCCAGACTCAACCACCTTATGCATTGATCTGTGTAATATCCAGCTGATGTCCCATCTTTCTCCCCCACCCACCATACTCATTAGTATCCATCATGTTTATTCAGATTCAATCATATACCTAATTGCATAGATTCTTTTTCTCTTGCTTCTCCCAAACCAAATGGACCTTTGCTAAAGGGTGAAGCTCTTTGAGTACTGGGTATCATCTTTTGGGATATAAAGAAACTTGATTATGTCACAAAATGTTTTAGATTCCAAATATTAGAGCCATGTCTTTATTAATTATAGATGGAGTAAATAAATACCTAATGTTAAAAAAAAAGCAACCACGAATTCATTAACTGAGCTTTTGTACCCACTAGAAGCATAACCGTACTTTGGCATGTATGCATGTAATTTACTCAGGTTGCAGATGATGCTCTGAGCATATAAAGATTCAGGGTCCTTTGCAATAATGCCATGGCCTGTGAGTTGGAACCACTGAGGGTAGAATAGTATAAAGAGAATGGGAGAGAAGTCCAGGGAGGTTTTCACTTCCTCTCTCTCTTGCTGGCAGAGGGAAGCAGACTGAACGGAATGAATCTAATGTTTTGCTCTGACAGCAACTGCGTGTGTCTGTAAGCCTCTGTGAGTAGCCGCACTTCAATTTAACTGCATTGCGTGTTCTCTCCTCATGGACAAACCCCATTTGCAATATAGACCTCGGCTTGCAACTAATAGAAACTGATGTCTAGAAAATGTGATCCATTATCTCCCCTGCTGTGGTCTGCTCACCTCCAGGATTTCATTTCACATTTGAGGGTATCTGAAGATGCTAACATTATGCCAAGAATTCTCTGAAAATGAAAAGGGCTCATTTAGGGAGTTCTACCAGAGATGGGAAGAGATTCCATAACATCAGGGTATGATGTATTCAGAGGGTAAATCCTGAACCCCTGGACCTTTCTGTTTCTCCTTCCCATTCCTCCCTTGATCACCCCGAACCAACTGTTTATTTAATCTCAAGGACTTTCGGTCTAGAATCTGCTTCTGTGAAGGTCAGTGAAAGATGGTTCTAGAAGCCATAGCTTCTTCCTAGAAATCTCCAAATCCTCAGTCTACCCAAGGCCACATTTTCTTTCAAGATTTAAATCAAGTTAATCCGAGTTCGTTCCCATGTTCACTTGGTGACGTGTGAGTACCCCGAGTGACTGTCCACTCACTTTTATCATTGAGATTTCCTCTTAGACTTCTGGGTAGCCCACCTGGGTGTTGGGTGGATAGCTGATTATTTTTAGTGAACACTGAGGATGACTGAACAATGGGCCGTGCCACCATTCAAGTACCTCAGGGACTGGTCTTCTGGAGGTGGGTGCTCCCCATTCTTTCATGGTACCAGCTACTCCTCTGGGCACTGCCCCCTCTCCTGTGTATAGTCAGCCTATGGTTCCCTGTTCAGCTGACTCCTTCTACGGTGGCCCTCCTTATCCACAGGGGATGCATTTCAAGACCTTCAACAGAGGCCCAACACCATGAACACTACTGAATCCTGTGCATATATGCCTATTATACATTTTAATTTGTAAATTAGTCACAATAAAAGATGAACAGCAACAAGTAATAATAAAGCAGAGCAGGACATGGTGGCACATGCCTATAATCTCAGTGGCTCGGGAGGCTGAGATGGGAGGAAAAAGCCAGCCTTGTGTTGCTACCGGAGTTCAAAGCCAGCCTCAGCAACTTAAAGAGGCCCTTAAATAAAATACAAAAAGGGACTGGGAATGTGGCTCAGCAGTTGAGCACCCCGGGGTTCAATCCCTGGTACCAAATATATCAATGTATTTCAATAAAAGTCATTTAAAATTTACAAATTGTCTATTTCTGGAATTTTCCATGTAATATTTTTGGATTGCCGATGACCATAGGTAACTGAAGCCAAGGAAGTGAGCCCAGGGAGGAGGGATCTACTGTATTTTTTTCATTCTTACAGAAAATCCTCTCACTATTCAGATCTCTAACAAGTCCCTCCGTGCTTTTCAAGTGGGACCACGTATGTGCGTGTTCATTTGTAGCATCTATGTAATTTCTAGGAATCAGGTGGTGCTGAGTGGTCTGTAGCATACACTCTACTAGCCCTTTTTTTCCCCCTTTCTCTACTACCTTTTGACCAGAAATATTTCTCCTGTGTCATGGGAGGCTCAGTATGTCTCCTCATACCTTGAGGATTCTTGAGTTCAGATTCTAAGATCTGGGTCATCCTATGGCATTCTTGAACATTTTGTCCCTTTTCTCCCTTGAATTTCTTGCATTGCTATCACATCACCACATCAAGCGCTTCCCCAGTTTCTTTACTCCTCAGACACCAGTGGGGGCCGGGTTGGTTGTGTGTGAAGCACAACTTAATAAAGATTTGGGGCAGGGGAGGGAGTTTCTTCCTGATAGCAGCATAGTCAATAACAGAGTGTGGGATGTTAGAAATCCATGTGCACAGAACCCCTTGGCTAGGCCTGGGCATAAGTAATTTCCAGTGTTATTCTCGTTTCTTTGGGCTCCAGCCTGCATTATTTTTTTCCCTTCTCTTTGGCTCAGACTGCCCCCACCCATCCCACACCATTCCTCTGTAAATTTCACACAGAGCAGAGAACAGACCTTTCAGGTGAGCACAAAGGTTGCAACAAACCTCTTTTCAAAACCAAACACATATGAAGGTGTCTTTCTGGACAGACACTCCCCTCTGGGAGAAGGACTAATGGTCAGCTCTCCATGTCCCTTCCCCTTTGCCTGGGCTACTTTTGGACATCTATTCATGGGAGATTGGGTTGAGTGGGACTTTGGAGTCTATCTAGTTAAACTCCCTCCTGGATGCTTGAATTCCTTCTACAGTCACTGAAGAGTGCAGTAGAGTCAGCAGTGGTCCAGTTTACATTGCCACTTGGTCTGGTAGTTGATGCTTCTCTCCTCTTAATGTTTCAGCTTGCTTCTCTGCAGAAGGGAGAGGATATGACAGTATCCACCTCCTGAGGTTGTTACGGGGATCACGTGAAATGGCGGTGCACTTGGCCGTGCACTTGATGCATTCACTATTAGTGTCAGCCTCCAGCAGATCTGATGGACATGTGTCCTTAAACCTGTTTGTTTTCAGATATTGTCCATGGCACAGCATGCTGGGCAGCCTGAGGCAAGAGTCCTATTTAAATTTCTGTGGGTAACAGTACTTGTATTCATCTCACCCACTGCCAGAGCAAATCTGATTTTTGTAAAACCACAGAATTCCTGGGAGGTTGATCCTCTCTTAGAGGGGGAGGCAGAGACCCAAGGAAGGAGCTGGGAAGGTCCAGGGCAGCACAGGGGAAGGTGGTGTGAGCTTGGACTGGGAGGAAACTTGGGCACCAGCCCATGGGGAGGCCATGAAGTCTGGGCTTTTCTAGGAATCTTGACCTCAGAGAGTAGACTCTGCCTGACCTATGTCCCTGGCCACAGGCTGGTGGTGGCTGATCCAGGCCAGCTGCATCCTGGCTCTCACCTCTGTGGGGGAAAGCTGGTCATCGCTCAGAGCTCCTGCTGTCCCCCAGGGGGCCTATAGCATCAACTGTTGGCAGGCAGCCGCTCTGAAGCTGGCAGATGGCACACGTCTGCCGCAGAAGGATTCCCAGTTCCGTTCGCAGCTCCCCTAGGGTACCACTGATGTTCTCGAGAGGGGCTGTGAAATTCTCAGATAATTCTCAAAATAAAATTAATTTTGATACATTTCCATTTAAAAATAATAAGTGCTAGACAGAACTGTGTAGGGAAACGTTGGTTGCCCAAGGAAGTCAGGAAATGAAGACGCCGCCACGTCCCATTGCCCGGAGAAGAGCAGGCGGGGGCGCCCCTGCAAAACAGCCAGATCGCGGACCCAGCTGCGGGAACCCGCAAGCCCCATCAGGACGACGCCTGCGACGTGGACACCTGGGGCTCCTTGGGGACAGTCCCTGAGCTCGCAGCTGCTGAGCAGGACTGGGTTCCGCCTGCAGCCCAGGGAGCTGAGTCACCTACTTGGCGCTCTGCGGTCCCTCCCTCCCTGGCACCCTCTGGCTCTCTTCCTCCCTGGAGCTAACCCACCGGCCTCTTTCTACTTTCTTTCTCTTTACAGCTCCTCCCTCCCAGCCTTCTCAATTTCCTTCAGCTTTCTCCTCCCTCTTCTTTTTTCCCTTGATCGCTTTCTCTCTTTTGTCTTTGATTCTTTCCGGTCCTTTTAAGTTGCAGAATCACTGGCTGGAGGGACCAGACAGGGGCGCAGGGCTCCTCTGGCCCAATCTCACTCTTCCTTCAAAAAGTCTGCCTCCCCTCCCCGTCATTTTGTTTCATTCTGGGGCTCTGGTCTCTTTCTCTACTCCTGCCTTTGCCTGATTCTGACCTGCCTCCATTGCTAAGTCTTGTCTGAACCGCTCCCCTCCCCTCTACTTCTCCACCCTCCCTTCCTTCCTCTCCTCTCTCCTCCTCAGTCTCTGTCTCTATCCAGGGTCCTTTCTTTATCTCACGTGTTAGGGTTTCTAACCCTTTGCCCATCCCTGCCTCCTGTCACCTCCTGTTTCTACTGGAGCATTTTTGCTCTCCTTGTGCTCTTTCTCTTTCCTTCTCCTCAGGCCCCCCACTCCACCCAGCTCCGTCTCTGTCTCTTGCTCATGGTCTTTCTCAGGGGAAGGCTAAGAGAAGGCTGTGGTTTTGGCTCTTGGTTCTGGGAGAAGCTGAGGATTGGAGATTTCAGGGACATCTGCCAGAGTGGGGAGTTGGGGACCTCTGTCCCTTGGTCCTGGACTTTGGCTTGTCCTGCAAGGACCCCCAGCTGGACCAGCTTCCTTTTCTACATACTTCCATGTCCCTGCCTTTGCACTCCTGGAGACTTTGCACTTGACAGACAGGAGCCTGAGCTGCTCAGGGGGCTGGAAAGGGCAGGTGGTCTTTGTTCCTGAGAGTACTGGCTCAGAGCAGCACACCTGTTGTATTGGGATTATCTCCTGGTTGCACTTTCCAAATGAGTTATCTGGAGAGAAGCAATGAGCAGTTCCTGATCTGATCTGAGGAGGAGTTTCAGCTCACAGCCCTAAGGGATGGAGGGATGTGTGGATGGAGGTGCAAGGAGGTAGGGGAGAAGGAGGGGGGATTTTGTTTTTAAGTTTTCTCTCTCTCTCTCTCTCTCTCTCTCTCTCGTTAATTGATACTGGGGGCTGAATCCAGGGGCTCTCAACCATTGAGCTACATTTCCAGACCCTTTTTTATTTTGAGACAGGGTCTGGCTGAGTTGCTTAGGGCCTTGCTAAATTACTGAGGCTGGCCTCCAACTTTAGATCCTCCTGTTTCAGGCTTCTGAGCTGCTGGGATGACAGGCCGGTGCTACTGCACCTAGCATGTTTTCTCTTCCTTTTTTTTTTTTTTTTTGGTACTGGGAATTGAAACCAGGGGTTAAGAAACCACTCAGCCACATCCCAGCCCTTTTTATATTTTATTTTGAGACAAGGTCTTGCTAAGTTGCTTAGGGCCTCTCTAAGTTGCTAAGGTTGGCTTTGAACTCATGATCCTCCTGCCTCAGGCTCCCAAGCTGCTGGGATCACAGGTGTGTGCTGCTGCACCCGGGGCTGTTTTTTCTTTCTTGAGCTTCAAGTGATCACCTCACTATTTCCTTCCATCTGCCAGAATCTTTGTCTTCAAAGTTGAGAATAAATGCTGCCTCCTACTTTCAGCCTTCCCTGATTGCTTTCCCCTTCCTGCTCCCTTCTCCTTGCACGAATACCTGTCTCTACAAACCCAGGACACAAGGCTTCCCTCTCTTCTTTAATGGCACCCTTTCCTGATAATTTCCTCCTTCTCTATTTTTGAATGAATGACTCATAATAGGGGTTCAGTAATAGCCACATTAGTTTCTTCTCTGTAAATGGGCAGTTCTTCTTAAATCAGCCTCTCTCAGACACGGGGTCAGGGGCAGCCTCACCAGGTTTCCCTCACCAAGTCTGACCAGTAGTTCCGAGTCTGCCTGAGGTCTGCATTTCCATGGAGCTGCTCAATCTTCTGCTAGTCAAAAAACGGGCTCAGCCTCCATCAAAAATGGTGGCACATCTGGTGTCACGCCCTCAGGCCTCAGGGAATTTTTTGGAGCTCTTACATTTCTCCTGGTCTGACCCTCGAGCTTACTCTCATGCCTGTTGTTCAAACCAAACTTGGTTTCCTTGGAAAGCCACTATCCCAAAGGATTGGGTATCCTAGCATTTCATTAAATATGTGGGAGTGATGGAGGAGCATCGGACGGCTGTATTGCATAGCAAATAGCTTGAATTCAAATATTAGACATTTCTGGTCTTTTAGGGAAAATGTTTCTTTTTAAAGTCTTTTTACTTTGGAATAATTCTATGGTTACGAAAAACTGCGAAAACAGTACACAGTATTTCCACAAACACTTCACCCACCTTTCCCAAATGTTATCATGATACACTACAAATTACAAGAATTGGGCGATTAACATTGATACAGTATTATTGTCTCTATCATAGTTCTTTTCACAATTTCCCATGGACCCCATTAAGGTCTTTAGTGTGGTCCAGGATCCAGTTTACACATTGCATTTAGTTGTCACGTGTCTTTAGTTTCCTATAGTGCATTTTGCTTTGTCTTGTATGACCTTGACACTTTGGAAGAATACTGATGGCTAGTCAGCTTCCTGTCACTATAACAAAATGCCTGGAGATAATTAAAGAGGGAAGGTTTATTTTGGCTCATAGTTTTGGAGGTCCCAGTCCATGACTGATCAGTCCCTTTCCTTTTGGCCTGGGGTGAGCCTGCAAATCATGGTTGGAGCACGCGGCAGAGTAAAGGACTCACCTCGTGAACCAGGAAAAAAGAGGAAGAGGAAGGGATTGGTGTCCCAGAATCCCTTACGAAGGCATGCACACCACGACCTAAAGACCTCCCACCAAGTCCCACCTCCAAAATTCCACCATTTACCAACAGCACCACCCTGGGGACCAAGCCTTCAACAAGTGACCCTTGGTGGGACATTCTTCCCAAACCATAGCAACTAGCCATAGAGTGTCCTTAGATTTGGGTTTATAGAATGTTTCCTCATGATCAATTTGGGTCATGCTATTTTTGGCATGGATCCCACAGAATTGACATTATGTTCTTCTCAGTACTTCTTGTGAGGAGAAACATGATATCGAGTTGTCCCTTTACCAGTTATATTAACTTTGATCAGTTGGTTAAGATGGTGTGTACCAGGTTTCTCTTCTGTGAAGTTACCAATTTCCCCTTGGCACTTAATATAGAGTCTGTGGGAGGACACTTTGAGATTATATAAATATCCTGCTTCTTCTATTTTTTCCCCCCTCTAATTTCACATCCGTGGATGATTCTTGACTGAAGCAATTATTACTATGGTATATGACAAACAGTGATTTTCTATTTCTATCATTCCTTCTATTTTTATTAGTTGGAATTACATTAAATGAAATAAATTTTCTTTCTCTTTTGATTATTTGTTTATTCATGTTTTTATTATACAGGGCGAGTATCCCTTGTGTGAAATGCTTGGACCAGAAGTGTTCTGGATGTTTGATTTTGGAATGTTCCATGTACATAGGAGAAGTCTTGGGAAGGGGAATCACAGTCTAAATACCAAATTTATTTATGTTTCATATAACACCTTATACATATAGCCTGAAGGTAATTAATTGTACACACTATTTTCAGCACACCTGTGTTTTGACTGTGACGTGTCACAGAAGGTCAAGTGTGGCATTTTCCTCTGTAGCACCATGTTGGCTCCCAACATGTTTGAGAGCTTGGAGCACTTTGGATTTCTGATTAGGGATGCTCAGCCTCTATCAGTGCTGTCTTGTGGATCCTCATTTTATTCTGCAGATTATAATCATTATGTGCTTGATAACTGCCCAAGCCCCAGTCTGACTCCAACAGAAACTAGTCTGCTTATGGCCTGTGGTAGACTCAGTGGCTCCTCCCAACCTCTCCACCATCCCCCTCCCACAGGTGAAATGGCATCAACACCAATCCGGGTCCCAAGGGTTGATTCTGATTTCTTTTGACTTAGTCAGTTTCCTCATCTTCACCCCTGCTCTAGAGTTTTGTTTAGTTAACCTAGGGTTAAGCCATTTGCTGCAAGGCCTTCCCCTGACCTGTGAGGTTGGTTTAGGAATGAGTGTGTGACACACATTGGGCTATTGAGATGTAAGGAGGTTACGAGAAGAAGGCTCCTCACTGGCCTGAGAGAGTTACTGAAGCCAGCCTTTCTCTCTCCAGATGCAATACTAAGATATAGAAGATATAGAAGCAATGCTGCAGCCTTTTGGCCACTAAGCGGTAACCTGACACCAATGACGTCAGGAGAAACAGAAAGCGTTAGGTCCTTGAGAATATTGAACAATTAAATCCAACTGATCCTGAAGCCTTCCTGACCTTCCATAACTTCCAAGTTTATGTGTGGATAAATCAATGTACTATTAACACGAATTTGAAACCTGGTGCAGTGGCACACACCTGTAATCCTAGCAGCTCAGGAGGCTGAGGCAGGAGGATCATGAGTTCAAAGCCAACCTCAGCAACAGTGAGGCATTAAGCAACTCAGTGAGACCCTGTCTCTAAATAAAATAAAAAGTAGGGCTGGGGATGTGGTTGAGAGCCTCTGAGTTCAATCTCTGGTACCCCCTGCCCCCCCCCACACACAAAAAGAAAAGAGTAGTTTGAATTGAGTTTCTTGACTTGCAACATAGAGAGTCTTGGTAGGATCAAGGTCTGTAGAGTTCTCTGCTGGCCGGACTTTTCTCTCTCAGTTCCTTGTGTGACTCTTCTCCCTCTTCTTCCTCTTTCTCTCATCCTCCTTCTCCCTCTCCTCCTCCTTCTTCTTCTTCTGTACTGAGGATTGAACCCAAGTTTGCTTTACCACTGAGCTACACTCCAGCCTTTTTTAAAATATTTTATTCTGAGACAGGGTCTCTCCACGTTGCCTAGGCTGGTCTTGAACTTGTGATCCTCCTGCCTCAGCCTCCCAGGTCACTGGTATTACAGGTGTATGCCACTGTGCCTGGCTGTGTGATTCTTCTTTATCCCATCAAAGAGAAGCATGAGTCACAGACATCTGCCTGCATGATGAGACCCTACTGCTGCACAGGAGGGAGGCTTTGGAATCAGGCACATGTGAGTGTTCTAATCCTTGCGTGACCTTGGACAAGATACCTGATCTCTCTGGTTTGAAGTTTTCTTCTCTGAAAAGTGGGCTTAAAGAATCAGTCCCTCCCTTTCAGGACTCTTGTGAATGAAGCCATGCATATAAAACCCAGCACCCAGTAGGACCGCAGCAAATTTTACCCCTCCTTCTCCTGTTCTTGCCTGCTCCTGATGGATGGACTGCACTTTCCTGTGCTTAAAGGAGACTGGTCCTCTGGATGTCAGCCTCAGACTTAGAACCTCAATGATTTCTGGAGAGGAAAACAAATCCCCATTGCAGAGAAGATGAACAGCTCAGCCATTTGCTAAAACAAATATTAGTACAGTGTTGTCCAGGGAAAGCAAGCAGCTCCAAGAACTGTTTGTGTTTTGCATTCTTCCAGGAGCTGATGAACACACTGCTAAGGACAAGCAGTTTGTGGGGAGGGCATGAGGAGGGCGAAGGAGGGAAAGTTGCCCTGGGAACTGTCCTGCCCACCTGTCTTCTGTCCCTCCCGTGGACATCATTTGTCCCATCTCTGCCCTTATCTGTCTGTGTCTGTGATGGCTCAGACTCCAGCTTCTAGAGCTGACCTCACCTAGAGCCTGGAGTGAGCTTCTGTTGGCCTTGACCTTATCCAGTGGCTTAGAGCAGGATTCACTGGTCAGACTGGCTGTTCATTCAGGCAAACCCTGAGAATTGTCCAGGGGAATCAAACCCCCACTTACAGATGTTTATGGAACACATGCTAGCCCAGGGTTTGTCAATCTCGGTGCTATGGACATCTTGGGCCTGATGATATCCTGTTGCGAAAGACTGTCCTGTACATTGTAGGTGGTTTGGTATCGTTCCTGGCATTTTTTGGGGGGGGGGAATTCGAGGGTCTGAACCCGGGGGACACTTAACTACTGAGCCACATCCCCAGCCCCTTTTAATATTTTATTTAGAGACAGGGTCTTACTAAGTTGCTGAGTCTGGCTTTGAACTTGCCATCCTCCTGCCTCAGACTCCAGAGCAGCTGGGATTACAGGCTTGGTCCACCATGCCCAGTATCCTTGGCCTTTCATACTAGAGACCAGTAGCACTCTCTATCCCCAGTGGCAAAAACCAAACATGTCTTCCAAAATGGCCAAATCTTCCCTGGGAAAAAAACATGGCTGCTAGCTGGGGACCACTGTTTTAGTGGAAGATAGATAAGAATAAGTGGAGTTAGCGATGTCGGGGTTCCGGCTTCATTACTCACCAATGGGGACGTTCAGCTGGTTACCTTAACATCTGAATCTCAGCTTGCACAGCTGTAAAGTGGGAAGGCCACCCACTTCACAGGGTGGTCGTGAGAGAGTGAGATGAGATCATTTACTGGCTCCCAGTCCTCTTGACATGTGTGTCAGCCTGCAAACCCCATCACGTCGGGAGTCGTACCTGTATTGCTCACCACCTTGTCCCCCGAAGCCAGCACAGGGCCAGGCACAGAGTTAGTGGTCAGGAAATGAATGTTCTTGGGCCACTCTGGACCTCACTGAACTTTCATTTTACTTCTACTTCATACTTGTGATTAAATACCTTTGGCTTCTAGGAGACGACATCTCTTTTCAGTCTGAATTGTAGATATTGATCCTAAGCTCACGGATACCTTCTGTGCCTTCCCCAGGAATCCCTGAAGGAGGTTCTGGGAAGCCTTCTCTTGACCATTTCTCCTACCCTGGAGTCAGTTTGACTGAACTAGGACTGTCTCTCTCCTCATTCCCATGGTTGACTCCAATGGTGTCCTTCAGGTCCTGATTGATTGGCAGAAGAGAGATGATTGATGTCTTGGGTTCAAATTGATCAAGTCCTTTCCTTCTCAAATGACCAGTTCTGCACATTCTGTGAGGTTCCCTTGGATGTCTCCTGGTTATGACAGTACCCATGTTGGTAATCTCTATGAAGCATAATTGTGCCCCCCAGAATTATTTCTATTAAAGAAAGGAGGGCATCTCAACCCATTAACATGTGTCTAGATCTGTACTAAGTCTTGTGAAGGATCTGGAGGACAAGACAGGCTTTTCCCTTGAAGGGGAAAATTAAATAGGGAAGTCAAGAATAATACAGAGACCATTAAAGAAGGTGTAAGCTCTAAATCAGATACAAGAGGTGGTAAGTGGAGGCGGAGAAGAAGTGGCTCTTGTCCCAGTTCTGTCTTTCTCATCTCCTCTTCCCTGACCCTTCACCTCCACGTCAACACTTTGATTTAGGCTTCACCCCTCTCTGACTTGGAAAGGGCTCCAACTGGTCTCCCTGCTTCCGTCTTCTTTGAATCTGCCTCTGCAGAGAGATGGGGGTGATTTTTCTCAAATGCTAATATGATTCTATCACAGCATGCCTGGAATCTGCTTAAGGTTTATCCTGGTGTTATCTGTAATCATAGAACATTGGAAACAACAGGGGAATTGCTAAATAAGCAGTGGTACATATGAGAAAATATTTCATAGCCATTAAAGCTTGGGTTTTTAAAGACTAATTAGAGACACAGGAAAACGATCATAAAACACGATCATAAAAAAACTGGATTCAAAACTATCAAGAGTCAGGCTTAGTAAGTATATAATTATATATATATATAATATACTTACTAATTATATATATATATATATTTGCAAGGCTGGAATTATATATATGTAGGAAAGTAACAAATGTCATTTCTAGTGGGTAAGATATAGATTCTAAAATCTTTTTTTTGAAACTTTATGACATCAGGGATGATGTTGCTTATCATTAATTTCCAATCCTAGCACAGTACTTGATATGTAGTTGGTGGCAGGTACTCAAAGAGCTTGATGAGTGGATTTGAGTATTTTTTTTTTTTTTAATGATTTCCAACTTTTGTCCAAAAACATTGTCTGAAGTTGTGTACCCCTATGGAGGTGGGGTTGTGGCTCAGCGGTAGAGTGCTCGCCTAGCACGTGTGAGGCGCTGGGTTCGATCCTCAGCCCACATGAAAATAAATAAATAAAAATAAGAATATTAAAAAAGAGGGTAGATCTCATGTTCTCGCCACAATAAATAAATTTTAAAAAAGGTTGTGTACCCCTAGAAGCAGACCCTGAGACCCGGATTTGAGTGGAGGTGATCCCAGGTAGGAGAGTGGGGAGAGGAGACAGGGAAGGGAAAGGAGTGAAACCGGGTGCCTTGCTGAGTGGACCACCACGTGGGCAATGGCCGGTTGGGGGCTCTGTGCAAACCTGTGCATCAGAGGAGGCTGCGGGACTCATCCTTCGGTTCACCTGTCATGGCTGAGGGTGGCCCCAGGTGCTTGCAGTAGACACACTCATATACTTGAACGGCAGGAGCCAAGAGGACAGGGGCAGGGTGCTGACAGGCTCTGCTACCAACAGAACCATTTTGGAAATCAGAAGAAAAGTGTTGGAAAAATTATCATGCAATTATTGATGGTATTGGGAAGTGACTTAACCTCTCTCAGTTTCTTTACAAAATGGGGACAGTAATACCTACTTTACCTCACTCTCTGGGTTTGATGGATAGTGCATGTATGTGTGTGTTTGTTCCCCCAATGTGTTAGGCACCACCCCCATCTATACATTGAAGTTTAGGCTCCCAATGTGACTGTATTTGGAGACAGAACCTATGAGGACGTGATGAGGGACAAACATGGTAATGAAGATGGAACCGTAATTTGACAGGCATGTACCCTTGTAAGAAGAAGAAGAGACATCAGAATCCACCTCCACTGGCACAGGTCATGTGAGCACAGTGAGGAGGTGGCCTATTGCAAGGGTAATTCTTTGGGTCTGGGAGGTGAGTGTCACTCAGTAACAATCCAAATGCGGAATCGCTTCTCCCAAGCCTGCCTCTCAGTCTTTGAAGTAAGCATGGGGTCCTGACTCTCTTTTGCTAGAGGGAGTTCTTTTGCAGGAAGCTCCTTCATCCCTTATTATAAATGGATGCCCAAGACCTTCAGACTGACCCAGATATGACTAAATTATAGGCTGAAACTGGGGCATCTCCTCTCTAATGCATTGTCATAGTATACACCGTCTTGTAAAACCCACGAGCCCTCAAGTTATTTATACACCTCCTTGCTATTCAGCTCCAGCAAATTACCGAATCTCTCTAAATCTTAATTTTCTCATCTGTAAATGGGGATAATGATAGCACTTTTCTCATTGGGTTGCAAGGATTAAAAGTAACTTTACAGGCAAAGTGCTTGCCATATACCTGGCAGGTAATATGCTTTCAATACATTTTAACGGCTGTTAAAATAATAACAGGCTATTGTTTACTGTTTTTATTAGGGAGAGAATACCAGTTTCCTGACAAGAGGTCTAAGCTTTCAGGATTATTGCTGAACACATATTACTAAAATCAATAATATTTCTCAATAAAAATGAATCTGGAATACTACTTAGGTCCATATAGAAGATCTGCCTCCAAGTCTACCTGAAAACTTGCAAATATCCACTATCTCATTTCTGACTCTTGATTCCTCTTATCTTTCCCCTTCCTAAGGTTTAACATTCTGCAAGACGAATCTCTTTGTCCCCCTGTCTGCAGCTTGAACGTTGGAGGCTCAGAACAGCCCTGGAACCCAGGGACAAGATGAACAAATGTTCCTGGGAATCTAGGGTGCTCACCCATCCCAATTGGCCTGGGACTCTCTCTATTTTGGTGTAGAAGGTCTTGTGTCCCAGGAAACCACATGGGTTCGAGACGAGATCACCAGATGCATGCTGTACTTGCTCTCTTCCAGGTTGGACACCTTCAGGTTTGGACTGATGGTGACGACCAAAGCGTCAGTTCTTTCCCTAGCATCTTGTGTGCTTTGGAGCGCCAGGCCCTCCTTCCTGGAGCCATCTTGAGAAGACCGCCATTCATTGGCATTGGAAGAAGTCCTCATTCAGTGGACAGAACCATTGTCATGATCAAGTAGTTGTCCTGCTAGACTTCTCAGTGCCTGGATGAGGGGTACTGAGAACCAAGATCCCCAATGGGATTCTGGGCTCAGGGTTACAGGGCAGGGGGTGGGGATGTTCCTTAGTTGGAGTTGTACAACCTGCCCTCCTGCCCTTCCCTGGCCATGACTCCCAGGGGCGGGGGGTGGTCACAATATGCCCCGTGGATGCCAAAGCTCTCAAACAATCAGAGCCTCTACCTCAAAGTGCATGAAGAGGTCCCTTTGTACAAATGCTGGGAGGCCAATCTCTAACTCTTCTATGGCTGAGGTCATAAGAAAGAAGAGGCAACAAGAGGTGAGACACACACAGAAGAAATTCTGCTGCGAGGCATAAGAAGGGAGGCTAGAGGGGCAGTGGACAGGACGGAGACTCAGATGGAGCCTGAGCCCCTCACCCCAGATGCAGAACAGCTCATAGATTCACCTCTCTTTGACCATAAGCTGATCACTGAGCTCTGATCCCTAACTCTCTACAAAGACTGAGAGTCTGGCTACACCCTGGCCCTTGACCTCTGACCCCTAGGCGGTTACTGGGAGAGTTGTTCATGGCTGTTGTCCGCACATCTTCTGTCTTCCTGTAAGAGCAGACAGTGCAGCCCTGTGTTCATGGACCTGAGAGCTCAGCCTCCTTCCCCGGTGCCCGTCAATGCCCCAATTACTAGAAAATTGCTAACACTTGAAGCAACCTTCTCTGCATATTAATTCGGCCAAGCACATGTTCATCAAGTAACCCAGCCCCCACGTGCCTGCTGGTGTGATTTTTGCTCTGCAGAACCAGGTAATTTCCTTGCCGGACTTTGGTAGCAAAGTTGAAAAGCAGCGTCAGCTTCTCGCGCTCTTAATTAGGGCTGGGCTTTTCTCCGGTAAATCACTTGATCATTATCAATGAGCTTGTAATTTTATGTCCCAGAATGAGACTGATGATTAAAGAGAAAGCGGGGAGGCTGTGTGCAGGTTGGACCTCCGAAGATCTGGGCATTCTGTTAATCTCCATAATTTATTCCACTGTGACCTTTTCATACAGCTTGGCTGAGACTTCCCGAACTGTAACACCCCCTTCTCTTTGGCAAGGGAAGGGCCATGGCTCTGTCACCATCAGCAATGTGTGTGCGGGGGGGCAGTGGCCATCCCTCTGACTGATAGGGAGTGAACTGCTAGCTTATATCTGGGTTTGATCAAGGAGGAGGTGTGAGAAGCTGGAAGCTCTCTTCTCTCTAACTCGCTTCCTCTTGGTTCTACTGAGCTCAGGGCTGCATCTGATTGCACTGATGGAGCTGTTTTATGCAGTGAGGGCTTAGCTCATGGGGCTCCATCAAAACCACACCGGAATGGCAGAGGCCTAAGCCCCACTGGGCTTCTGATGCTCCGTCAGGTCCAAAGCCGGGGCCCTTTGGTGGGGCATAGCTAGTAGTTGTACCTGCACCCACATTCCTATTTTCTGGCCACAACACCTTACTTAGCCTCCTCTTCACTCCAGTTTCAGGGATGGTCTTGGGACTCAGTCCCCGCCTGTCCTTGTCTGTATCACCTCTGCAGCCACAACAAATGGTTCAGGAATGGGCAGGTGATCTGAGTAGGTTCATCGTGGCGGGGTCCTGTAGAAACCATTGCAGAAAGGAAGGGTTGCTGTTGTTAAATTGGGGGAGGGTGAATGTGCAGCTGCTGGTGCTTGGTTGGACGGCTAGATTTAAAGACCAGGCAGTGGGTGACATTTTCAGATGGGTGCTAAATGTCTACCACGTCACTAGGCTCGAGATAAAAGTGGGGAACCGACAAAGGGCTTCAAATACTCTTGATGAGGTAGAGAGAGAGAATTTGTACAGGAAGCTGAAGAAGAAATATTGGTAAATTTATAATAAGAGATCTCTAAATGAATATATTGAATTCATCTCCCAGGCAGGTTTCCAGATGGAGATTGCTGTCTAAAATAGCCTGGGAGTTTTAGTTGGGAGTGTCCTAAACCACCTGCCTCCCAACCCCAACCCCTCCGGTGGGCTTGGTGCCCATGTCATCCCAGCCCTGTTCTCTTGCACACCCTTCTAGTAACTAGAGCCCTGTGCAGTCCAATCCCATGTGATGTCCTGAGGAGGAGGCACAACACAGTGCGGGGGTGGAGTTGGGAGACCGGAGTCTCAATCTGGTTGGGTAACTGTCTAAATGGTCCAGGACAAGGGACATCATCAGGCACAAACATTCGTTTCCTGTAATAGCTCTGCTTCCCTCCCCGGGTTTCTGTGATGGCCCCTGAGAACCATGAGAACAATTACGAAGGTCGTAATGAACTTGCTGCCAGGTGGCCCACTTCTTCTCAGGTCACATCTTGCCCACCAAATACCCTGCCAGGTGGAGGCTGTGATGCTTGTTATTCTGTCTCCTTCCAAAATGCTTTATTCAGTGGGAACTCTGAACCTTCCTTGGAGTACATTAGGAACTCAGGGAATTGCACCCCTTCTCCTGAGCACCATATCACTTCCCAAAAGGACATTTTCCTTTGGGTATTGAGGTTGATAACAGCTTTATATCAGCAAGGACCTACTTGGGTTCTTTTTTTTTTTGTACCGAGGATTGAACTCAGGGGCACTTGACCACTGAGCCACACCCCCAGCCCTATTTTGTATTTTATTTAGAGACAGGGTCTCATTGAGTTGTTTAGCACCTTGCTTTTGCTGAGACTGGCTTCGAATTTGCAATTCTCCTGCCTCAGCCTCCTGAACCTCTGGGATTAGAGGTATGTGCCATCATGCCCAGCTCCTCCTTGATAAGGTCTAGACCCCCCAAACTGGGCAAGTTAGTCCATGGTCCCACCTCTAGTGTTGTAAGAACAGCTCTCACAAGCAAACCACAGGAGTGCTTCTGAACCCAGAATTGATTCCTGGCTGGCACAGTCAGGCACAAAGATGTGGATAGAAGATAAACATGCAGCACCACCCATAGTTAAGGTGAAGGGTACCATGGGGTTTGGACCCCTGAGTCTCAGTCCCTACCTCTTTCCTGAAGTCTCATAATCTCTCATCTGGACCTTACTCTAACCCCACCTGCAGGCTCAACTCCTCTGAAGGCTTCAGGACCATCCCTGGGTCCATCCAGGAGGTATTTGAAAGCTTCCAAAGCCTGTTCTGGGATGCAGGCTCCGAGAGCTCTTTGCTGGTCCATTTGTGACCATGTGTGGAGGCTCCTATTTGGGTCTTCTGCTGTGTTGTATGGTGGTGGCCTCATCTCAGGAGTCTGAAATCTGACTCTACTTTCTCTAAGACTCCTGGCCTCTTATGTTTTGTCTGATCTCAAATTCTGAACACATTTTAGTTGCTCTGGGTGCTGGAAGCTCCTGATCATGTGGTCCTAGTCTTTCTCTGTTTTTATCGTCCCACATCATCTTCTGTTGAGTTAAGGAACTGTTACTGGTACCGAGAGGGCATTCCGTGAACAGTAATTAGATGAATAGATGGAAAATGACCACATGGAAGAATGGTTGAACTGCAGCATAGATGAGGTTTGCTGGGTCATGATCAGCTTGGCCTGCACTCCCGGAATCCCCTTTCTGTCACGCTCCAGGGCCTTGCCCTCGTATCTCTGGTGCACAGCCAGCCTGCTACTTGCCTGGGGGCCCCATTCAACGGGTATGTGGTGACATGTTTGGCTGGTTTCTGGTCCCTGCCATCCTCAGATTTCGCCTGCCCTATGCCAGCACTTCCAGTGGAGCCACCCATGGTCAAAGCCGGAGGGGAGGGCTTGCATGGACCAGGGTCAGTTTGCAGGAGGTGGGGAGCCGTGTCCTAAAATGGCCACTAGCCAGTCGGCCCAGATGCAGGGCCTTACCTTGCATCTTCCATTCTACTCCCAGAGGGGTAGGCTCTCTGCTTCTAAAAACTTGCTTTGCTTTTTTATTAAAAAAAAAAAAAACAATCAAAGCTCCAACGTGGTTGGCAGTGATTCTGAAAGTCAATAGGAAAGAAGCAAAGGAATGGAGCCAGCCGAGATGGAGATAATGTTCAATGCCTCTCACTGAGATGGATCTAATTAAAACAAATCTTTAAAGCACAGACCTGGAAGCTGGCTCCTGAGGGAAATCTCGGAGACGGACAGTTCTGCTGGAGTGTGTTGCTAATGATGGGACCCTGCGCCCCAGCTGCAGCTCCCCGCCCGGTGCTTCCAGAGCTTCCCGGCTCTGGGACAAAGGGCTCTGGCTCACATCCCTGAGCGTCCCTCCCCAGGAACCTGGTACCAGGGCTTTGGGGAGTTAAAGTGAACAGCCTGTGGAGAAGAGACCTTTTGAGTTTTTTTTTCCTGGTCCAAGCCCATATTCCCAGGTACCTGTTGGTGCCCATCCTCCAAATGAGCCTGCCACCTGCCAGCCTTTTTGACTCTCCCTTAAAATGCTCCCAACTGTATCAGTCTCTTGCAGAGTCTTGCTGTCTCTGATGAACTCCTTCCAGTCCTTCTTCCCTGCAAGCCTCAGAGGTATAATCCTGAAGTATGCATGTGAGGTGATACCACCTCTTAGATCCAATATGCTAAGGACCCCTCAAGGGCCCCTTGTCACTGATAAGACAAAGGCAGCAGCACTTAAGGCTCTTGGCAACTGGGCCCTGCCCCGTCTCCCCCCCGAGTGCTAAACCTCAGCTGTGGTTCCTTTACTTTTACTTTTATTTTATCTCACGGACATAAAAATTGCAGAACATTAAATGAACCACGATCTGTTTTAAAGTGCACCATTTAGTGGCATCCAGTACTTTCACAGTGTTGGGGGCTCATGGCCCCTGTTTAGCTTCAAGACATTTTCGTCAACCCTAAAGAAAATCCTGTACCCTTTGGCAGCCACACCCCACTCCTCCCTCTCTCCAGTCCCTGGTAACCACAAATCTATTGATGGATTGGCTGATTCTGGGCACTTTGTACAAATAGAAACATACCATAGAGTCTTTTGTGTTTGGTTTCTTTCACTTACTGTGTTTTCGGGGTTCATCCATGGTGTTTGTAATCTATACCAGTACTTCCATTCCTTTTGATGGCTAAATAATATTCCATGGTATGTATGTACTAGGGTTTGTTTAATCTATCTGCTGATGGATGCTTGGGTTTGTTTTCAATCTTGGCTATGATGAATAAGGCCGGTAGTGAATATTAAGGCACAAGGATTTGCTTGAAGGCCTGTTTTCAATTCTTTTGGGCATATATATATATATATATATATATATATATATATACTATACCAAGGGGTAAAATTGTGGGGTTATCTGGTAAGTCTATAAGTAACCTTTTTGGGAACCACCCTGAGCCTCATTTCTTGATCCTGGGGCCCTCTGTGCCATCTTCACACATGCTCTTCCTCGAGCACATTATGCTTGTCCTTCTTTCCTCATGTAATGAACTTACGTTCCCCTTTCCAGACTCTGCCCACATTAACCCCACTTTGAAACCTCTATGTCCAAAATGGTACTCTCTGGGCTCTAGGGTGGTCAGCACTACAGCTCTTGTAACATGTCACAGTGGTTTGTCTGTTTGCTCTCCCCTCCAGTCCAAGGTGGGCATTATTTGTCTAGGTCATGGTCACCTCTCGAGTGCCAAGGCAGGTGCTTTGTTATTTTTTTCCTGGAGAGAGAGTGAAGGGGGCTGGGTCCATGTATGGGCCATGGGGTTGACATCTCATCACGGAGGTGCCAGGAGGCTGTGGCTGGGCTGTTGAGAGCCCCGAGTGCCCCTGAATGGCCTTGCCTGGCTCCTGGGCGGCATGATCGTTTGTTTCCTTCCTTTGAGCTGCAGTGGCCGGCTGCCGGCTGGCTCCACACTGACACCGTCATGCTTCATTAAGATTGCTTTTGTTGCTACTGCTGAGGGATTCACTGTTGCTAGGTTGTCTTTTGTTTCATATATATCTCACAACTTCTTTTTTTTTTCTCTCTCTCTCTGGCAAATAATCAGGGCCCAATTAATTCTGAATTTCTCATTGTTTGCTCCAGCTGTCGAGCTCCTTGCACGAGCACAGAATGATTGTTCCATGTTTTCCTGGTAATGAACTGAGAGAGTCAGCGGGGTCACTCCTGGTTTTGAGGAAAAGAGCAAGTGAGAGACAGGGACGGAGATACACAGAGACAGATGGGCAGACTGAGGGATAGAGAGAAGGAGAGAGAGAGAGAGAGAGAAAGATGGAGAGGCAGGGACAGAGACACAGAGGGAGGGAGGGAGGGAGAAATATTGAGAGTGGTGCAAAGACAGAAGCAAACAAAGAGAAAAAGAAAAGATTTGGAAATAGACAGTCACAGTCACAGATGAACACACATAGAAGTGCAGGGAGAGGAGTTCAATTGCGCATGCATGCACGCGCGCGCGCACACATGCACACATAGATACCCCAACACACAAACCCACAGAGAATATACACTGGGGTGCACAGAGGCCACAGAGACAGTGAATGACTGAATGGCACCTTTGTAGGAGTCTGTGGGGCTGTGGTGTAGCAGGACAATTTTGGGGTGAGTATTGCAATGACAAAGAGCTGACAACGTTACTAAGGGCATGTTTCAGTGACAGGAGCAATTTGGGCAACACTTCCTTCAACTCTCACAACCTGCCTGGGACACAGCTACGGTTGCCTTCCCCATTCTCCAGGTGAGGAAACTGAGGCACAGAACGAGATGATGTATGCGTAGCACATGGCTAGCAAAAGGCAAGTTTAAGGCCAGGTTTCTCTGCCTTCAAAGCCCTTGTTCTGAACCCTTAGACTTTACCGCTGCCTAGAAGACCTGCCCCCCCCGCCCCGCGGGGATCAGTTCTGCTGCTCCTTCCATAGTGGGCTCTACAGACACGGGCAAGCCCTTCGCCTTTCTGGGCCAACTGATATGGGCTGAAGTACCGCTGGCTGGATTCTGGGGACCAGCATGCATTTGCCCTCTCTCGGAGATCCAGCCTGCTATGGGGACTTTCCCTACCTCCTACTTCTCTATGGGGCAATCCCTCTGGATTATTAGGAACTCTGTGATGCTGTCTTCCTCCTCCTCTTTGCAAGACTTTCATTATTAAAGTCAAGTGGCTGCTTGCCTTGAATAGAGGAAAAAAAAAAAAGGGAGAGGTTTGTACCTGAGAAGGAGGAATGTGTTTGTCTTGGGGAGAAGAGGGCAGAGAGGATGCGACAGTTCAGCTTGGGTTACGATGCAGGAACAAGGCATCCTAGAACCCCACCCCAGGTGGGACACCCTACCTACTCCCAGGAGGGCTTCAACTGGGTGGGAGTCACGTGGATATCAATGAGGAGGGATGTGGCTTGCTTCCTGCCCTGTATCTTGGGGCCCAGGTCCGTGTGGCGTTGCTTTTATCATCCAACAAATTGATGTTTTGACGTATCCCTCACAGACAGTGTATCTTCCTTATTTATCTCAATTGTCTCTTTTCCCTCTCCATCATGTAATTCCCACAAAAGCAGAGATTTGGGTCTCCCCCCTCTCCTTCCATCGCTGAATCTTCAGGGTGTGGCCTACAATGGGTGCATAAAAAAAATATTTGTCTTTGACTGCCAATATTTCCAGAAGTTTCTTTTCTGGCTGAGGGGAGGGGAGTTGGTGTCTCGAGAAGTTGGAAGACTGTCATGGTGTCTTTCAAGAATAACACTCCAGGAGCTGCACAGCGAGCTTTTGAGCTGTGACGTTTGATTTTGTGTTCTAGAAAGACGGCTCTGGCGGCTGCAAGGAGGGCAGACTGGTGTCGGCAATGCTGGAGGCCAGAGCTGTAAGACAGAGAGGATGGTGTGATCCGACACCCAGAGGCATCGAGACCTGCAAAAATGCTGTCAAAACAGAAAAATGCTGCAAACTTTAACAAAACTGTCAAGTTCACCAACTTTCTTCTTCTTTTTTTGTTCACTTAAAGATCTTGCTTGCTTGACTGGTTTTTCCAAACTCCCAGGGCTCCCCTGCAGTCAGTCAATACAGTCTTATTGTCATTTGGGGAACAGTAAACCTTTGAAAAATGCTTTTTGCATTCTGGATTTATGGAAACCGTTTGAACTGTGGTGCGTATTGAAGAGCACTTGGAAACATAGTGTTTTGATTTTCTCAATAATTTCTTGAGGATCATTAGAAATGAGAATTCAAGAGGTAGGATGGATTTTTCCCACAGGCTGCTTACTTGTCGAGAAGCATGATGAATGGAAGCACTTCAATAAGGACTTTATGGAACAGGGAAAGATGTCCACTCAGCAATCCTGAGGCTTACTGGTCCATCCAGCTCCAAATGCAAAAAAAAAAAAAAAAAAAAAAAAAAAAAAGTGTGGGTGAGAGCCACGCACTGTGTGTCAGCTGCCCTTGGGTGGTTCATGGATCATTCACACCCCTGGTTGAGCCACTTCTGCTCCCAACCTCTGCCTGGAGCCAAACCAGAGTCAGCAACCCTTTTGCATCTTTCAAACCCTGTCAGATTTTGAGATTTGGGGGCTCAATGGTCAACTCACTGGGTTAGTTCAGCTCCCAAGTGTTGGCTCTGGGAACCTGGAAGTAGGAAGGGATGATCAATGTCGAGGTCTGAGGTGGAAAGGGCTGGGGTAACGTCAGGAGTGGAAAGAAAACCCAATTCTAGACTCTGACTTCCTTTTTTCTCGTCTGCAAGGAAATGCTTGGGAGGGCATCTTCAAGGGCATGATGGTGCCTCTAAGAGAGACAGTGGTGGGTGGCCAAGGCTGGGGTCTTCATTGCCATCTTGAAGAAGCTGGCTTGGCATTGCGCTGTGGCAGGAAGAAAATCCTGTGCTCACACCAGCCTCCTACCTAGGCCCTGCTCTCTGCACATATGCTGCAAACCTTAGCCACTCGACACCACAGAGACTTTTTGTTTTGCTATGCTTGGGCGGGTTGGCTGGCTGTTGCATAGTGTTGAGGGGCTTACTTGATTCTGTGGAAGGTCAGTGGGGCTGGAAGGGTCCAAGCTGGCCTCGCAATGCAAGCCCGGTCATTAATTCTGGCTGTTGCCTGGGTTCCCAAATTTACCTCCATCTGGCTGCTTGAGAAGGATTTTCTTTCATTAGCAATTTCGTGCTAGAAAGAGGGCAAAAGCAAATAATAGTCCATTGTGTATATAGGCCACATTTTTTTTTATCCATTCCTCTACTGAAGGGAATCTAGGTTGGTTCCACAGTTTAGCTATTGTGAATTGTGTTGTTATAAACATTGATGTGGCTGTGTCCCTGTAGTATGTTGTTTTTAAGTCCTTTGGGTCTAGACCGAGGAGAGGGATAGCTGGATCAAATGGTGGTTCCATTCCCAATTTTCCAAGAAATCTCCATACTGCTTTCCATATTGGCTGCACCAATTTGCAGACCCATCAGCAGTGTATGAGTGTATCTTTTTCCCCACATCCTCGCCAACACTTATTGTTGTTTGTCTTCATAATAAATGGAATATTACTCAGCAATAAAAGAGAATAAAATCTTGGCACTTGCAGGTAAATGGATGGAGTCGGAGAAGATCATGCAAAGTGAAGTTAGCCCATCCCCAAAAGACAAATGCTGAGTGTTTTCTCTGATATAAGGCGGCTGACTGATAGTGGGGTAGGGAGTGGGAGCATGGGAGGAATAGATGAACTCTAGATAGGGCAGAGGGGTGGGAGGGGAAGAGAGGGGGCAGGGGATTGGCAAGGATGGTGGAATGTGATAGACATCATGATCCAAAGTACCTGTATGAAGACATGAATTGGTGTGAACATACTTTATATACAGAGATATGAAAAATTGTGCTCTATATGTGTAATAAGAATTGTCATGCCTTCTGCTGTCATGTATTTAAAAAATAAAATCAATTAAAAAAAAAGAGGGCAGAAGCAGAAACCACAAGGTCTCTTAAGGTCTGTCCCCAAAGGCCCAGGCATTGCTGGACTGGAGTCTCTGGGAACCTGAAGTCAGGGTCTGGGGTTGGGGGTGGGGGTGGGGAGGGCTGCAGAATCACCTTGTGGAAGAGCACAGAGGGATGGCGGAGCCGTCCCATAGACCCCTCTCCCTGGGCTTGCTCATTTCTTTGGGTGCTCTTTCTCTCCCTTGAAGTTGGGACTTTATTAGGCCTCTCCAGCCATGTCTGGTATTGCTTTATTGTGATTCATGACCCCAGTTTACAGTGGCACAGATTTGTTTTTGTTTTCTCTCTTAAGAAGTCAGCAAGAGAGGTTGCTCAGGGCCGGGCACAGGGGCAGACCCTGTAAACCTAGCAGCTTGGGAGGCTGAGGCAGGAGGATCTCGAGTTCAAAGCCAGCTTCGGCATCTTAGTGAGGGCCCTAAACAACTCAGTGAGACCCTGTCTCTAAGTAAAATGTGGAAAGGGCTGGGGATGTGGCTCAGTGGTTAAGTGCTCCTGGATTCCATCCCCAAGTACCCCACCAAAAGAGAAAGAGGTGGGGGTGGGGGGAGGCTCAGGGATACTTCAGGTCCCCACGGCTGAGCTTACTTCTCTTCCCAGTCCCTTTGGTGATGGCTAAACCTGGTGTTGGGCACCCCTGGGCATTTGGGATCCAGAGCTGGGATCCCCAGTGCTCTCTGCACACCTGGCCCAGGAAGGCATTGCACCTTCTAATGCCACATCTAGGTCAAGTCAGCTTCACCTCATGGGCTTCTGATCTACTTGCTGGCCCTTGCTGCCCTGTCCTACCAAAAGGGTGCTTTATTGGCAAGTGAGGTTTCCTACCACACTCCCAAGGGCCTGAAATGATGGGACATTCCCAACCAAGAGGAAGCATGAAGGAGGGGTTTGAGTGTCTGGTATCTAAGAAAAATGGGCACTTCTTGGCTTTCTTTTGTTTTTAAAGCTGAAGGGAGGCTCTGGCCAGGAGAATGTCCAGCAGCAGAACCTTGGACCCGGTTCACATCTCAAACCTTTACTGAGTGCTTACCTTGGGTCACCCCTAGACAGGGGCCAAAGTGCACTCTGAAGTGAGAGAGACCCTATTTCAGGAAGGGTTTGTGCCCTTTGTGGGGCTGTTGCTTTGGGGGTGAGGGGTGAGGGGAGGAGATGAGGACCTTTAATCATGATGCCAAACAGAACATGAGAAGCAGCTGCAGTTCTGGGTACATTCTCCAAAAGGGCAAAGGCAGAGGTTCAAACAGATTTGGACTCCCAATGACTGCAGGAGCGATATTCACAAGAGTTGGGAGGTGGAAGCATCCAAGTGTCTATTTTTTTCAAATATAATTTTTAGATGTTGATGGACCTCTATTTTATTCATTTATTGATATGTGGTGCTGAGGATCGAACCCAGTGCCTCACCCATGCTAGGCAAGTGTTCTACCACTGAGCCACCACCCCAGCCCCCAAGTGTCTATTTTCTGATGAGTGCATAAACAAAATGTGGTAGGTGCCTATCACAGAATGTCACGCAGGGCAATTCTGGCACATGCCACAGCGTGGACAGACCTCGAGGACATGGGCTAAGTGAAATAAGTCAGACGAGAAGACAAATACGGCACAATTTCGCCGTTATGCTGTCCTCAGAGTGGTGGAATTCATGGAGACAGAAAGTAGAACGGTGGTTGCCAGGTGCTGGGGGCCGGGGGAACGTGGAGTTGTTTAATGGGTGTGAAGTTTCAGTTTAGCAAGAGGAGGAGAGTTCTAGGGAAGGATGGGGAATGGCAGCACAGACAGGTGAATGTACTTAACGCCCCTGAGCTGTACACTTAAAAATGTCGTGAAGATAGTAAACCTTATGTGTGGTCTATTTCAACACAATTTACAAAAGGCTTTTATAAATGCAATAGGGAAACAAGGGGAAGTGGTTGGATATAGGTCTGAGTAAGGTGCCATGGGCTGAGAGGAAGGAGGGGGAAGGTTTTGGTGGACAACTGGAGGGAGGCTATGGACAGAGGAGGGCTCAGAAGACACATAGCTTTTAGAGAAGGCAACTGCAGACTGAAGCCAAGTTCACGATCCTCTGGACAGTTGCTCCACAGCAAATCCAGAGGTGCCATCCATGGGTAGCAAGGAGAGATGGTAGATGTTTGAAAAAATGGAAATATTAATTGCATTGATTTGATCATTATGTTCTGTAGACATATACTGATTGATCATATTGTATCCCATAAATACATACTAATTGTATGTATCAATTAAATAATTTTTTTGAAGTTAAAACTATTTTTTTTTTGGTACTAGGGATTGAACTTAGGGGCACTCGACCACTAAGCCACATCCCCAGCCCTACTTTTTATTTATGTAGGGACAGGGTCTCACTGAGTTGCTTAGTGCCTCTCTTTTGCTGAGGCTGGCTTTGAACTCATGATCCTCCTGCCTCAGCCTCCCGAGCTGCTGGGTTACAGGTATGTGCCACCGAACTCCGCTTAAAGTTAAAACATTTTTAAATCAAAATAATTTCTTTTTTTTTTCTCAGAAGAAAGAAAAAGCAAGAGCCATAAATTATTTTTTCCCACCCTTTGGCTACATAGCATCCAACTATTAGCAGTGTATAAACACTTTTCAGGGAAAAATAGACACTTGCATATGTTTATTAGTGAACCAAGTGTTTCCATCGGCTTTTTGTGCTGTGAACAAAATACCCGACAAGACCAACTTCGAGGAGTGAAAGTTTATTTTGGCTCATGGTTTCAGAGGTTTAGTCTATCCTGGGTGTGAATCCATTGCTGTGGGCCCGAGGGGAGGCAGAGTCTCATGGCGGAAGGATGTGGAAGATGAACGCTGCTCTGTTCATGGCTGGCCAGGAAGCAGAGAGAGGGTCCCATGGTTCTGCTCAGATTCCACCCTGGGGAGGCAGGAGGTGGATACCCAGGGTCTGTTTCCTTCATCCACATGTTTCCTCTACTGATAACATTGCCACCTTTGCTACTTCTTCATTGAGAGAGCTCACGTAAGGATCGAAAAAAAAAAAATCTTGGGCAGTAAAGGAATTTATTCAGCACAATATCCAAACTTCCGGCAAGGTGGACACTGCTGTGAGGACTTTTTTTTTTTTTCAAGCTGTGTCATCAATAGCCTCATGGGCTGTGTGTGGCCATCCCAGAGGATCCTCCAACATGGAGGCAGGAAGTTAAAGTCACTTCTTCATTTCAAAGAGCATAGAGGAGGATGTGCAAACCGAGGAGGGTGGAGAAGCAGACACACTGAAGCCTGAAAGAGTGTGGACCACCTTTCCCAGGGTGGTGGTGGTGGTGGTGGTGGTGGGCTGAAACCCAGGTTGGCCCTTGTCATAGCTTGTTTAATTCCCAGCACAATCTTTTCCGTTAGGAATTTTCATTCTCATAAAACTGTCGAGGAAACCAAGACTCGAAGTCCCAACTGTTAATTCATTAAGAAACGAGGATTTGAAATTAGCCTGGACAATGCCACGGTCAAGGTTCTTCTCCCTCCACCATGCCCATGCGTCTTCTGCTTTGAACTTTTACCCTCCAAGGGGTGAGATGCCCCTGAGGGTTCTTGGTAGGAGTGAGAGAGATTCAGAACTGAGTGTTGGCAAGAGCTTTCTGGCTGTGGGGGCAGTGGTGGAAGGGAAGGGAAGAGTCTACGATGATTGATATAAACTCAGTAAAAAGCCAGAAGCAGGGCAGAAAAGAGTGGGGCGGAGGGAGGTCGGGAAACTATGTTCACTATATTCATATGCCATGTAATTTAGTTCTTAAAAAAACATACCTAATTAGAATAAATAAATAGGTTAATTAAAACAACAACAACAACAACAACAACAGAAGGACTTGGAGGTAAGAATTTTCCTTGTCATTTTACAAATAAGAATGCTGAAATAACTTGCCCACAGTCACATCCATCACCCGAACCTGAACTTGGGTTCCTGTGCTTGGAGCAACCGGTGATTTCCTCTAAGCCACACTGTGATAGCTCTTGTGTGGGTGGCTTCAGATGGGATCCCGACGTGAGGAGAAAGACAACGTGGAGAAGTCTTTTGAGATTGAAGCCTTGGCATGGAATCCTTACTTGGAGAGAGAGAACTCAGGAGGGAGTGGGTGTAGACCCAGGAGGGGAGCCCCGTCAAAAAACGCTAAACGGGCACCTGCTGCTGTCCTGGAGTCTGGACGTGACAGGTGGGTGTCTGCGAGTGCAGAGATGAGGAAGGGGAGAGAGGAGGCCCAGAGAGATGCCCACTGACCAAGCCTCAGGGAGGACATTGCAGGGGCCAAAGGGAGGAGGAGGAGGAGAGAGAGGTTTTTCCCTGGAGACTGATGGTGAAGGCAGGGAGAGAGAAGGGCAATAGGGGGACGTCAAGCCCAGGAGGGTGTGAGAGGAGGTGGTTACTAGTCAAATGCTGCAGAGGCGGGAGGAGACATGGAAGAGCGGACATCTCCAGAACCTGAACCTGAACTTGGGTTCCTGTGCTTGCAGCAACCTGTGACCACTGATGGTTGTGGGTGTCAGTGGTGGCCTTGGGAAGCTGGCCAGGCAGGTGGGCTGTGGCGCTGTGCAGATGCCTGGGGCCGGGCTGCATCGGGGCCTCCCCTGTGGGTCTTCCATGAGGACTCCAACGGGGATTCCAGAGACAACGCCTTTCTGTGGCGGGTTATTTTTTTGCTATGAATCCACGTGGTCGTGCCTGGTAATTACAGGGTAAAGGGAATTAAGAAAGACGTAATTTCTCCCCATCAAAGCCTGACGGTTTTACATCTCCACCTCGCTCTGGCAGTCAGGCTTGCTGCCTTCCCAGGTGCCACTTTGATTTCAGTCACGTAGGAAAGGAATTTGAAATACTTTCAAAGTGATTAAAGAGAGGAAGCTATTGCAAATGTGAGCTAAATGCAATAATCACATTAACTGTTTATGGCCGCAGGGCTTTCAGGAGAGAGGTTCTTGTGTTAGCTGGTGGAGGGGCTGGGCTGGGGCTGATGAGGAACAGCAGTAGAGGTGGCAGTGCACCGCAGGTGCAGGTGGAGGTGCAGGTGGAGGATGGCTCGGGGGCAGGTGCAGGAAGGGGTGTCCAGCTGTTCATAATTCTTGTTATGCCAGTTACTGTTTGTTGAGCATTTATCCACCACCCAGTGCACCAATCTTCTTTATCCTTCTCTAGAGCCCAATGAGATGAGCACCATGATCCTCACAGTAAGGGAAGCAAGGTCCAGAGAACTTCAGTTTTTTTTTTTTTTTTTTTTTGTTGTTGTTGAAGATACACATCTCAGAAGTGGCAGAGTTTGGAGAGGGAGACAGTCCTGTCTAAATAGAAAGACCACCCAGGCTTCAGCTTCACTGTTGGGTGCCCAGGTCTGCTCATTATGGCCTCCAACATGTCTCTTTTTTCATGTTCAGCGAATTGACCTCTGACTCTAGAATTGGACTGAGTGCATGGGACTTTGGCCTGTTATTTCCTAAATGCTCCCAAGCTTGAAGGAATTTATGTGACTTAACCCTCCATTGGGGTGCAGCTAAGAGGGCTCAGAGATGGTACAATCCAGAGGCTTAAAATGTCATTGAGCTGAAGATAGAGGAATAAAACAAACAAACCAACAAACAAACAAAACAAAACAAAACAAAACCAATGGCCAGATCCATGAGCAGTGTGTTAGTCAACTTTCTGCTGCCATGACAAAATACCTGAGAAAGACAACTTAGATGATTAAAGATTTAATTTGACTTACAGTTTCAGAGTTTTTTAGTTCATGGTTGGCAGGCTCCATGGTTTTGGATCTGAGGTGGTACAGAACATCGTGTAGGAACAGCATGGTGGAGGAAAGCTGTTTGCCTCCTAGTAGTAAAGAGATAGAGTGACAAAGGAGCTGGTGTCATGATACATCCTTCAAGGACATACCCGGTGACTGACTTCCTCCCGTGAGACTCCACCTTCTGGAAGTTTCCATTACCTCCTAAGAATGTCATTGAATTATAAATCTATGAATGGATTAATTCATCAAGGAGGTCAGAGCCCTTGTGATTCAGTCACTTTCTAAAAGCCCTACCTCTGGGCTTTGCTGCACTGGGGACCCAGCCTTCAACACAAATGAATCTTTGGGTGACATTCCAGAGCCAAACTATAATGAGGGGGGGTCCACCAGTGCTGATGTGATAGGACTTCACCTTCCTCTTTGCTGGGATCCTGCTGTGGCCCTGGTAATGGCATCTGCATCCTAAGCAATGCTATTCCATGTTCTCCCTGTACTGGGGTCAATCCCATATCTCTGTCTCTTCACTGAAATGTCCAAGCAGCCCCATTTTCAGGAATGAGAGGGAGTCCTGGATACCTTCATAAAGTAACTTCATTTTTGCCTCTTTAGACTCATTCTATAGAGATGGCTTCTCCTTGCTCCTGCTATCTACAGAAGGTCCCACACTTCTCTGCTCACACTTAGATCACAAAATGTCCTCTGGTCACCTTAGCCTCCAGACAATCTCAAATCTCAGTTCAGATATTCGAATGTCCAGACTGGTGTAATAACCCAAGCTCCAAACTGTATTTAAAACTTGCAATGAGAAAAGGAAGCTGGAGTAGATCTCTCTCTCTCTCTTTACTCCGTGTATCAGTTTCTCATTGCTGCTATAACAGATTAACATGAATGTAGTGATCAAGTCACAAAAATGCATTATCCTGCAGTTCTGGATCCATTATCTTACAGTTCAGAAGTCTAAAATGGGTGGCCTGGACTTCATTCCATGTGGAAATTTCTAAGGATTAATCTGTGTCCTTGCTTTTTCTAGTTTCTAGAGACTGCCAGCACTCGATGGCTTGTGGACCCACACCGTTAGATGTTACACTCCCTTCTCTTCAGTGCATACTTTCTTGACAATAAATCCCCCAATTTTAGAAAATTTAGCAAAAATGGATAGGCTGAGCCTTAACAGTCATTTCCTCAGTTTATCTCATTCCTCTGGTATTTTGCTATGAGCACTGAGAAGAAACCAGGTTGTATCTTCCACACTTGGCTTGGAAATCTTTTCATCTAAACATCCATGTTTATTGCTTAATAAGCATTACTTATAACTTTAGAACACATTTAAGCCAAGTTTTCTGCCTCCATATGTCAGAGATCCCCTTTCCCCGAGTTTCCAAAATGTTCTTAATTCCTTCTGAGACTTTCTTTACTAGACACACCATGAACATTCATATTTCTGACAACAGTGTGTGCATGATGCTTTAGATGTTTAAAATCTACATGATGTAGGTTTTATTTATTTATTTAAATCAGTTATCCATGACAGCAGAATGCTCTTCGATTCATTGTACACAAATGGAGCACAAATTTTCTGGCTGTACCCAAAGTAGGGTCACACATTTGTGAAATCACCTTTGTCCCATCCAAAGTTCCTCCACTCATCCTCCTCACCCCCATTATGGACTTGCATCCACTTATCAGAGATAAGACATTTGGTCTTTGTTTTTTTGGGATTAGCTTACTTTGTTTAACTAGATATTTTCTCACTCCATCCATTTACCTGCAAATGCCATAATTTTATTCTCTTTTATTGCTGAGTAATATTCCATTGTGTATATATACCACAATTTCTTTATCCATTCATCTATTGAAGGGCATCTAGGTTGGTTCCACAGATTGGCTATTGTGAATTGTGCTGCTATGAACATTGATGAAGCCGTGTCCCTGTAGTATGCTGTTTTAAGTCCTTTGAGTATAGACCAGATATAGATTTTAATATGCTGTTTCTTACTTCCTTTGGGACCCTCACTGGCATGGTCTTGAACATCCATATTTCTACTAGTAGTCTGTTTAAGACAATCTTGGCCTTTCCTATCATGCTCCTTAATATTCTTCCATTCTCTGCCCCCTTCCCAGTTCCAAAGCCACTTCCCAGTTTTGGGGTATTTTTTACAGCAGGGCTTCATTTCCAGGCATTGAAAAATATGTATCAGTCAGCATTTAACCAGAGTAACAAAACCGCTAGGAGATATGCATTAAGAGATTTATTGCATGGAATTGCCTTACATGATTATAGGGGCTAGCTAGGCAAGTCTGAAATCTGTAGAGTAGCCTGTCAGGAGAGGAAAGTGGAACTTGAAGGCATGAACTGAAAGCAGCTCTTTGTAGGCAGAATTTCTTCTTTTTTTAATGGAAATCTCAGTCTTGCTTTTAAGACTTTTAACAGATTGAATCAGACCCACCCAGATTGTGTAGAACAATTGCTGTTACTTAAAGTTGAACTTATTAAAGATTCTTCTTACATCTCTAAATTACCTTACAGAAATATATTGATTAGTGTTTGGATAAATAACTGGGTATTGTAGTCTAGCCATGTTGACACATAAAACTGATCACCACACTCTCCCACCTGCAGTCCACCGGCTAACGAGGCGTCTGAGTACAGCCCCGGTGGGCTGGGCCACAAGGAGAGGAGAGAGAGCGGGAATGGGTCTTAATGACTTGGTGAGGAGAGTCTGGCAATGATTTCCTCTGGCATCCGCTGCTGATTATAGCTGACCCTTTCACCCACAGGTGCTTCTGAGTTTTTCAGACCTGTGACACTAATCACCTTTGCTGGATAATGCTCCATAAGAAATGGCTGTTAGACTCATTGGCTTACAAAACAGCATTAATCCTCATGGTCACGGGTCTGCAGGTTGACTGTAGCTTGGCTGGTCTAGACTGTGCTTGGCTGGTGGGTCTGTTTTGGTCCATGGGTCCAGCTGGCCATGGCTCCAGGTTATGGATTTGGTTCACAGCACCTCCATGTTTAGTCTGTGGTCCAGGCTGAGGACGTCTAAGTGGTTGCCTGGACATGGTGGATCACTGGAAATCAAGAGGGCAGGCCTCATTGTTGTGTTAGGACATTACAGTCCTCCCCTGCTCAGCCCCGTCTTGCTCCAGTGAGACCTATTTGGCCATGGCAAGTCCTTGGCCCAGCTCAAAGTAGAGGGTCATGCCAGTTAGCTGTGCTCACCACAAGGCCATAACCAGCTTATGACTGTATCATTATAAATGAATGAATGATTATGACTCATCAGTCCATATATAGCCTCATCTCCATTTGGTGTCTCTTCTCTTACACAGTCTCCATGGACAGTTTATGACATTTCCCCTTGTCTCTCATTCCTGGTGGTGGAGACCTTATGCAGACCATCTCTTGGGGGCCCTGTTGCCTCCCCACGTAGCCCTTTTTGAGAAGTTTCTTTTAAGATCATCTCATTCCAGCTTTCTACAATGCTGTCCCTGGCCCCTTCAGCCAATCTTTTGCACTTTCGACTCAGACACGGATCCAATGCCAATCCACTGTGTCCCCCAAGCTCCGTGGGGCTGTGTAGCAAATAGTCTCAAAGCACCTTTCACTAGCAATTCCCATTGCTCTCCCAGGAGATTTCCTTGGCTCTCCATGCATGGCTGGGCTTCCATTTTTGCAAGGAGAATCAATTTCCAAGTTTGGGGTAATTGGGATTTTTTCCCCCCTCCACTCAGAGTCATTTTTCTCTTTCTCAGTCAAGCATATCCCTGTGCTGGCTGCTTTTTGCAGGACATGGTGTTTGTGTTTGGAGATGAGATGTTTCCTGTCAGCTTCGTTGTGCTCCACCGAGCGGGGTGTTGTGCGAGCTGCTCATTAAGATTGCCTATTATCTCAGATTCCCTTCCCTTACTCAGGACAGTTTATTCTCTTGCAGAAGGACCAGAAGGTTGCTTTGCCCAAGCCTTGAATCCACCTGAGTACTTGGGCAACAAAGATTAGGGCAGTCTTGGCTGGTGGCTGGATGCATGGTTTATACCACCTTCCACAGAGGATTACTTTGGGCAGTCACAAGGGTGAATGTGAACACTGATTACATCTGCAGGTACCAGCCAGATGAAATGAGGTGTAACTATATCATGTTAGGCAAATTTAAAAGATGGTTGTTTCTACCGGGTCAGATCACTACCTCCCAGCACAGAAAAGTAACCTCGAGGTCAAGTCCAAATTGCCTGTTTTATGCATCTGTGAATCTAAGTACAATACAAGAAAGCGCTCAGCTGAGGAAGCGGGTCCTGCAGGCAGCCATCTGTGCCTCTTTACTGTTCCCCACCATTAAGCCTCCTCTGAGTGATGGCTTGGCATGGCCCAGCTGGGGAACTCACGTCTTTCCTCTGTGATAAGGAGGGAAGCTGGTCACCCCATGAGGAGGGGAGAGGGCTCATGGGGCTTCCCACCCTGCTTTGGAGGTTGGGACGTTCCATGGTTCAGCAGCCTCTGCTGGACTCCCAGGGGACATTTTGCTAACGGCCTCACCTTGCCCTAACCAGCCTCCTTGTACGTCAAATACCTTGGAGAATACATCCTCACTGAAGGCTGCACACTGAGGCGGACGTTTCTTCCTTGGTTTTGCTCAGTGTTCATTCTCCTGTTTGCTGTGACAGTTGCCCCATGGTGTTGTGGTGAGTTGTTTGTTTATTTTTTTTTCCTTCCAAGCTCTGACTCCAGACCTGACTCTGATGTTATCCCTGGGTCCCCTGACCTATAGCAGAAGCCCAGTCCATGCCAGATGAAGAGCTGGAGATAAGAGGAGAGGAGAGGCAAACATCTCCTCCCTGCTGAGCACCTGAGCAGCCTCAAGCTGGATTTCTGGGTAGGGCTGAAAAGATCTAGAAGTTTCTGGATCCTTCCGGGTTTTGGCAATGGCTTGGAGATGATTAATTGGACTCATGCTTCTGTGTCTGGGGGTGCTGGACCCTCAAGCCATTTATCATGGTTTCACACTCCTGATGGCCACGCAAAGGCCCAGTAGAATCCACCAGCAGCTGTCTGTCTCCATTGGGCAACCTGGGCTGCTGGCTGGAAAAATCTGGCAGAAAAGAACTATCAAATCATCCCAATGATGAGATGCCTCTTTTTAAAAATGTGAAATGTTTGGACTCCCTCAGATGGTTCTTTCCAAGGGGCCAATGGGAGTACGTGCGACTGCTTGAGGGAAGCTGGGTTTGGGCTCATGGAAGGCTGACTCAATCAACCAGTGTGGTGAGGGTAAAAGTCAGAAGGTGATAGGATTTGTGCTATCATTGCTGTGTTACTAGTTTTGTGACCCTGAGCAATTATTTTTTTTCTTTCTTGACTTCAGTTTGTCTATCTGTAGAGTGGCGTGCTTAAGAGTATTGGACTTTTAACCCACATTTGCTGGGTTTACATTCCAACTTGTTGTTACTTTCCACCAGCGGCACTTTGGGAATGTTACTTTTCCTGTGAAAGGTGGGCAACCATATATCTCATTCATAGAGCTGCAGAGAGCACTGAGTGAATAGATCCAAAGTGCCTGGGATATACAGAGTGCAATGTTGTTGACTGTAAATATTACTTTCATCGTCGTCGTCACCACTACCACCACCACCACCGCCATCATCATCATCATTGGTCCCAAATGTGGATCTGCAGACTGCGGCTGGTCTGGAAGGGAAGTTCTCATCAGGCAGTCAAAAGTGAGAACCAATGTCAATGCCATATATGTGCTATATTGTCAACATTTCTTTTTTTTTTTGGTGTGGGGGGAAGAGTGTCCTTTTTTTTTCTGAAACAATGTCCTCCTTATTCTTTTAGTGCTAAAATAACATTCTCAGATAAAATACTAATAATGGCATTAAAAAATGTCCTATCTCAGAAAAAGAAACTGATCCCTGCATGGAGGCTTTTAGCCATCATTCAGTCCATTCTCCTTGTTCTTTGGGTGAGGCAGCCACTGCTCAGGGAGCAAGGGATTCGACCCAGGACATGAGACAGTCTCAACCCCCCCAGGATCTGGGGGGCAGATCTGGGTCCTTGCACAGGGTTAGAGCAGCTGACTCCATAGGAAAGCAAGGCACTCGGATACCCAACTGAACTCTGATACCCACATCCGTATATATGATTAGGAGAAACTGTCAAAGATTAATTCTAACTCCATTAAAGCTTTACTGCACACCTGCTGATGCATTACAACAAACACTAGTCCTTGCCACCAGAAACCACCTCCCTAACCCCTGGCCCAAATCTATGACACATTTACAAAGCACTAGACATGTTGAAAAGTCTTCCCGTGGATTCTCTTACTCCTTTCTCAGTTGTCCAAGGGATGTATGATTAGCTCCATTTTATGGAGGAAGAAACAGAGACTTGGAGAAGTGTGGTAACTTGTCCTGGGCCTCATGGCCAGAGGCAGAGTCAAAAGAAGCCTGGGTTTGACTCCAAAGTCAGGCTTTCAACTCCCATGTCATGCTGCTATCCTGGGCACTGAGTGTGAGCTGGCCATACACAAAGTTGGTAATTAGGGATGCATTCACACGTGTGATTGTTGGGTTTGTGTCCCCAGGGGAACAGAGATTCTGTATCTGCTGCATACCCAGCTCCCAGCATGGCACCTAGCCCAGAGACACTGCTCACTGAATACCTATCACTGAATGAATGAGTGAATGAATGAATTTGTTGTGAATCCCTCAGGAGAGCTGGTTAAATATCCGGAATCCAGTTTCTGCCTTGCCCCCAAGATTCTTGTTCAGAAACTTGGAAGGAGTATGCACCTCTGCCTTGTAAGTAAATGCTGGTGACAAATTGCTCTTTGAGCCCCCAGCTGTGGGGAAGTGGAATTTTCTGATTATGGGGAGAGGGGAAAGTTGGCATTTTGTTCTGCAGGCAATGGGGAACCACAAAAAGTATTTGAGGAGGGCATAAGAAGTCACGTGGAGCCATGCTTTACAAAAATGACCCGATGGCTCTGCTTTGTCCCCTGGCCTGGCAATGCCTTCCCCCTTATTTTGGCCCACAGGACTGATTTTGAACAAGAGAGATTTGTGACAAGCATCGCATGCTGCAGTTGTGGAGCGGCCCCGTTTTGCTTTCAGCCTTTTGCTGCCTCTCTGACAGCAGGCGGGCCATTAGGGGCTCCCTGCCCTTCTGCAATGGCTTGTTAGCACATTTAAGGCCTTTGTAGGAGGCTCTCCTCGGCTGTAATTGGGCCCTCACTCTGCTGCGCTTCCTGGCCATGGAGCTTGTTAGCTGTCAGGCAAGGCTGTGAATTGGTGGAATGGCCAGCGAAGCTCATTTTTAATAGGTAATCCTGCCATGGGAGCGCCCCATGGAAAAGACACCAATAACATGGGAGTGTGCCTTAGCATGGGGGAGGAGAGAGGGATTAGGGCTTAACTTGGGAATGGGGCAAGTTGACAAAATGGAGGTCTCACCCCTGGGGTTACCACCCATCTCCGTCTCGTTCAGAATATATCAAGTCTGTAGTGCTGGGTTTGCCTCAAATCCCCGGTTACCCCAAAGGAACAATGATAGCTTCTTCCCGTTCTGTGACTGTTCCCATAGAACTTTTTCTTTTTTTTAAGAAGAAGGCTTCTTTAGCAGTTTGTTGGTATGAGGTGGGTAACTGCACTGGAAGGAAATCAGCGGTGGTGCAAGAATTAGAAAGCAGCTTATCCGCTGTCCTATGGAGAAAAACCACATGTCGGCGGTCCTGGCCAGTTTACAGAGGAGGACATTAGGGAGACCCTGGCTCCTAGCTCTTGAATTTTAGGAGAGGATCCTATGTGTTTTCCCTTCTGCTTCCTTGCATGGCCATTGAAGTGACTCTAGGCTCCACAGAGCTGTCTTGGACCAGAGACTTAGGTAAAAAGCATATTTGAGAATTTTTTTTGTTCCCCCCGAAAATGGAGGAAATAGCAAGAAGAGAAAGAGGTTGGAGAGATTCTACATTCCTCAGGTTCACCAGTGACTCTGCAGACAGAGCTAGGATAGACGGTCAGAGACTGCAAAGCAGGACAGAGTGGTGAGGAGTCGGGGGGGACACTCGGGTGTCGGGAATATTTGTTGTAGAAGAACAAATATTCATGACCTGACTTTGCTTATACTTGCTATTCTCTGTGCAACCTTGCACCACTCTGTAGATCCATGTCTTAACCTTCTCTTCTGTGACTATGTAAGCTGGTTCATATGGAGGACACCACCCAGGGCTTCCTTATTGCATATTTTGTTGGGTTGGACCATTGAGGCACTGATAGAAGGCTGGAAAAGAGGAGAGGGGGAGAAAAAGGAGGAGGGATGATATATGTTAAGGGGCAGTATCTCAGACCTTCTTTGCTTTGGGTCACACAATTCTAGAAGTTTCTGGATCCTTTCAAGTCCTGTCTGGTGGTTCTTTTCAATGACTCTGGGGCTCTAGTCACCTCAGTCACCTTATTTCCTCTATCGTAACACCTCCCCACTGTGCCTGGACATTGGGTGCCTCATCATTTCTACTCACAGTGCTTGGAGAAGTGCCTTCATTTGGGTCTCTTCCTTTGCATCTCTTCCGTTGAATCTTGGGTCTTGCTGGAACCTGACTGACAAGGTTTCTGTTCTCAGGGCCATGCCATCTTGATCATGATTTTGAAAAGACACAGGTGATATTTACAAGCATTTCTACCAAGAAAACCAGAGACTTGCTGAAGAATTTTGATGTGGCTAGAAGTATAATATAAGCAGTTAAGGCTGGAGTTGAGAAATAGCAGGTATGTGAGACGCTATGGGAAGGCTTGGCTGGGAGGGATGCTGGGGAATATCCTCACCTGCCCTGGATGAAAATTTTGGAAAGTGAGTCATGTGAGGTCAGATGAATCAAAGATCCAGAGAGTTCTTGGGCCAGAGGGGCGGAAGATACGTTATCTGTGAGATGTGGTAGCACCTTCTTGGAAGAGGAAAAGAAGGTCAGAGATGGAGACCTCCTTTCTATCTGCTTTCTAAGTTGTGTGGCTGGACACTGGGGCACAGGATCCAGTGACAATGACTCTGAAGGGTCCATTGGAAGATGCAGACCATGATCTAATGGATAAGGTAAACTGGATCTGGACCTTGGATTGAAGTTTATAAAAGAAGGTGCTGTTTCCTTAAGCGCCTTTCTTGTTTCTCATGGACACAAGATCAACCATATTCAAGAGGAAACCTTGTTGGCCCTTAATGTACTTCAACTTTTATTGTTAAAAAAACCTTTTCTGTCCCTAAGTTACTCAATATTCCCTCGTTAGCTGTCTGCAATGAGGTGGAATAGGCAGGTTGGGATCAGTGACACCATCAGGCTAGTCTATTGCTTTATAGAATGAGTTGTATCTCAGCCAATGTGATGGAAAAGCAAATATCTGAAAATGAATCCTAGTTCTCCATTAAGGTCTAGTATTAAGTCAGAGAGAGATGTCAGAGAGAGGATTTAATGATTGCTCATATGTGGATACAAGAGGGGGGTAACAATATAATGTGGGGCACTGATAGACATTCCATAGACTACTCCAGAGTGCCCAGGGCCTGTGAGCACTGTTGTCTAAGGTCTTTGAGTGCCTTATAAACTATTTACTGTTCTTTTATCCTTTCATTAGAGCATGACATACCACCTCCACACAGACAAGGTGCACATATCTGAGCTGTAGAGCACACTTCACCAAAGAAGACAAGAATTGACATTTAAGGAAGGACATTGGCAGAACCCATTACCCTGATAGATCCTTGAATCCCAGATTTGGAGCTCCTTTCTCATGAAGATGATTGCAAAGGATCAGCTGAGAAATGTCTTCACAGCACAACTTATTAGGAAGGTAGGAATCACCTTCAAAGCACGGTTACTAAGTCACATTACATTGATTTTCTCTAATAATTTGACACATGCTTTTTGAGTGACTCTTATATTAGGTGCTGGGAATATAATAGAGGAGACAATAAAGACATCTATCCACAGGGGATTTGTATTCCGAAAGACACTGACGAAAAATTGAATAGATATAAAGATAATGGCAGGTAATATTCAATGAAAAAAAGGGAAGCAAGAGGTACAGGGATTTTTGTTATTTTAAATGTGGTGGTGAGAGAAGTCACATCTGAGGGGATGACATTTGAGTAGTATATGTTCTCTCATATACAAAAGTATTTTGGGTAATGGGAGAAGCCAGGACAGAGAACCTGAGGTGGACCTACTTGATATGTTTGGGAAAGGGTAGGAAGGAATTGTGGTTAAAGTGGAGTGAGCAAAGGGTAGAGTGGGAGAAAAGTAAAGTCAGAGAGAATACAACTATTTCCTCTCTTGTGCCACTTAGCTTTTTAAATATTCACCATTAGTATTTCCCCCTTTTTCCTGGAAATCTCTTGATTCCACATTGGCAACTTTCAGAGACATTTCTGGGCAGAAATAGTGTCTATTATAGCTGGGTTGTAACAACACCTTTCACCAGCAGTGGCTGCTAGTGCACTCAATGCCTTCAGTTCTCTAATTTCCTCCATTTGAAATCCATCACATATTTGTTGAGGGCCTCCTAGGGCTCAGGGACCATGGAGGCTCCTTCTGGGTTTCAGCAGTAAGCCAGACACAGTCTAGTGGACTGTAAATTCAAGGTGCTGGTGAAGTGACCCATGGGATGGCCAATTTATGACTGATGAAACAAAAGAGCCCAGTGCTCACTCTGCTTTGGTTATGTTGTCAAGGGTCACTGCGGGCTCTTAACATTCCATCTCCTCCTGAGCTTCCCAATCCAATCAAGGCCTTTCTGACACTTTAGCTCTATGCCATAATGTTTTTGGTTTAGGTCACCTGGAAAGAAGGAGTCTTGAGATTTTTCTGAGAAACAACAGAAAGTAATAATCCTTCCTGCCTCTGCATTGTACTTTCTGAACCCCCAGCCAGTCTCCATCTTGCTCTATTCTTATCACAACCCTCAGAATTGGATATTATTAACCCCATTTCATAGTTGAGGAAGCTAGAGGTCAGAGGGGCAAAGTGATATTCCCAAATCTTGTTTCATTGTTTACTCAGCAATACTGCCTCTCACCCCAGTCCTGTCCTTTCATACTCTGCCAAGCTGGGGCTGAGACTGCAAAAGTCATTTTTTATTTTGACAGCTGGTTTCCCACTGGGTTTTGCCAATAGGGGGTGCTGAAGGGTTACTGGAAGACAGGGGCTGGGAGAGGAGATAGATACCTTTTGCTCTTTGCAAGTGGCCTGGCTGGAGATCCCAGTCTCTTGGGAAGCTTGCTTGTATGGTGCGTTCACCCTTTGGCTCAATGGCCCACAGATGCTGTGGGCTGGTTTTCCAGGCCTTGGGATCTTCTCCAAAGGATTTGTGAAGGGGATAGGGTGGAGGGGGTCTTCTTGCCTCCTTACGGCTGTCTGGAAAAGTACCGCTAATTCACTTGTTTTCTCAATTTGCGAAACCTCCTTGACTTGCCTGTGAAGAGCTCCTCAGAAACACCCTCCTCATTACAATGTTAAATTAAAATTTAGTAGACGAGGCACATAGCAGAATAAACTTTCAATTAAAATATACACACTGTGATGGTGAAGGGAAACTGGAGAGAGAACTTGCAGGCATCTTTGCCGCGAATGTGCTCGAGATTTAATTTTACTATGACATCTCCTTGGAATTACACTGCTAATTGATCACATTGTGTCTGTCTGTTATTTAAACTTTCAATAAAACGGAGATTAATGGAAGGTGTAATCCTCCCGGGCAGAACAAATATTCCCATTGCTCATGTCAGGTACAGAAATGGAAATGCTCTGCTAACAGCTTTTTGCATTCAATCTGCGAACATGAAGTTAATCATGAAAAATGCAGTGATTCTTTAATTGCTTGAATGAAATTTTTTTCTGCCTGCCCCATTTCTCACCCAAAATAGCTGCCCTTGTCGGGGTGAGTGAAGTGGCCCAGAGGCAGAGCCGGGCTTCAGAGCCTGGAGATGTGGGAGGGGCTGGCGATGAGGCGGGTGCCTGTATCCAAGGACATCGTCCATCACCCTGGTGAATTGGAGTAACTCTCAGATGGATTGGAACTGGCAAGGGACAAAACCCAGCTACTATAGGAGACAAAGGCACCCCCCACTACCAAATTATGATTTTGGCAAGCCTTGGGGAAAAAGGATTTTTCTCCTGGGACTTCTAGGTGGGTAGTAATATATGCTGAATCTAGAAGCCACTAGAGAGAAACCTTCTAGTCCTCATATGGGTAGGAGGCAGGGTAATGTAGTAACTAAGAGCATTCCAACCCCACTCTTTCTGAACTGGTAACCTTGGACAAGTTAAATTCACCATGCTTCAGTTTCCCTGCTGGAGTTGTGAATGATAATAGTCCCTGTCTCAAAGGGCTGTTGTGATTGTGTTGTTGACACTCTAAATGCGGCCTACCTTCCCTAGGTGCCGTGCAGGCATCCTCTATTATCTTTATTTTGCTCTCAGCTGACGCTTCTGTTTTTTCCATGGTATCTCTGCCAAGTTCAAAAGCACCGGAGCACATGCTTTGCAGTCAGATCATAGATGGGTGCTTCCCACATCTTCCACCAGCCCGTCACTTACCATCTCCAAACCCTGGTTTCCTTTATTGTGAGTTAGAGATGGTAATCCCTGCATCATGGGTCGCTACAGAGATGAACTGAGTATGCACTCAGCCAAGCGGGACTGCCGGCAACCATGATCATTGCTTTCTTCCAGGCCCTGCAGACCCCATCCAGCTCCCTTCCTTTTAAGGCAACCCAATCCACAAGGATGGGAAAGCCCTGCCTCACATTTAGCTGTGATCAGCCGTCGAGTGGCTTCCAATCATTCACCTCCAACTAGGTGTGGGATATAGGGTCACACCGTTGAAGCCAGTTCCCTCTGGCCCCTGAAAATCCCTTGGGTCCTTGAATTTGTGCTCCTGTTCTTGCCCATCTTTTCTTCTCCAAGTTCCCTGAATGTTCTTCCAATGCAGTGGGTTCTGGTCCTTCATTTAGGGTTAGGTCACCCTCACTTGGTCAAGTCTAGCTGGCGCACGTCCCTGTGAGAAGACGGAGGGCTCACTACCTCAGATGTGTCTGGAGCCGTGTAATGAGGAGTATTATCCCACATTCTGCACTCTGTACTCCTACTGAGGTGGTCCAGACAGTATATCACACTGCTAGTTAGTGAAATTACAGTTAACTACTTCTTCCAAGTCATTCTGTAGGCCTGTTGATGCCGCCGTGTAACAGACACGTTTCTGGACTCAGGTGTAGGTCTTTACTTTGATGAACTCCTTCCACTCCTACTGCTGGGATTACCTGGGCTCCTGATTCTGACATCCATCATGCAAATGGTAGGTTTTTCAGCTATTTCTCAGGTAGGGTGTTAAACCTTCTTCTACACACATGAGAAAAACAAGACCTAGACCGAGGGCAGGAGATTGCTGAGGGGCACACAGCAAGCTGGCAAGAGGATTAAGGTAGAGAACCCAGTTTTTCTGAATCTAAGTTCAGGAATTGTGGAAGCTTGGAGTCAGAGGATGAGAGGTGGAGTGGAGGAGGACTGTCCCCAGGAGGCTCCCCTCAGTTCTCCAGTGTGGGAGCAGACCCCCTGCCTTGTTTCTGATGAGAGGCTGGCTGTTCACTCCTTTTGGGTGGACTGCAGTGGGAGAGGGGTTTCTGCTTGTTTCTCGCCCTGCATCTCTCCCCTATAAGAGAGAACTCCTCTAATGGTTCCGATGTTCTTTCTTAGTTGAACTGAAATCAGCCTTGTATGAATTTGCAAGAAATTAGGGTCTTTCCAGATGTTTTAGTGGGAGGCTTTTTGTTGTAAAAAGCAGAGACTCACTAATACTTACTCAAGTCAGGAGTCTACAGTGAGGACAGGAGAGGATCCCTATTCTCTCCCCCTCTAGCTCTCCCTCTCTAGGAGGGCGGCTCCTCTGGGCTTCTGTTCTCTTATTTGCAGCTTATTCTGCTTTGCACTCACTCATAGATCTTGCACCCTGCTCCTAACCTCAGCCACAGGGGCTTTTTCCTACCCTGCAGTCACTTCCAGCAGCGGCCTCCATCACCAAATAGCAACATTTCTCTCTAGTTCATATTCTTGAGCTGGAATCGGATGAGCAAGTGCCTTAGCCCAGGTTCTGTAGAAAATAGAAGTTGAGGCAAAAGTTTCTGGGTTATTGGGAAATGCACACGCGCAGGGAGGCAGGAGTGAAGGAAAAGAAGTGAAGTGGGAAACTGGGGGGAGCAAATGGAAGGGAGTATATCGCAGAGGTGACTGCAGCTGCTAACGAGCTGATGTCTGGCGTCTTGCAGGATATCTTTGGAGACGCAAAATGAAACTGTGGTATCTCCAAATGATCTACCTGGGGTGATTTTGCTTTCTAGAGAATATTTGACAATGTCTGGAGACTTTTTTTTTTTTTTTTTTTTTTGGTGGGGGATACTGGGGACTGAACCCAGAGGTGCTTTACCACAGAGATATATCTCCAGGCCTTTTTGTTTTGTTTTTGAGACAAGGTTGTGCTGAGTTGCTGAAGCTGCCCTAAAACTTGAAATCCTTCTTTCTCAGTGTCCCAAGTTGCAGGGATTAACAGGCATGAACCACTAGGCCTGGCTGGAGACTTTTTTGATGGTCACAATTAGGGGGAATGTTATTAGTGTCTAGTGATGGAATGGGTGGAGGCAGGAGATGCTGCCAAACACCCTGCCATGTGCAGCATCCCCCATCCCCAAAGACCCGTCCCTAATGTAAACAGGGTTGAGGCTGAGAAACACTGATGGAGTCTGAACTCCAAGGGGAGAAACATTAAGAACTTATCTCTTGGCTTCCATATCCCTTTGGCTAGAATTTGCCTCATGGGATATCAATTCCTCACATTTCCAGATTGTTTGTGTGCTGTAAAGTTTGAATCTGGAATGTCCCCTAAAGGCCCATTTGTTAAAGGATTAGTCTCCAGATCGGCACTGTTGGGAGGTGGTGGAGTGTTCAAGAGGTAAGGCCTCGTGGGAGGCCGTAGGTCATTGGGGGCATGTCCTCAAAAGGGACAGTGGGAACCCAAAGCCTTCCCCTCTCTCTCTCTCTCTCTCTGGCTTCCAGGCCATGAATTGAGCAGCTTTGCTCCACCATGTGCTTCAGCCATGATGTCCTCCCTCGCCGCAGGCCTACAAACAGTGGGGCTAATTGACCATGGATTAAAAACTCCAAAACTGTGAGCCAGAAAAACATGTTTTTTTTTCCTTTTTATAAGTGAATTATACAAGGTATTTGATAAAATAATGGAAAAGTAACTAACACAGTATGTGAATTCCACTTGGGTCCCTTGGTGATTCTTTTCTCAGTGACAACAAGAACATCAAGAGGTGGGAGGCAAGAGGCTTGTGGAATAGGCATGAGGTTAGGGGACACTTGTGTGTGCCCAGGATGAGTCTGAGCAAGTCCCTTATCTTCCACAGTGATAGAGGCAATACCAACTAGACCGTAAGACCACAGGAATGGGACATGCTCTGGTGGTGGCCATTCTAGCTAGATATAAAATTTGCAGATCTGGGGTGGCACATAAGTTGAATCCTATACAGGCTCATCTTCTTGAGCCAAGGTCTCCAAGACATGGTTTCCTAGCCAGTGTATGGATCGCTTGGCCTTTTTTCAAGGGCCCACTGCAAGCCAGTTAGTTATGACTCTGTATGAGGTGGGGTGGGACAAAGCCATGCGGTATAAAATTTGGCGGATTTTTTTTTTTAATTTTTTTTTAATATTTATTTTTTAGTTCTCGGCAGACACAACATCTTTGTTGGTATGTGGTGCTGAGGATCGAACCCGGGCCGCACGCATGCCAGGCGAGCGCGCTACCGCTGAGCCACATCTCCAGCCCTAGCGGATTTTTTAAAAGCAGAAACTGTGACTAGAAAAAAATTATATTAGAAAAGGGAATAAGTGGAATTGGCATTGATTAACCTCTCTCACACACTAAATTTTGGAAAACAGACCTTAAATTCTTTACATCAGCAGTGATGTGCTAATAATGTTAACAAACAGCTCTCTGGAGGTGCAGGGGGAGAATGCCTTGATTTGCAATGCTTGCCACTTTTTTGTAAATATCCCTATTGCAGTCAATTGCAAGTCACCAATAGTTCGCAAATGTCCTGAAACTTTAGCAATTGACAACAACAGTCCAACTGGCATTAGTACATAAATAAATAAATAAATAAATAAACAAATAAACAAATAAATCAACAATTTAGTGTGACAGGAAGACAGTTGCAAAATATTCCAGACTTTTCTTTTTCTCCTTTAGTATAACCACCCCTCTAGTTACAAGCAGACTAATCATTCTGTGTTCATGGCCTCAGAGAAGGAGTGTGGTATGGTAGTGGGGAAAGACTTGTGAATTTGCCTCCTGAATTCTGTGTTCTAAAATAATGTAATTAGACAGAACAGAAAGCTCTTTTGGACATTTAGACACAACCGTTGAAGACTAGAGGATTGAGAGCAGTAACAACCATATGGTTTCCGGAATGGAAAAAAATTCAAATGCTGACGGGGAACAAACAAAATGGTGGAGGAAAGGCTGAGTGTATAGTTGCCTGTGGGTCCCATGATGAGCAATCTATTCTTTACCCCCTGGACAGAGAACTGCAAAGACAGCATGACCCAAGGGAGGTTTGTGGGATCTAGGAGCAGAGAGGACATTCTCTTGGAGGACCCACAGCCAAGCTTAGAGAAAGAAGTTATAGATACGATGGGGTCGTAGGCTATCCGCTGAAATTCCTGCCCCCTGTTATGGTAGAGAATCAGCTGATGATTCTTCAGTTTGCAGACAAGCACTGAGAGATAGAGGAGGGAGTGTCCAAACTGGAAAGGCCTAGATGTGGGAGTGAGGGACCTGGGATGAACAGAGAGGATGATAGGAATCTCAGGGGATGCTTATGTGGATGGACCACATTGAAGCATCCTGTTACCTTGGAACTATGCAGGAATGTGACCACAACCCCAGGGAAAGGAGCAGGCTCTCAACTGGATTGAGATGGGTTTATGCCACCCTGGAAGAACAGGTGATGTAAATACAATAAACTTACAAATAAAACATGTGATGTGGTGTGTGTGTGTGTGTCTATTTCACAATTAAATGTGTGGACTGTGATTGGAATTCTAGACTTTTGCTTTAGACTAGGACTCAGTACTAAGTGTTTCTGAAAAGGGCCAGAGAGTATATATTCTAGGCTTTTCAGGCTACATATAGTGACACATCTTTCTTTCCTCCCTATACTCTTTTCTCTTTTTCCTCCCCTCCTCTTCTTGCATTTGAAAGATGTAAAAAGCATCCTTAGCACATTGATCTGGTCCCAGAGCCATATGTGTCATCCCTGTGTGAATCTGCAGACTGGAGAAAGCCCCTCGGTGTTTGTCTTTGCTCTGCTGCTCCCGGCCCACAGAGCTGCTGTCTCTATGACGCTCTCCCTCAGCAACACTGTTGGATTCCACAAAGCCAAGGGAGCTTGTGCTGCAACCAGATCCAGTTACTACAAAATGTGTTAGCGTACCAGGAGGATAACAGTCTTCCTCTGGCCACAGGCCATATAAGGAAGCTTGCATCTAGCTGCAGAATGAGATCTTAAGCACAGCCAAGCTTTGGTGAAAACAGGGGCACTTTCCCCTCATCCCCAGGGAACCAAACCCTCTCCCTAGTTCTGCTTAACAGCTTAGTGCCCTTCCTCCACATGTCCTTCCCCTTCAAGGGACATCTTCCAGGACCCAGGACTCCTATTAATTCATGATAGGGCTCAGCTGTGGCCAGATAAGGTGCTATTCCTGGGTTTTCATAAATAGACTCCTGGGCACGACCCTCACTGTGGAAACAGTAAATTTTTTTTCTTTTTCATTTTTTCTTACTTCTTAATTTAATTTTTGAAAGGCAACCCACAGGCCTGGATGGAGAGACAGACAATAAGGAGAAGAGATGCTTGGGCTGCCGCATGATTGTGATGTTGATACAGATCGCTGCTGGCCCCAGCACACACTCAGATAACATCCTGAGAGAAGGTGCCAGGGCTGGGTAATAAATCCGTGTCTGAGCATCCACCTGCGAGGCGGACGCTGGTCAGGTTGCTCTGTAGCATGGATGCCGAGGCAGCTCTAGTGCCAGGCAGGTCTGGTCTGCAGCAGAATGACTGAGGGACTGGGAATATCTGCAGTCTTGGATCTGGAGGCATTGGGCCTCCTAAGTCTTCAGTGAGATCCAGGATCCCAGGATGCCATGGTTGTCACGAGATACCTGAGAGGTATGCTCATCAAGCCACAGCAGTCTTTGACCCCAGCCATTAAAGGAATTCAGATCCTGAACAGAGAATCCCAAGACAAGCTCCAAGCCTCAGTGACCTCTGCAGACTAGGTCACAAGTGTGTGTTGTGTAGTAAGTGCTTTCTTCCTTGAACAGAATGCAGAGCCAGTTCCTGTTCCTGTCTTGAGAGGAGGGACAGGTCAGGAGCATTATCTTTACAAGCAAAAGACAATATATTGAAAGGAAACTAAGGACTTTTCTTCTCAAATTGGGAGGAGAGCAGACAGGGCATCTTGATTTTATTTTTAGGATATTTTATGCAAAAAGAATGAATGAAGGGGAAAGAACAACTCTTGTCTTCTATTTTGAAATCTCTAAAACCTCGAGCAACTTGAGTGATTCTCAATTGACCACAGAGCAGCTGGTCAGTCACTTGTCACATGTGTTACTAACACCCGTGGGCTGGAGCCAGGCTTTCAAGTCTTCGTGGACATGGAGGCCAAGTTGAGTCTCTGCCCTGGAGGACTTGCCATGAAGTTGGGCACAGCAAGGCAGAACACGGACATGCTTAAGAAAGTGTGTAATCATAGCTGGGTGTCCAAGGGGGTGGAGAGAATGCTGGGATGGAGCAGTCGGGGACGGCTGCAGGGCATGACTGTTGGGCTCACTCCAGTGGATAAACACATCTGACGTCGGCCACCCTGTGTGGCCACAGCTTGGGCAGACTCCATGTGCTGGCGGACTCTGGAGCTCACTGGTAGAAGCCTCAGGGGCATATTCACAGAGTCACATGCTTCATATCCTTTAGTGACCACTGATCCCTTCACCCTATATGTGAGTTTGCAAGGGTTTATATTGCCTTTGTAAATAATCCACTTTTGGAGCACACTCTCTTCATTCCCCAGGGTTCTTCCATTGATGATATTCTCCCTACAGAGATTAAAAAAAAATTAGATTTCACTGTGTCATTCTCCTGCTTAAAAGTCTTCAATGGACTCCAGTTGGATTTAAGGTAAATCATATTCTCTATCTTTTTTCTTGCCACTATCCTATCCTCTCTCTCAACACACACACACACACACACACACACACACACACACACACACACACACGTTTCTCCTTACCTGGGCCTGTAGGCTGCTTCCTCCACCTGGAGCATCATTCCCCTGGTCCATCTGGTCAACCCCTGTCTCCCTGGTCAGCAGTGAGGGTCTCCAGGCTCTCACTTGGAAACTTCCAGGCTTTGCACCTGCTGCTCCCTTTCCCTGGAATCAGTGTCCTTTCTCCCTTCTGACTTGTGCCTCCCACATTTGTTTGTCATCTGGCAAACATCTGTTTCCTTCTCAGGCCTCAGCTGACATGCCACCACCTCTGTGACTTTATTTGACACTCCAGGCTGCCTTAAGTTCTCTCTCTCCTATATAAATTCTATAAATTCTGGATACACCTACAAAATAGAGACTTTTTAAAAATTAAATTGCCCTGGTTGGTGGTAGAGTCCTTATCTAGCTTATGCAGGGTCCTGGGTTTAATGTTTAGCATTGAAAAAAAAATTAAATTAACTGATCCCCGCCCTCTCTCCCTGCCTTGTTATCAGGCAAGTATATACCTTTTGACTCAGCATTCTATTTTTTTTTGGTGAAAATGCCAGAACTCAAAGATAGCAGAGCAAGAATGTCTCAATATTTGAGGAGTTCAGTATTGGAATGTCTTTAACCAGGTGTGCAGTTGACTGAATAATGGCACATTCATGCTATGGAACAGAACGCAACTATTAAAAGGAAAGGGATTTTTGTATAAGGACCATAATATATTGTGAATTATAACAATGTGCTGAGTAAGGTGAGTGTTGTAAATATATGTCAGAAGAAATAACAAAATAAAGCAAAACTTTAATCTATCTTTGTGTTGGCACATGAGCAGGAGAAAGTACATAAAAATGCACATCAGACTGAAAAACGCTTACAATTTTAAATTATGAGTGGCACTGAGCATATTTATAAGCCATATGCATTTGTTTTTCTCTATAGATTGCTTTGTTATGTTCTCTGCCTATTTTTCTATTTTCTCTTATTTATTTGTAAATGCTTGATCCATTTCATCTACATTTTCAAAGTTGTGTGTACCAGTTGTTTGTAATACTCTCTTATTATTCTTTTGATGTCTGAATTCATTTGTATCTTTTAAATGTTTTTGTCATTTTGAGAGATTTGTCAATTTTATTTTTTTCAAGATCACCTAGCTCTTGGTTCCATTGTTTTTCTCTGTTTTCAGTGCATTGATTTTTTTTATTGTTTATTATTTCCTTCCTTTTGGTTGATTTATTTTGTTATTCAATTGTTATTGTTTTGTTTTGCTTTGCTTTTTGGTGCCTGAGGTGAGAACTTAGATGACTGAGACTCTTCCTGTTTTCTAATGTATTTAGTTCCATAAGTTTCCTTGTCAATCTTTCTTTAGCTGTGTCCACAAGGAAACTTATGGAACTAAATACATTTTTGGAACTAAATGTATTTTTGTCTTCATTTAGTTCAATATGTACATGTGTGTGTGTGTGTGTGTGTGTGTGTGTGTGTGTATGTGTGTGTGTGTGTGTGTGTGTGTGTGTGTGTTTTATTTACCTTGAGATTTCTTCTTTAACTGTGGGTTATTTAGAAGTGTGTTGTTTAGCTTCCTAGTATTTAAAGATTTTCCTATTATGTTTATTTTATTTATTTCTAGTTTGATTCAATTGTAGTCAGAGAACATACTCTGTGATTTCAATTCTTTAAATTCACTGAGGTTGGTTTTATGACCCAGGGTATTGTCTATCTTGGTATATGCTCTGTGGGTACTTGAAAGGATTGTGCATTTTTCTGTTTTGGGGTGGAATGTCCTGTTAATGTTCATTAGTTCATTTTGGTTGATGGTGTTGAGTTGCTCTATGTTGTTGCTGATTTTCTAAGTTGTTCTATCAATTGTAGAGAGTGGAATGTAAAACTTTTCAATTATAACCATACTTTTCATATTTTCCTTTATTTCTCTGATTCTTGTTTCACATATTTTAAAACTCTGAAATTTTGATTTTTCCTGGTTTCTAATGTATTTAGTCCCATAAGTTTCCTTGTCAGTATTTCTTTAGCTGTGTCCACAAGATTTGGTATGTTGTATTTTTGTCTTCATTTAGTTCAATATGTACCCGTGTGTGTGTGTGTGTGTGTGTGTGAGAGAGAGAGAGAGAGAGAGAGAGAGAGAGAGAGATGATTTTGGTACTTAAATATTTAGAATTGACTCTATTATCATTACTTATATAATGGTATCTCTCTGTCTTCAACAATTTTCTTTGCTTTGATGTCCAGATCTTTTTTTGGTACCAGGGGCACTTAACCACTGAGACACATTTCCAGCCCTTTTAATTTTTTTAAGATCTCTTTAAGTTGCTTAGGGCCTTACTAAGTTGTTGAGGCTAGCTTTGAACTTGAAATCCTCCTGTCTTTTCCTCCCGAGCCCCTGGGATTACGGGCATGCACCACTGTGCTGGGCTTGAAGTCTAGCTCTTTTCTATCGACATAAATACTTCTAGTTTCCTACTGTTTAATATTTGAATGATATATATGTTTTCGTCTTCTTATTTTCAACTTACGACATTATTGTTGAAGTGCATTTATTATAGATGACATATAGTTGAGTCATGTTTTAAAATCTACTTTGCCAATCTCTCTCTTCTAATCGGTATATTTATATTAAGTACATTTAATATAACTATTGGTATGCTAGGGCTTAAATTTCATTTTATCTTTTCATTGCTCACTCTGTTTTTCATTTCTGTTTTATTTTTTCTGCCTTCCCACTTCAACTTTTATTATGTTTGAGTGTATGTCTTCGCATTGTTAAAAAATGTTCTCTTAAGTATTATACTATACATACATCATTTATGGCAGTCTACTGATGTTGTTATTTGATTAGATCAACTGGCATGTAGAAACCTCCTTTCTCTTTACAATCTTTTTTCCTCTTGCATATCTAATATCATTGTCTTAACTATTTCCTCTACATACATTTAGAACCACATGAGAAAGTATTATAATTTTTGCTTCAACTGTTAAAAACAATTTATAAAACTCAAGAGGAAAATCTGTTGTATCTAATCATATATTTGATTTCTTCTTTATATTCCTGGAATATTTCTTTTATCATTTCTTCTATGTTGAAAAAACTTCTTTCAGGGTAGTTTTTTGGGGAATAAATTAATTTTCCTTCAGATGAGGATTGCTCAAATCCTTTTGGATTCCTGAAGGACATTTTCACTGGGCATAGCATTATGGATTGACAGTTCTTCTCTTTGAGTGCTTGAAATACATTGGACCTTTTTTCTCTGGTGTCCATGATTTCTGCTGTCATTCAAATTGCTTTTTCTCCTATAGGTAAGATGTGACTTTTTTCAATTTCCTAAAAATTTGTCTTTAACTTTTAGTGTTTGGCTTTCGAGGATCTTCGTATAGATTTATTTGGATTGATTAATTCAGCTTCTTGAATTCATAGGTTTATGTATTTTGCCAAATTTGGGGAGTTTTTAACCATTTTTTGGAGTAATTTTCTAGCTCTATCCTCTTTTTCATATTCTTTTGGGACTGTGATAATATGAATGTTAGACTCTTTTAAAACTCTGTTATTTAGTTGGTTAATTTATATTGTGCTATATTATAACCCACTGATTCCTTCTTTTCCTCCATTCTTCTGTTGAGCTCATCCATTGAATCTTTCATTTTGGTTACTGTATTTTCAATTCTGAAATTTCTATTTGGTTCTTACTTGCATTTTCTATTTTTTTGAATTTCCTATTTCTTGGTTGGAGTATTTTTTTTCATACAGTGTGCTTGCAATTTCCCAGTGAAATATTTTAAAATGTTTTTATTAGTGCATTATAGCTATACATAATAGTGGAGTTCATTTTTATCTAATTATCCATGCATGGAATATAATTTGCTCCATTTCAGTCCCTACTACTTCTTCTTTACTTTCCTTCTCCCTTTCCCTCCCCCTATCTTATTGGTCTTCCTTCTATTAATTTATTGTGTCTTCAATTGGTACTTTAAAGATATACATGAAAGTGAAATTCGCTGTAGTATTTCCATATATGAACATAGGATAATTTGGGTCAATTTCATTCTGTAGTTCTTTTCTTTCCTCCTGCCTCCTTCCCACCCATCCCCTTCCTCTGCTCCACTGATATCCCTCTATTTTCATGGAATTTCTCCTTTCCCCACTCATTTTGCTCTAGCTTCTGCATATGAGGGAAAATATTTGACTGTTGATTTTTTTTTGAGTCTGGTTTATTTCACTTAACATGATGTTCTCCCAGTTCTGTTTGTTTTCCAGTGAATGCCACAATTTCATTTTTCTTTTGGGCTGAGTATTTTATGATATTTGACTTACAATCATTATCAGATAATTCCAGTATATCTTTTATATCAATTTTGCCCTCTGTATTAGTTTCCTAGCACTGCTGTAAAAAAGCTTCCAAAAACTTGGTAGCTAAAACCAAACCAAAACAAAAAATGTATTTTCTCACAGTTCTGGAGACCAGATGTCTGAAATCAAGGTGTTGTTAGTGTTGGTGCCTTCAGAGGGCTCTGTTGGAAAGTCCAAACCATGCTTCTCATTTAACTTCTGGTTCTTGGCATTTCTTTGTTTGTAGATGCATCACTCAAACCTCTGTCTCTGTCTTCACATGATATTCTCTGTATATTTGTTATTCTCTGTGACTTTTTTTCTTAAGCAAATTTCCTCTTTCTTTTCTTCCCCCACATTTTTTATTGGTGCATTGTAGTTGGTGTAATTGGTTGTTACATATTAGTATATGCACACACTAAAACAATATAATTTGACCAAATTAATTCTCCCTATTTACTCTTTCTCTCATTCTCCTACCTTTCCCAGTCATTTTCCTCTTTTGTACTAATTTTTCTTCAATTTTCATGAGATTCCCCACCCTCATATTTCTTTCCCTTTTTCCTCTCTAGTTTCCATATATAACAGAAAACATATGACCCTTGACCTTCTGAGTTTGGCTTATTTTGCTTAGTATAATGTTCTCAAGTTCCAACCATTTCTTTGCAAATGACATAAGATCATCCTTCTTTATAGCTGAATAAAACTCCATTGTGTGGATAGACCACATTTTCTTTATCCATTCATCCATTGATGGACACCTTGACTGGTTTCATAGTTTGTCTATTATGAATTGTGATACTATAAACACACACACACACACACAAACACACACACGTATATAGTATGATGACTTTAATTCTTTAGGCTAAATACTGAGGATTGGTATGACTGGGTCATATTGTGTTTCCATGCTTCATCTTTTAAGGAATCTCCATACAGATTTTCATAGTGATGGTACTAATTTACAATCCCAAAAAGAGTGTCAAAGTTTTTCTTTCCTGAATAAAACTCCATTGTGTGAATATACCACATTTTCTTTATCCATTCATCCATTGATGAACACCTTGGCTGGTTCATCAATGGATAAATGGATAAAGAAAGAGGTGGGAATTGGGGATGTGGCTTTGGAGGCATGCCACATTCTGGCTGGGTACAAAATCAGGAGCCACTCAAGCAGGAAGAAACTTTATTTTTGAAACTGCTGCCAATGCCCCGTACGCTCCCCGGCAGATTGCCGACCCAGCCCCCAACAGGAAGTCCCTCCTCTAGAATTCCCTCCTACCGCACTTCCCCAACCAATGGGAACTCTCCAGGAGTCCTGTAGCAGGCCTAGGTGGACAGCAGGAGTCCAATATCCATATGAATGCAGATCTTAACATAATCATATCATCTCAATGGCTTGCTGGCGTCACCTTTCAACCAAAAATGCCATGCATCATATTACTTGGCTGTGGCTCTTATCAGAGGCATATATTTGTATTCTCTCCAGCATGTATTGCTTGTATTCTTGATGACTGCCCTTCTGACTAATGTGACATGAAATCTCAGTGTGGCTTTAATTTGCATTTCTCTAATTGCTAGTGATGTTGAACATTTTTTTCCATATATTTGTTGGCTATTTGAATTTCTTCTTTTGAGAAATGTCCATTTAATTTATTTTCCCATTTATTAATTGGGTTATTTAGGGGTTTTGGTGTTAAATTTTTGAGGTCTTTATGTATTCTAGATATCGATCTTTTTTCAGAAGAGTAGCTAGCAAAGATTTTCTCCAAATCTGTAGGTGCTATCCACACAGTCTTAATAATTTCCTTTGCTGTGAAGAAGTTTTAAATTGGATGACATCCCATTTATTAACTCTTGGTATTATTTCCTAAACTTTAGGGGTACTATTGAGAAAGTATTGCCTGCACCTATGAGCTGGAGTTTTGACCCTGTTTTCTTCTAAAGTTGCATAGTTCTGATCTATTTCCTAGGTCTTTGATCCATTTTGAGTTGATTTTTTTTTTGTGCAGGGTTAGAGGAAAAGGTCTAGTTTCATTTTCTACATATGGATAATCAGCTTTCTCAGAATAATTTGTCAAAATGGTAGTCTTTTCTCTAATGTATGTTTTTGGCTACTTTGTCAAGGTATCTGTGTGGGTTTGTCTCTGTGGTTTCTATTTTGTACCATTGGTATGTCTCTTTTTATGCCAGTAACCCACAGTTTTTATTACTGCTATAGTATAATTTGTAATCATGTATTGTTATGCCTCCAGCATTGCTTTTTTTGGGCTTAGAATTGCTTTGGCTATTCTGGATATTTTAATTCTCCCAAATGAATTTTAAGCCTTTTTTGTCTAGTTCTATGAAGAATGTCATTGGTATTTTGATGGGTATTGCATTGAATCTGTATATTGCTTTTGGTAATATGGACATTTTAACAATATTGATTCTGCCTATAAATGAACATGGGGGAGGTCTTTCCATCTTTTGAGGGACTTCTTCATTTCTTTCTTCAGTGTTCTATAGTTTTCATTGTAAAGGTCTTTCACCTTTTTGGTTAGATTTGTAACCTGCTACATTGCTGAATTTGTTTATACCTCTAGCAGTCTTTGATGATACTTTTTGGATCTTCTAAGTATATAGGATCATACCATTCTGAAAACAGTGATAGTTTGACTTCTTCTTTTTCCATTTTTATCCTTTTTCTTTTCTTGCCTAATTGTTCTGATTAGATTTTCTAGTACTATATTAAAGAGGAGTAGTGAAAGCAGACATCCTTGTCTTGTTATAAATTTTAAATGAAATACTGTTATGTTTGGATGTGAGGTTGTCCCCTAAAAGCTCATATGTGAGAAATGCAAGAAGGTTCAGAGGAGAAATGATTGGGTTGTGAGAGTCTTAAGCCAATGAGTGAATTAATACTCTGATAAAGATGAACTGAGCAGTAATTCAAGTGGTAATGTATGGTTGGATGAGAGGGGAATTGGGGGTGTGACTTTGGAGGCATATATTTGTATCTGGTGAGTGGAGACCACTCTCTGTTTCCTAATCATCATGTGAGCTGGTTATCTCTGACCAGTCTTCCACCATGATATCCTGCTTCACCTAGAGCCCTGAGGAATGGAGCCTTCTGTCTACAGATTGAAACCTCTGAAATTGTGAGCCCCTAAATGAACTTTTCCTCCCCTAAAATTGTTCTGCTCGGATCTTGTAGTCACAGCTCTTTATCATGAATGAATCCTGAATTTCGTCAAAGACTTTCTCTGCATCCATTGAGATGATGAAATGATTTTTGTCCTTCATTCTATTCATGTTATGAGTTACATTTACTGATTTGCATATGTTAAACCATCTTTACATCTTTGGGATAAAACCAAATTGTTCATAAAGTACAATCTTCTTAATATGTTGTTGAACATAACTTGCTAATATTTTGTGAAGGATTTTTGCATTTAGTTTCATCAGGGATATTGGTCTGTAGTTTTTTTCCTTGATGTGTCCTTGTCTGGTTTTGGGGATAAGTGTGATTCTGGTTTCACAGAATGAAGGTGTTGGAAATGTTCCCTTCCTTTCTATTTTGTGGAATAATATGAGGAGCATTGGGATTGGCTAGTTCTTCTTTAAAGATCTGGTAAAATTCATCTTCCGTGCAATTCTCCTTCTCCCTCCCTTTCCCTCCTACCTCTCTTCCTTACTTAGTGATAATCTTCTTCTCATGCTCTTCCTCCCTACCCTATTTTGGGTCACCCCCCTTATATCAGAGAAGACATTCGGCATTTGTTTTTTAGGGATTGGCTAACTTCACTTAGCATAATCTGTTCTAATTATACTCCATCTGATTCAAATGTATGATATTTCAAGATCATTATACTGTCATGTGTATCTAATTATAACAAATAAAAAAAAGATCTGGTAGAATTCAGCTGAGAATTCATCTGGTCCTGGGCTTTTCTTTTCTGGAAGGCTTTTTATTACTGCTTCCAACTCATTGCTAGTTATTGGTCTGTGTAGGTTTTCTATGTCCTCTTCATTCAATTTTGTATGTATCTAGAAATGTATCCATTTTGACTAAGTTTTCCACTTTTTTGGAGTGTAAATTTTCAAAATAGTCTTTAATGATCCTCTGGATTTCTGTGATGACTGTGGTGATTTCTCCTTTTTGATCTGATTTTATTAATTTGGATCTTCTCTCTTTTTCTTTTGGTTATATTAGTCAAGGACTTATCAATCTTGTTTATCTTTTCAAAGAACCAACTCTTCACTTCATTGATCTTTTGCATTGTTTTTTCATTCTCAATTTCATTGACTTTGGCTAGGACATTAATTATTTCCTTCCTTCTACTAGCTTTTGAATTGGTTTGTTTTTGTTTATCAAAGGTCTTAAGATGCATCATTAGGCTGTTTCTTTGAGATCTTCCTGTTTTTCTTATGTTGGCACTCATAGCTATAAACTTTCCTCTTAGAAATGCCTTCACAGTGTCCCAGAAGTTCTGATATGTTATATCACTACTCTTATTTGAGTAAATTAAATTCTTAATTTTAAAATTTCTACCCTGATTACTTCAATCACCAATCCATCACTCAAAAGTGCATTGTTTAATCTCCATGTGTTTTTATATTTTCTGTATGACTTTTTGTGTTAATTTATAATTTCATTCCATTATGATTTGATAAGATGCAAGAAATTATACCTTTTTTTGGTATTTGCTAGGAGTTACCATGTGGCCCCAAATATAGTCTATTTTGAAGGAAGTTCCATAAATCATTGAGAGGAAAGTGTATTCAGCTGTTGTTTGAAAAATTATTCGGTATATGTCTTTTAAGTCCATTTGATTTATAAATTTTTTCAGGTCCAGAGTCTTTACTGTGTTTGTCTAAATGCCCTACGTATTGGTGAGAGTGGTGTGTTGAAATCACCCAGTATTATCATACTGGGGTCTATCCGAGGCTTTAATTTGAGTAGTGTCCCTTTTATGTAGTTAGCTGCACCATGTTTGGAGCATAAATATTTACTATCACTATATCTTCTTGTTGTATTGTCCCCTTTGCCAATACAAAGTTATCTTATTTGTCATTTTTGATTAATTTTAGTTTTATGGTTGCTTTGTCAGATATGAGAGTAGCTGCTTCTGCTTATTTTCAGGTGCCATTAGCATGATATATCAAGTTCCATCTTTTCACTTTGAGTCTGTGGATGTCTTTTCCTCTAAGGTGAGTCTCTTGCAAACAACTAAAAGTAGGGTCTTATGATTAAATCCATTTTACAAGCCTATGTCTTTTAACTGGAGAGTTGATACCATTTATATTCAATGTTATTATTAAAAAATCTTTATTAATTACTGCCATTTTGATTTACTTCTAATGTTTTACTTGCTACTATTTCTCTTAACTACTCTTCAAATTCATTTTCTTAACTACTCTTCAAATAAGATTTATTCATTTGTGAGCTTTGGGGTTTGGTTTTGATTTTTTTCCTATGTCGAGAATTTCTTTAAGTAAGTTCCATAGTGCTGAAGTAGTAGTCATGAATCCTTTTACTTTCTGCTTCTCTTGGAAGGTTTTTATTTCTTCTTTGATTTTGAAGTATATCTTTGCTAGATATAGCAATCTTGGCTGACATTTATTTTCTTTCAGCACTTGGAACTGATCATTCCAAGCCATCTTGGCTTTTAGAATTTGTGCTGAGAAATTGACAGTAATTCTGATTGACTTGCCTCTAAATGTGACCTGACATTTTTCTCTTGCGGATTTTAAGAATTTATTCTTGCTCTGTATGTTATCATTTTAATTATAATATGTCTTAGAGAAGTTCTTTTTTTTTGATCTTGTCTATTTGGGGTTCTGAATGCCTCCTGTATCTGGATGTCCATCTCATTCTGAAGGTTCGAAAATATTTTTTGTTATTATTTCCCTGAAGAGGTTAGCCACTCCATTTGCCTGCATCTCACAGCCTTCCTCAATTCCAATGATTCTTAAATTTGATCTTTTATATTGTCCCAGAGTTTTTGTATGCTCTGATCATTGCTGCTTATTTTATTTTCTTTAATTCTATCTGAATATTCAAGGCTGGCCACTTTGTCTTCCAGCTCTGAGATGGTGTCTTCAGTACAGTCTACTCCATTAGACTTTCAACTGAACATTTTATTTTATTTACTGTGTCTTTCATTTCCAAGATGTGTTTAGTTTTTTTTTTAAATTTCTCTATCTCACTGAATTTCTAATTCATATCCTGTACTGACTTCCTCAATTCATTTGGTTATTCTTCTGTGTTCTTTTGATCATTTTGAGACTCATTAATTTGAATTCTTTATCTAATATTTCATCTATTTCAGTTTCTTTGAGGTTAGTTGCTGCTCAATTATGAACTTTAGGCAGTGTCATGATATCTTTCAAAAATATTTCTTGTATTCCTGTGTTGGGCTTTATGCAAGTTGGAATGAATTTCTCTTGCAATCTTTTATGTGGGCTTTTGTAGGACACAGTCTTCCCTTGTGAAAGTGACCTTGATTGACCTAGATTGAGATTCCCTCATAGATGTAGTATCCTCAGCCTTTGTTTTAATTCTCTCTGCTTTTGCTGTAGCAGATGCTATCAGTGAGAGGAATCTGAGTGTTCACCCCTATCTATTCCTACTTGGGACCTGGTTGTTAGTTTGGATTTGTGTCTTTTCTATTCTTTGTATTAAAGTGCAGTTGAAATTTCAGTGTTGTTATTTTGTGTGTGAAGCAAGGTGTGCTATCTTTTGACTGAGTTAAGCAGTAGAGTCTCTACCCTGTGACCTTGTAGTGTCCCTGTAGGTTTCCAGCACTTCACCGAAAGGGGAAAAATAATAGCAACAACGGATGCAAATAATATGTAGCATTAAACTACATACCTGGTTTCTACCATGACATCTACAACACCAATTACCACAAAACAGGAGTGATGGGGTCAGCAATTGCTAACAGCAAAAACAAATAACCATGAACCATATCTGGCTTCAAAGAAATAGCAGGCATCTAATATGTCATTTGTAGCAGTAATAATTCCAACAACATGAATGGTGATGCAGGGGTTATAAAAACTGATTAATTCTAAAAGATAGTTAAAATATAGTTCATTTAGAGGAAAAAAATGTGACAGGAAGGTAGAAGAGAGTTTGAACTGTTTACAATGTAAACAGAGAGAATGTGGACAAGATATAACAAATGATGGTTATAAGGAAGGGAAAGAAATAGGAAAAGCAATGTAAAGGGAGAGAGAAAGAAAATAATTTGGTTATTAGTGGATGAATAAAGGAAGGGAAGAGAAACAAGGCAATCAAACAAAACCCAGACTCAAATGAACAAATCAAAAACCCTAATCCTCAAAAGACTACATTAAACAATTCTAAAAATGAGAAAAAAGGAAGCAAATTCATATGTACAAGTATATATACATGTGTCCATATGTTGAATTTTCCTTCTTTCCATTTCTTCTTGGGTTATGGGGGGAGAGGGAGGGAGGGGGAAGGGAGGGAGAAAAAGGGAGAGAGAGAGAAAGAGAGAGAGAGAGGGAGAGAGAGAATAGGGTTGGGGGTTGTTAACCCCTGGCTCTTTTTTATTGCTCACTGAGCTGCCAGCGGAGGGGCATAAGACTGAAGCTGGCTGAAATAGCTCTCAGCTTCCCTTCTTACTTATAAGGTAGGATGGAATGGGAAGTGGAGTTTTGTTTGCACAGACCAGGTCAATGCACTCCCAGGGTCTGGCTGCTGCAATGTTCTGTGAGGGGAGTTACTGTGGCTGAGGCTTTGGTTTAATCAGGTCTTGGGGGTTTTGTTGGTGGAATCTGCTCTGGAGAGATTAGATCAACACATCCCTAGGGCCAGGCAGTTGCTGATCTCTGTCAGGAATCTGGATCTCAGGAGCCTCCCAAGAATTCTACTCATGGGGCAGGGGAGCCCATTGTCCATCCACTCTGCAACCCACTAACACAGCCCTCCCAGTTAGTCCTTGAGTGTATTCACACCCACCTGTTCAGATTCCTGACCTTCTTCAGCTGGTCATGTGAGCTCCAGACTCAAAGGAAAAGCAAATTGGGCTCCCCTTCAATCAATCTTCTCTGTGCCTGTTTCACTCACAGTCTTCTAGGGACACCCTGAGTCACATGGTAGACCCTGCTGGGACAGTATAGCAACATTAGCTATGACTTCCCAGCCTCCTGCAGCAGCAAGCTCCACATGACCTTTTCAAGGCGAGTTCTCCCTCAACTCTGCTTGCCACTTGAGAAATATGGAGCATTTTTCAAACACTAGTTTGCAGGGTAGCCTCTGGATCAGCTAACTTCAGGCTGATTTTCTGATCTACAGTTTTTCTATACCAAATTTCTATACCAAATTGTGTTTATTTTTTTCCCCTCTGTAATCCCGCCCCTCTGAGGTGGAGCAGTGCTGCTGTTGCAACTGCTGTCACACTTGACTTGGCTCCCGTTTCCTCTTTCTTCTTTTCTCAATGAATCAGAATTTCTGAGTCTCTAAGACACTCTGACTACCCAGTATTGAATTGTAGTGAAATCCCTCTTTCACTTACCTCTTTGAGAAGCAGTACTCCCACCACTTGAATCATAAGCTATGGAGCAACTACGAATGCAGCCCTCCCCTAACCTGCCATCTTGAATCTGTTCCTTTTTTTTTAAATAAAGAGACAATCAATCAATCAATCAATCAGGAAACCAGTCACATTGGATAATTTCTGTATGACCTCGTCTGAAAAGATCTGACTTCCAAATAAGGTCCCATTCTACGGGGTTAGACTTTCAGCATATCTTTTAGATGAACACAGTTCAACCCCTAAGAGTATATTTTGAGTGCCTTTTTAAAAATTCGCTTTTAGATCTTTTCTACTTCTTAGCTAATCAGAATTTTTTAGTTGGTTCCTGGACTATTTGGACATTATATTATGAGACTGTCTTAGACCATCTTGTATTTCTATAACAGAATACCACAAAATGGATAAATCATAATGGACAGATATTTATGTTCTCATATTTCTGGAGGCTGGAAAGCTCAAGATGAAAGCCAGCATCTGGTGAGAGCTTTCTTTCTCATTGCATCATCCCATGGCAGAAGGCAGAAGGCCTAGGATTGGGAGTGAAGAGAGAAATGGAGAAAAAGAGGGCCAGACTCCCCCTTTTCTAACAACTCATTCCTGTGATAATAGCATCATTCCATGTCAATAGACCCCACCTCCCAATGCTATTGTATTGTATTTCTAACACATTCTGTTTTGGAGGATACTCAAACCATAGGCGAGACTCTTGATCTTACTCAAACCTTCAGTTTTATCTGGATTCTTCTGATACCACTCCATCAGGGGAGGGGGACCCTTCCTTGTTATTTCTATGTGTGGGTAGAATTCCTTGTCTTTCCTGATGCCAGGATTGGTGGAGCTCTCTGTTACTGGTGTGATTTTTCATTTCTCACTCAGCTTCCACTGGTATTTCCCTGTGTGAGAGAGGATAGGAATGCCTCCTTGGTGAATCCCATGTAACTTCTGGTAACATCGCTGGGGTGTGGGGGCCCTTATAACTTCTCTTGATAGTAGAAGTTATAACTCTAATAGGTTTCTTCTGGTATCAACCCACTGGGGAGAGGGACTTTATTACTATCTGGTGGGATGGAAGTGTAGGTTCTTCACTGAGCCTTTGCTGAAGTGTATGGAAGTAGAGGCCACAGTATTTCAATGTGGTGATTTGTTGGAGTAGTTATTAGCTATAAGTTTTCTGTCTCACCAGGATACCTCTCCCCTGGCCCTTTGGCTTGAGAGAGCAGGCTTTGCTGGGGTCTTTTGGTTTGCACTACTAGAATTGGGGTGTCTGGCTTCTTCAGCTCAAAATGAGGCCAAAAGATAACCCAGGAAATTCGCCACTAGGCTGTTCCCTGGGTGTTGAAGTTCCAAGTTTGCCTTCCTCTCTTCATATTTCCAAATCTTGTTATGAATACACACACACACACACACACACACACACTCACACAGGAACTTTAGTTGTGCTTGATAGAAGGAATAGACCCCAATACGTCTCTTCCATCTCCCTGGAAACCCAAGTTCCACAAAGGATATGTTTTTTGTAACCCATTGTTATAGTAAATTATGTTAATATTTTGGCTGGTGTTGAACAATTCTTGTATTGATCGAATAGATCCTAGTTGTACACGCCGAAGTCTTCTTTTTAATGCACAGCTAAATTTAATTTGCTAATATTTTATTTGGAATTGCTGCATCAGTATTCCTAAGTGACCTGGTTGATAGATTATTGGTGTATGTGTGCGCAGGCATGCACGGGGTGTTGCATGCTGTGGTTTTCAAGATTCTGCTTACCTCTTTGAGTGATTTGAGAGGCTTTCCATATTTTTCCTATGCTGGGTAACAATTTAAATGACATGAACTGCATTCATTCCTTGAATGTTCAATAGGCATTCCCTGGAAAGCCTTCAACTTTGGTGCTAGTTTTTTGGGTGCTTATTGGACAATCTAATCAGCTTCTATGCTTCTCTGAGGGTCTCAGATTCTTGCTCCACCCTCAATCAAGTTTGAAATATTGATTTTTTTCCAGGAAAATCATTATTTCAAATTTATTGGCAGCCTTGTAGCTAGTATTCTCTTGTGACCTTAAATCTTTATAGCTCTAATCACTTCTTTAAAAGATTGAGTATTTGTTTTTTCTTTCTTTTATACTTTGCAGGCAGGCCAGAAATTTATACATTTTATTAAAATTTTTAAAAAGCCAGTTTTTAGTTTGTTTAGTTTTATAGAATTAAAACATTTTTAATGTATTGTAACTTTTTTTTCTCTTTCATTGGAAGCTCAAAATCAGTGAAATCTTAAGAATTATACCACATTTATTATTTGTTTAACTTTATTATTTTTTTATTATTATTAGTTGTTCAAACCATTTAGTCTTTTATCCTACCTTTTAAAAGTTTCATGGTTTATTATCTAACTTGTTGATTTGGAATCTTGGTTGATTAATTTTCATTTTTTTTTGAAAAATGCTAACAGTCTTTTGGGTGATCAAGTTATCTTTGGTTTGGGCTTTGGTATTTACCCTGTGGGACTTTATACATAGTGATCTTTGTATGTTTGACTTTTAAATGATCTGTCATTTTGATTTTTAGTTATTTCTGGACAGTGTTTTCAACGATTAGTTTTTCAATATCATTCCTTTGTTAAATAGTTCTAGTTTTATCATATTGTGGCCAGAAAATAGACGTTATAAACATCCTATCTTTGGGGATTTAATGAATCTTTCTCTCTGCCCCCTTTCTTTGTACTGGAGATTGAACATGGGGGTGCTCTACCACTGAGCTACATCCCCAATCCTTTTTATTTTTTGTTTTGAGACAAGAGTCTCACACAGTTGCTGAGGCTGAACTTGAACTTGTGATCCTCTTGCATTAGCCTGCTGAGTCACTGGGATTATAAGCAAGTGCCACCAGTTGAAGTTTTCTTTATGACCTCATCCTGGCCAGTCTTTGTAAATGCACAATGCTTGGCTTGTAGGTTATGAAGTTCTTCTAGCTGTAACTATCAGATCATATTTGTTGATTTTATAACTGAGATCTTTTTCTTTTGAGGGTATGCTTGATGAGATAATTTGTAAGAGAGGTGTTTGTATTAATGTATTCCACTGTGCTATTATCTCCTCATTCTTCTGAAAAATTTTTCAGTCTATATTTTACTTCTTTGCTGTTTGTTGATGATTGCTAACTTTTAACAATAGTATTTCTCCTTGTTTTTCCAATGCAGCTATGGGCTTCTTCTCATATTTATTTTTTTTCTGTCATTTTAATATGATCTGGCCAGAAGGGGAGATATGTATGAATATTCAACCTACAATCTTGAACCTGAATCTCTTTGTTTTAAAAAAAAACACCATGCATATAAATCACAACGTTATCGTTCAGGTTTCTTCACAAGAAGCCTGAATGTCACAGTGATTGTTTCAAAAAAGGCTTAGAGCATTCTCTATGATCACATAGAACTTTCAGGTGCCCTTTGGGGGTGAGGGGAATAGAAAACCTATACACATGTCATTCCCATCAAAGACTAAGAAGATGTTGCCTGAAGTTATTTGCAGATTTCCAGATGCTTTTACCCACATCCCATCTCTTTCCCTATATTCTGTCCTCCACATCGACACAATGGGTTCTTTGCAAAAATTAGACCATGTTGTCATCCTGCTTGGCAGCATACATGGCTCCCTCATACCTGGAGCACAGTGTCCCAAGTTCTCTGCAGAGCATTCAGAGCTTTTGCCTTCCTCAGCCTCCTTAGAATTTCATCTCTCATTATTCCTCTTCTCTGCCCTTTTGAACTTTTTATTCCCCCTCCACACACCGTTCTCTTTTCTCTGCAGGAACTGGTGCACATTCACGATTCCCTGCCTCATCTCCTGTTGTTCCTTTTCCCCTCTGCCTGCCCTCTCCCCTCATCCCTGCCTGGTCCATATCCTACTCATCTTTCACACATCAAATTTTCTCTGACACCAGGACTAACCCACAGGGGGACCAGTTGTCCTGTTCTCCAATGCCCTTTGTGGTTACCTCTGGGACATTGATCACCATCCAGCTTCTCCTGGAGAGGGAGTGGAGTGTGTGTCTGGCTCTCCCACTGGTCTGGAAACTTCTGTGAAGGGCAGGACTGTGCCTGATTCATCTCTATGATCCAGGGGCCTCAAAAAAGAGGCCACCACATGGAAAATATGTGGCCAAATGAAATCAGGTTCTTGATCAGAAAAGAGAGGCAGCAGTGAGCAGGGTCCAAGAACACAGGTTCTGGGAGTTTTCTCCTATTCAAAACCCCCAAAATTCTAGTTGTGAGCTGGAATGAAAGCAGCTTCTTTTTGCTTTAAATAAATGAGTCCTGACATGGAAAACAGTCTGGACAAGTTTTTCCTCCAACCTGCCCAAGTCTAGTGTGAAGGAAGGCAAGGAGTCCCTTCCCCCTGGGGAGTAAAGGGTCCCAGACTCTCACCCTTCCTGGAAGACCCACCAATACTTGGAAGGAGGAGGGGAGCGGGGCACTGGCAGCCTGCAGGATGCTGAGTGAGTGGGGTTACCTTTCCAGTCAGGTGGCACAGCAGCCCAGCTGGAGATCCTTGGTAAAGTCAGAGCCACAGCTGTCCCAGAAAGCTGGTCTTGGGCCCAATTTGAACTCTTCATGAGAAGAGCCAGGATCCAACTGGCAGGGCCATTCAGGTATAACTAGCCCAGCAAGCCTTGGAAATTATATTTCTTTATATTTCAAACAAAGCGTTTCCTCCTAACTAACCTATTAAGTCCCAAGTTTTTAATTCTGCGAATAGTCCAATGAACTTGACACAGATGCATTAAAAACAGGTTGGAAATCATCACCTAGAATTTATTATTATTAATGGGCTGGGGATGTGGCTCAAGAGGTAGCGCGCTTGCCTGGCATGCGCAGGGCTCTGGGTTTGATCCTCAGCACCACATAAAAATGTGTCCACCGAAAACTAAAATATAAATATTAAAAAATTCTCTCTCTCTCTCTCTCTCTCTCTCTTAAAAAAAAAGATTTTTAGATATCCCATAAGTGGGACAATGAGATGAATGGCTAAATTTTAATCAGTTTCCATCAGTCTGTTTGTACTTAAAGCTGATAAGTTTTTCACCTATTTATTTATTTTTGCAATGCTGGGGGTTGAACCCAGGGCCTCAGGCATCAAAGCAAGCACTCAACCACTGAGCCACATCCCCAGCTCACTGTCATTGACTTTAAATGATCTGATGAGCAAAAGGAAAGTACTTGGTCACCAAATGGTAAATTTAGGGCACCTGGATCCCCAAACAGGATTTTTCTGAGGACTTTGACCAATGCACGGGTGCATATTTGGGTTCTACCCCTCCCTACCCATGTGATCTTAAGTCACTTCACTTTTGTAAGCTTTTCTCTTCTGTAAAATAGTTTGCAGTGGTGTCTCCCTCAAAGGCTTTTTTGTGAAGACGGAGTGAAATAATGCACATAAAGCATTTGGCACGGTGCTTGACACATAGTAAGCGCTCAGTAAACATCAGCTCTGGCTGTGACCATCCTACACAATGATGAGTGAGGTTACTGTGGTGGCCGCTGAGGGCCAGAACCAGTGCAGAAAGCAGCTACTTGGAATTCTTTCAGCAGCTGGGGTTTGTTGATGCACTGTTAAATTAAGGCCCATTAATTCATTGTGAAAACAAGCCTTCAAAAGGGCCCAGAATTTGCAGCTTCTCCTCCTGAATTAATGCCTCATGGCACCACTTTATTTTAAGAATAATAAATGCTAGCTTCACAGTAAAGAAAACCCCCTGCTGCTGTGTTTGTGGGGTGACCAGGCTGGGTGGCTGCTGGTGCCACCTGCTCTCTGGTTGGAAGCTGCTGAGCATTTTCCGGGCAGTGACTCAGCCGCGGGCCATGGCCTCCAGCACTCAGTGTGGATGTGAAGTGGGCACAAATGTGATCCTGGTGGTGAACAGGTGGCCGAGCATAGACTGGCGTTTAATTGAGGGAGAGTGGCACCATCTCAGGGAACATGTGCTGCAGCCCATGAAGGGGGAGAGAGGAGGAGAGTACCCCGCAGGGGACCCAAGCTGCCCTTGACTGGCCAGTGAGAGGTCTGTCTGGGATATGAGTTGGAGGTTCAGTGGGGGAGCTGATCTGCACCCACATCTCATTAGTTCTGTGCTTTACAGTTGAATCACAGGGCTCAGGGTCACTATTGTGCCAAAATGTACCCAAACTAAATACATGGAGGAAATGAGAATCCGATTTATTTGCTGACTTAAGGGGCTCATTCTGCAATTACCAAGTGAGGTTGGAAGATCTGTCTTGGAGTTCAAGAAAACTCATTCGGAGTCACACACTGTCACAGCGGAAAGGGACTTCAGAAATCCTTTAGTTCGACTGCCCAAGTTCCAAAAGGTCTCATTTATTTTTATTTTATCCAAGTTACACATACATATATGATTCAAAATGCCCAATAAGTCTATGAGACTTGTTAGGAGAAATAATTCTTCTTTTTTTTTCCTATCCCCAGAGGCAACAACTTTCAACTCTTTGCCTGTTCTTGTCTTAATCTCTGATATTAAATAATGAGTGTGTAGCTACTTCTTATTTTTCTGTTCTGGGCAACAGATACTGATTTCCAACTGTGATGAGACAGATTTAGCTCTTTCATCTCCTGTGCCGAGCTCTCCCCTTCTCCTATCAACAGTAAGTGATGATTTTGGTGAGATCCCTCGGTGCTATCGTTTAGATCTGCAAGGTCCCCAAAGGTTCGTGTGTTCAAGGCTTGGAACCCAGCTTGGTGCTACTGGGAGGTGATGGAACCCTTGAGGGCTGGGGCCTACTCAGAGTTACTCAGGTCACTGAAGGTGTGCCCTCAAAGGGGACTGTGGGGCCCCAGTTGCTTTCTATTCTTGAGGCTAGTGTTACTCCTCTGTCACAGGAAACTCCTCCTGTGTTCTTGCCATGATGTACTGTCCTGCCCCAAGCAACAAATCCAACCATTCATGGGCTTAAACCTTCAAAACCGTGAGTCAAAACAAACCTTTTATTCTTTACAATTTGATTATCTCAGAAATATTTGTTGTCGTCATGGAAAGCTAACCCACTCTGCAATGTTTGCATTATGATCTCTCTGTCAGTCCCTTCATAGCAGGACCATGATGCATCCCGTGGTTACTTTTCCTATATGCTACCATCGCTCAACCTTTTGTCTTCCATGTAGTCAATAATTGTCTTGGGATTTTCATTTCATTGGTTTCCTATGGACTCATCATCAACCCGATGGCAAACTCTCCACCAGTTGTCTAAAAATGTCCCCTGTGTCCAGAGGTATCAGGTATTCTGTTTTTTCATTTTCTTGAAGAAGTCTCTGATCATCCCATCTCGGTTGTTTTTTCTTTAGCTTGTTGCTTGGCTGTTATCTGGGACTTCTGTCTCCTCACCATTGAGACTCCTTTTCCTCCTTTCTGGCTTGAATTGCCTGTGTGGTCTATCCCAGGTTTCTCTTTCTCTGTTGATCCCTTGGTTAGATGCCACATATCTACAATATTTACACACACACACACACACACACACACACACACACACAATGATGCCCAATTGGTAGTTTTTTTTTTTTATATCTTTCACATCTGAAAAGATCTTTATTTGACCTTTGCACATAGTTGACAGCTTGGCTGGGTGAAGACGTGCTGGTTGGAAATCATCCTTTTTTCAACATGGATCCTCCAGTTTCAGCCATTCATATTCAATTTTTCTGTTCATGATGTTCCTTCCCTTTATCTCTCGGTCCTGTCTTTCTGAAACTTCAATTATTTACAAGTTAGACCTTCTGCTTGGTCTAATATTTTAGATCTTCTTCTCCTATTTTCTTCATCTTTTTGTTCTCTGTTCTATTTTCTAGAAGATTTCTGTCTTCCAGTTTTCTACTGGATTTTTCATTTCTGAACAATTTCGAGAGCTGTCGGGTGTTTTTGTTGTTCTAGTTCTTTTCTTTTTGGACAGCAGTCTTCTTCTCCATACGGTGATGGATACCACTCTCTGTTCTCTGTATGGGTTCTGCTTCCTCCAGGTTGCTCTTCTGCTCCTGTGGGTTTCTGTTCCTGTCTTTCACATCCATATTTTCCTCTCAAATATCTGGGCTGGGGCATGGTTGTGGCTCCTGCTTAAAGACTGAATGGGAGCTGTGCTTTTTGGTGGAACTTGTTGACCACTGTAGGTGGTCTTTGGGAGACCCTGATGTTGGGATCTTTAGGTTTTTCCTTGTGGGATTGTCAGATGTACAGAAGATCTTCCCATGTCCCGCTTGGCATTCCAGGGACAGGGTCTCGAGATCTTAAATAGACTCTCAACTATGGCTTTATCTTCCTTACATTTTAATCTCCATTTCTAGTGGACCAAGGTGGAGGTAGTGGGTGGTCTGAGAAGTAAGCCAGGTTCATTCTTGGCTTTCCTTACTTTTGACTGAGAATTGATTTCTTAGTCACAACTCTTCCAACTGCTTTCCAGATTCCAAAATTTTGTTAGTTGTGTTTTTCACTTATTTTTTTAAAAAAATCTATGGGTTTATCCCTTAAGAGAAACAATTTTATTGTTGTTTTAGTTGGGTAGGAGAAAGAGCAGAACTAAATGCGTGTGTTAATATGCCATCTTTAACTTTTTAAAAATCATAAATAATGTTTTCCATAGAAAGATTAGAAAATATAGTCAAAAAGAAAGAAGATAAAGAGTATAAAGCTGTTACCTTGAGAAGATGATTGTTAACATCACATATATATCTAAATATATATGTGTATACAATGACTGGGAACCAATAAACATTATTGTTGTTGTTGTTGTTATTATTATTTTGGTACCAGGGATTGAATTCAGGGGCACTATCCCACTGAGCCACATCTCCAGCCCCTTTTTTGTATTTTATTTTGAGACAGGATCTCACTGAGTTGCTTAGGGCCTCACTAAGTTGCTGATGAGGTTAGCTTTGACCTCCTGCCTCAACCTTCCCAGCCTCTGGGATTATAGGCATGTACCACCACACCCAGCCAATAAACATTATTTTTAATCTGTTTTCTCACTTAGCTATATCATGCCTATTTCTAAAACTATTTCTATTTATATTAATATAAAAATTATTGGACTGGGGATATGGCTCAAGCAGAAGCGTGCTCATCTGGCATGCGCGGGGCGCTGGGTTCAATCCTCAGCACCACATAAAAATAAAATAAAGATGTTGTGTCCACCAAAAACTAAAAAATATTAAAAATTCTCTCTCTCTCTTAAAAAATTATTATTATTATTACTATTATTATTATTTTTTGTGGTGCTAGGGTTTGAACCCAGGGCCTTGTGCATGTGAGGTAAGCACCCTACCAACTGAGCTATATCCCTAGCTGAAAAATTATTTTAAAGGTTCATATTATTTCACGATGTATTTAGTAATGTAGAACTTTTTGTCCAGCTTTACTTTGTTGGCTATTTGGGGTTTTGTCCACCAGTTTTTCCGGATTCTAATAAGGCTCTGATGAACAACCCTATTCTTAAAGCTTTTTCTAATCCTTTATTATTTTCTTAAAATAAATTCCTAAAACCACTGCACCAAAAGTGTGCTTATTGTAATTCTTTTAATTCTCATTACCCAGCTGCCCCTCAAAAAATTACATGCACTTCACCACCAATATATCAGAGACTGGCTTCTTTAACTTTGCTGAGATGGGTATTAGATTTTAAAATGCCTCCCATCCGAGAGGCCCAAACATTGTATTGCTAGGGTTTTGATTTGTGTTTCCTGGATTACTGCTGAGGGTGAGCATCTCTTCCTATTCCTCGGCCATGTATATTTCTTCTTTTCTGAACAGACCTCACAGTGGGTGTGAGATTTATAGTTACATTACGATGTGCAGAAATGTACCTGTCTTCATTTTTTATAACTAAGGTTAACTCACTCCTGAATTTCCCCCCATTTCCAACTCAGCAGAAACAAACCCACTTTTGATTCCATGTAACTTCGGGCTTAGTCACTTCCGGGTGAACACTGGCCTTGCCTCCCACTCTGGCTCTCATTCCTTTGGTCTATTTGCTGATCCTCTTTGGGGGGGCACCTCTGTACCTGGGGCATGGGCGGCTGCTGGCGCCCCCTGCTGTTCAGACCGCGCCACAGCTGGGGCTGATTCTGTGATAACCACCTCCAGATTCCAGACCAGGGTCAGGTCTCAGAACCACACAGGAGGTTCCTTCAGACCCCTCTTTTTATGTTGACCTCTCTGCCTTCACTTCTCTTCTATTTATGTCATCCCTTTAGTCTTCCAGATGGCTGCCAGAGCTCTAGTGTGGAAACACAAGACCCTTCTCAGCCTTCTCTGGGGGCAGGAGATATCCTCCATTGCTTGATGTCCTTTCTACTGGCTCTCTTCTAAGAGAATTTAATTTCCTTTTGAGTGGAAAAACTGCTCTCCCCCTGTGTTCAGCGTCTTCCAACTCTGTGATCTTGGCCCTCCAGGATTTGATCTTTCCAAGTGGCATTAAAAAAAAAAAATCTTGCAAATGAAAAATACTTTATTGTATATGGAGATCTTTTCAAAACTCAGTTTTGAAAGTTAAATCTGAGTAACAACTTTTTTAACTACCGAGGCCAAGTGGTTCTCACCCTAGGATGCTGGTTAGAATTATGTAGGAAGCTTTAAAAACCTAGGCAGCACCCCAGAGTTCAGAATTCCTGAGGGTGGGTCCTAGACATCTGTGAATTGTTAAAGGTCCCCAGTTGGTTCTAATAAGTAACCAGGGTAGAAAAGTATTGTTCCAGGGCTGGGGATGGGGCTCAAGCGGTAGCACGCTCGCCTGGCATGTGTGCGGCCTGGGTTGGATCCTCAGCACCACATACAAACAAAGATGTTGTGTCCGCCAATAACTAAAAAATAAATATTAAAAAAAATTCTCTCTCTCTCTCTCTCTTTAAGAAAAGTATTCTTCCAGACTGTGACTGCCCTCCTGATGCCTGGAGAGGTCAACTTGATCTCATGGCACTTGAAGATTGAAGGGCTCTGGGCACCTGGGCTGTACCCCTGAGTAGGGTTGCCAGCACCTGGGCTGCACACTTGTATCTTGGGGGCACTGGAGGCAGAAAGAGTTCTCAGATGGATGTGGATTATTCTTCACCTGGTTGGACAGGCTTGAGATGGAGACTTTGCAGATGGAACCCTGCTAGGGTGGGCAGTGGGGAGGATACTGCCCTCCGGTCCTCATTAGCCAGGGTGGAAGGGAAAGGGTTTCCTCTGCTGGTGGAGTTTGTCGAGGATCAATATGTGGCAACATATGCTTTACGGCTTCCTGAGGTCTCTGATAAATCTCCTGAGATTCCTTTATTTCTCTTTTTTATCCCCCCAAGGTTACTAAGCCAACTGTTTCCCTCATGGTACAGATGCGCTGAGGCAGGGAGTTCATTTCTGTCTGAAATTGGCTCTTGAGGATGGAGACCTCTGGGGGAAGCCCAGACTCCTTCTCCAGGAGGAGAGGACAGGGCTGCACTGGCATTGGGCAGGGTCCCTCCTTGGCCATAATTTTCTGCATATATGCTCAGAACCCAGGAGAGAAGGAGTACTCCCCAGAGCTTGATGCATAGTTGAGCTTTCTATGTGCAAAGCATTTCAGGCACACATCCTGTTCTCAGGACACTCCCCAGGAAGAAGAGGAGATCACTAGCTGCCAAAGCACTGGTGATAGAGATACTAATAGGATTAATAACAGCTCTCATTTATTTAGCTTCTCGTATAAGCTTGGCCCTTTAGAACACTCTCTGCATCCCTCATAGGAACTGAATGTATGATGTCTGGCTATGGAAGTGTGTGGTTCAGCACCAGGACCAATGACATCGCCTGGGATCTTGTTGGAAAGACAGACCACTGAATCGAACCTGCAGCCTAACAAGATCCCCCAGGTGGTTCCTGTACAGACTATTATTCCCATTCTACAGACAAGGAAACAGGCCCAGTGGGAATGGGGCAGCTTAGTCACGGCCACGGGATGCGAGAAGTTAAATGGAAAATTTAAACGCACATCCTGGTTCCAAGACCTGGTTGTTTCCCGCTGTGAAGTGCTGCTTCACGGGACTCAATTCATGTTGGCAAAGGCAAGGTTGCGGCACAGCTGTCGAGCTGAGTCCAAGGGAAGGAACACATCCTTCCCTAGGATACAGAAAATACAGAAACTACCAGGAGGGCTTTCTGGAATGGGAGGCATTTGAAATCAGCCCTTCAAGAGTGAACAGGACCTGCCGAGAAGGAGGCAAGCCTATTTGAGGTGGGGAGGAAGAGGACCACTCACTGGAAACCTCAACTTGGTGGCTGTGGTCTCTGGGATTCAGCTGCGTAAAAGATTCCAGACAGGATGTCAGCAATTTAGGAAAGCTTTCATTTTCCCTTAATTTGTGACCACAGAGGGACCAGCCACAGAGCTCCTGCCCCAGCTGCACAGTGCTTAGGAATGGACCTCGCTGGAGAGACTCTGGACCTTTGCTCCTACTTTTCTGGACCTGGGAACCCCTTTCCTCCCATGATTCCCTGCTGTGCTCCACCCTCTCAACTGCTGTGCCCAGAGCAGAGCTCACACAGCCTCTGGTTCTTATACACAGAATCCCCCACCCCTTGCCCACCTTCTCTGGGCAATAACTGGTGGTCTTATTGGAAGCTATAATATGGCCTTGCCCCAGTCCTTTGTTCTGACCTTGGTGGTCAATCATCTTCCCAACGGGTAGATATTGGCTGTAGTGATGCCTGTTGAAGATAAAACCAAATACACAAAGCAACGGATTTTATTTGTGCAATAGGGAGAGCACCCAGATCCAGAGATCAGTGTCTCCATAGGGTGTCTTGGACTTTTCTGGGGAGAAGTAGCCAAGTTATAAATAGGGGAGGTGATTTTGTAGTTGGGATTGTTTTTGTAATCCGGGGAGGTCTCCATAAGTTTGCCAAACAGGAAATGTTTATCTCTGTGTCTAGCTAGTTTCAGGAAGACCAACAATTCAGCTAGTCATTTATAAGACAAGGAGTGGGAATTGGAGAGACGGTGTCTGGTCTTATCCTGGTAAACAAAAGGGTCTTATCTTTAAGTCTTATCTAAGGATTATGGGGAAGCATGGTGCTTGGAGGTTCAATGTTTTCCTAAACACAGAAAAAGGGTGGGGAGATTTTCCTGGAACATGGAACTTAGGGAAATTTCAACATCTCCATGCCAGAATTTCTACATGCAATCTTAAGAGGAACAACCTGGCTGGAGGGGAGGAGGACCAGAATATTCCCTGGAAAGTGCAATTGCATAGAAAGCATATTGTGTTTGTTTGGGTTGCGTAAGAATAGAAATTGGTAAAAGCAGGAGTTTTCTTAGGTTGCTCTCACTTAAATTTTACTTAAGATTGCAACAGCATGAATTTTCCACATCAAAAGTTATGGTTGTAATGGACATAATATTATGCTATTAATTTATATGCATGTCCATCGTGGAGCAGAAGATGTGGAGTGGAAGACAGCAAAGGTCTCCTCAACCTCTCTCTGGTGCCATCACACATTACTTAATGGTAGAGATTTACTGCCAGGTGAGACAGGGTATTGCGGTGCAGTCTTCTCAGATCTTGGTCCGTGGACTACATGCCTGGAACCATGTGGGAGGCTTGCTGAAATGAGGATTCCTGGGCCCTCTCCTGGAGCTGCTGAATCAGAATCTGGGCTTGCAGGGGAGTAAGGCCAGAGAGTCTGCACATTAACCCAGTCCTCCAGTCCTTGGTGGATTGGGGTAAGAGAATCCTTCCCTGTGAATGAAATGATGGAAGTGAGGCAGAAAGAGTAGATGAGAGGAGAGGGCAAGAGAAAGGGTATTTCATAGAGAACAGAATGTGGAAGGGCCCCGAGGTAGGAAGGAGCCTGAGATGCTTGTGGATCGGACAGAAGTTCTGGTGGCTGGAGAGTGGTTGGTGTGGAAGATATGAGGCTGCAGCAAGAGCCCTGGGCAGGACCTAGAGGCCATCTGAGCATTTTGGATCCCATTTAAGAGATGTGGAAAGTCACTGAGGGTTGTCCTTGAGGGTGAGTGGGTGAATGAAGTGAGATGTTTTTAAAAAAAAAAATATATATATATATATATATATATATATATATATATATATATATATTTTAGTTGTAGTTGGACACAATACCTTTATTTATTAATTTATTTGTATGTGGTGCTGAGGATCCAACCCAGGGCCTCACACCTGCTAGGTGAGCGCTCTACCGCTGAGCCACAACCCCAGCCCAGAAGTGAGGTTTTGACTTGATCACCAGCCCATCACATCCAAACACCCAAATCTAAACTCATGCTCTCCACCATCCCTCTACCTGCTCTCCCTCTGATGTCACCAACTCAGTGTCATCACCACCCACTCGGACACCTAATCAGGAAGACTGGCCATCACCTGGCCTCTTCTGTCTTGTTCCAGACATCTCTCGGATCCATTTGCTTCTCTCCATCACCCCTTCTCCTGGAGTTACCCGAGACTGGGCAGCACCTTCTCTGACCTGGACAGTGAACATGTGCAACCTGGGCTTCCAGTCTCCTGGTACTGGCCCCTCTCTCCATCCTCCCCACACAATAGCAAGACTGACGCTTCTAAACTACCGAGATCTCTAAGGGATTTCCCCTGGAAACTGTCCTTCGCACAACTTGTTTTGTGATCCGCTCTGTTCTGGTCTCATCTCTCATCTCTGCCCTCCTGGACTGCACCTCCCTCTCCTGCCGACCCCTCCATGCCTCCAGACCTCTCCACTCTGTCTGGCACTTGTTCATAACCAGGACTTCACTAACTCCAAGACATCTGCTCCATCCAAGCTCAAGGTTACTCTTCAGGAAGTGTTTCTCAACCTTATTATGCTGGGCTAGGAGCTCCCACTCTGGATTCTGCAGCCTCTTCTTGCCTGCTCTGTGTGGGGACCTCTTACACCCTGTTGCCAGTATCCACTCTTGATCTCCCCATGGGGCTGCCTCAGTGGAAGCATCTGGGTCCTTTTTCTTGTGCTTTGGCATCTATCAGAGCAATTGCCACAGCAAGAGTTTGGTGAGTAATGGCTAGCTAAGCAAGGGTGGACTCCTCTCCTTCCCTGACAGTCCCTGGCATGGGGAGCCAATGGCAGTGCCCATGTGTACCTTCTAGATGGTGGCCATTGCCAGAATATTCTCTCCCTAGATCCTCATGGCTACCCCCACCTCCCTGCCTCTTCATCTTCTTCTCTTTGGCTTTAATGCATGTGAGACCATCCAGGATAATTAAGAGAAGGAAGTTTTATGCTGTTTATGAGGCTTTGATCAAAGATTTTAATTAACCTACCTTGCTTTAAGCCTTTAAAAGTTCATTCCCCAGGGCTGACCATTTGATAATGGAATTAATGCTTTTAGGCTCAGTGAGGAATGGGGAGGCTCTGACAAGAAGGGTTAGGGATTGTCTTATTAACCCTTCCCAAGATGGATAGATTTCAGCTCACCAACATTTTTTTCCTTCTCAATCTGCTCTAATTCAGTGAAGGAACGACGTGGTGGTGAGAACCCCATCACTGGAGGCAGCTAACATTCTGTGAGCAGAGGCTAGATGAGCTCCCAGGAGGGAGGTGAAAGCTGTCAGTCAGTAGTTGCATCAATGATCAGACAGGATCATCTTAGGGATTTGCCGGCCTTGGAATTCCTGATCTCTCTCCCCACACCATGCTGGGGAAGAGCAAGATAGCCTCAGTCTGACTCAGGGAGGTGGGGTAGCAGGGAGGAGCTAGGGGTAGAATATTCTAGCAATGGCCACTAGCTAGAAGGTACACCTTGGCACTGCCATTGGCTCCCCATGCCAGGGACTGCCAGGAAAGGAGGGAAGTCCACCCTTGCTTAGCTAGCCATTACTCACCAAACTCTTGCTGTGGCAATTGCTCTTTTAGATGCCAGAGATACAACAGACCTGGGGCTTTGGTTTGAGGCTGAACTTGCCCTTATGATGAGAAGATGCACATGAAAGGCAGCAGGCCCCACAGAGCCAAGACCCCTGCACAAATCACCTTCCCAACCAGTTTCTATTGCCTGACATTCGTGTATGCAGATGCACCGGGGATTCTAACAGGACCAGTGGACACCTGTGCAGTCTGCTTCAGAAGCTCCAGACTGACTGTTCCTGAGCAGGTGTGCACTAGGATCTCCTCAGAACATCCCTCCTGCAACCCAGGTCCCTGCCTCTCACTTGATTCAGTCGAGGATCTTGGTGAGAGACTCCCATGTCTTAAACTTGGAGGGGAAAGGATGTCTTGGGCAGCTGGAGTAGAGGGGCAAGGAGGAGGATGGGATGTTATTAGCTAAGATCTATTGAATTTACTTTTCCCAGACACTGTGCCAAGTGCTCCATGTGTATTACCTCATGCAATTCTGATCAGTAATACTTTCTCCACCTTACAGATGAAGAAATCAAGGTCCCTTGAAATATTGCTCCTCAGGCTCTGTAGCATGAAAGCCAGAGAGTGTCTGACTCTGATCTGGAATCTACTATACTCCTCCATAACATCCAGTAAATTTTCCCACTTGCAGGAAGTTGCTCATTACTTTCCTATTATCATTCAAGTCTTGACTGAAGGGCTGATGCCTAGTACTCTTCCCTCTCAACTCCCACCCAAGCCCCTGACTGTATCTTCCCCCAGGCTCCAAAAATGTTCACCTGGACTTTTACGCTGCTTCTTTCCTTCTTTCTGGCATTATAAATATCTGTTTTAATGTTCAGTCCCTTGGCCTTAGAGACTATTTCAAGGTGGGAGATCATGTGTATTGATAGTCTCTGTCCTGTGCCCAACTTGACAATGACCACCACTTCACCAGTAGATGTTGAATAAAATAAATGAGGAAAAAAGGCTTTCATTTTTGCGCTGCTGGATTTTGAGAAAGATAAATAGAAATGTGAAATTGTTCATTAACAAATATTTCCTGAGTCCTTGCAAAGAGCCACCTGGGGCTGGGGAGGAGCTGGGCTGTGTCTCATAAGCCCTTCTGAAGGGCTTGAGTTTTTAGAGTACGTGTATACACTACTTTGACTGTAAAATGCACATTTAACAAATGAAACAAATGACATTTTCTTTCCTCTCCCACTGAAATCACCTACTAGAGGGGAAAATGCCATATTCCAATCAGCTAAGCATGAACCTCGTAAGGGCAAATCTCGGCAACCCACTTGGTGGCCTAGATTTGGAGAGAAACCACTATATATCCCAATTATGTCCAAATGCCTTCAGTGATTCAGAGGGGGAAAAAAGAGCAATATTTCTTTAGGAAGCTGCTTCTGGGAGATGACTGTGATGGGTGGAAAATGCCAGGTCAGAAAAGGAGCCCTGTTCTTGCCTGCGGTAGGGGAGACTGAGGGTGACTGGGGCCCTGGGGCTTGGAGACAGCAGAATTCTGCAAGGGTAACAGCCTTTGCAGATGTGTGGGAAGAGGCAGAGAAGAGAGCAATATCTCTTTCTACAACTAGAGATTGGGGGCAAGGCCCAGAGTTTTCTCAAACCTTTAAGGAATTCAAATAAGAAAAAGGCACAAGTTCCATTTTGCAAAGTTAAGATCAGCTCAGCATCTGATCAAGCAATGAAGGAAAATAGCTGGAGTTGTTGAGGGCGATGCTTCTTGTTACAGTGTCCATTTTAGCAAGCACTCACATTTTCGGGGAATGACATCATGGATTGCTATGACTTAGGGGGAGGTTAAGGGGCGCACGCTCGGAATCCATCCTGGCTCTGCTTCTCTTTAGTTATGTGGCCCTAATCTTCTGAACCTGGGAACTTCTGAACCTCTCTGGGCCTTAGTCTTTTCGTCTCTGAATGAGAGTGGCCTACCTTAGATGTTATGGGGATTCAAGTGGCTCATGCATTACTATGTGCCTGCTAAACTGTAAGTGTTCCCTAAATGTGAGCGGCTACTATTTATTATCTCTGCTACTGTCATTTAGGATCTGCTGTCTGTGACTGGGGAAAACCAGCCAGGAGTGTACAAGGTGAGATCATAAGGCACTTTCATTCCCTATTGTCTAAAGGAGGGAATAGGTGACTTCTGAGGCATCTAAAGTTCCAAGGCTAAGTGCTGGCAGGAGACAGGGAGTGAATTGCTGAATCTGCCACAGCCCCGAGTCCCAAAGTGGGGAGAGGGGTGGGAACTGCATGTAGATGTCCTGGGACTGGTAAGGAGTGTGGTTTTGGTGGCTCCCAGAAGCCTCGGGGGGAGATTTCAAGCAGATTTTCAAAGTTTAATGTGTATCAGATCACCTGGGAGCTATCGTGGAAATGCAACCTCCTAGATTCATGGATTAATTGGGGAGGCTGCAATCTGCATTTTAAAGAAGTGTCCCCAAATAGCTTTGATGTAGTTTCTGTTAGATTCCAGTCAACTGGGATATATGGCTCATGCAGCTTCTGACAGGTGTGCATCTGAGCTCCCTCACAGCTGCTGGTACCCTCCTTGACCTCAGAGGCATCTGAGTTTTAATCAGTGTCTCTGGGGTCCTAACAGATATCCGCTAAGCCCTGACTATGAACATAAGCTGAGTATGTTGGTCACTGAATGAGATAAGGACAGTCCTAATAGAACTCGGATCCACAGATAGAACTCTGATCCTGGCCGTACACAGTATATACGTGGCTTTCTGCATTCATGAATTCAACCAATAGAAGATCAAAAATATTTTTTTTTTAAAAAACTGCATCTGTTTTGACCACAAACTGACTTATTTCTTTGTCTTTATTCCCTGAAAACACAGTGTAAGAACTATTTAGATAGCATTTGCATTGTCTTAGATATTGTAAGTAATTTAGATTTGCTGTAATTTACATAGGATGTATGCAAACACTATGGCATTTTATATAAGGGATAGGGGCATCTATGGATTTGGGTACTTGAGAGTGTGTGTGTGTGTGTGTGTGTGTGTCTCTCCTGGAACCAATCCCCTGAGGCTATCAAGGGAGAACTATATTTTTCTCTAATTCTTGCCACATACTGACCTCTGCCCATGACCATAGCTTAAATATTGACTGCAGTCACAGATTAAGCCCTGATTTTAAATGCAAACTAACCCTTGCCTTTGACCCTTTGCAAACTTGTACTCCACCAGCCCCCTCATCCACAGAGGGATGAGGGAGGGGATGTGGATACTCTCTGCAGGGTACCCTCCTCCTTCATGACTGGAGACACAACTGAAAGCCCACCTCCCCTTGGTGGCCTCTGGCTGGGGGCTGGGGAGGCCTTGGGAACATTGATACTACGTAAGAAAGGCCGCCCTGGCTTCCCACGCAAGACTGATTAATGCGCATCATGCTTTCCCCCATTCCCCAAGCACCTTCTCCAGATCATTGCTTCTCTGATTAATTCCTCAGAACAAAGCTCCGGGTACTTATGTGGAGATTGCATGGAAGACCCCACAGGCAGTCCCCAGTGCTGGCTCCCAGGCCTCTGCTGCGTGCTTACTCTATCTCAGCTTCTGAGGGGCCGGGAGGCTGGTGCCCAGAGTCTACACAGGGAGCAGATGGTGTTCAGCCTCCAGGATGATGGTTTTGCTATTTTTTTTTTTTTTTGAGACAGTTTCATACCAGAGCCAAGTCAAGGGAGTGACATTCTGACTTAGGAGTCATTGACACAGTGGGTTAAAATCTGTCAGTAAGTGAAAGCGGTCCTCTTTTCAAACAGACCACCACTGCCACCGTTATCAGCTGACCCTCCCCTACCTCGTTATCATGATCATTGCTTTTCACGGGCACCGGGGAACTGTGGGGAATTCTTTACCTGAATCATTCCATTTAACCTTTAAGTCCCAGTGTTAGAAAAGAAAAGAAAAAACTTGGTATATGTGAGTATTATTACCAACAGGAGAGGCCACATCACATCATTGAGTTGAGGATCACAAGAGTGAATTCCTCCATGAACTGTTAGGTTTCCTATTACTCGACCCTAAATCATAGGCAATCCATATAACTTTCCTTTTTTTCTTGGCTGCAAGAAAATTCCAGAGTTTCTTCTCCATTGCTTTCCTCCATTGAAAGGTTTTATCGTAACTGTTCTCTATACATCTGCTGCTGTTTCTTGGTTTCCAACCAGTAAAAATTAACTAATGAAATCTGAAAATTCTCATTCTCATGATATTTGACTTTGCACTGGCATTAAAGTATGGGTATCATCAAACTGATGACAAATGAGCATGCTTCCAAAGCCACGGTGTTGATTATATTTTAGTTCCTCTTCCAGCATGGGGGTAATCTCCTCACAGACACACCCTCCTTTAGGTACTAACTATAAACTCTAGACAAAATATAAAAATCCTAAAGGCTCTGGTGGAGAAAATAGAAGCAGGTAGATTTTGTAGGGTATTTGAAACTTTGAAGAAGGAACTGGCATGAAGCAAGTCTCCCATTTTTTATGACTTTTAATCTGAAGGCAGCTGTAATCATGACAGCATGGAGCAGCTGACTCTTTGGGGAGTGGAACAGAGACCAGGCCCACTGCTCCGAGGCCACGGCTAAGAACTAAGGATTTCCTATTAAGCACAGTGAGTGTCATGAAGTTTTTTTTTGTTTTGTGTTTTTGGTATTGGAGATTGAACCCAGTGATGCCCTACCATTGAGTCACAGTCCCCATCTCCAGCCCTTTTTTAAATTAAAAAAAAATTATCGTTATTTTTAATTATATATAACAGTAGAATGTATTTTGACATGTCATACGTACATGGAGTATAACTTCCCATTCTTGTGGTTGTACATGATGTGGAATTACACTGGTTTTGTATTCATATATGGACATAGGACAGTTATGTCCCATTCATTCTACTGTCTTTCCCATTCCCACTCCCTTTCCCACCCCCCACTTCCCCCTGCTCAATCTGGTGAACCTCTCTCTCTCTCTACTCATCCCTCTTCCTTTATCCATAACTTATTGTGGGTCAGCATCAGCTTATAAGAGAGAACATTCAGCCTTTGGGTTTCTTTGGGATTGGCTTATTTCATTTAGTATGACATACTCCAATTCCATTCATTTACCAGCAAATGCCATAATTTCATTCCTCTTTAAGGCTGAGAAATATTCCATGGTGTATATATACTACATTTTCTTTATCCATGCATCTGTTGAAGGGCATGTAGGTTGGTTCCATAGCTTAGTTATTGCGAATTGAGCTTCTGTAAACATTTATTGTAGGTGTCACTGTAATATGCTGATTTTAAGTCCTTTGGGTATAAACTAAGGAGTGGGATATCTGGGTCAAATGGTGGTTCTATTCCAAATATTCAGATGAATTTCCATACAACTTTCCAGAGTGCTTGCACCAATTTTCAGTCCCACCAGCAATATATAAGTGTATCTTTTCTCTATATCCTTGTCAACATTTACTGTTGCTTGTATTCTTGGTAATTGCCATTCTGACTGGGGTGAGATGAAATCTCAGAGTAGTTTTAATTTGCATTTCTCTAATTGCTAGTGGGATGTTGAACATTTTTTTCATATTTTTTTTGACCAGTCTTATTTCTTCTTCAGTATAGTGTCTGTTCAATTCCTTTGCCTATTTATTGATTGGGTTTTTTGTTTTTTTGATGTTAAGTTTTTTGAGCTTTTCATATATTCTATATATTAATGCTCTATCTGAGGTGCAAGTGGCAAAGATTTTTTTTCCCATTCTGTAGGCTCTCTCTTCACATTCTTGATTGTCTCCTTTGCTGTGAAGAAGCTTTATGGTTTGATACCATCCTATTTATTGATTCTTGATTTGTACTTTAGGAATCTTGTTGAGAAATTCAGTTCCCAAGCAACATGATGGAAATTTGGGCCTACTTTTTCTTCTAGTAGGTACACAGTTTTTGGTCTAATGCCCACGTCCTTGGTTCACTTTGAGTTTAGTTTTACGCAGGGTGAGAGATGAGGTCTAATTTCATTTTGTTACATATGGATATCCAGTTTTCCCAGCATCTTTTGTTGAAGAAGCTATCTTTTTTCCAGGATATGTTTATGGCGCTATTGTCTAGTATGCGATAACTTTATGTATGTGGGTTTGTCTCCGTGTCTTCAATTCTGTCCTATTGGTCTTCATGCCTATTTTGGTGCCAATACCATGCCATTTTTGTTACAACAGCTCTGTGGTATTATTTAAGGTCTGGTATTGTGATACCTCCTGCTTCACTTTTCTTGCTGGGGATTGCTTTGGCTATTCTGGGCCTCCTGTTTTTACGAATGAATTTCATGACTGCCTTTTCTATTTCTATAAAGAATGTCATCATAACTTTAATTGGAGTGGCATTAAATATGTATAGCACTTTTGGTAGTATGACCATTTTGACAATATCAATTCTGTCTATCCAAGAACATGGGAGATCTTTCCGTCTTCTAAGGTGGTCTTCAATTTCTTTCTTTAGTGTTCTGTAGTTTTCATGGTAGAGGTCTTTCACCTCTTTTGTTAGATCAATTTCCAAGTGTTTTATTTTTTTTAGGTTATTGTCAATGAGATAGTTTCCCTAGTTTCCTAGTTTCAATTGATCTATCACTGATGTTTAGGAATGAAATTGATTTACGGGTGTTAATTTTATATCTTGCTACTTTTCTGGATTTATTTATGCATTCTTTTTCTGGTGGAGTTTTTTTTTTTGTCTTCTAAATAGAGAATCATGTTGGCAAATAGGGATAGTTAAAGTTCTTCATTTCCTTTTGGTATCCCTTCAATTTCTTTCTTCTAATTGTTCTGGCTAGAATTTCCAGGACTATGTTGAATAGAAGCAGTGAAAGAGGGCATCCCTGTCTTGTTCAACAGTTTTTAGAGGGAATGCTTTCAATTTTTTTTTCCATTTAGAACCATGTTGACCTTGGGTTTAGCATAGAAAGCTTTTATAATGTTGAGGTATGTTTCTACTATCCCTAGGTTTTCTAGTATTTTGACCATGAATGGTTGTTGTATTTTGCCAAATGTTTTTCAGTGTCTATTGAGATAATTGTGTAATTCTTGTCTTTAAGTCTATTGATGTGATGAATTACATTTATTGGTTTCTGTATGTCAAACTAAACTTGCATCCTTGGGATGAACCCCATTTGATCATGGAGCACTATTTTTAAAAACATGTTTTTGTATGTGGTTTGCCAGTATTTTATTAAGAATTTTTGAGTCCATGTTCATCATAGATGTTGGTCTGAATCCCCTCTACCCCCCTATGGGTCTTTGTCTGGTTTTGGAATCAAGATGATACTAGCCTCATAGAATTAGTTTAGAAGGGTTCCCTCCTTTTCTATTTCATGGAATAATTTGAGGAGGATTGGTGTTAGTTCTTTTTTGAAGGGCTGACAGAACTTGGCTGAGAACCATCTGGTTCTGGGCTTTTCTTTTTTGGTAGGCTTTTGACGGTGTCTTCAATTCCATTGCTTGAAATTGATCTGTTTAAATTTTCTGCATCCTTCTGAATCAGTTTGGGTAGGTCATACATCTCTAGAAATCTGTTGATGTCTTCAAGATTTTCTATTTTATTAGAGTATAAATTTTCAAAATAGTTCTGATTACTGTTTGTATTTCAGTAGTGTCTGTTGGGATATTTTCTTTTGCATTATAAATTTAGTAATTTGAGTTTTCTCTCTCTCATTAGCTTGGCTAAGGGTTTATCAATTGTATTTATTTTTTTCAAAGAACCAACTTCTTATTTTGTCAATTTCTTCGATCGTTTCTTTTGTTTCCATTTCATTGATTTCAGTTTTGATTTTAATTATTTCCTCTCTGCTGCTGCTTTTGTTGTTGATTTCTTCTTTTTCTAGGATTTTGAGATGTAATGTTAGGTCATTTATCTGTTGACTTCTGTTCTTTTTTTAAAAAAAAATTTTAAATATTTATTTATTTTTTTTAGTTTTCGGCGGACACAACATCTTTGTTGGTATGTGGTGCTGAGGATTGAACCCAGGCCGCACGCATGCCAGGCGAGTGCGCTACCGCTTGAGCCACATCCCCAGCCCCAACTTCTGTTCTTTTAATGAATGATTTCAATGCAATGAACTTTCCTCTTAGCATTGCCTTCGTAGTGTCCCAGAGATTTGGATATGTTGTATTCCTATTCTTATTTATCTCTAAGTATTTTTTAAATTTCATCTCTGATTTCTTCTGCTATCTATTGGTCATTCAATAGCATATTATTTAGTCTCTAGGTTTTAGAGTAGTTTCCACTGAAGTTCAAAAGATTCTCAGCTTCTCTTCTCAGCAGTGTTAGGTGGGGTTGCTGGGGTGAGAGAGTTAATTCCATAGACAGAATTCCTGGAGGTGGTGTTTAGGCTTAGGTCAGCTCTGGTTGGGGTAGGTCGCTGAATGCCAGTTGGTTGGGAGATTTTAAATCAGCACATCTCCAGGGCCCAGCAGTTGCTGGTCCACATTGGAAACTGCATCCCAGGTACACTATGTTTCCTGCAGACCCCATGTTTCCTGGTCTCAGGTTCAGTCTCCAAACTCAATCTCTCTCATCAATGCCTTTTCAAACTCCTGTATTTTATTAAGAAATACAGGATCCTGTAAGCAGCTGGATTGGAGGTGGATGGGGAGAGCTGCATGGGTTTCCACGACCAATATTGCCCTCTGTAAGTCTGCCTCCTTGTTTGATTTTCTCCTGCTCACTTAGGCACACTCTGTGTTGTGCAGTGTGGGTTTTCCAGGCCTGTTTTTTTTTTCTTTTTGGTCAAACTGGGGTTTCTGAGGCATCACTTCCCCCAGCTGCTTTGCCCCCGCACCACCACTGCAAAATGTTTCCTTCCTCTGTTCCTGCTCACAGCCAGGAGAGATTCAGCTTCTTTCCCACACCAGGATATAGTGCCGCGTGCTTTTCAGTTTAGTGTCTTTGATCTCTGAACTCTCCCTTCCCAGCCATGCCTCAATTCCTCAATATGCAGGTTCCTCTAATTCCTTTGTCCTCCCACTTTGTTCATGGAGGGACCACTCTGGCTAGTGCCTCTGGCCATGATGGTGGCTGTGGCACTGGGTATTTCTTCCTCGTGTTATTATATCCACCCTCCTGAGTCCCTGATCTGATTTAAATGCTCCCTTTTTTTGTTGTCGTTTTACCCACTTTGGTGAGGAGCTGCCTGTCTGTTTTCTTGGTTTCATGCCACAAAGCAGCCAAGAAAGCCACCCTCTCTATTCTGCCATCTTGAAACCCTCCCTCCAGCACTTTCTATTTATTTTTTTTATTTTGGGACTGGGTCTTGCTGAGTTGCCCAGGCTGACCTTGACCTCAATCCCTCTGCCTCAGCCTCTTGAGTCACTGGGATTCAGGCATGTGCCCATCGTACCTGGAGACATGGAAAGTTTTGAACAGAGGAGTGAAAAGACCTAAGTTTAATTTTTAAAATGCAGGAGAGGCATAAAGCCTTGAGGAAGGGAGGATGTTTGGGCTCCAGGGCACACAAGCCTCTGAGAAGAGCAAGGATGCACTTTCAGCAGACATGAGACAGAGAGAGAGAGTCCAACTTTGGGCTTATTGGCTGGTTGGATGTTGGGAAGAGGAGAAAGTTTCCATTGTTGATTGTTTTCTTTCTGCCATGAAGAGTGAGGTGCCTTCATTGGCCCTAGTGGGAGTAGGAAGAGAAATTACACAACCAATTTCTGAAAAAGTGACTGTCTTAATTTATTTTCTGTTGCTGTAACAAAATACCACAGACTTGGATAATTTATCAAGAAAAGAAGTTTATTTCTGGCTTATACTTCTGGAGGCCTTGAATTCCATAAGCAGCAAGATGCTGGCTACTGGTGAATGTGTTTGTGTTCATCAGATTTTTATTCCTGTGACAAATACCTGAGAAAGACAACTTACGGGAGGAAAGATTTATTTTGGCTCACAGTTTCAGGCCGTGGGTTGGCCAGCTCCATTGCTTTGGGCCCACGATGAGGCAGAACACTGTAGCAGAAGAGCAAGGCAGAAGGAAGTGGTAGAGGAAACCTACTCACTTCATTGAAGCCAGGAGAAGGGGTGGGAAGAAAGAGAGAGAGAGAGGGTGGGGGGTTGTGGACAAGAAATGCTCTTCAAGAGCATACCCCAGTGACCTACAGTTTTCACCACTTTCCAGAAGTTCATTCAGATTATTAATTCATCAATGGATTAATCCACTGATGCTGTAATAGCCCCCATGATCCATTCACTTCCCCAAAGCACTGGGAACCAAGCTTTTAACCGATGGGTGTTGTTTGGAGAACATTTCGGATCCAAACCAAAACAGCTTTCTTGTGGCTTCTTAACATGGCAGAAGGCAGGGAGAATGCAGGGAGCAGAACTCGTCTTCATAATCACCAGTTCCCACAAGAGCTATCTCACGTGGGCAAGAGTGGCATTAATTTATTCATGAGGGTGGAACCTTTATGTCCTAAACACCTTCCCTTAGGGCCCACTTCCATCTCTGCTGCACTGGTTAAGTAAAGGCCAACACCTGAACTTCTGGGGGACACGTTCCGACCATGTTCAGCAACAAAGAGAACCCAAGGGTAAACCACAGAGGGCAGCCCTGAGGAGTGTGTCCTTGTTTGAAGATTGTAGTCATGGTTTTCAAGGGTACCTATTCCATTCATTTAAAGTGACCTTCTTACCTGCTGTTACCTGCTCTAGTGCAGGTGTGCAGACATGAGATGATCATGTTGGACCAGGCTGGGGTCTTTCCGGGAGGATGTAGCCAATAGACAGAGGGAGGGGTGCTGGGAAACTTCTCGGGGGCAGGTTCACTGGCCCGTGACGTCCAGATGGTAGGCTATGTGTGTACACTCAGGCCATTTGAGGGACATGGGATTCATTTTGAATTTGGCTTTGGTGATGGTCCTTTTCTTTGGGGGTTTGTTCTCTAAGATGAAAAATTCATCTATTTCTGTGTCATTCTCTCTCCAGCTCATACCTTTTCATCCATTGCAGTTACGGAGAAAAATACCCAAAGTAGTGCAGAATAACTTTTTGAGTATTAAAAAAAAACTATTTTTAACATTAAATTGTTTTCTAAATTTACAGATGAGTCATTCAATGCCCATTGATTAAGAGAATGTCCAATAAAAAGCTACAGTTTGGGGACATTTATATAGGACTCTACTTTTTACAGGTGTTACATCAGTCTATTGGTAGAATTTTATAAGATTTAAATAGTACAGAGCCACGGATGGTCAATTAAAATTTCCAGACACGAGTCAGGGTTTACTGCTTATTAATGAAGGTTTAGCTCAAACACCAAAGGGAGCAAAGGATTCCAATGTCTTGGGGGAGAGATTTACCTCTCTTAGCTGGATGTGGCCCTCTGTTTCTTGTCCCATTGTTGACCGGCTGGACATCGCTCTCTGCCTGACTTTATACGGTCATAAAGAAATCATATCTCTCTCTCAGTACTAGGGTTACATTTGTGGCATGGATAATTTGGAACCACCATCAGACATGACTCATTAATCAAGAACACCAAGTTATATATCTGAGAAGGAAAGGATAACAGATCGATCAGGGGCTATTAATTGGATGTACCAAGCAACAGGGTTACATCCTTGACAAGGAGCCCATTCACCATGAGGTGTCAGCTTTCAGAGGCCCAGGGCCCAGACTTCCCTTAAACGTCTCAGAAAATGAACCCCACATGTCTTTATAGATGCTGAACACACAGTTTGCTTCAGTCTGAGATTTGGACAAAACATATTTTCTTTCAGACACAAATGTCGTCATTTCCTGGCACATTATTGATTGTCCCTTCCCTATAGGGAGCCGATGTCAAAATCTTAGAGTTCATTCTGCCAATGTACTTGCGTGTACGCATGTGTGCACAAGTATGTGTGCAAGTGTGTATGTACAAATATAGATAAAAGCAAATGATGCTGTATTATGTTTTTTAATTTAACTTTACTTGGCGGTATGTGTCTGATGTCTTCCTGTTTCAGTATGTGGATGTCTACTGCATTATTTTAATGTCCATAGAGAATCTCATGGTTTCATAGTTTAAGACACTCTCCTGTTGATGCTGTTTATAAATTCCCAGCCCTCCAAAGTTTTGCTCACACAAATTAGGCTACAACAACCATCAGTGTATGCATATGTTGGTGTGCATGTGCCTCTAGTGTTTTAGGCTGGGTTTCCAGTAGTGAAATTGCCAGGGCTCGGGGGGGGGGGCACATTTAAACACTGGCTGATGATGCAATGCCTCACAATTTCACATCGCATCCAGCAAATACTCCAAAGAGTCTGTTTCCCCAAATCCTTGTTAATATTTGTTACTATCAATCTTTTTGATTTTGGGCAATATGAGGAGTGCAAAAATCATATCTCTTTATTGTTTTAATTTCCTTTCCCCCAATTAGTATAAGTTGTGCATTTCCTCATATGGTTATTGGCATTTGTATTTTTCTTTCTTGAATTTCCTATTCGTATCATTTGTCTTCTTTATTGTGGTATCTTTCCTTATTGATTTCTAAAAGGTCTTGATATACTCTGGCTCTAAATTCTGTACGTGTTAACTATGTTTTATATAATGTCTCCTAATTGCCGCTTGTATTTTAACTTTGTATTTAAGGTGTCATTTTCAACCAAAGTATTTTAAAATTTTATGAGATTAAAAATGCTAATCCTCTCTGATGTGCCTTCTGAGTTATACATCTTATTTTAGGAAACTCTGTCCAATACCACGATTATAAGAATTATTTTATAGTTTTATTCCAGCTCTTTTATTGTAACTTTTTTTTTTTAGTTACCATTTTAATGCAACAGGGATTTATTTTCTTGTATCATGCAAGTTATTTAAGTAAGTTAATTTTTTTTCAAATGGATTTGTAGTTTTCCTTAAGCTGTTTATTGATTTGCCCTTTCTTTCCAAGGAATTGGAAATGTTATAGTAGATCATATTTTATTATGAATGTGTATATTAAATTATTTAAAGTAGAACACTTAAAATAGTTCTCACTTTTTAAATAATATTGTTATTATTGTCACTTTAGATGAAATTGCCATATTCATAAAATCGTTTGTAGATCCTGTTCTAAGCATCTGTATGTCTCTGTCGGTTTGAGTGGTTATAACAGATACCATAGACTGGGTGGCTTAAGTAACAGAAACTTGTTTCCCACAGTTCCCAAGACTGTGCAATCTGAGATTAGGGAGCCAGCCCAGTAGGATTTTGTGGAGAAGGTATTCTCTTGGTTCCCAGATGGCTGTCTTTGTGCTGTATCCTCACATGGCACAGAACAGCGAGAAGAAGCAGGCTCTTTCCTGTCTCTTCTTGAAAGGGCACTAATCCCCCAGGAGGGATCTACCCTTCCTGACCCAAATGCCTCCTCCTAGAATCCCATTTCCAGATACTGTCCCATTGGGAATTGGATTCAACATGTGAAATTTTTTTTTTTTTTTGGTGCAGGAAGGGATGGAGCATAACATTTAGTACACTGCATTATTATTTCTATTTGTATAACACACCACTTAAGTAAATATAGGCTTAAAATTTGTTCTAACTTTTGTTTGGACAAATCTTCTCATCTTCAGTTATTTATCAAAATTTTCTTGGGTATATTCATCCATACCTATTCTGAAAATATTTAGAATATGCTCTTCTGTACTTTAGTGATCTCCCACTAAGGTGATCTCTCTAGGTTACATCATGCTTTGTTGACTTATCAAAATTCAACTTTAACCAGTACTTTCGTTTTCCTCCTATACAATCTAAGGGCCTCAGAACGCTTTTATTCTATTTACTGCTGTCTTTATTCAAGTGCTTCATGGGCTGTTGTTGTGTATTTTAATTCTATATGTGTTTTAGGCTTGGGATGCAGCTCAGTCGTAGAGCTCTTGCCTAGCATGTGTGAGGTCCTGGGTTCAATCTCCAGGACCACAAACAAACAAACAAACCTTTAATAATATTGCCCTGTGAGGGTTTATATACATATAGTATTAATTTTTTATTCTTGCAATGCTGGGTATTGAATCCAGGGCTTCATGCATGCCAGGCAAGCACCCTACCACTGAGCTACATCCCTAGCCCAAGGTTTTTTTTTTCTATTTTCACATAGTCAGTATTCATTTTGGTTTAATCTATGTTTCATTTTTTGTTCTTTATTTTCAGCATTGCATCTGAGATCATTTTCCTTTAGTATTTTCATTAGTATACATCTTTAGTTTCTTATTTTGAGGCACGGTGTCACTGGGTTGCACAGGCTGACCTTGGACTTGCCTTCCAGGTAGCTGGGATTGCAGGCATTTGCCACTGTGCCTGGCCTGATAGCTTCTGTTTTTTGTTGTTTTCTTTTTAAAGACAGATTGTAAAATTTTACTTTAATGATTTTATGAAAGGTTATGTCCTGGCTTTAGCCTGAATTTGTCTTTAGGGGAAATTTCTCTAAGACACTAACTACCTTTGTTGACATATGACAGTAAGCCATTAGGCAGAATCTTGTCAACAAAGAAAAATATAATATTTACATGACCAATAAAAAAAAAGGTGATTAGTGGTTTTTACTCTTCTAAAAATCTCTTTATTTCTGCTTTGTTGTTTTTGAAGAGTCTTCTCACTGACTATAGAATTCTAGATTGTTCACTGTTTTCTTTGAGCAAGGAGAATGCCGTTCCTCTGTCTTCCGTCTTCCGTTCTTGCTGTTGTCAAGCCACCAGTGTAATTTATTGCAAACCTCAGCCTTAATTGTGTTTAGGATTTTCTCTCTTTTTTTTTTTTTTTGCAGTTTCACTATCAGGCTGTGTCTGGGTGTGTATTTGATTTTTATTTACTTTGCTGAGGATTTGTTGGCTCTTGGATCCACGGGTTAATTTCTCTCATGCGTTATGGAGATCTTCAAAGCCATTTCGTTTGCGAGAGTATTCATTGTGACCTATTTTTGTCTCTCCTCTCCTTTTGGGACTTCAACTAAACACCTGTTAACTTTTCTCCCTGTATTGTCTGTAATTTTCATCTTTTTGTCTTTCTGTGCTTCATTCTAAGTACTTTCCTTTGGACTATTAAGTTCATCAATTCTCTTTTCAGCTGTGCCTTGAGCTCTTAATTTCAACCATTGTATTTTTCAGCCTAGAATTTTCTGTGTATGGTTCTTTTTCAAATCTGCTTTGAAGGGTTGTGTATTGCCTGTTCCTTTTCATTTGATTCTGTCAGGGGTGAGCAATCTCGGTCACCTTAATCCATTCTGAGCTTTGAGGTTGGAAATATTCTCAAGACTCCAAACTGACAGGCAGTCTTTGAGAGGGTTGGTCTATTCTGGTTCATTCCCTAGCTCTTTTGGCATCTCAACCCTGGGTGTGGGTAGTTAATTAGGGTCCATTTCCTGGACTCCAGCTTTTGTCCTTTTGTCTTGTAAAGATTTCAAAAGTGTTTCTTAGCTTATAAATCACCTCTTCGGATTTTTGTAATTGCTTGCTGAGCAAAGATGTCTTTCAATGCCAGCTCCATCTTTTTGGATGTGTCTTTTTTTTTTTTTCAGATCTTGATAGGATAATTTGTCACTGTCTTGTAACACTTTCTATATATTTAGAAAGTTTGGTTTTAAATGTTATCTATGGTCTACCTGGTTTGTCTTTAAGGTTATGTGAGGAGAAGTTGGTTTGAAGTGAAATGGTTTTGCCATTATTGAAAGTGAAAACCCTTCATTTTCTATTTCATTTATATTTTGGAGGTGCAGGGTCCAGTTTAACAATTTTTTGTTGGAATTTTGAACAGGATTCCTTTGTATTTACGGATTCACTCGGCAAAGAATAGACCTATTTACAATATTGAGTTTTTCTGTTCTAGAACAATACACCACACAAACACACACACACACACACACACACACACACACATACACAATGTCTATGTCTAGATATAGATATATTCCTACTTATTTAAATTTTCTCTTAGGCCTTCGTTTACTGAGTTCTGTACTTTTATTGTTGGGTAAGTTACGCACTAATTTATAAATTTATTTGTAAATATTTTTTGGATTTCATTGCTAATGAGAATGAAATGTTCTATTCCTTAGGTTGGCAATCTTTGCCTGTGAGGGACTAGATAGTAAATATTTTGGCTTTGCAGGCTGTATGGTCAGGCCATAAGGCAAGGAAATTCAGCAGGATGCGTAATTCTCAGGAAGGGAGAGGAAGAGACGATAGCATTTTCATACCATCTACTCCCTTCTCTGGATAATTCAGAAGAATCAAATGAAACAGTATAACAACCAATTAGAGTTTAAATTTTCTAGCTGTATGGCCTTGACCAAACCTCCAATGCCATGTTGTATAATTGCATGTTAGCAATCATCTTCCTATTTTTTAAAAATTTGTTTTTCTTAGATACACATGACAGGTGAGTATATTTTGACATATTACATATACATGGAGAGTATATCTTATTCTAATTAAGATCCCACTCGTGGTTGTTCATGATGTGAAGTTTCACTGGTCGTATATTCATATATAAGATGGGACAGTTATGTCTGATTTCTTCTACTGTCTTTCCTGATTCTATCCCCTCTCCTTTCCCTTAATTCCCCTTATTCAATCCAATAAACTTCTACTGCCCCTGCCCCTCTTATAGGGTGTTGGTAAACACATATCAGAGAGAACATTTGGCCTTTGGTTTGGGGGCACTGGCTTATTTCACTTAGCAAGATAGCCTCCAGTTCCATTCATTTACTGGCAAATGCAATAATTTCATTCTTCTTTATGGCTGAGTAATTTCTATTGTGTGTGTGTGTGTGTGTGTATGTATGTGTGTGTGTATCTCTGTGTGTGTGTGTATATATATACACACACACACAAATAAATTGGTATATATATATATATATATATATATACCAATTTATTTTTAATAGGATTACTTTTTATTTATGTATTAATTTGGGGGAATAATAGTTATATTATTGGAAATATTTCAGGTGTTTTCACCATTTAGCCTGATCTCTGTTGGGCTACTGACAGATGAAATTTGTAAGATATTCTCCTATTCCTAGTGGGCCATGGGATTTAAGAATGTTGAATTTGGTCAACTACTTTTCCACCATCAATTGAAATAATCTTATGGTTTTATCCATTTGCTTTATTAATCAGATGATTTATAAATACTAATTTCCTAATATGGAATCATTTTTATATTTCTGGAAAATTCTTGACAATAATGTATTGATATTTTAACTCACCGATGTGGTTGTAATATTAACGTATACTTTTAAATTTTCACATTAAAGAACTTAAATGAGATTGGCATGTGAGTTTGTTTTGGTGTTAATCAGTTTTGGCATCAAGATCATGGATACCTTATATAATGAATGGGATGATTTCTATATATTCTGGGATAGTTTGAATCATTAGGTATTCAAGATTTGTTATTTGTGGGGTGATATCTATTTGGGGTATAATTCTTGACTATTATTTCAATTTCTTCTACAGTTAGTCCATTCAGAATTTCTGCTTGAGTACACTTAGGTAATTTTCCAAAGAAATGATTTATTTTTTCTAGATTTTAAAATCTTACACATAAATACACTCTACTGTCATATTATGCTTTTAATAGTCTTTTCCATATCTGTAATTAAGTATACTTTCTCATTTTGAATGTTATTTATTTTGCCCCTTTCTGATATTTCTTCATTGCAGTTATAGGAAATTTTTACATTTTTATTGATAATTTTTCAAAGGACAGTTTTAATTTTACTGATCAAGTCTATGCTTTTCGATCTTGATCTTGCTTTTATATATTACATTCCTATTCCTTATGTTGAGACAGAAAATATTTTAATATATATTTTTTGAGTTTTTTTTAATGGTCTAGTTTTTGGGGGGTACCAGGGGAACTTGACCACTTAGTCACATCCCCAGCCCTTCATATATATGTGTGTATATATATATATATATGTTTTTAAAAATATTTATTTATTTATTTTAGTTTTTTTGGGTGGATTCAATATCTTTATTTTATTTTTATGTGGTGCTGAGGATCGAACCCAGTGCCTCATGCATGCTAGGTGAGCGCGCTACCACTTAAGCCACAACCCCAGCCTCCTTTCTATATTTTATTTAGAGGTGAGGTCTTGCTATCTTGCTTGGGGCCTCACTGAGTTGCTGAGGCTGGCTTTGAACTTGTAACCCTCCTGCCTCAGCCTCCCGAGCCACTGGGATCACAGGTGTGCGTCACCACACCTGGCTTATGGTCTAAATTTTAATCTTTTGAGAAGACACACTATTCCTCCCTGGAAGTCTGTTCTGAGTGCCTCTTAACTCTTAGCTATCAGATTGCCAAGTCTGGTTTCTCTGTGTCTCCGTGTTGGTTTGGTGGAGTACCAGACCCTCGTGTGTTTCCCATGGCTTGCCTGGAGTGATTGTGAAGGAGGCAGGGTGGGAGGTACTGAACAGGGCGTTTGCCAGGAGCTCATCTTTCTGGGTGCACGGATCCATCCTTCCACGTGGTCGGTATGGCCCAGGGCCCTTGATGGACACACTGGGCACAGCTTTGCTCTGTCTGGAGGCAGAGGGGAGGGCCCGGCTCGTCTGTGATGGCTTCTCCCAGTTCACCTTTTTTTTCTGAATGACCAGGGAATAATCCCTCCTCTTCTATGGAATGCTTTTCAGTTTGGAGTTCCCTGGGACCACGTCTTCCTTCAGCATGATCTTTTCCTTCAGCAGTTTCCCTCGGATTTCTTTGCCTTTCGGATCAAGTCCTAGTTCCATTCTTCAAAACGTCCTCACCGTTGCCCAACTGCCAGCATCGCTTTTTATTGTTTTCCTGGGCTGTTATAGATTTTGAAAGTCATTTTATTTCATTGCATAGAATGATATATAGCCATCCCCACTCTACAAATGCAATTGCGCTGTTAAATAAATCCATGTGTTATTAACCTCCGTGTAACCCTTATACATTTGAAAGTAGTTGTATCTCTATAGAAGAAATGAGATTTACAAGAAACATAGCTTATATAAATAATATAAGCATTTTGCCCTATAAAATGATCATTTGGTTCCCCTGGGCATTTCAAGACTTTACAGTGGCCTGTGGGTCACGGGGTGAGAATAATGAACTCCACATCCAGGACAAATAGCGTGGTCAGAGATTGAGATACTAAGGTCAGTAAATATGGAAGTAAATGTATTTCTTACTGTAATTTTCTCTTCTGAGATTTATCCCTTCAAAATTTAACTTTTAAAATATGAACAGGGGATTGTATAAATTTCTGTTCAGGGGGTGGCGAAAATGATGATGTATATTGATTAGGATGAGAAAGAAAATACGGTTGCTGAACTTGGGTCTGGTGGTTTGACGCTTATTTGACTAATGAATATTAAAGGTGATACCTCTGTCAGAAGTTCCCAAGATCATTCCCTTGTTGGATTTGCGAGGAGAACTCACGGGAAGCAGCACAGAGCTGTTCTCATGGCTGAGGTCCCTTATTGCAAAGGATACAAAGAACTGTCAAAGGTTTTGGCACTTGGGGTGAGGTCTGAAAGAAACCAGGTGCAGGCTTCCAAAAGTGGCTTCCAGTGGGGTCACAAGGTGCAGTTAATTCCTCCAGCCGTGAATGGTGACAGCATGTGTGAAATGTGCTCTGCTAGTGAAGCTCAGGGGAGACTCAGTGCCCAGGAAGCTGGCCACTAGATACCCTCTGCAGCATGTACCAAAGCTCTAGCCTTCTGGAAGGAAAGCAGATATTCAGCATGCACCACATTGTTTATACAAATGGGGTTTAGGCACAGAGAGTCACTCTTATCATTTACACACAGTTTTACATCAGTGTAAGGGATCATTTCCCATTCAAGGTCCCAGATGCCATCCGGGTGTCACCTTTACAAGCAGGCCTTAGGAGAGCAGTCTCAGCCCTACCATGTTAATTCTTTCCTGCCTAATACCTAACTTTTGCTTTTGAATAGAAGTGATGGAACACATGAGATGTTACTGATGAAATCTGTTTTTTTTTTGTTGTTGTTGTTGTTTTTCTGCTTCTTTTTCTTACTGACAAGCCAGGGGCCTATAGGGCTGCTCTGACTTTCTTAGAAAATTGATGTGCGAGAATTCTTATTTATTGGCCATAATTTGGCCAACCCATTGAATGATCAATTCTTTCACAAAATACTTCTTGAGTGCCCATTATGTATTAGACACTGTCCATAAAGGAGGGAGGGTACATTTATCAGATAGTCATATACTTTAACCCGACACATAAATATAGGGGTTTCCTTAAGACTCATTCTTGGCCAATCTTCCATCCCTTCTTACATCTTCCATGTCTTCCATTCCCTTCTATAAACTGATGCTTCTCAAAACTATATCTCCCCAGCTGAAATCCTTTTCCTAAGCCAAACCCCCACATATCCTCTGTCTTCCAAATGTCCCCTTGCAGTCCACCCCAACCCCAGCTGTAGCACACTCAGCCTACATCAAGACTGAACTCGTCACTTTCTCCTAGACCTGTTCCTGGTCTTTATATTTCACATTCTGGTTAATGTCATCTCCACGCATCCCATCAACAAAACTATCTGGAAGGGACTGCCATTCCTTCCTCTTTCCCAATCCTTATAGTCCCATCACCGTAGTAGCAGTTGACTCTGGCTGGATAACAAAACACCCCAAAGTCAATGGCTTAAACCAACCATCCTTGTGGTTTCTGGGTGTTGAATGAGCTATGCTGGGCTTGGCTATGGTGGCTCTATTCTGCATCTCTCTCCTCCTCCTTCCTGAGGATTAGTCACAAGAAATCTCTCAAGACCGTGGCTTGGAACAGCCCAGTGAAGCACATTCCCCAGGTGAGCTCATTCATGTGGGAGGAGCTGCAAAGTCAAACTGAAAAGGGTGTGGAGGGGTGGAGAACAGGGACCAATAGTGCCTTTGCCCATGGTCACAAAGTCCTGTCGCTGTCACTGTACATATGGCCTCCTGCCTTCCATCACCTTTGCTTTGGCCCTTCTTCAGGTCTCAGGACTCTCTTTGGCTATTGCAATATCCTCCCTTTGGGCGTTCTTGCTCTATGACCCTCCTTAGGTCCCCAGAGTCCTAGATCTACCTAGATGCCCACTGAGCTCCTTGTGCCCTCAACAAGTTCCCTGCAGGACTTTTCCTGACTCAGGACCTACAGCTTTCTTTCTCCTTTCCTTTCCCTCCCTCTTCCTTCAGCCTTGCCTGGCTGTTTGGAGTTTCCAGACACACATCATCTGCGCGGCCTCCTTCTTGTCCTGGAACACTCTTCCCTTCTCTCCTGCTCCCTGAGCACCTCCATGCTCTTCCTTCCTCTGAGCTCTCTTCTTCTCTGAAGTTTTTTTCCAGATCCATCCTAGTCCAGGTGACCACACCTTCCTTAGTGCCTCTGTCATCCCATGACCCTGGGCATGTGATGTGTAGTTATGTGCCCAGCTCCTTCTCTAGGACTCACGGATCCTACACACCATTGCTTCTGTGGACCCACAGCACAAAAAGTCTGATTTATAGCAAGAATTCAATATATTTTTTGCTGAATGATAGATGAATAGAGGGAGATTAGTTGACTTCAGGTTCACAGGAAGAGGAAATTGAAGACTGCCTTATGTACCTTTTGGATGGACATTAAATTAGAGCATTTATAAAATGAAATGGGGCTATATTTCTTATAGTAATAACATACGGTAATTCTAGATGGACTCACATGGCAATTTTTTTAAAAAAAATAATAATGGGGATCAAGTCCAGGGCCTTGCACATGCTAGGCAAGTACTCTTATTGAGCTATACACCCACCCCCCATCCTTGCCTCCCAGATTTTAAACTTTTGAGACAGGGTCTAAGTTGCTGAGGATGACCTTGAACTTGAGATCCTCCTGCCTCAGCCTCCTGAATAGCTGTGATTATAGGCATATGCTACCGTGCCTGGCTACTCACATAGTAATTCTGACTGGACATATTTCTCACATTGAAAATTAATTAATTTGGTGATTTGAATTTGGGTGTATGTAAATATTACTGTAGGTTCATCTAAGTATTAGAACTTCTACTTTTGGATGAGTAGCTACTGAAGAATTGAATGTTAACAATTTATAGTAGGGAATCAGCAACCTATGGTTTGTAGGTTAAACCAGCCTTTAGCCTATTTTTTGTAAATAAAATTTTCCTGGAACATGGCCACATCCTTTCACCCATCTATTGTCTGTGCCTAAGCTTGAGCTACAACATGAAGCTGAACACACACGGACCATATAACCTGCAAAGCCTAAAAGTCTACTATTCAGTCCTTTACAGAAAAAGTTGACTTAGAAGTTTCAACTTGGATCATGATTGGGGGTCTTCCCAAGGTGGGCTGATGACTCACTGCTCTGTAAATATCCTGTGACCCTTTCCATTTCTTTCAGAAAAGGGGCTGGAGTTTTGCCTAGGGTGGCTTGGAATTCCATTGAGTAGCATATGAGATTTCCGGAAGGTACTTTGACAAACACTTATTGAGCATCCACTGCATGCCAGGCACTCTGCTAAATGCTAAAGATGCGAAGACCTCAGACCTCACCAAGCCCAGCCCTTTGCTGTAGCTACACGCTGTAGCCAACACAGCCGTCCAGCCACAGGGCTCTCAATGAACCGAAGAACTATTTCTCTGGCAGGGCTAGAGGGGGTGGGATTTTCAGGGGAGGCTTGTCTTGACGTTTACTATCTGAGGTTCAGAACCAAGCATTGCTAGGAAGGACGAATGGGCTTATGGAAATCGCCCAGCTTGAACCTTGTGGGTGAGATTCATCTTCCTGGAGTGGCAGGCTTATCCCCTGACACTTTTTCATGTTTCATTTGGTTTTATTTTGATGTTTGGGAAAGATTTTTCCCTGATATTTTTTGGTTGATTTTTCATCTACTGCGGGTGTTGGTGGAAATACTAAAGGTATGAGAAAAGCATGTGCACAGGGTCATTGAGAAAAACCTAGGGCCGGGGAGAGCTCCTCTGTCTTTGTCTCCAACACCATCGTTAGAGCAGACAGTGGTGCCGACCTGGGGCTGAGGGTCTGACCTCCTCCTGGCCAGTGACTTGGAGTCTTGTCCCATGACCAGCAAAGAACCACCCTCTCTAAGTTTCCATGGATCCTCGATCCCTTACTAAGGAAAGGAGAATTTGGAGGGAGATGGAGAATCCCTGAGGTACAGAGAAGGCCAGACTGGCTGGGAGCTTTCAGTGCTGCTATTGAAGCCTGGAAAGCATTTTTTTTCTGTTGGAGATACCGGGGCAACGAAACACATGAGTCAAGGAAAAGGGGCCAAGCTGGGACCCAAGGAGAGGAGGAAGGAGTCAGGTCTAGGAAACTTGAAAGAAGAGGAAGCTGCGGGGCTTGGGCTGGATCTCCCTAATACACTTGGCAGGAAGGAAACAAAGCAGTGCTTACAGCACTCAAGGCTGTGTTTCCTTGCTCTCCTGGTAATTTCACGTTGATTGATATCAAGTGTGTGTGTGTGGGAAGCTCTTTTGCGATCCTTGGTTCTTTCAGGGCCTCTGCGGCCTATAATATCCTTTACAGGGACAGGCTGGTAGATTTCATTCCCAGCATGCGTGTATTAATCCGTTTTCCATTACTATAATGAAATACTTGAAGCGGGGTCCTTTATAAAGAAAAGAGGTTTATGGAGCACATAGTTTTGGAGGATAAAAGTCCATTTAGCATGGTGCTGTGATGAGGACTTTGTGGTAGAGGGTATTGTGTGAGAAGGAGAGATGGCATGGTGACAGAGGAAGCCAGAAAGGGGTGTGTGTGGGGGGGTAGGCTTTCTTGCATAACAATCCCTTCAGGAGAATTAACCAGGGTTCTGCAAGAACAACTTCAATTCCTTCAGAGGCAGCACCTAGATGACCAAGTTATTCCCCCTAGGTCCTTTCCGGTAAAGGTGCCACAATCTCTAACACCACCACACTGGGAACAAGACTTCCAACACATGAACTCTGGGGGACCAACTCAAGCCCCATTCAAACCCACATAGTGCAGTTGTGTTCTGTGTCCTGATACGGTGGGTGGGGACAGTCCTGGCCCATCTTTCACAGGGTCACTTGCAGGGCATGTGGACCCTAAGTCAAAAAGGCAGACATTCCCTTCAGAAGACACTACCTATGGTTTTTGTGTGTGATAGGTCTCACTTACACATTTTGCTTAATTTCTGTTTGTTTCAGCCCTTTTGGACCCTACTAGTGGCCATGGAAAAATGACAGCTCTTGAAGTTTCAGTTTGAGAAAATCTTGGGTGTCAGATGCCGCCTAAAATTTTGGAACAAAATAAAAGTGAGCAGGTGGAGTCCTGACCTGGTATCTAAATGGGTCAGTAGGTGCGTGTCCTCACCTCCCCACTACAAAATAATAACCCTAACCTACAATTTAGAAGTTGGCCTATCTTTTTGCTGACCCCAACTCTGTGTCAAAGTGCTAGGTTTTTGCATGACCTTTTCTCTTGGGCCCCATATTCTGGGCAGCCAAACCCTTATCCCTTTGGATTTTCTTTTCTATTCTATCAAGAAATCCATGAAGTCTTGAGGAATCTGTTCAACCCTTTTCCAATATTGAGAACTCATTTCTTCCCGAAAGGCTTGTCTGCCAGAGGGAGAAGGAGTCCATGATAGAAATTCAACATTGTAATGACTGCATAACTTTGGAAGAGAGTGTATTTCTTAAATTGCAAAGAATAGCAAGAGGCTTCTTAGAGTAGCATAAGCACAGGGCAGGGACTGATTGGCTGTGTCCCCTCCGATAGCTGATGTGTGAGACAATGCAAGAAGGTTCAGAGGAAAATGGCTAGATTATGAGAGCTGTAACCTAGTTAATGGATTAATCCACTGATATGGATTAACTGGGTAGTAACTATAAGTAGGTAGGAAGGTGTGGCTGGAGGAGGTAAGTCACTTTGAGAGTGCCTTTGGGGTTTATATTTTGTCCCTGGGGAGCAGAACTCTCTCTTACTTCCTGGTTGCCATGTCCTGAGTTGCATCCCTCCACCCACCCATCTGTCATGATGATGTCATGATGTCACCTTGGGCCAGATCTATGGAGTTGGCTGACCGCAGACTGAATCAACGAAACCCGTGATCTAAAATAAACTCTTTCTTTTCTAAGTTGTCCTTATCAGATCTTTTGGTCACAGCCACACAAAGCTGACTAAAATACTGTATGTCTCAGAACCCCAGGGCTGAAGGGCATTGCCTCATTAGACCTGGTCCCCAGCAGGAAAACCCTCAGGACACAGGTGGCCTCTTGCCCTCATTGCCAGGTGGTCTCTGATTTCTATTTCCTTTTGAGCATCTATTCATTCCTCTATGTTCAGCCTGATCGTTTCTATTTTATCTAAAGCATGGCTCAGGTGCCCTTACCCTGGTCTTGGTTCTCCATGGCCTCCCGATTCATAATCCTTCGGAGACTGATTACAGTGTGTGTGTGCTAATTTAAAACTCCTAGGAGAAGACTGTGGATTGGCTCCACCCAGGCCACCTGCGGATCATTGGCCACCAGGTGTCAGGGAATGCAGAGTGCTCCTATATTTCCTGGACATCTTCTTTCAAGTGGATTCTGGACAGTGCATCCCTTCAAAGAGATTTTCCCCCATGTTAGAATGGCACCTTGTGCCCCGACATCTGCAGGCAGACAGAGGCCACCTTTTGCAGTCTGAGAAGGGTTGGCTTGTCTGGAATGGTTTGGTGTGTCCCCACCCACCCCCCAAATTCATATGTTAATACATTTGGAGGTGGGGGCCTTTGGGAGGTAATGAGATGAGGCCTTGAGGGTGGGGTCTCAACTATGGCATAGTGGCTTTATAAGATGAGGGGGAGAGACCCCCCAGCTACCAAGCTTGCTTTTCTTGCCATGTGAATATGCAGTAAGAAGGCCCTCATCAGATGCCGGTACCATAATCTTAGACTTTCCAGCTTCTAGAACCGTGAGCTGAATGAACCTCTATAATTTGCTGGGTCTGTGGCATTTAGTTAAAGCAACAGAAAATTTTAAAACAGGTACCTGCCGGCAGTGTGACTTCTCATGACTTCTCTAGGTCAGAGCCCTTTGCCTGCAGGTTATACCTAGGATGACGTTTCACCAGAAGATGCTAAAGTCAAGTCACAGGCAAGTCATTATCAAGGCCAAATAGATTCGGTGAAGAGATGGCCTTTGTTATAAACTCCAGGTCCCAAAGATGTTCTTTTAAGTTAGCATTCTTTTATTCTGAAAGATCGAGATGTGTGAAATACCCAGCATTGCTTTCTGAAAGTTACTGCTTCTGCCAGAAAAATGGAAATCTTTCAACGATGGTGGATGTTGCCTCTAGGAAGCAGAATTTTTCCCCTCTACCCACATGTTCATCAGGCTCCTTAAAACAACTGTAACCGTGGTCCACTTTGTGCTTTGGATAGAGGCCTTGCGGCTCTGCCACTGCGACTTGTTTTTTAAATGGACATGTTTCTTTCTCTTCCTCTCTCCCTGCTCCTCCCTAATCTCCCCCCATCCCTAATAGCAGGGGAAACAGGATTACCTTTCTTCCCCATCCTAGACAGAGTTATCTGTCCTGAGGACATACCCACCATAGGAACGAAGTAAATCCAGATTTGGGGAATGGTACTAGAAGATCTCAGAAATGACTATCTCCCAAATTAACAAGCGAATTACAACTCCAACAGAGAACACATGGAATGTAGCCTTTGAATCACCTCTTTTTAATTTTTTTTTTGTAGAAGAAAGTTTTTCATAGGAAATTTTGATTCACAAAGTTCTACCAACTAGTCCATGCTACCTGATATTTTACTTAAAAAAGTACATCTCTCTATACGTAAACATATACATAATTACAACCCTAAAGAGCTTACTCTTTATAATTTTTCCTTATGCCATATCCTTCCTCCTACCTACAGCACCCTGCTGTTATACTACATTGCTTCTCTTCTTGATTCAGTTGAATCGCCTCTTTAAAAGTCCCCTGTTCCTGCTGACGGGCAGAATCACAGCCTCTGGGACAGAAGTCCCCTTGTTTCTTCTTTGCTAGCAAAGCAATAAGCTTTCCTTTCCCTTTTTTTTTTTTCAAAACCATGTCCTCTTTATTGGATTGGCTTCAGGAACAAGGACTGAGCTTGAGTAACACAACAGCTTGAGAAATTTAGAATTCCTTCAGTGTCCTTTCAACCTCTGTTAGGTTGATTTCAGGTGGCTAAGGGAACAAGGTACCAGGCAGCCCGAGTGCAAAAGAAAAACCCATCAGGCTCCGACAGACAAGCAATTATGGTGCCTCCTAACCACCTGTCAATCAGCGGGGTGTCCTGCCTAATCCTGGAAACACATGGATCTCAGCAAGATCCCCAACCAACCGCAGGAGGACAAGGGACTCCAAAAACCTCCCTTTCCTGTCCCAAGCCCTCCCTCCCTGCCCTAAGCCCAATAAAATTCCGATCCAGTTGAGCCTGGACAGGATTCCCGGATGTACTCTATTGGACTGGAGGGTCTTTGCCTGGGATCGAATCTCAATAAAGCCTTGTTCAGCAGCTTTTAATCAGCCTCCTTTTGATCACTGGTGCCTGACCTTACCTCCTGGGCTGGGCACCATGTCCTCTTTATTGAATTGGCATCAGGAACAAGGACTGCCTTACCACAGACTCAAAAACTATGGAGCCAAGCAACCATGGACTGAAACCTCCAAAACTGCTAGCCAAAATAAACCTTTCCTCCTTATAAGCTGATGGTTCTCAGGTATTTTGTCATACCGGTAGAAATATGACTAATGCACTGTTCAAATCATTAAGCAGGCACTAATCCCCGGACATCTTTTGTTCATTTTGGTTTCCTGCTTTGATATTTGACTCGTCTGATGTTGATAAACATAGAAGTTGCAACATAGGAGGCTGAGAGAAGGTGGTTCAGAGAAACAAAAAGGCCCCTTGATGCTGTTGCTGGCCATTGTGGTGGGAAGGGCCACCCCCTACTTGTCAGGATCTTAGAGGACCAACGATATTTTTACATGTCCTAAGATAACTAGAGTGGTGCAAAAACTACTGGAAGACCTGGAAATAAAATCAGATAATTAGGAAGGTCCTAAAAGTAAATTAGTTCAATGCTCCCATCCAGGCTAGGGATTCCTTCCTCATCATCCCCAAGAGATATTTAATGAACTTAGCGTGTGCAGCCCAAGTGATAGGAAATTCATTATCTCCCCCCAAAAATGCACAATTTGGGGGCATCTCCAGTGGTATCCATTTGCCATCTACAGAGCTGAGATGGGTCCCCGTTAGAGCCTGCCCACCTGAAGATGCATCGTGGTTCACCAGTTCAGTCTTGAAGAGATTTGTAAACTGAGCTCATTCACTAGAATCTTCTTTCAAGGCTCAATAGCATCAGGGCCAAGTACCTGTTCTGCTAAGCACATGGCTTCCAGTTTCTTCCTCATCCTGGAGGGAGATGTAGAACTCTCTTCTTCAGATGTCTCCCGACTCCACAAAATAAGCAGTTCCAAGCTTCTGCCAGATTTTGTAACACCCGTAGAAAGATCATTTCAGGTATTTTCCAAGGAGGGGGAAGGTGTGTTTGGGCCACTTGGGTTCCATGTTGGTGTACTCAGATCAAATAACCATCAGGCAGGAATGCTCTGCCTGGCTCTGAATCTTGGGGCCAGAATGCAAACCCCATTTGGTATCAGACCTTTCCAAGCCTTTCTTATAAAATCTCAGGGCAAAAAAAAAATGTCTTCATAGATAATCTGCTTTAGCCTCTTATTCCATTTTACAGATGGGGAAGAAGGAGTCTCCGAGAAGAGGAACTGAATGTCTCCCAGTGGGAGGGGAAAATTGGATCCTGGTTCTCAAGTTTGGTGAAATCATATTTCATCTGAAAGACAGACACTGAAGACTCCTGAGTTTCATGGGTTCCCGTGGGTCCAGAGAGGTTTGCCCCCTGAAATTTGGAGACGCATCTTCTTCTCATTATCTGTGCTTTCCCCAGGTTGATCCTGTGACTGAGCCCTGAGCTTAGGAGCCACCACCCCTGGCCTTGAGCTCCCCTCCAGCCCCACCCCTGGGATTCGGCACTTTCCCAAGTCATGAACTTGCCCTCTCAAAGGCAAGATTAAAGGAAAATCTGTTAATATTCAAGCAACCTTGCTAAACAAGCAACTCTTTCAGGGTGACTATTTATTGCTATTTATGATGACAGATTATCTTTCTGATTTTCCCCAGCACATGTCTCCAGAGGAAATTAGATACAGTTCTTTCCTTAAGCAGGGCCAGGAGAAAATGTTTCTATAAATACTTAACAACTTGTCAGGGGAGATTACAAATATTGGCACGTCCTTCACAATGTCATGTTGGTTATTGAAGCTGTTGTAAGAAATCAGGATGGTTTATTTCCTTCCTGCTCTAAGGTAGCGCTGCATTTTCTGAGGCCAGGGGAGGTAATTCTAAAGACAGAAACTCCGAAACCAGACTCAAGTCCAGGATCCTGCATCCCAGCCCCTGTCTTCCCACCAGGTGATCAAGAGTATGCGTTTTGGGGGGTCAGAGACCCCTGGGCCCACTGATTCCACTATTTCCTGGTTGAGGAACTTAGGACAAGTCCTTTAGCTTCTCAGCAATACTGATGAGTCAATACCGTGAGTCATCTCAAAATGCTGCAAAGATTAAATGAGACATTGTGTGAAAGTCCCAATACACGGTGGGTGAGCTGTTAAGTACAGATCTTGTTTTTTCCTCCTGCCAGATGATTAAAAAGACCACCCCCATCAACGGACATGGGTTGCACTAAGTTCCACTGTTCTCCAGCTTTCTAGTGTTCCTTAGAAGAAATTTGACAATAGTGACAGAAATAGATGCATCTAATAAAATGGATGCTTTTCAATCTTTTAATCCGTGGCAGGGATCTTTTAATCTGTGGCAGATGAAGTCATTTGATTCTTACAGCAGACCTATGGGTGTGGTACTAGAAGCACCTTTCTTTTACAGAGGAGGAAACTGAAGCCATATGACCTGCTCAAGGTCACAAAGATAGAAGAGATGGAATCAGGACTGGGATTGGGCTGTGGTACTCACTCATTCAGGTATCGGGCTATGTGTTCTCCTTCCCATCTAGTAATCTCGATCCGAAGTTCGGTTTAGGATTTCCTCTTGATCTTTTATGTTCTGGAGTTTTATCTTCATGGATCTAAATTTTTTTTTTTCAAATTTATGCTTGATAGAATTTTTAGATCCATAGACTCAGCTTTCACTTAAGCTCTGTGAAATTCATGGCTAGTACCTCTTCAAGCGCAGACTCTCGGTGATCTGCATTTATCCTGGAGCTCCGCTTGGCCCTCTGTTGGAGCTTCTAGAACTCTTCATGTCTCTCAGCTTTATTTTTCATGGTCTTAAATGCCTTCTCTCCTTTTTACTCTGCTCTGTTTGATCTTTGCATTCTCCATTTTGTTCTTTGGCCATATCCAGTGTTCTGGTCGGGTTTTCTACTGAGTTGTCACATTTCATTTCCTTTCTCTCTCATTTCTAATTGGTTCCTTATCATACCCTCTTCCTCTTTACACCGTCATCTTCTTTCTTGTGTCCTGCCTGTGATTTCTGTCTTGACCCCTGTAAATCCATCACAATGTTTATTCTGAGGTCCAGCCTGGAACATTCTATTTGATCCCTCTTCCTTCAATTGTAACCACATTTTTTTTTGTAGAGTTTGCTGTTAGCCCTTCACGATGACAGCTATACTCAGCTGTTTTGTGTTTCCTCAAATCCCCCTTGACACTTGGGTCCAGAAGGTCTTGGCACTACCTTGGGTGAAGAGGAAGTGATCCTTGGCTTCTGGCAAGCCTCTGGTCTGCAGTCTGGGGAGGTCTGTGTGGTTTCAGCCTCTACTTACTACTGTTACATGGCCCCTGTGTTTCTATTTCTTTTTTTTTTCTTTTTTAAAAAATATTTTTATTTTTTTATTTGTAGTTGGACACAGCACCTTTATTTCACTTATTTATTTTTATGTGGTGCTGAGGATCGAACCCAGGGTCTCGCACGTGTGAGGCGAGCGCTCTACCGCTGAGCCACTACCCCAGCCCTGTTTCTATTTCTTTTAGGAGCCTTACTTTAAAAGCTTTAGAGATTTCCATTCCTTATTTTTGAATATGGATATATTTTTTCTCTCTCTCTCACTGCTAGAAAGGCTTGGGGAAGAAAGTAAGGGATTAATCATCTTCGTCTACCAGGTTGAATCAGAAACCCTCTCTCAATATTATTTCTTTAAAAACGAAGTACATATAGTAGTCATCCCTCATCCGTGGGGGACACACTCCAGACCCCCAGAGGAAGCCTAAAACCAAGGATGTTAGTAAGCCCTATATAAAAGGGTGGTGATACCAAGGTCGTCAATCTGATAAAGGAGCCAATATATATAGGAGGGACACGCTGGAGAAAGCAATGATTCATATCCCTCGGGGCATGGAAATGGATGGTGTGAGATTTCACAATGCTACTCGGAATGGCGTGCGATTTAAAGCTTATGTATGGTTGAATTCTGGAATTTTCTATTTAATATTTTCAGACTGTGGTTGGACTACAAATGACTGAAACTACAGAAAGCAATGCTGCAGATATCAGGAGCTACTACATACACAGAAGAATATATGTACTCTTGGTCACAAAGCGTAACAATACATGATAATAATGCATATGCCCATGAACTAGCCTCCCACCTAAGTACTGGGGAAAAAAACCAGTTCTGTGGAAACCACTGTGTGTTCTTTCTAGATGGCACTTCTTTGCTTCCCTTTACCTCGAGCGAACTGTTCTTGGGTACTTTCTGTTTATCTTTCTCTTTCTCCTCCACCCCATTATAATAGGCTATTGGTTCTTTACAATGGTGGTATGAATTTACAAAAATAAATAGGAAGCTGTAAAAATAATTAAAGCCCATTAGCACAGAAATGGACCCACAAATCAATGGAATAGAATAGAGAATTTAGGAGCAGGCTTAAGTTTGTAAGGACATTTTCT